>NC_064575.1:63254344-63879844 GCF_937001465.1 Orcinus orca
TGTATAGCAGTAACTGAAAAGCTCCATCAGCTGGCTTTTGATTTCACTGCAAATTCATTGTGATTCTGTCCTTTTCTAATTTGATTCCCCTCCCCACAAGAGTTACTGAACATATAATTGCTCCTTTATTCATAGATTTTACTCTATGTTTAGAGTAAAATTTACTCTATGTTTAGAGTAAAATTTATTCATAGATTTTACTCTATGTTTCAGTTATGTATTTAAAATGCAGTGCTCATATATTAATAAACAAAATGACCGTACCATGATTTAAACCTACACTTTGAACCCATGGCACTTTTGTAACTAGGCAGTAAAGTAGTGGAATCAATTATGTCAAAGGAAGAAGACCTTATGATATATAAATATCCCTAAATATTTTCACAAGTGTATTTTCCTAAAGTGTCTACTAAATACTTTATTATATTTGAATAATTCAGTTCTTTTGGTAGAAATAAAACTAATTTTCTATATAAAACCCACTTCATTGAAATCTCATGTTTTCAATAAATTGTCATAAAAATTAGGTAAGACAATCTACTTCTCTTCTATCATGTGGCTTTAAAATAATTCAAAACTAATGTAGTCTTAGCATAGTGGTTATTTAAAATTTGTATGTGTGAAATTGTAATTTTAAGCAATTGAGCATTTATAACATTTATAGGTAATGTATTCATTTATAAGCTCTGAAGCACAATTTATAATATAAATCATATGGGCAGGAAACAGTGTCACTGATTTATTAGAAATAGGAAATACAGTTCTAATACAAGCTAATCATAATGCTTCATTGACCAATGTAAGCTATGCTCAGTGTTATTTCTAATTTGACATACGTATGTGTATTAAAGATAAGACTGATCTCAAAGGGGAATTGAAATATATTTTATTATATATATTTGTAAGTTATGACTGGCCACGACCCATATACATATAAATATCCAGAAAATTCTCTATCTTGCTAAAACATCCAGGAAAACAGAATGTATAGCTAAAAATTGAAAAGGATGTATTTGATCGTAAACTAGAATTGAACATAGAATTCCAGTTGGTCAAATATTTTGATTCAGAAAAATTCTTGAACAAAAACCATGGGATAGGAACCCTGCTAGGTTTGGGACATACAAAGATAAATAAAACACAACTCAATTTGACATCCTTATAGACCAGAGGGGCAAATATGATTTGATAATAGTAGCAATAGAAGTAGTTATTGAGTTATAACGGGCCACAGAGAAGAGGCAAAGAGGAAAATTGAAAATATTTCCCCTTCGGTAACCTCCATGATCAGAAGTAAGTATATTATATTTGCTCTTCAAATGATACTTTTAAGTATACTTTTTAGTAATAAATATTGTCTGTGTAGAAGTTGAGAACATTTCCCCTGCATTTAGAAAGTCACTATCCCTGGTGCTATGTGGGTAAGGAGCAATGACAGTGTGAAATATTACCACTTACTATTTTAATGAGAAATTGTAGCCCATGGCGAATTGTATAGGTAGGCAAAGCAGCTATCTCTCCACTCAATATTTTCACCCTTTTTCCCTTTCCCAAGTGTTGTGGGAGGGCACCTTTCGAGATTTTGCTCCATGTGACATCTGTTCCATTAGTGTACCTACCATACCAGCCCTCTCTCAGTGCCCCCCACTGTGCTTTCAAAGAGAAGTGACTTAACCTGACTGATGTATTTAGAAGGAGAAAGTGAACAAGGCACAACAGCTTATCCCTCCACATCTTCCTCTTGGGAGTTAGTTAGTCTACGCCTGTCTGCCACAAATTTAAAATGCAGTATTTGCCTCTGCAAGCCAGGAAGCCTGAAGTTTTGTGGTGTTAACTTTGAATTCTAACCTTAAGGATATAGACCTGTTGAATCCACTTTTCCTTGAAAACACTCCCCAAACCAGGCAGAATATTGACTTATTTCCACCATATTCTGTACAGATAATTTATCTTGTGTTTAATCTTTTTTTCTAGTTTGTTTGCTTTTTGAAAAAATTTTATTGGAGTATAGTTGATTTACAATATTGTGTTAGTTTCAGGTGTACGGCAAAGTGATTCAGTTATACGTATACATATAGTCATTCTTCTTCAGATTATTTTCCCATATAGGTTATTATAGAATATTGAGTAGAGTTCCCTGTGCTTTACAGTAGGTCCTTGTTGGTTATCTAGTTACCTATAGTAATGTGTGTATGTTAATCCCAAGCTCCTAGCTTATCCCTTCCTTTGTTATGATTTCTATTAATTTGTAAAGTATTACTTCTAAGGTGTTAATTATTTTACAACCTAACAGTTTGTTTTGCATATTTGAACCACATATTTAAAAGAATTAGTAATCTGTATGATTAAATACATATTTAAATACATAATTAACTTGTGTATGTAAATGCAAAAATAAGTTTAAAACTATTGGAAAACATATGTGAGATGTTTCATCATTACTATTTGAATGTGGGTGGACCATCCTCATTCAGGAGATTCAGTCAGTTTCAGGTTGACTTGAGTCTAAAGCTTGTCTTATCACTCACCACCTCTGTTACCATGCAAAAGGTCTTTCTAATTATGATTTCCCAACTGTGAATTGTGATTATTAATATAACCACCTCATATAATCACTATGAAGATTAAATGAGGATTTAGTAAAGATCAAGTGAGAAAATAGAAGCAAAACATTTAGTCTTGGCACTCTAATGTATTTAGGTGTGGAATATCAGAATATATTGTGCCCATTAGTCAAAGAAAAGAGATAATCCACATCATGTTGGTCCTTTTTTATTTTTATTTTTTACTTGTTTGCTTTTGTTGTTTTGTCACTTGACAAAACCTTTGTAGAGGTTGTTGTTTTTCCTAAGTATTAAGTTTTATCTTATGTTCTATTATTAGATATAAACCTCTATTTTTTATTCTTAAATCATGTACCTGGTGTATACTGAAAAGTTGGAATTTTGTTAAAAGAGAAAATTCCATGTGTACAAAACAAGTATCAAAAATACTGTAAATTTACCTATTTAATACTTATAGCTTTATCTTTATTCAGAAAATCTAAATGACATGATAAAAAATTTCACCATGCGAAAATTTAAACTTTTTAATAGCAGTGTATAACAGAATAACAGAAATGAAAGAAAGCAATGGAAAGAAAATATTTGTAATATATATTTCAAATGCAGGAATCCCTGATATAAAATTAAACTGTATAAACCAGTGAGAAATAAAAACAGCAAAAACGTATAAAAATCTTAAAATTTTATAAAAAATATAAATTAAAATAAACAGTTGAAGAGATTGATGGTTTTATTAATTATTAATAAGATGCAAAATAAAATGAGATATAATTTTTAATATCAGGTAGGAAAACATAAGAATATATAGTCTAGGGACTTCCCTGGTGGTCCAGTGGTTAAGAATCCACCTTCCAATGCAGGGGGTGCAGGTTTAATCCCTGATCAGGGAACTAAGATCCCACGTGCTACAGGGCAACTAAGACCATGCACAGCAGCTGCTGAGACTGAGCACCACAACTAGAGGTCCTGCGTGCCACAACTACAGAGCCCACGCGCTCTGGAGCCCACGCACCACAACAAAGACCTGACACAGCCAAAAAAGAAAAAGAATATATAGTCTAAACATATAGTGCCATTGAAGCTATGACAATATATACTATCATGCAGTGTGTTGGGATGTAATCAATAAGTATTTGAGAGTGACAGAGTAATGAATATTATCAGAAGTTCATTTTCTCTGTGCAATTCCACATCTACGAATCTGAGGATAAAACTATCATGATTACAGCACTTAATTGTATACAGCTATATTTTGCAGCATTATTTATAATATCAATAATTTTAAAACAACTTATGTGTGACTTCATGGAGAAAGATAGTCAAACAAATTATAATGTAATCATATAGTAGAAAACAATACATCATTTTAAAATGATGAAATACTCATATGTCTGATCCAGAAATTGTTAAAGGGAAAAAAATCTATTTGTAGGAAAATTTGCAAAGCACAATTTCATATTTATAGAAAAATAATGTTAACAATAAAAATGATAAAAAGGAAAAGATTTTATAATACAGATGTATTTATCCATATGAAAGAAGAAATATGAAATGAGGAAACACTAGTTCTAATTGTAGGTGATGGCTGTATATTAAAAGTAAAGTTTGTGATGAAAGTGAAAGACAGGGACTATCGCTTCTTATTTTCTATCTTCTAAAATTAAAAATAATGGATAGAGGTTCCCTGGTGGCGCAGTGGTTGAGAGCCCGCCTGCTGATGCAGGGGACACGGGTTCGTGCCCCGGTCCGGGAGGGTCCCACATGCTGCGGAGCAGCTGGGCCCGTGAGCCATGGCCACTGAGCCTGTGCGTCCAGAGCCTGTGCTCCGCATGGGAGAGTCCACAACAGTGAGAGGCCCGCGTACCGCAAAAAAAAAAAAAAATAATAATAATAATTGATAATATTTATTTTGTGTGGTGTATGTATTTGAAAAAAAATTAAGGTGAAAACTTGTTTTATGAATGAATGCAAAAATAAGCAATAAAAAAGCAACAGAATAGTTAAAAACCAAAGAACTTCATAAAACCAATAGCCAAAGTCGCAGGCCATCTTTGGTAATGGGAAGAAGTAAAATCCCCTAAGTCACTAATCATGATATCCTAGGCAATCTGCTACCCCATCACACTTCCAGAAAAGAATGGTCATTAACAATAACAACAAGAAAGGATGGGGGCTAGTGATTCCTGAAACATAAATTAGTTACTGTAGAAAATGATTTTTACCTGAGCCACATATACTATATAATTTTTCACAGCCTTACAAATGGAAGAAAGGGAGAATTCCTTCTCATTTCAAGGAACCCACTGCCATAATTTCCAAAGTGTTTGGCTAGAATTTTTAATTAAGGTAGTGTCTCCAGCACCCTACCACATATTCATTACTTTTTGTATATAACTGTGTCAGTATGAAAGGACTTTAGGTGGATCTTTTTCATGTTGCTTTATAGATGACTTGAAGCTTGGACTCATTTACCAGGGTTCTATAGGACACAGATACTGATGTGCCTTAAATACATCCCATCCCATTTGAGGAATGCCAGCTTCCAGAGGTTCCACTAGCCAAGACACCTGTAGTACTTTGGGGAAGGTATACTTCAATTGCACCTGCAGAGTGATTTTTATGTGCTTATGTCTGCCAAAAATAAGTATACAAAAAGTGCAGGTGTAGTGGTGAACATCCATATCATTATGCTCTCTAATTCTAACTTCCCAACAGAAGGAGCCCACGTAATTGGAATCTGAACTATTTTGCAGCTCTAATGCATAACCCCTCCACACAGAAATGACACTTTTGATTCATGAGATAGTAATTTTGTTCAATTGATCTTCATGCAGGGAAGCTAATTAAACTTTTATCTTATTCCAGTAGTACAGTATAAGAATAAATGTAATTGAAGTTTCTAAAATATTCACATATAAACTCCTCTCACCACTGAAGTCCTCTTCAGTGAACACCTTTAAGAGGCTAACAGAAAGATTTTGTTACTGTTACTACTGCTATTATTATTATTGCCCCAGCAGCTCATGCTACCACAAAATAAAATTCATAGAATAATCAAGAATTTTTTTCCAGTCACAACAGACTATTCTGTCAGTTATCCCATTAAATGGAATTGTAATGGAATTTATGTGTATAAATGTTTTCTGAATTGTGATTGACTTTTAAATATATATATATGAAAATTATAGCATCATTATCAACTAATATCTGTCATTTTCAGATATAATAATACTAGTATTGATAATTCAGTATGTGCCAGTTCTGTGCTCAAACTCTTACGTACTGGATCTTATATATTGCTTAAAACAGTCTTCCGTTATAGATGCTGTTACAGTCTCTGCTTGCCAATTGTAAAACTGCAGTTCAGGAAAGTTTTGCAATCTGTAAAAGGAGTAGGTGGTATGTCAAGAATTTGAACCCAGATATGTCTAGATTTTGAGTCTGATTGCTTTACCATTAATTCAGAGTCTTACAACATTAATTAACAATTGTGACTCAGTATGATCTGGGTCGCAATTCCTGCTTTACAGTCAAATTACACAAAATGATTTTTAGATGTAATAACACATCAAAATCTTCTTTTATTGCTGATTAATTGTTCACATGTGTCTTTGAGGATTTTGGATACCAGTCCTCTGACAAATATGTATTTTGCAGATATTTTCTCCTGGTCCATTGCTTGCCTTGTTATTGGTTTAACCATGTGTTTCACAGAGTGTATTAGTTTCTGGCAGCTGCTGTAAAAATTACCACAAAACTGATGGCTTAAAACATCAGAAATTTATTCTCTCCTATTTCTGGAGAGTGGAAGTCTGTAAATTTTACTGGGATACAGGAATCAGCAAGACTGTATTCCCTCTGGAAGCTCTGGAGGGGAAAGCTCTTCTAGCTTCCAATTTCTGGTGGGTGCCAGCATTCCTTTATGACTGGGCCACTCCAGTCTCTGCCTTCACCTTCATTCACTTCACCTTCTCCTGTGTCTAATCTCTCTCTGCCTCTTACTTATAATGATTGGATTTAGGGACCATCTGGATAATACAGCATGATCTCCCCATGTCAAGATTATTAACTTAATCTGATCTACAATGACCCATTTAAGAAAATAAATAATAAGGTAACATTTACAGGGTCCAAGGATTAGGACATGATATCTTTGGATGGACTTTATTCAGCTACTACACAGAGCAGAAGTTTTAATTTAATAATATCCAACCTGTCAATACTTTTCTTTCATGGATCATGCTTTTGGGCTTGTGTCAAAAAACTCACCCACAAACCCAAGTTTACATAGATTTTCTCCTATGTGTTTTGTTCTTCTAGAAGTTTTATAGTGTTTTATTTTATGTCTATTGAGATCTATAATCCATTTTGAGCTAATTTTTAAAAAATCACTTCAGTAAGGTATGATTGACATGCTACAAAATGTACATATTTAATGTTTACAAACTGATGAGTTTGGAGATAAGTGCATATCTATAAAACTATCACCACAATCTAAACATTTCAATCACCTTCAAAAGCTTTATCTTGCCCACTTTATCTTTTATTATTATGTGTGCATGGGTGTGTGTGTGTGTGTAAGAACACTTGGCATAAGATCTACCATCTTAACAAATTTTTAAGTATATAAATACTGTATTAATAACCGTAGGCTCATTCTGTACACTGGATCTCTAGGGTTTATTCATCTTGTATAGCTGAAACTGTAACCATTAACCACTACCTCCCCTTCCCCCCCCCACTTCCCCTCTCCCCCAGCCCCTGGCGGCAACCACTCTTCTACTCTCTGCCTCTATGAGTTTGACTATTTTAGTTTCCTCATATAAGTGAGATAATAACAGTATTTGTCTTTCTATGTCTTGTTTATTTTACTAAATATAATGTCCTCTAGGTTCATCCATGTTGTTGCAAAAGGCAGAATTTCCTTCTTTTTAAGTCTCCTTCCCTTTTCTTTTTTCTTAGCTGCACCCAAATGATCTAGCCATCTGATTCTTTCAGTGTTTTGGATGAGATGCAACAGAGGTAAATTTCTCACGCAGTGCCCCCAAAAGCCGGGGAAGATGAAGGCTCCCTTCACTCTCTCTTTAACTTGAAGGCTGAGGGGTCCTTTCTCAGTTTTTCACTATGTCCCCTAAGGAGAGGGTGATGTGGGAAAAGCAAAATTGTTCTTCTTTCCCTTTTCACTGTGTCTTTTCTCAGTTCCCTGCTCCTCTAGCTTTAACCTTTCAAGTGGAATCCAAGCTCTCCTCAAGTTATCTTCATCTGTAAATGGTTGTTAAAAAGGCATTTCTATGGGCTGGTGGGGGGGGGGGGCAAGGGATAGAACCTCCTATTCCACTATCTTGGTAAAATTAATTAATTTTTGTGAAAGGTGTAAAGTCTGTGTCTAGGTTCCTTTTCTCTCTTTCTTTCTTTTTTTTCCCGCATGTGGACATTCAATTGTCCCAGCACTATTTGTTACAACATCCATATGTATTTTAGAAGACTTGTTCTGTACAATTTGACTTGCCTATTCTTATTAGATTCAGCCTTAAAAAGAGCTATTACAGGCAATGGATAAAGTATGAGGGCATGAATAGGAATGTACATAATTTCAATCTATGTATAGTTGAGGAAAGTCTTATCATCATAATATCTTAGCTTTGCATTTATATTCTACTAGTTGTTGCCTTCAATGGGAATACTTAAGAAACAAATATTTCTGAATGTGGAAATGTAATTCTAGCAGGGTAATAAACATATTCCACCAAAACATGTACTTCAAGTCCAACAAGTTCTAGCCTTCTGACAGGACTTCCACAGATGCAGTTTTCATGATGGATGCATAAAGGAAGGAAATGGAATATTTCAATAATATTAGTTATATTTGAAGTTTTCTTGCTACAATAATTTAAAAGTTTGAATAATTTTTCCTTACTGTTCTAAGTTTTCTAACACACATACAAGGTCTTTTAAAATTGCTGGCTCTGGGAAATTTGGGAAATGAAAAAATAAAATGCAGAGCTTTGTCTGTGGCTGTGTTTCCTGTTCTGTGCTACAACTATATTCTTAAAAACAATGCATTAGCCTAGAAATATGCCATTACATGTTATACGGAAAAAGCTTCTAAAGTCAAATATTATTGAGAAACTTCAAAAAAAGTAAACAGGTTTTCTTACCAAAGATTTCTTAAAGCCTTTAATTGGTTACTCTGCTATGTGCATCTTAAAGTGAGAATTTATAGTATACCAGATTTCTCAAACTATCCTTGGAATCCTTTTTTTTCATGGAACACCTATCAATATCTCTCATGAAACCAGTGTTCTATAGAATAGATTTATGTGAAATATTGAACTACAACAGTGCCTAAGGCAAAGACCTGATGAGCTTTCCTTAAGGGAGTAAACAAGGGTTTATGACTTTCCACAGTAGTTATAGCGAATATAAGCAGAAGGAAATTTTAGATAACTTGTTTTAACATGGAAGAAAAGAGTCAGCCATAAGAGTTGAAAACTAAGCTGCTATTAAGAATTCAAGAGTGTTAGACTCTAGATCTTTAGCTTTTGAGAAAGTTACTTTAAACCTAATTCATAAAGTAGCTATATTAAAATAATATATTTTCATAATTCAGGTATAAAATTAAATTCATTGTAGTTACAATGAATCGAATTTGCAAATCAGTCAAAATAAGAAACACATAATCCTTTAGAGATAGAACTTTATATTGTTTCAATTTTACCTAATTCCAAGTAACTCCAGTGAGAATGTTTTGTAAGAAACTCACATAACTAAAACTAGTATGTTGAAATTCAGTATCACAAAAATTGTCTTGTATTTTGAAATTAAAAGAAAACTTTCATGCAGATTTTTTCATTCAATATTCATAAACCATCACTGGTAGATTTGTTTTCATTAGGGTGATTTTATGCAAGAAATAATGTACTGCCAATAAACAAAAGTCACACTTTAACTTTGGTTTTCTATGTGCAATATATGTGCCTTTGCACTGCTGCATACCTGCCCCACTCTCCACAGGTGAAGTTTATCAATAAGACAATGAGAGTGTTTTTCTTGTATGGCACTCAGTTTCAATGTGTCAAAATCAAAATTCCATCAGTCTACCTAATCTGTAATGTTAATACACACCACTTTTATTTTTGTTATAATAAACGACTTTTTTTTTTTTTGTGCGGTACGCGGGCCTCTCACTGTTGTGGCCTCTCCCGTTGCGGAGCACAGGCTCCGGACGTGCAGGCTCAGCGGCCATGGCTCACAGGCCCAGCCGCTCCGTGGCATGTGGGATCTTCCCGGACCGGGGCACGAACCCGTGTCCTCTGCATCAGCAGGCGGACTCTCAACCACTGCACCACCAGGGAAGGCCTAAACGACTTTTTTAAATGATTCAAAAACACCACACTATACATATTTTCTTTGGAACTTATAAAGTTTCCAGTTTAACCAATAGTTTTTTAATGTTAAGCCAAGAATACTTCTGCACATGCTGTACAATTTGTGTATTTACCATACCAGCTATTCCTAAGATCACATCCATAATTTCTTCATAAAACAGGACAGAAGGAAGTATACTCTAGGATTTGATACCAAAACATATCAGTATCTCAGGCAATGGTGTCCTGCCTGTTGTCACTAATAAACCAGTTGTCCTAGCTCCTATTATTTTGTTTAGTATCATTTGCTTCTGTTTCGGTAGGTGACAGAATTGTGCAGCTTTGGCTTACTTTTCAGACCTCACCAAAGAGGTCTCAGACAAATTATATTCAGAGATACTCTTTATGAGACAGAATAAGTCTGAAGGTGAGACATTGCTTGCTAAAATATAATATAAAACATAAAATTCCTAAATTTTGTCCCTATAAAGTACCTCAAGCCACCCCCCTAAATTTTCCTATTTCTGAAGAAAAATACCCTCAAATATTATGGGAAAAACAAAACCAAATACCTTACTAAGAACTATAGTTAGATTAAACTACTGTTTTATAAACTGTTTTTGGTCTTTAGTGTATAATAGTATAATAAACAGTGATCTCCTGTCTCCTACCCCCCTTAATAATTTAAAATACAAGGTTTTTTTTTCCTTTTTGGCTCAGATCAAAATTGAAGAGTCAATGATTTCTATGCATATTTACATGTATTCCTTGCATCTTTTTGAATTACGGTTTTCTCCAGGTATATGCCCAGGAGTGGGATTGCTGGGTCATATGGTAGTTCTATTTTTAGTTTTTTAAGGAACCTCCATACTATTCTCCATAGTGGCTGTATCAATTGATATTCCTACCAACAGTGCAAGAGGGTTCCCTTTTCTCCACACCCTCTCCAGCATTTATTGTTTGTAGATTTTTTGCTGATGGCCATTCTGACTGGTGTGAGGTGATACCTCATTGTAGTTTTGATTTGCATTTCCCTGATGATTAGTGATGTTGAGCATCCTTTCATGTATTTATTGGCCATCTGTATATCTTCTTTGGAGAAATGTCTATTTAGGTCTTCTGCCCATTTTTGGATTGGGTTGTTTGTTTTTTTGATATTGAGCTGCATGAGCTGCTTGTAAATTTTGGAGATTAAGCCTTTGTCAGTTGCTTCATTTGCAAATATTTTCTCCCATTCTGAGGGTTGTCTTTTCATCTTGTTTATGGTTTCCTTTGCTGTGCAAAAGCTTTTAAGTTTCATTAGGTCCCATTTATTTATTTTTGTTTTTATTTTCATTACTCTAGGAGGTGGGTCAAAAAAGATCTTGCTTCGATTTATGTCAAAGAGTGTTCTGTCTATGTTTTCCTCTAAGAGTTTTATAGTGTCCGGCCTTACATTTAGGTCTTTAATCCATTATGAG
The DNA here is from genome assembly GCF_937001465.1 of Orcinus orca. Taxonomy (NCBI): domain Eukaryota; kingdom Metazoa; phylum Chordata; class Mammalia; order Artiodactyla; family Delphinidae; genus Orcinus; species Orcinus orca. The sequence goes on from NC_064575.1 coordinate 63,265,736, forward strand.
TTTATTTTTGTGTATGGTGTTAGGGCAACCTAAATGTCCATCAACAGAGGGATGGATAAAGAAGATGTGGTACATATATATAATAGAATATTATTAAGACATAAAAAGGAACGAAATTGTGCCATTTGCAGAGACGTGGATGGACCTAGAGTCTGTCATAAAGAGTGAAGTCAGAAAGAGAAAAACAAATATAATATTGCTTATATGTGGAATCTAGAAAAATGATACAGATGAACTTATTTGCAAAGCAGAAATAGAGACACAGATGTAGAGAACAAACTTATAGATACCAAGGGGGGAAGGGGGAGTGGTGGGATGAACTGGGAGACTGGCATTGACATATATACACTACTATGTATAAAATAGATAACTAATGAGAACCTACTATATAGCACAGGGAACTGTACTCAGGGCTCTGTGGTGACCTAAATGGGAAGGAAATCCAAAAAAGACAGATGTATGTGTATATATATAGCTGATTCACCCTGCTGTACAGCAGAAACTAACACAACATTGTAATTAATAAAAATTAATTAAAAAAATGTCTTCCTTGTCTCCAAAATGATTTCTTGAGAAAACTAAACATTTGAGTGTCTAATATGTGTGTCTACACCTCTGGCAAAATTTGTTTGCTGATTTACAAGCTTTACAATATAGAAATAAAGTTAGAAGCTTTTAATAAACTCTCCTAAACATAATGTACTATATCTTAATATCTACTGTATCTTGGGATGATGTGTTAGCCATGAAAAATTATGCTTACACAATGATACTAGGAAGAACCAGAGTTATGTAAATCATTGGTGTTAAAGCAAAGAGGTTCTCTTTTCTCCACAGTATTTAAATATACAACAAAACCTTATTTAGTGAAATTAGGTTATCCCCTTGAAGCGAAGGTTTTTTTCAAAAATAGTTTTCCAAATATGTTGATATGAGCACTTTCTAAGGCTGAAGCTAAAGTATTCAAGATTAATGTTTTACTCCTTTAAATCAGATTAACAATTCACTTCCAGGGAAGAATTAGTCTTGTTAGTGTTTCCCTAAATTGGATGAAAGCTTACTAACCAGATAATAATAATTATTATAAAATAAATCATCTGCATTATGATATCTCCAACACACATCCCTGTTTAGAAACAACAGCACATTATCTATGTTTTCTTTGTTATTATTATTTCATTCAACATGTGTTCTGGTATACTACATAATTTTTGCACATTTTTAAGTTTTTTTATGAAAATTTTGAGCCAACTATGAAGGTCATAAAATGAATCCCTATTATAATTTTGCCACTTTTACTTTATGTTCTAAATAATATTTTGGTTATTTATAAGTTTGAGATTTCATTTATATTCTGTCCAAACCCAGATATTGATTTACAAAGTCTTGCATATAAATGTACCTATTATAACTTAAAACACAATTATGATTTCTCCAAGATTTTGAACCTCTCTTATAGAAATTAAAATAAATCTGAACACTTCATCATGGTTTAAAAAGACATTCCATAATCTCCTTCCTACTTATCTTTGTAACCTTATTTTATACTCCACACCCCTTTGCTCTCTATGTTCCTTACCCCTGACCTCCTTTATATTTCTTAAGCAAACCAAAATCTTCCCATGCAGAACTTTTGCACATGCTATTTCCTATGTCTGAGATACTCTATTTTCCTGAACATTGCATGACTTTCTTTTCATAATTCAAGTCTCAACCCAAACTAAATATCCATAGAGTAGGCTTGCCTGGCCACCATATCGAAAGTGGTCACTGTATGAGCTCTATCACAGTCCCCTTTTATTTTTTCATGGTAATTACAGTCTAACTTATTTGTTATATCCATTTACATATTTATTGTCAGTTTCCACCAGTGAAATGGAAACACCATGGGTCTTAGTCCTTGTCACTACCTGTTGATTTGTTACTGCCTGGAAGTATCTGGTAGTGCTTAAATATAAGGTCAGTCTCAGGGGAAATGTCTCAGGTCCCAAAACAGGAGATTTCTGTTTACAAGAACAGAATAGATATGCTAGATCTCATCTTAGATAAACTTGGATTACTAGACACTGTATTGGCCTTAAACCCCAAAAGTTTCACATTTAGCAACATTAAGTGGTATTACAATGTGTATGTCTACATACATGTATGCCTTCTGTATATTAGCAGTTTCCTTTATAGTAAGTTTCCTTGTAGAAAGTGGATAGAGAGGTTCTTTAATATAAAAACCCTGATGTGTTACCTTTCCTTATACATCATAATATTTATCGACTAAATGCTAAAATTTAAAACAAAATCCAATTTTTGAACATTTTAAAGTCTTTTATCTGCAGTTATAAGGCTGAAGAGGAATAACCCTGGCAAAGAAAATGATGACCTCACCACACACTGTCGATACCCTTAGGCTTTGAAACTGTATTGTGAAGAACGGATTACATATTCTAATAATTGATTGATATTTAATTTAGTGTTTTAAAACTTTCTGTCAGTATACATCTTATCTAGATAGCATCTAGTCCTACTTTGTTTCTCCTTTAATCTTTATTTATCAGAGGTGTTCTTAAATGAGGGTAACATTTGATGGGGAAATGGACACAGATTGCTGGGATTGATGGAGAATCTTAGGGAATCACCTATAGAGAATCACCAAGGAATGGTGGGTGGTTTGGCTGTCCTCTGGGACAAACACATTCAATGAAGTATAATTTAATGGAAAATGTCCCAGGAAAATTATTCATAAATAGAACTTAATATGCTCAGTGGTGGCAGATGAGGAAAACAAAAGAAAAATATTAATCATTTTCACTCTTGGGGCCAGTATTAGTATATTTATTATAGTTAATCTCCATTCATTACTATGTTTTACATAAGAATAATGATTCAGGTAGAAAATAATTTCACTCTTATTTTAGTCCATCTATGTGTAGCAGTCCCAGAGAATCTGAGTGCTAGTAATAAATGGAGCTAAGACTAGGGTTTTTAAAAGAGTAAAATTAAATTTTGGGATCTAAATTCTCTGATGAATTCTTGCTATCCACATTTATTTTGAATCTGGTTTGAGTGCCTTCAGAAAGAAAGAAGTTTATCTCTGAAAAACATATCAGTGGATTCTTGACAAGAGCGAAAGACATCCCTGGCCATAAGAAAAGTGTTTTCAAACATAGAATAGTATAACAAACTAGAGAGGCCAGTATTTGAACATGAGTGTAACATAATCTTTTGACTCACCTTCCAGCCTTTTCTTCAAAAGCTAGGGTATAAATGTTCTTGTCAAGTTGTACTTAGGTGTTTGACTTTATCCTGTAGACAACTGTAGAATCAATGACGTGTTACTAAAGCTTAAAAATGCATATTGTGAAAGATCATTATAGATCACTTATTAAATGCATGTATGAACTTTCTAAAAACATGATTTTTTTTCATATAAAAGGGAATTCAAACTCCAGTTATAGCATCCAAAGCCATTTATACAAATGCATTTGTCCTACTTTTCTACACGCATTTCCTATTCTCTCTCTAGGCTATTAGTCCTTTCCTAAACATATTATATAGATACATTTCTCAGTGATTTTACTCTGCTTCTCTGACAAGAAGTCTCTTCTATAAGTTCCATCCCTATTGAACCTTCTCATTCTATGAGCCCAACCTACAATGTTTGACCTTTTCCCATTAATTCTACTCCAGTTCTCTCATTAAAATCATCCTTTTCCTTTATATAAATATATATGTATATACTAACATATATATTTATACAGCTTTAAGGGGTTTGGCTTTATCTTGAAGTCAGCTGATATAAAGTTATTCTAAGATTAATAATGGATTATCTTTATTTATGGGATATGTATCAAAATAATTTATGGAAGGGGAAAAACAATTACAAGTATAAATAAAACAGCTTGGCTCCTTGACATTGGTCTTGGCAATGATTGTTTTTGGATTGGACACCAAGAGCAAAGGCAACAAAAGGAAAGATAAACAAGTGAGGCTACATGAACTTAAAAGCTTTTGCACAACAAAGGAAACCATCAAGAAAATGAAAAGTCAACCTACAGAATGGGAAAAAATATTTGCAAATTATATATCTAATAAGGAATAAATATCCAAAATATATAAATAATTCATATAACTCAATAGAAAAAAACCCAACCTGATTAAAATATGGGCAGAGGATCTAAATAGACATATTTCCATAGAAGACATGAAAGCGGCCAACAGGTACATGAAAACGTACTCAATATCAGTGATCATCAGGCAAATTCAAATCAAAACCACAGTGAGATGTCACCTCACACCTGTCAGAATGGCTATTGTCAAAAGACAACAAATGAAAAATTTTGGCAAGGATGTGGATAAAAGGGAACTCTGGTATTCTTGTTGCAGCCACTATGGAAAACAGCATGGAAATTCCTCAAAAAATTAGAAATAGAACTACCATATGATCCAGCAGTTCCACTCCTGGTTATATACCCAAAGGAAATGAAATCACTATCTCGAAGAGATATCTGCAGTCCCATGTTCATTGTACCATTGTTTACTAGCCAAGACATGGAAACAGCTTGTGTCTATCAACATATGAATGAAGGAAATGTACACACACATACACACACATATGATGAAATACTATTCAGCCATAAAAATGAGGAAATTCTGCTATGTACAACAACATGGATGGGCCTCGAGTGCATTATGCTAAGTGAAATAAGTCAGCTAGACAAAGACAAATATTGTATGATCTCACTTATGTATGGAATCTAGAAAAATAAAATTTATAGGAAACAGGTTGGTGGTTGCCAGAGGCAAGGGGTGGGGAAGGGCAATATGAGTGATGTTGGTCAAAATGTACAAACTTCTATTTACAACATAAATAAGTTCTGGGGATGTAATTTACAGCATGGTAACTATAATTAGCAATACAGTGTTGTATATTTGAAAGTTGCTAAGAGAGTAGATCTTAAAAGTTCTCTTTGTAGGAAAAAAATTTGTAACCATGTGATGTAATGACTATTAACTAAACTTACATTTCACAATACATACATAAATCATCATGTTGTACTTCTCAAATTTATATTCCATGTAATGCAAGTTTATTATAATTATTATTTGCTTTCACAATGCTTGGATGACAGGTGCCCTGAAACTCAGTGACAGTGTTCATAAGTTTAATGTGATTCAGTGGTATTAGAAGGTTGTCACATCAGAGAATAGGATGTAGGCAAAGAATCACAGATGAATTACATAAGAATGATGAAGTAAAGCTGTAAGGAGGGAATAATGTCACTACTCAATTTGGAAAGGGAAATAAACATACTCAAAAATTCCAAAGAAATCAACAAAATTATTAAAGGATTGTGAAGTAGGCTCTAGGAGAAATGGTTGAGTGATTTGTCATTATTAGCTTATTAAGTAAAAAACAAAGAAGGAACTTAATACTTTTCACAGAAAAGTGCCCATATGGAAGTATTCCAATGAGAACAAAATTACAGTGAGTAGTATTTAAAAACAATAGAAAGGATTTTAGATTCATATGAGTATTAGGCAAAGATCCATACTAGTTAAATAAAATTAAGGTGAGTTCAAGGTGGCTAAATCCATTGATTAGTTGTTCACTCAGGATTTGTGACTCTGCAAGGCCAAGTATAATTTTTTCCTGGTATTGCATGTATTTGGGAAGGGAATTTATTTTCTATGTAAGAGAATAGGATTGTTCCTCAAGGTATCTTGTAATTTTAATTCTATGGCGTACGTAAATGATATCATTTTGAATGTGTTCACATTAGCACCATATCTACAGTTAACAAACTTTGTTCTCTTAATATTCTTGGTAGTTACTGTGGTATTTTGGTAAACTTTTGCTTTGTTGGCCCCATGTAGTTTAGGTGTTTGAGGCTACAGGGAAGGAATACAAAGATTAATCTGTTAGTATTTGGGCTTCAATATTCTAATACACGACATGGGTGGCAGAATTGGATGATCTTAATTTAGCATTCTACTAAATTTTTAATTTTTCATGAGTGATTTAAACCATGATTTTGATGCAAATGAAGCAGGCATGTAGCCAGTAGGGGGAGTCCTGATCTTATCCCCAGAATAGAGAAACTCTTAAATCTTTGCATGCAATTGTAAGAAATCTGGCTGCTTTATTTTACACCATCCTAAAAGCATGGGAAGAGTATATTTATGCCCAGTTTTTAAAAAGCATAAAGTGTAGCGGCATATTATTCTGTAAAATTTCTCTGATTATATAATAGAATTTTTTAACTGTTTAAAATTAGCATTTTCATTTGATCTTCATCAGGATTAGCTACTAGTCCCAACAGCTAATCTGAAGCAGAATCAAATCCTCTAATCTTTCAATAACAGTGAAGGAAAAGAATTTGGCTGGAATTAGACACACATTGATGGTAATCATATATTCTGTGCCTTTATACATAACACCTCCTACAAATCTTTACTTAAAACTATTCAGGAAAAAATATTTGCCTGTGTTGATGTATTTGAAAAATTAATTTTCCTATTAATTTTGTAAAATAAATAACTTGTGATGCTATCTTTGATTTTATGGACACACAAAGCCTTTTATTTGATAACTTTTTTATTATCAATACTATACATACCTTCTCCCAATATTTTTCAATTTCATAAATGGATTTAAATTTGCTTAATATGTGTGTATGTGAATGCCCACAGCCCAGTGCTTTCAGCTTTGTTATACATATTAATTGAAGAAATACAGATATTTGTTATTAACTTTACTATTTTGAAATATCATCAACGTTTTTGTTTTCTAAGCTTCCCTTAATAGTAATGACATGGCAAAACTTAAAAGGAACTTAGAATTCATCACTTTTAATTGATTCATTAATAAGATAAGAAAGTCCAGAGTATGCATTACTGACCTAAGGTACTACGTGAAGTTCGAACTACAACCATGTCTAGAACACCTGAGTCACATACCAATGGATGTCCACTATGACATATTGTTCCCATTAATCTATACCATCCCTTTTGGGAGAGTTGTCCACCTCAGGTTAATTAAATGCATAAAAAGGAAAAATGATATGATATTTCTGTAAATCCACAATGGCGTCAACAATTTAGCATTTAACTGAATACTTCTCTAAAATTCATATGTAATTAAATATTTTTTCTATTAGGAGGACTACCCCCCAAATAGTTCTCTCTCTCTCTGTATATGTCTGTATCAATATCAGTATCAACCCATATTTATATTTATATAATTTATATAAAAAGTACTTATGTACTTTATATAACACAGAAGAGTAATTCAAACTTAGTATACTCATCTACAAACACACATATTTGAAAAAATTTACTGTCTGATAAATACACTATGAAAGGCACCAGGCAAAGAATATGTGGAAATGTAAATAAAATTTAAAATAGCATTTTATAGTCCATAAAATATATTGCCATATATTTCTTGCCCGTTTTTTAAATATTATTTTGATGAGTGAAAGTTTGAATTTTTATTCAGACAATACTACTTCTACCCCCAGTCTCCCTGATGTTTTTCCTAGGTAATATTGGTGCTAAGAAATCCTGAGAAATAAAGCAGTTTGAATTTGCATCCTTCACCCACTACTCTGTTTGCCTTCTGTGGTTTTTCCTGCTTATTACCTTTTAAAATCCAAGTGTTTTTATTTTATTATCCTTGGACTTTTTCTAGTTAACTAGAAAAATGCTAGTTACTACTAATCTCTGTTAAGCAAATTAGCATTAAATGTTTTCAGATTAATATTATACATCTCCTTCAAGATTTTATATTTTAAAAGAAAAAATGAAATCCCATGCAATAATTCAAAGGGCTGGTCCTTCTTCCATACTAACATTCAATAAATGTGAATAAATTGGTCAAGGGTGGGAATTTCAGGCAAGTAGAAACTAGTAAAACATATATTTGGAACTGGACAACTTCACACTATTTTTCAAATTCAACAACTATAATACCCATTAATATATTAAGCTCAGCTGTGGAGGAATTGAGAGTATTTGAAAGTATTCTTAACAAAGCTCAGTAAGAGTTGGCGATGCTATCATTTAACTCTCATTCCAATACAACTACTTATTAAGTTCTTCTTTGTGCAGACTTCCATATGCTCTTTGTTGTTAAAGAGTGGGAAATGTTCAGTAAAAGAAACACCATAATACAAAAGGAATTTAACATGAAGGTAGGATTAATGCTGCTTACATCCTTATTCATTCCTGGACAGTACTGTAAATGATTTCACATTTGGAAGACAGTGTTCTACAATATTGACATTAAAGCAGATTTTTTTTTCCTGAAATTTGTGACTATCTATTTTAACATCTATAAGAAAAGAATGGGGCCTTATGATTTAAAGTTTATCATAATCTTTGTATGGCTTTGCCTGACTTATAAGATCAAAATCTATACAATGGTGCAAAAAAGATGTCACCCTAAGGGTGGAATACCACTGAATAATGGATATAGATAACAGGCATTTTCCCTAAGGAAATTCTTATGTGCCTCATGAATCATTGCTAATATAACCCACAAAATAAAAAGTTGTAAACCAGAGAAGAAGCTTAATAACATATAATGGTACCCATGTTGCTGTCAGTCAGTTAGTTAATAAATATATATTAACATCTATATGCTAGTAGTTGCCAAGAATATATTTGCAAGATGGGAAATTCACTTTAAGCTTAGATTATAATCTGGAAGTTATCTACCACCCCCCCCCATGAAGGTAACACGTAGAGTTCAAAGGCAGCCAATAGAAAATACTCCAAGATAGATTAAAAGCCAAAGACCATCTCACACATATATACCCACAAATGCCCAAGAACATTAGAAAACTATCAATAAATACTTTGCAAGAAGTATCAAAAGAAATAAACCTCCTTAGCTATAAAGCTGAGAGAGCATTAAAAAAAGAATGCTGTCCTGGGAACAACTACATAGAATATTTAGCAATTAGTATTAATGAGACTTAATTTAAAAAAATCTGCCAACATAAAATAAAAGTGCCTGATATAAGACTATAATGTGATAGAAATGGCTTACAGAAGATTTAGAAGAATGTGAAAATGAAATAAGAGCAAGCTACATTAATCATAACTAGGATAAGGGTCTTCATGAATTACTTAGGTGAAAGAAACTTAAAATTAGAAGTCATATATAATTGTTTTGTTTATGTTATTTTTTAAGAAGTCCAAAATTTAGGAATAAGGCAAAGGATGATTGTGTGTCCTTTTAATGTCATATCAGAGCATTGTCTAAGAGGCACACCCAAAGAGAATTTAATTATCTATGTGAATGTAATTTTTATTGATTCAATTATCAAAGGACTAAAGAACAGATTCTCTGAAATTATCTGTTAAATTGTTGATCTTGTCTGATAGCGAAAAAAATATTTTCTGTCTATTAGAAAAGGTAATCTCAGAGGTGATAGTTTTATTGCCCTGTAATACATTAGCCAGTTCTATACCTAACCTTGCAACCTTATTTCAACATTTTTTCTTTAACACCTGTAAATTCTCAGCATCTTAAATCCTTTCGGAACCAGCTTAACCATTGTGCTGGTTTCCTCATTAAAGATTTAAATAAAATTTTGACATGTGTGTATTCTATACTTGAATGGAAATGTATTTAACTTTTTGAAAATTTTACACTCAGTGTTTCGTACATTATTATATAGTGGGTTTTATTTAAGGTATACTGTCCAGTCATGTTTATCCAATCATTTGGTTTTCTTCACACAGCCAAAACTTCAAAGACCCTTAGAAATGTGACTGTAATAATTGCTTTAGCTATGGTCCTAATTTACACTTTTTAAACATTTAAATTAATTTATATGGTATTATAGCCACATATTAATGTAAAAATGAGTACGCTTTTAAATTTATTGTACTGTACATAAACAAGCATTTAAACATTTAAAACTACTTTTAAAATCAAATGTATTTCCAAATATTAAAAAAAAACCTATTTGCACTTTTAACATGTTTTAACTTTAACTCAAACTCATCATTTTAATAAGAAGATTCAATGACTTTCATAATTATGGACATTTATAAGTGTGTACATTTGGACATAGAAGATGAAATTTAATTATTTTTAAAGGCATAATATGTATGCCCAAATGTAGGTTCCTGTAGAAATACAAAAATACTTTCGAATAGCCTTTGAAACATAACATTTACGTTTGATTTGATATAAAAATGTATAATGCGTAAATAAATATATTTTCTTTAATATTAAGTACTAAAGAAATACATTTAATATTTGAACATATTTTTCTTATGGTAAGGTGAGTATTTAAAGGTAAACATATGACTTAAATTATTTTCTTAGTAATTAATATTTTGATTAAAGTGATAATAACAAATAGATACATTTTGTTCCAAATTTGTCACTCTAAGTACTCGCAAAGAGTGTGGGAAATATACAATATAATGGTACATGGCACATTCAGTTCTCCTATGATATTATATTTGGTTTTGCTATTTAAAGTAAATTATTATATAAGAAATCAAAATTTGAAACACCCATTGATATCAATTTTTAAAAATTCATATTAAATGAAAGTTTACCTTCATTAACATTGTTTGCTTTCTAAAATACAGAAATAATAAATTATCTCAGCATGTACACAAATAAGACATTCCAGCTATGAAGCAATATCTGAATAACTGATTTGTCTATTTCTTACTACTTTTTAGGATATGTTGATAAGTCAAAAGTAAGATCTACAAAACAAACATTGCAATTTAAGCTGAGTTTTCCTATGACTTCTGTGTGGCAGGTGTCTGAGAGCTGAGTTTTTAGTTCATTTGGAGTACATTTTTATTCCAAATAAAGTATATATTTCAAATTTTCTACTTGAGTTTGTGATATATGATTTTTATAAAACATACAAAATATATATTTTTACAAAGGATGGAAACTCTATTATTTGGGAAAGCACAAGACTTGGAGTGGAACCATCTGCACTTCAGCCAAATTCTGACTAGCTTTGAGATGTATACTGGGATTAAATCATTTTATGCGTAAAATAAAGCTTTCAACATAAAATTATTATAGAAAATTGTATTGAGTAATGATTTATCCACCAAAAGTTATTTATTCAATACTTTCAGTCTTCCTTAGATGAAAAAGATTTTAAAACAGATATTTTGTAAAGAATAAATATGAGCATGCATGAAACCAAAGTGTGCATGTTTTTCTGAAAGATTTTCAAAATTACTTCATCTTCAAAATAATCATCTAAATTGAGATTGAAGTGGATAAACTACTCAGGGAATAAAATAGACAAACAAATAAGTAAATAAGTCTGATACAAAGACAGCATGCCTCTAAATTAGTAACATAGAATTCTGTATGTTTTTCTGAAGAAGAAGATGACAAGATGATGATGATGATGGTGGCAGCAGCAGCAATAACTTGTATAGAAATGGTGTTCCCTACTTTTCTTCTTACAAAGGCTTTTATTCTTGCTATCACAAGTTTGCTAAGCCCAAAGAGTCATTTAAGAGCTTCCAAATATGTTGTAATGTGAAAATCCCAATTTATGAATTGGGAGATTAATTCCAGTTTTCATTCACATATTCAAAAATATGTATATATTGTCTTCTCCATGTCAGTCCTGTGCTGAGGTCAGTGAACAATCATGAACCAAACTGACATTTTTCCCGCTCTGTTTGGAGCTATAGTCTAGTTGTGGAGGCAGATGTTAAATAAATAAACATCTGATTATACATTGTGATAAGTTATATGAATAAAAGTATAGTGTTTAATCCTGAGAGTATAAGGGTGGATAATAGTTCTAGATTGAATGGGCAAGGAAGGTGTCCCAGAATAAGAGATGTTTTGTTGAGATTTGTAGAAGGAGAAGAAGCCAGCTGTGTGTAGAGTCTAAAGAAGAGTTTTGCTTGCAGAAGAAACTCATATGGGAGTGTCCAGGTGCAAGAAAGTTTGATGTTTGAAAGCAGTAGTTGTAAACTAGGGGAAATATTGCCCTCCAAGGGGCATTTGGCAATGAATGGCTAGAAACATTTTTGGTTGTCACAACTGAGGGGTGTGTGTGTGTGAGGCTGATACTGGTATATAGTGAGTAGAGTCTAGAATGCTGCTAAAGGTCCTCCAAGGCCCGTGACAGCCCCTCAAAGGGGTTGAGCTTGAGAAACCCTGCTTTAAAAGAATTGAAAGAAAAAAATGTGCTCCAAGTCCCAGTGCTACAAGATGAAAGGAATTTTGGATTCCATTCTGTGCAAAACTGTGTATTATCATTAGGTTTTAAGTAATTCTATACCATTTATTTACATTTAAAAACTGTCACCTTGGGAAACGCTGGGCCAATGAAAGAGGATCTGTTTTTTCTCCGTGGAAGGAACATTAGAATATAGTCATAAGGGGAAAGGGAGGAAGTAAACTATAATGAACATAAACCCATTTGGGCAAACTATGCTAATCTTTTCTTTTACCTAGAATGAAAAAATATAAACCCTCAAATCCCCTCTTGGTAATAAAGGGTTTTCTGAGAATCACAAATACACACACACACACACTCATATATACTTTGAGTATTTTCTGGATAATAAAATAGCATGAGATAAAAGCAAATACAAGAATGACAGTAAGGAAACCATTACAATAGTCCAGGAGAAGTATAAATGATAACAGCTTGATCTAGGAAGGAAGCAATAAAAATGGAGTGAACTGGTTGGATTTAAGATATGCAGTGGAAGTAAAACATGAGGACTAGTGGTAGGTTGGAGGTATAGCACGAGGAAGAAGATGTGGTCAGGAATACTTGCCAAGTTTTTGGCTTCAGCACCTAAGCAAATCAGGTGCCAGCAATCAAGATTGAAGGAATGTAGTTATGATATGAAAGAACTTTGCAATAAATTCGATTCCTCACATGCTCTACCCTTCTGTAATTTAATAATATTTTAACTTAGTTTATAATTCTAATAATATACCTTTGTGTGTTTTATTATATTTGAACTAAGGTTATATTTATCTTATGGCTACAAAACCGAAAACAATGACGTTATACTTCAGTGGTCTTGTATCAATTGTAGGGAAAATTTGTGGATCAATGGAAAACTATGCATTATTTATACACTAGGGTACACCCCTCCAAATTTATCTGATTCTTGTTATATGGAAGCTATTTTACAGCTCTGCAAGATGTAGAAAACTGATAGCAATGCAATTAGGTCCTTTCCAGTAGATGTTCAATTGACTTCCCAGTTTTGCCTCTATTTGCATATTCATTTCAATATTCCTGTTCTGTAAGTATGTCTGTTCTTTGAAGGATTCTCTTTTTAACTGGTTATAATATCTACCTGGTTCCCTCATTCATTAATGATTAAAATAAAATCTTTTACATGTGTTCATTTTGATACATCTATGAAAGCTGTGATTGCACCTTTTTTTTTTTTTTGGAAAGCTATCTTTCTACATGTTTATTTTATTTCATTTTAGTATAACAACGTGTTTTTCCAGTTCAGTTCAAGTTATTTGCATTACATCCTTAGATTTCTCAAAGTGAGGCATAAATAAAATATGGTTAAAAAGAATAAGCTATCTCTGAACTATATTTTCCTAAATGTATCATTGAAATATTTACATATAAAAATGCTTGTATGTTCCCTCTCTTTTCTAATTTAGAAAGAGGAGAAATAATTAGAAAAAGAAGTAGCACTATAAATGCCTTTCTTGAAATGGATCTTAATCCCAGACTAATGTTCCTACAACTTGCTGATAAGGAATAACTGCTGCCTGTCTCAGAGAGACTGGCAGTGAAAATCAACCACAATTCACTAACACATCCAATTTCAAAACCAAAGTGCCCAACAGTAACCTTCCATTATAACACACAAAAAATGATTGTAAGCTAATTCTGTCTTCTGTGAATCAAACAAATTGATACTTGGAGCAATTACTTTTAACATAAAAAGTCACCAAATGAAAGTTCCATCTTGCCCAAGGAATGCTTTATATTCATATGTTGTTTTGATTTGTGCTACTCAGAGGCAAAATGCTTTCCGAAATACCTGATGTAGCCAGAAAATGGTGTTTTGAAGTCCTGCAGTCTGTAGTAAAACAAATAAGCCAACAAGAAAAAGAAAAAAAAAAGGCAATCTCATAAGATTGCTTCTCACTTCTTCCCTCAGGCCTTTTCCAGGCCGTCAGCTCTTTCAGCTAGGAATAAATCCAAGTTTTGTCTCCATATATAAATGCCAAGCTTGCACAATGTTTTTTGACTTCAAAAATGGATGTTTATCTTCAATAAAGTTGTCAAATTATTTTAGGAGATTTTATTTGACCCAACTGATAGGAATTCACCACTACAGGTAAACTAAAATGGTTTCCTAGATGCTAGTGGACAGAGATGCACAGTTAAATAGTTTTCACAGATAATTAAGGTGTAAGTGGGAAAAATCCATTCATAGAGCATATTTGGGAATAACAGAGGGTTGTACAAAATGAAACATTAGCACATGAAAGATACATTTATGAGAATAAAGAGCATTCAAGGAGCAGAGACTGATCTAGGCATTTAAGGCCTGAAGTTTGTTCCTTTGGGGAATCTCACTTTTAGAAAAAGAATGCAAAATTACCAAAAGAAAATTACTAAGGTCTCTTCTGTGTTTTTGAGAGGCTTGAGCAAATTCAAGGCTATGAAGCTTAAATTTCATTAGAATAATTCCATCTCTATTAAAGAAGCAAAATTCTTTTTAAAGTACTCTCCAATTATTAATTCATTTATTAAACAACATTTAAAATACCTGAAGCCCCTCACATGGTAGTTTCTGGGAGATACAATGAGGAATGAAAAAAGAAAAGTGCATATCCCCTTGCAGAATAAGGTCTGGGAGAGCAAAAAACACATTAATTAAATAATAAAATGGCCACTTTGGTAAAGGAAGTAAGACATAAGTTTGTGAAAGAGGCTATATCTGAAAAATTTAGGTAATATTCCAGCATAAACAAAAAAAACTTACCCATAGTCCCACCATACAGAGATAACCTATGCTACTGTTTAGCCTGTCCACAAGTAGGTAATTCTGATATTCTTACGACTATACCATATATTCAGATTTATATCTCTTTATTTTATTTGCATTAGTGTAGTTAAAAATTACTTATTAATATATTTAAAATATGTAATTATAGTTATAACAAATATGTTTAAACAGCCCCCTATTTCTGGAGAAGTTTTGCTTTAAATTTTTACTCCTAAATATTACCATAGCAAACTAAATATCTTCTTAGAGTTCTACATGTGGAATTACTTGTGCAAAATATGATTATTTTAGTTTGTACATATTGCTGTTATTCTCAAGAAATATTTTACCAATTTAAACTTACGTGAATTTTGAATTAAGATAATTTTATACCACCCTCATTAGCACTGGTTGTTATGAATTATAAACAATCAAAACTTGATAGTCAAAAATGTATTACAGTTTTGCTTTACCTAACAGTTATTGATTTTGAGTTGATGGTGAGTAAATTTTATGATTGTTAGCCTTTTCTATTTCTTCAGTGACTTGTCCAAATTGAGTCCATCATTTTTTTTTCTTTTGGGTTTTTGTGTTTCTCTTTATTGTTTTTGTGATCACTTTTTGTAAAAAAAAAAAAAAAAATTAAATCGATCATAGTATAATTAAGGTATTTTAAATGAGTAAATTTTTTTTTCCTGAACTGTAGTGCTCCATACTGAAATGCAGAAGAATTAGGACTAAATATTAGAGACAGTGATAATAAATGGGGAAAGTCCTGTGAATCTATATTACAAGTCTCATAAAACTAGTGACTTTATTCAGCAAATATTTATTAGATACATCTACACAAGAATAATACATTTGCTAAACATTAGAATTTCACAAAGGATATGATAGTGAGATGAATCTTGAGAGAGAATAAGTGTGGGTTAGGATAAGAAAGAGGAACAGATACTTCATCTATAGGGACCAGCATTTAGATAGGCATGGAGGGACAAAAGCAGGGATATAAGTGCTAAGAAATTCAAATAGCTGCTTATTGACAAAGAATAGAGAAATCAGGAAAGCTGATGCATAAAAGTCGAGAGATGGACAGGAATGACAATAGTTTTAAAGCAAAGTAATCACATGCTTAAATTTATGCTGTAGATAGATTAAATTTCAAGGACCTAAGGAGAGATTTAACAAAAAAGCAAGGAAAGCAATTATATGTCTCCTAAAATGGTCCATACTACAGCTGTGAAGAGGACTTGCCACAGAACCCCCAGCAGAAGTGGAAATAAAGGATGCACATTTGCGAGAGACAGTTGAGGAAACTAGATGAGTGCAATGAGGCAATGAGACGATATACTTGACCTTTAGAAATGGTAGCACAATTCAACAAGATGAGGTTCTAAGGAAAATACAAGGTTTGGAGAGACACGATGAGTTTCCTTTTGATCATGTTGATTTTCAGGTGCCTGCAGATCATCAAGTAATAATGTCCAGTAAGTAGTAATGTTAGGGTTTTGGGGAAATTGGCATTTGGTAATTGATGTTTGAATTATTTATTTAAGAAAGTTTCCAGAAACTTAAATGATTTGAACCAGGTGGCAAGTTTTTCTCAGGTTGATCGGTCTTGTCTTATATTGTTAATAATTCTGAGCAATACTTCCTCCCCATTCCAACGGTCATCTCCTCCATCCAGGTGCTCATTGGGTCTCACCAGCTGGGTTGCCAAACCATAATTTGGTCATTTTGCCATAATTGGTCACTCTGGTTTCAGTGTTGCCCCCTTTCTAACCATTCTCCAACTATTGCCAAAGGGACTTTTCTAATACATATGATTAAGATTCACCACCTTATTATTTCTTATAGTCTTTAGAAAATGGTCTGTAATATAAATGTTTACTTTTATCTCTCAACACTCATTTTTTACCCTAAACCGCCACCATAATTAGGAACATGTCCTAAGCTTTATCTGGTGTATATTCCTTAAAGCTAAAATATGAATCTAGGGTCATATTCTAATTATTGACTTCTCTTTCTCCTTTACTAGACTGTAATATTCTGGAGAAAATATTTTTACTTACCCTAGCACTTAAGTATCCCTAGCACTTAACTCTGTACCTGACATTTGGAGGGTGCTCAAAATATGTTTAATAAGTGAATTCTGTTTCCTCTGAGAGAATACAATATTCATTTTTGAAGAAGGTGTTAGATGGGAACCTATGAATACAGTGTATCAGTCAGGATCCAGTCAGGAATACAAAAACCACACTAACTCTTTCAACAGAAAGAACATATAGAGCATTGATTCAACAGATGTTGAAGGTCAACAGAAAAAGTGAAACACTGGATCCTCATGAAATAACAGGAGGTCTCATCCATTGAGCTGAAGAAACAAAGGAAAGGATTTGGGTTTTACAGAACTGAAAGCTCATTGAAGGGATCCCAAATATATGGGAATCAGATCTCAGAGGAGCAGGCATCACTCGGCTGGTTCTTGTATATCTGAGAAGGCATAATGAGGTTGCTTTGCGAAGTACTAAGAGATCTGGAGAATTAAACAAAGGGCAGCTGCTGAGGTGTAAGTCCACACTGGAGCTTCATTTCTAGAAAAACAAGAAAACAGGAAGATGCAAATACCTTCTCCTCTCCTCTGTCTTTCTGAAATTTGCTTTCCAGTACTCTTATTTGTGGAACCTAGTAGAAAGCCAGCTGAAAAGGGATAAATTGAGTTTGCATAATCCCAGTCCCAGGACCCAAAACAGGGTCTAGTTTTTTTTCTTTTTTTTAATACTCAAAGCAGATGGATAAATCAAGAGCTTAGAAAATAGTTTAATAACCAGTGTATGCAAAAACCAACTTGGCCATAAAAATTTATTCTATAATTCTGATAAGTAAAAGAAATAAGGATTCTGATAAAAAATAATGAAAAGCATACCCATTCAGAAAAGAAGTAAGAAAAGATGACTTACCAATGTTCTAAAACATTAAGGGCATATTTTGCTTATACCCAGCTGTAATCATGTACTGTATAAAATAAAATGAGCTCACTGAATTCATGGATGCCCCCTGAAGGATGTGTCGGGTTTGAGGACTGATCAGGAGTACACTATCAAGATAAGGTGCTCAGTAAACCTTGTGCTGACTTCACACCGTGGCTTTGGCTAACACTTTTTGGCCTTGACTTTCATTTTATTTTATATATATATATATATATAATATAATTATATGTATTATATAATTTATATATATATATAATTTTTGGCTGCGTTGGGTCTCCATTGCACGGGCTTTCTCTAGTTGCTGCAAGCAGGGGTTACTCTTTGTTGCAGTGCGTGGGCTTCTCATTGCGGTGGCTTCTCTTGTGGAGCATGAGCTCTAGGCAGGGAGGCTTCAGTAGTTGCAGCAGGAGGGCTCAGTAGTTGTGGCATGTGGGCTCAGTAGTTGTGGCTCGCGGGCTCTAGAGCACAGGCTCAGTAGTTGTGGCACAGGGGCTTAGTTGCTCCCTGGCATGTGGGATCTTCCCAGACCAGGGATTGAACCTGTGTCCCCTGCATTGGCAGGTGTATTCTTAACCACTGCACCACCAGGGAAGTCCTGGCCTTGACTTTTCTTGGGGGAACAGAAGTGTTAAATGAATCTGCACCTCAGAGAAGATGCCAGGGCTGGGGATAAAATTTGTGGACTTGTTAACATTTACTTGAAACCTTGAGAGAGGATAAAATCTCCCAAGCGAGCTGTGTAGAAAAAGATAAAGTACCCAAGATTGTGCTTTGGTTGCAACAATATTTAAAGTTTATGGCAAGGGATGAGGAGAGAAAAGAAGAGATTGGAAAACACTAAAAGATGCAATTCAGTAAAAATGGGTGCAGCTATCCATTACTGTTTTAATTTTCATTTTTATTAAAATCTAATTGAATGTTTTTCTCATTTTTAGTGGTAGTTTGTTTTTCATTTTTTGAAGATTATCTTTTTATTTCTCTTAAGTTTTATTTTGGAGATTTCATGTTTTTCTTTTAGACATTTCTATGAACCTTTAAATATAAAGTTGTATCATCAGATAGTAGAAAATCTTGAATGACATCATTCTAACTGCTCCTCTGCAACAGCCTTGAATTTTAGTCGCAGTTTGAGAAATACTGTGCCAAAAATACAAAATGTTTTGAAAAGGCCCAAATATATGGAAATGTAGCAGAAGCTCTTCCAGTATTCTCTTCTCCTCTTCCCTCTCCTGCCTCTTTGTTGTGATAGGCAGAATTTAAACATAGCTGTTAAGGATGAGGAATGGATGTCTTTAAAGCAGACTTCTTGGATTTCAATCTTATTTTCACCATTAACAAGCATAAACTCCTGAGCAAATTATGTACCTTCTCAATGACTCACTTTCCTCTTCTGTAAAATGAGGATTAAAATGTCACTCAGATGAATGGATAAAGAAGATGTGGCACATATATACAATGGAATATTACTCAGCCATAAAAAGAAATGAAATTGAGCTATTTGTAGTGAGGTGGATGGACCTAGAGTCTGTCATACAGAGTGAAGTAAGTCAGAAAGAGAAAAACAAATACCGTATGCTAACACATATATATGGAATCTAAAAAAAAAAAAATGGCTCTGATAAACCTAGGGGCAGGACAGGAATAAAGATGCAGATATAGAGAATGGACTTGAGGACACAGGGAGGGGGAAGGGTAAGCTGGGACGAAGTGAGAGTAGCATTGACATATATACGCTACCAAATGTAAAATAGATAGATAGTGGGAAGCAGCTGCATAGCACAGGGAGATCAGTTCCGTGCTTTGTGACCACCTAGAGGGTTGGGATAGGGAGCGTGGGAAGGAGATGCAAGAGGGAGGGGATATGGCCATATATGTATACATATAGCTGATTCACTTTGTTATACATCAGAAACTAACACAGCATTGTAAAGCAATTATACTCCCATAAAGATGTTAAATAAAAAAAAAATGTGTCACTAAGTAAGGTGATTGTGAACGTTAATTGAATTGATGCATGAAGATAATTTAAATAAGTGCTTGCACATAAGAAACACCTAGTAAATAACAGTTTCACATTTTTTCATTTCTACTCCTTTTGACTAGCATACTTTGGCACGTACTATTAAGATCTCTTTCTCTCTCTCTCAATATGTATATGTATGTGTATAAAAAAACCCCGTATTTTATAAATGAGGACACTAAAGCCTAAAGATAATGATATATTGACCCAAAGAGCAGCAAATGAGCATTCAGTGAGAATCATGGCTGTTAGGCTACATTCACCAATCTTTTTCACCACTATATCAGAATGAGCTGCAGGGCTTGTTAAATAAGAGTATGAGCCCCTCTCAGTCCTACTAAGCAACAATCTATAAAGATTAAACCCAGAAATTGCATTTCAGACTACTACTTCAAGTGCTTCACAAGCACACTAAATTAGGAAATCTTTGTGCAGAAAAATTTGTGATTCAAAATGTTTATGAAGGGGCAGCATGAAGGAAGAGAGCTTCCAGTTATGGAATATATAGAACACATATATTATGAAACATTTCAGATCTTTTCTTGTAACCAAACCCTGGAAAAATTCTCTTTTTGATCCAGAAAGGCAAGGAATATTTTGAATTGGAAGGTTTTTTAATCATATCAGAAGACCATTCTGTTGGCTCTTAAAGAAGATTCAAAACAAATGCAGTGATGGTTTGGATGGAAAATTCAAGATATTTTTAATTCATTAATTGGAAACATACTTGCTGGTTTAGTTGTTAAGGATCCAGCAGTGGAAAATTAAAAAAACAAAACCAAAAAAATTTTTCTCCTCTTATTCTGGCATAGTTACATTTTACCTTTACAGTAACTGACCTCACATCAATGAGGCTGAAATGAGATAATGTCTGTAAAACTTTTTGTAAATTGTAAAATGTAATGGACTGATAAATGGTTTTTATTATTCTGCTTTAATGAATACAGGAGTACTTCTACATTACTTGCCCACTTTATACGTGTCTTTAATCAACAGATACATTAGTAACCTACTGTGTTTCAAAGACTACATGGTAAGGCATTAAAGCAACAAAGATAAACAAGATAAAAGTCATACCCACAAGTTGTTCATGGTCAGTTAAAGAGTTCCAAAGACAAATAGCATAATTATAATCATAGAGGTATTAGACATAGTGCATATAAAGCAGAGAGAAGAGGAATTTTACGTCTTCTTGAGGGTGGTTAGGGAAGACAAAATTTGTGTGGGAAGGTGAAGTGGACCTCATAGTATGAATAGGATTGAAAGAGATAATAGAGCACAGGAGAGGTGACATATAGAAGAACCAGAGGCATCTGAGATCATGACATATTCATAAAGCCAGTAGCTCTGTTCAGCTAGATGTCCTGCTGTTTGGAGGAAAGTAAAAACTGAGCCTGGATAGGGTAGAGAATAAAATCATTCATTCATTTATTCACTCATTCAATCAGTGTTTGATTATCTTTATGTGCTCTGCTAAGGAGCATAGGTAATATAGAGCTTAGGTAACAGGATTTTAAGCAGGGGACACCCCATAATCAGATTTACATTTTATGTGTAGGATCGAGATAGGGCCAGAGGCAAACATAATTGCCTCATGGACAATAATACCATCCTGAAGTAAAAAGTGCTATTGGGATATAGTGGAAAATAAAGGATATTAATGAATTTGAGGTGGAAAATGAGAAAGATAAACTAGAATTCTGTTTTTTTATGAATGAATAAATAAATTGTGGCATCATCCCTTGAAAATAACATTTTGAACGGAAGATTATTAATTTGCTTCTGTACCTTACAACCATCTATTTGGCATATTATCCTATGAAATTGTAGTTGTCTGGTGCCTTTTTTGAACCATTTGGCTGAGTTTGAGTAGGAAACTGAGATCCTTAATTTTTTTGGTAATTTTAAATTCACAAGCACTTAAACCAATGTCTGGCACATAGTATAGGTACCCAGATGTGGTTGTTATATTGAATTGAGTATGTGTATTATGGCCTTTAAAACAGACTACCAAATTAACAAAATTATCATCAAGGACATTGAATCCAAAGAGAAACATTTACATTATTATAGTCACTAAAGTTCTGAATTTACCAGCATACATTCCTTTCAGAAAAGGCATCTTCAGCTATCTGAATTGCTTCACTGACTTCCATTTCAGAGATATTTTTAGCGCACAGATATTAGCTACTGAGACATATTTGGTAATAAAATAAGATACCTGTTTATCATGAGCTCTAAATCACCATGGGAATAATTACAGCATGAATGCATGAGCCCTGGCAGTGTTTTGAGTTACAGCTGTCTTTGAGGACATAGTCACTCCTCTTCCTATTCTCTTTTTTGCTCTCTGCCTCATTACTGGGTGATATTTATGACAAATTAAGATGTAACAACAAGGTTGTTAAAACAGAAAAAGTCTACTGGGCTTAATGTTAAATTTACATTACTCAGGATTGCAAAGACCTGTCTACCTGCAGCTAATTCCTACTCTTAACAGGCTGGAATAGACCAAGTACCTATATGTAGGACAAAATGAATATACTTTTTATTTGAAATTCAGTATTTTAAGCATAAATTTTTATTATTTCTCACAAACATATTCCTCTTCAAGTTCTTCCTAAATTAGTGGAATTACTAATTTAGTCAGTCTCTAAAGCTAAAACAGCAACAATAACAACAAAAATGACTCCCCTCCCCAAAACTTGGGTCCTTAGTTCACTCCATCCATTCTCTGTCGTCAATATCTTCATCATAAAGTATCCATATATAAATCTAGTACAGTTATGAATAAAGTGGCTAATGTGTATTGAGCTCTCTTGATGTGCCACACACTGGCCTAAGCATTTCTATGTATTACATCATTTTACTTTCATCATTAAAACATCTTATGGGGTTGAAATTGATGTTATCTTCACTCTACCCCGGAAGAAACTAAACCATAAAAAGATTAAGTAACTTCCCCAAGGATACACATGTTTCAAAGTAAGATTGCCTGAATTTAAATTTTGGCTTCTTGGATCCTGGGTGAATTACCTCATCAGTTCAAGACCTTGGTGACCAAAAATCTCAGTTTGCAGTAGACTGAGGGGCTTCCTGAAATACAGGATTTTTAGGGCTAAAATTGATACAAACCTGGAATAACTGATCGCCTTTCCATATTTGAAAAAAGAGAATAGTAAAAGTGCCTGCCTTTAACAATTTTGTTGAGTATTAAATAATATAGTCTGTAGAGTACTAGCATAACGATTGACTCATGGTCAGCATTCAGTAACTGTTAATTCTTCTTGTCATTATTGCTATTATTTCTTCTTTATCTTTCTTGTTCTAGACTCTTGCTGTTTTCTGTTGTGTATATTTCTTCCTAAATTATCTCATAAAATCTAGACTCACAATGCCATTCTCATGCTAAAAATATGTGTGACTCCACATTGCCTATTTGGTAAAGTGTCTATTATTTAATATAAAAGTCTTTGCAATCCATTCTTTTTTTGCTGTATAGTGAACTTCCTGATGCATTACTTGGGTTGGAAACAAGGCAAGCTCTGTGGGCAGATATTCCTGATTTGGATCCAAGTTCTACAGTCTCTTAGCTGGGTGGCCTTGGGAAATGCTAAACCTCTCTACATTTTTTATTTTTCATTTTTAAATGAGGGGCCATAATATCCATCTTGTTGAACCTTTGTGAACATTAGATAAGATTATTGTAAATTATCTTGCCGATAATAGATCTCCAACAAAGTGTCATTTATTTCTATCCTCTGAGCTTTTACTTCTGCCTCCCTTCCAAATCTGTCTCTGCCCCCTCACCTATACACCCAACACAACAATGCCAAAATAGTCTCAATGCAGTATTTCACTCACCATGCTGTTTCCTTTCTATATAATTTCTCCTCCCAACTTCTTAATTTGGAGAATTCTTCTTATACTTTAGGACTCTGGTAAAAATGTCATCTGGGAATATTTCTCTGTGGAACATTTTCTAATAAGTTCCAAAATATTCTTACTGCACTTTCTATTTATCTCCATTACAGAGCTTTTCACATTTAATATTATTAATTTACTTATTCTGTTTCTTCCATCACCACCTTGTGAACTGCCTCAGAGGTTCACATGGTAATTCATAGTTATGGAAAGTAATACTCTTTTAAAGATCAGTAAAAGTAATGGATAAAATGATTTGTCTTACTATCTTTTATATATGAACTTGGGTTCAACCAAGAATCTGGCACTTAAAAAGGAGCTCATTATTCTCGATTAATGAATGATTAAATGAAAGAATAAATGATGTATTGAAATGGGCACTGTCCTTTGGTTGTTTCCTTATAAGTGTGTGTGTGTGTGTGTGTGTGTGTATATATATATATTCTAAAGATACTTTTATTTCTCAAATGTATTGCAGAACTTCTCTGAGACCCATTTATAAATCCTAAAGCTTGGGAATCTTAAGAGCAATCAGTCCTATGACTGCAAAAATCCTTTCTAATGAAAGCTCTACATTTGGAGAGATAAGGAAAAAATTTCTCATGTTGGCAACAAAACTGGGAAAGCATCTAGACTTTTCTGAAGTTGACAAGCCTTATGCATTAGAGAGATGGGAACTGCAAATGGATACAAAGAATGCTGGCAAAGAAATACTGGCAAACTCAGATATCCCATTAAAACTATATAGGTGAGTTTAGTATATACATATATAGAGATATTTATATTCAACAAAAATATCTGGAAATATTAAGATTAAGAAACCAGGCAGGAGAAGATCCATAATAAAGTGACACAAAAGTTGACCTAGGGCTTCCCTGGTGGCGCAGTGGTTGAGAGTCCGCCTGCCGATGCAGGGGACACGGGTTCGTGCCCCGGTCCGGGAAGATCCCACATGCCGTGGAACGGCTGGGCCCGTGAGCCATGGCTGCTGAGCCTGCGCATCCGGAGCCTGTGCTCCGCAACGGCAGAGGCCACAACAGTGAGAGGCCCACGTACCGAAAAAAAAAAAAAAAAAAAAAAAGTTGACCTAGATATTGGGGCTAACAATAGGCACTATGTATGCACATTTTGAGTGTTCAAATATTCCAAGTGTCTCAAATTGGTTTGTTTTGATGAAATATTACAGTAATTAGGAAAGCAAATCAAATATGTATAAGTGCTCCTGTTGGTTTCCCATGGTGAAAACATGGGATAATTAGTTTGTATATGAAATTTTGTATAAATTCCTCACAGAGTTCCATGACTTTAGAAGTAATTATTTATATTAGAAGAGCAATGTCATAACTGTGACAATGCCTGACAGTAAGAAATTATGGGAAGTTATGACTAGTTTGGGGGATGTTCTAATTAGTAAATAGAACTCTTGATTAAATCTGATGTTTTTTTATATGAAAATGTGAAAAAGTACATGATAATAGTACTGGAAGGGCCCGGTATGAATGCCAGCTGTAGGAATGAATGGAAAATAATATATATATAAGAAGATGCAATGAAAAAATTGACAGGACAGGATGTGAGATGTAAGCAGAAGAGAGATTTCAAAAAAAGGATCCAGAAAAAGGAAGAACATGACAATAACTGGCAGAAGAGGAGGATGAAAAATGAGAAGAAAAAGAAAGAGGATGTAAACAGGAAGAGAAAGATAATGAAGAAAAGCAAAACCAGTCTGAGCAGCAACAGTATAGAAGCAATATTAACATACAGTGCTTACTAAGTGTGGGGAGCTAATCTAAGTACTCTTATTGTGATCCCTAATATAATATACCTAATAATTGGTAGAGCCAATGCTCAAACTCTTGCTGGAAATCACTCTAAAAACAAGTTATCATTAGTTTTGATAGTGATGTAAAAAGAACCTTTTGTCTAAGGTATTGGTTGGTCTAGATTACAGCTGAGGTAGAGGTTATTGACCAACAAATAATACAGAAGTACATAGTAAAGAGGTAAATGTTTCTTATACCACATCAACAGAGAGTGCTGATGCATTTCTCCTTTGTTCAGGAGTTGACCAAAAAAAAAAAAAAATGGAGATAAGAAGGAAGAATAACCAGAACTTAGGTACCCTTGATGGGTTATAGCAAAGGGGCTACAATTCAGACACAATTTAATCCTCAAGCCAGTGCCTATGGTGATTAACTTTACTATGTGATTCTAGGAGGTTTACTTCCTTTGTCCCTCAGTTTTTTGATGTTAAAATAGCATCTAACCTTGGAACATCTTACTGACAAGATTAGCTAACAGATTTTGAGTGTATACCGTGTGACACAGATAGTTCTTAAGCACTTTACTTATATTAACTTATTTACTCTTCCCCCAAATCTTACAAGATATGCCATACTATTTTCTTCACTTCATAGATAAAGAAATGAGCACAGAGAGATTAAATAACTTAACCAAGGTCAAAGCTAGGATAGCAGGAAATCTGGCCTGGGATGTCACATCATTAATCTGAATAGTACACTAACATCTAGAATAATGTAGATCCTAAACTATTGGAAAATAAGTGTAAAATAAATTCAGGATCTTACCTCTATAATGATTCATTTGTCAACAAGTATTCAAGAAATGATTGATGGGCCTATAGGTGATGATACTTATATTTTAAATGTTTATAGAAGGTTGCAGTTTAGGAAGCACTTACACATATGTTATCTCAGATAATCCTCAAAAGAAATCTACAAAGTCACCAGCAAAGAGATAGCAACTCAGAAAGAAAATTGTTTGCAGTTTCATGAACTGATGATGACTTTCTAGTCTTTTCATTACACACTGAATATACTTTTCCTTCTTTTCTCCCCATTTTTATATGTGTTATCAGTATATTTTCTAATTCATTGTACAATTAACTACTTTCTTGTAAGAATGTAAAATGCTATCATGTATCATAAAGACATGCCTTGAAAATATGCATCATACCTCTCCATCTAGGTTGGGAACAAGCCTTATGCCGCATACTTTATTTCTATATTCCATAGAATCTGAATGGCATGTTGTGCTTTGTAAATACTGTTGTTATCAACAGTATTGAAGGTTTTGTTAAGCAGCTTTTTGAAAGCTTAACAGACAGGACCCTTTGATCTCCCTTTCTATTGAACAACACTAAAGAAACTATTGAGGCTCACAGACTCTGCACTGAAAAATTCACAAGACATAAAAATGATTTATCAGGTGAAAACAAATAAACTTCTAAAAAATTTCACCTCAGCCTTTATACTGACAGAGGCATTTAACCTGAAAACTAAGATGAAGCTGGAGAAATTATGATGAATCTGTGTCATGATAAGATACCTACCATCCTCACTTGAATGTACTGAGAAGAAATTGAAATGCAGTGTCCCCAAGGTTAGAGTGGGCAAATGATGCTACTTATAGATTACCAATTCTTATTGTTATTAGAGAAGGAAAATGAGACAGCTGCATGACAGTTTCACAGTTTGTGCAATTTCATTTAGCTCCAAGGGTAACAAACACAACTTGAAAGCACGAATACATTATAATAGACAACAAAAGCAGTTAGATTTTTCTGTTAGCTTTCCTACACATAGACAATGGAAAGAACTCATGGTTGGAGACTCTTTGAAGGTCAAGAAAGTTATCATTCTGTTCCTCAACTTTATTTTTTTAATAAATATTACCCAACATGAACATTTAACTTTTGAGATGCCTTTGTCTGAAGGCATTTCTCTGAAAAACAAAGCAGACCCCCAGACCCACATTTGTAGTATCGAATGAAATAATATATTCTTAAGTGTTTTGTAAAATACTTACATGCTTTATTTTATAAAGAAGGGTTTAGTATAATGACAAACCTTTGCACTTTTGAAGTATATTTAGAATATATGGAATATGTATCCTGGTAATGATTTTGTTCCCAGATAGTTCGCTGGCAATAGTAAATATACTCTAGCATTTTTATAAGTAGGTACTAAGGAACTCTATTGTTTGTGAAATCACAATAAAATGTTTCATGACCAAACATATTAGGGAAATTCTGAGTTAAACAAGATTATTATTTACAAAAATGTTCAGAATCCCTAATATGCTAATATGCATTGTGAATTTCCAAAACTAAGAAGACTATTATATTTAGTGTGGTTAAAACAAATCCTTTTTCATTGAACACCTTAACTTTGTGTTCCCTGGAACAAAATTCAAGAAATACTAAATTCATCATTTAATCTATCCAAGTTGAATTTTTATCTCTAAGTGGAAGTGTGAACTAGAGGGAAAATCTCCTTGACATTCTAAATAATATAGGATTACAAAATATATTCCATAAAAATTCTAATGCTATGTTTTTAAACTATTATGAACATCTTTGCCTCTTTAAAAAGCGTTTTCCACTTTACTGAACAAAGGAAAATTGCAAATTAAATTTTATAACATTAATTAGTAGGCTATGATCTCAGATGCCTCTGTGCTTTTCAAGTTAATGAATGTTTGTTTGCCTACCATGTAAAAGAAATTTTGCTGGATGATATCAATATGTAGAGGAAAGACATAAGCTCTGTCATTAAGAAATTGAGTATATTGGAAGAAAGCAACAGAAACATAACTAAGTATAAGAACTGTAGTCAAAGTATTAACAAAGTGCCAATAAAGAATGAAGAATTGACAGGAGGATTCTGGGAAAGTTTTCCATAGAATGTGACTTTGAATATGACCTTGATTGATGACTTGGAATTGGAAGCTGAAAAGAGAAAGAGTGGTATATTACAGAGAGAAAAACCAAAACCAAAGGCATGGAGGCATGAAATAGCATAGTATATGTTCAAGGTATGGCAGAAATGACATAATGGCCATATGCATTTCTTTTGAATATATCTAATATTATACTATTTCAGGGACTAAGTTTTTTTCTGAAATCAATATGGCCTTTGCGAGTACTCTAACAAAATTTGACATCAAAGACAAATATAATAAGTAGTTAATTTTAAGAAGCAATCCATTCGGTTTATTAACTTTTCTGTCCCCATAATCATAATTAATGACTTTAATGGGACAGTGATTGCTTATATCGATGCCTGATTTACTGCCTTATCTTAAAAATAAAAAAAATTGAATGAAATATAAAAGAAAGTATGTGATTGGTTAAACAGCTATTATTATGTAACTATTACAGACTTATTAATTTCTTGGCATTTAACTTTCTCTACTTACTGAGTCTCACTCCATCATCATTGTTCCATGATCTTGTACCTTTACTAAACAAAGTTTCACTTTCTGTTATTTCATTCAAAACTACCTTTAATTAGTAATCCTTTCCTTTAACAATGTTCCTATACTACACAGGGCTTTTTTTTCTACTCAAATATCTATTCAGATTCAGTGGTAGCTGGGTCCTGAAAAAGAAGCCAGCTTGGGTATCAGTTCCTTCCTGCCAACAATAACAATTGATTTTCTTCTTCCTAAATTGAAATCAGTGAGGAGAGGAGCTCTAAATGACAATCTATGTCCACTCCACTAACCATGTCATAGTTAATTAAATTAAATATGCTACATTTCCTTCTTTTAATCAACTCTCTAAGGGATGACTTAGAAAAAGGATTTAATTATGCTTTAAATGCACCTGAGAGTGCTCAGACTTTGTAGTGAAACAAGATTCCTGTTGGGAATTATTTATTAAGTGATTACTATATGTGACTCTGTGGAGCTCTTAGATGAATTAGAAGACTTTTTATTCTATGTGAGAACTGTGGATTACACATGTAACTAAGAGCTGGACTGCGTGCCTGTTTAGCTACTTCAGGCACCATTATGAAGTGTTCAGGAACAATCTCAAAGTTTTAGTAAGGCATTGTACTAAAGAACACCTGTTTTACCAGTCTTATCACAAGTAGATATGAGTTAAAAATCACTTGTAAATTTTTACTCCCACTAGTACACAGGAGGCTAATGTATATCCCACTTATTCAGCAAGTTTTCATCATTTGACATCTATAAACTGGACTGGTGACTAAATTCTTTGATATTTTTTTCACATAGACTCCAAAATCTTCAAGGGCTAAGATCTTTTGTACCTTTGTATGCCTTATACCACAGTACCTTGCCGAATAAATATTTTAATCCGTGGGAAAATTGGTACCAAATTAAAATATTCAAAGGTATCGTCTTTCTTTAAAGGAGAATCACAGGAGTCTTCTTTAACTGTAGCATAAATTGTCTAACACAAAAAGCATGAGTTCAGTTACCCTTTATCAAATCATACCTTTATTCCTTATCATTATCAGATAAATTATTTATTTATTTCATTATTTATTGCCTATCTCGTCAATCTAAAATATAAGATGCCTGTTTAAGGGATCTTATCTTTTTCACTATTTTATTCTCAGCATGCAGGACAGTGTCTGTCACATAAAAGGCACCCAATAAATATTTTTTCAAAGATAAGAGAATGAATGTTGGATGGAAGACAATGCCTACTTTAAATCTTGATAGGGACTGGAAAAACTGGCCTCTAGAAAGATTGTTTTGATTTACACCCCGGCCAACTGTGTATGATAGTGCTCTATGCCTTACACACTATCCCAGTTTTGTCCATATGAATGGTGAAAAAATCTCCATCTTTTAATTTGCTTTTCCCTGATTACTGAAGTGGAGCAACGTTTCATATGTTTTGTAAATATTTACATTTCTTCTTTATTATCTTTTCCTAATCTTTACCCATTTCCCTATTGTTTGTCTCATTTTGTTGCCTTTATTTTATTAATTTGTATGAGCTCTTTCTAGACTGCTTGTCTGTTGTGTGTGTTTCAAGCATTCTCTTTCAATTTGTCTTTTTTCTTATATTTTGAATCTCTAAGTCTTTTTTGAAGTAAAGTATTGTGGTGAAGGGCACATACTGTGGAGCTGGACTGCTGGGTTCCAACACCAGCTTTGCCTCTCACTATTCTGTGACCCTGAGTAAGTTACTGAACCATGTCTAAATTGTTTCATCTGCAAAACTAGGATAACTACAGAGCTTGAACTTATAGGATTGTGAAGATTCAGTGGGTTGATATTTGTCATATGCTTAGAACAGTGTTGGCCCATAGTAAATCCTATAAAAGTGATTGTTATATATGGACCTGGAATTTGAAATCTTGGGAGAATTTCTCCAACTCCCAAGTTTATAAAATATTCTTCTGTATTTTATTCTGGTAATTTCACAGTTTCATTCTTTACGTTTAGATTTTTAATCCATGTGGAATTAATTTGCTCAAGCTGTGAGATAGACATACTAACTTTTTTAACTCAAATGTTTCAAATCTGTTATTGAATACACCATTCTTTCTCTGTTGACTTGAAATGCTTTAACATGGTTCTGTATCTGGACTCTATTCTACTTCACTGTTTTATTATTATTATACCAATAACATTTTAATTACTGCAACTTTTTAGTAAGTGATCGGGTAAGTCAAGTCCCTTATTTATTCTTATTTTTTGGAATTTTCCTGTCTGCACATGAAAGTTGATTCTTCTGGCTACATTTAGAATGACTGCCAAATCCACATCCCACAAAATCTCACTGCTATTTTGATTGATACGGCATTAAATTTATAGATGATTTGGGGGGAATTAGCATCTTTCTACTAATGGTTTTTCCAACCAGGACATCATGTATTTCTTCATTTATTCTGGACCACTTAACTATTCTTTAAGTTGTGTTTAGAATTATTATCTTTCAACACAGTAGCTTTCATTTCATACAACTACCTTTCTGTCCCAACAGCACTTCAGATATGTAGCAATAAAGGTTTAATTATTTTCCAGTCATGACTGCTAAACAAGGGTTAAATTTGGATAAAAATGTTTTCTGAACCTAAAAGAAATGCCTGATATAAATCTTTGAAGGACTGAAGAGTAAGTTTAAATGTGATGATAAAACTGAGGGGTGTTGAGGGGTGGCAGAAAGCTGATGAACAAACACTGGCTTTGAACCTCAAAGATCTCAGAAATGTTCTCGTAGTGCGTATTCCTTTTTTTTTTTTTCCTACAGTGTGAGTGAAATGTACCTCTTTTTTTCCTCTTTAAAAAATTTATTTATTTATTTAATTTATTTGGCTGCTTCGGGTCTTAGTTGCGTCAGGTGGGCTCTTCATTGCAGTGTGTGGACTTCTCTCTAGTTGTGGTGCATGGGCTCTACAGCACGCAGGCTCAGTAGTTGTGGCATGTGGGCTTAGTTGCCCCATGGCATGTGGGATCTCAGTCCCCCAACCAGGGATTGAACCTGAGTGCCCTGCATTGGAAGGCGGATTCTTAACCACTGGACTGCCAGGGAAGTCCTCATATTCCTTTTGTTTGCATGGAAAAGAGGAAGGAGTTCAGCATCATTAGTCATTAGGGAAATGAAAATCAAAACCACACCTGTTTAGTATGACTATGATCAAAAAGATAATAACAAGTGTTGGTGAGAATGTGGAGAAATTAGAACCCTCATACAGGGACTTCCCTTGTGGTCCAGTGGTAAAGAATCCACCTTCCAATGCAGAGGACACAGGTTCTATCCCTGGGTGGGGAGCTAAGATCCCACATGCCACAGGGCAGCTAAGCCCCCGCGCCACAAGTACTGAGCCCCCGCCTCAACGAGAGAGTCCACGTGCAGCAAACTACAGAGCCCATGCACCCTGGAGCCCGTGCACCACAACTAGAGAGAGAAAAGCCACACGCCATAACTGGAGAGAAGCCTGCGCGCTGCAACGGAAGATCCCCCATGCAGCAACGAAAACCCGAAGCAGCCAAAAAAAAAAAAAAAAGAACCCTCATACACTGCTGGTTAGAATGTAAAATGGTACAACTGCTTGGAAAACAGTCTGACAATTCCTCAAAAAATTAATCATAAAGTTAATCTATGACCCGACAATTCCATTCCTAAGTATATATACAAGAGAAATGAAACATATTTACAGAAAAAGTTGTATACCAATGTTCAGAGCAGTAATATTAATAATAGCAAAAAGTAGAAGAAACTAATGTTTATTAACTAATGAATAGATAAATAAAATATGATACAATGGAATGTTATTTGGTACTAAAATTAAATAATTATTAGTATATGCTCCAACATGAATGAACCTGGAAAAACGTATGCTAAGTTTAAAAAGCCAGTTATGAAGTATCACATATTTTATGATACCATTTATATGCAATGTCGAGAGTAGACGTTGTATAAGAGACAGAAGGAAGAAGATTAGTAACTGCCTAGGGCTGGCGGGGGCGCTTGGGAGAGGGATAGTGAGAGACTGCTAATAGGTGCAGGATTTCATTTGGAGGCAGAGGCAAAATATTCTAAAATTAGACTGTGGTGAGGGCTGTACAACCCCATCATTATACAAAAAGAAATTGAATTGCATTTTAATAAGGAGTCAACTGTATGGTTTGTGAGTTATATTTTAATTTAGCTATTTAAAAGAAAACATAAGGATTTCTTTTGTTGGACACAAGGAAAAGTGGTTTATATACCTTTTGCAAGGTATATTATTATTTAGAATGGCTAAAATTATGTTTATCTCTATTCTGTAAAGTATCTTACTTTTGCTTAGTTTCTAAATAACTTTTGATAATATTCTAAAAGGAAATGATGACAGTTTTGACTCTGTTTAAAATTTGCAATGATATCTCTATTTTGACTAGCCAAGGTTGTGTGCAACATTAACTTTGCAGATTTAAAAATGTTCATTAATAAATAAATTGTCTCAAAATAAAAGTCTTAGCCAGTTTACAAAATATTTTTATGCTTCAGGAATGAATTTTCTGGTTTCAAAGTGCATCTAGCTAAAAGGCTATGATTCAACTCCTTCACAATAGAGTAATTGTAAAGCTCAGAAAAATGTAAAATTAACAAAAATAAATTCTGAGACTGATGATCAACATATTTTCCAGAATCTTACAGCTTTCCTCCTACTCCACTTATCCCTCCCTACCATGGCCAAATGCACAAAAATGGACACAAAATAAATTTGTGGTGCTGAAAGAAGATTTTCCAACTCTCCCTCCATGTTTTTCTTCTTTTTTTTGACTTTCAGCTCAAAAATGGAATGACTATGTAAAAAAGTGTTG
This sequence comes from Orcinus orca, assembly GCF_937001465.1. NCBI lineage: Eukaryota > Metazoa > Chordata > Mammalia > Artiodactyla > Delphinidae > Orcinus > Orcinus orca. The sequence continues at coordinate 63,299,765 of NC_064575.1, forward strand.
TGACGTGTTTTAAACCTTTTGGGCACTGCTTTTTTTTTTTTTTTTTTTTTTTTTGCGGTACGCGGGCCTCTCACTGTTGTACCCTCTCCCGTTGCGGAGCACAGGCTCCGGACGCGCAGGCTCAGCGGCCATGGCTCACGGGCCCAGCTGCTCCGCGGCATGTGGGATCTTCCAGGACCGGGGCACGAACCCGTGTCCCCTGCATGGGCAGGCGGACTCTCAACCACTGCGCCACCAGGGAAGCCCATTGGGCACTGCTTTTTGAAGCAGAGTGCTACAAATCTTCTTCAGTATTTCTAACATACACATTTAAAGATTTCAACTACAGGGGAAAAATAATTAAAATGGCCAAAGAGAAGAAAAAGGAAAGGATAGTAGAATCACATTGTGTTCATGGAGGTATTTTGTCGCTATAAGTTAAGCAATGATATTGAAACAAACATGGGAAGATATCAAGTAGAAACAAACTTTGAGTGTTAGAGCTTCACTATATATTTAAGCATGACACCATATCAGGAATTAGAGGTTGAAAAATGTTTGAAAAAGGTTCAAAAAATCTCCACAAGATGTATGTTTGTTATATGCTGGTAATTTGGTTAAGAAGTATCCATAACATTTAAGTTTTTTAATTTGTGGATTAGAAAGCATTTATAATTCCTAGCTAAGTTTGATTGGACCAACATTAATCTTCATGCTCTACAAGTTAACAGACAACAAATCTTGATAGATTTGACGTAGTTGAAAGATGAAGAACCCACAGTTAAGGCGGGCTTTGTGAAAGCACTGTAAGACAATTGAAATAGAATGTTACCCTAAACATTCAGAAGAAAAGCACTATGAGGATAAGAAGAATAAAACATACAAACATCTTGATATCTTAAATGAGATAGAAGCTGAGGAACACTGTACATACTATTAAGAAGGCATCCCTGCATTAGATGAGACACTGAAATAAATATGTGTTTGAATCTTTTTCAATTCTCAGATCACATGATTCTATGAATGGTATGTGCCTTTACAATATGTGGTTAACAATTCTGGTTGAGCAGATTTATTTTATTTAAATTTTATAGTTAGTCATTAATGACAAAGTTTATGTAAAAGGGCATTTCACTTGTTCATGCTTTTAGGAAAAAAATACTTTGCTATCAATATACACATGTGGGTCACTCGCCTGTGTTTCATGTATTATCACTATGTTAAGTGATTCAAATGCCAATGCTAACTTCTTTATAGTTTCTATATTTAAACACACAATTTCAATGTATGTATTTTTAATATATTTACTTTTGTATTTCCAAAGTTCTATTAGGTCCCTCATAGTCTGAAAGAAAAGATAATGGAATTGTTTCATGCTTGCTTTCTTTTCCAGTCCAAATTAGCAGGGATAAGGATTAAACTACAGGTGTTGATTCTCATGGTTTATTTATTTAAATTATTTTAAGATCTTATTTTATGATTTGCCAATGAACAAAAGGTAAAAAATAATAGGCACTTACTGATCGTTGTTGGTTCTCAAGAGACAGTTTGCACTGCCAATGCCGTGCAAAATCTGTGCTTACAGATTTATATATCTGTGCTTACAGATTTATTATAATTTCATGATACTCTATAATTTACTAGTTTTGGCAGATTTCCTCCTTAATAGTGAAGTTGAGCCAACACTTGGTAGCATTATTCTTTTATAAAACGAAATAGGAAAGTTAGGAAAATGCACATTATTAAACCATACAAAATCAGATGTTGTAGATATGCTTTGCCTGAAATGAATAAATAAAACATAGAACAAAAAATGTTCAGTTTTTAACCTTCATGGAGAAAGCATAAGAAAAATATATTCTAGTACTTATTTTTTATGGTCCAAAATACATTACTTCATGTGTTTTATGGTAAAATCTACAAGATATAAAAGAAATTGTGTAAGAATATTCAAAACTAAAATATATGATCTATATCCAGCTTTACAAACTAAATTGGCAAATTTATTAATGCTTGTGAGATTCTGACATTAAAGTGTTATAATAGTTAAAGTTTTGATGCTTCATTTTATATGAGCATTGTTTCATAGAGAATGTTCACATATTAGTAGATAATCTTTAAAAACATAATTTTAACATGTATCTCAAGGAAAACATAACAGTACTAGCACTTACTGAGCAAATACTTTGTACTAGGAATTTTACATAGATAATCATATTTTGATCCTCACAACAACATTTTAATAGCTACTATTATTGTCCACAATTTACAAATAAGAAATCTTAGACTGGGCTAGTAGGAGATAGAGCTTATATTTGCATATGACTTCAAGGACTACATTCTTAACCATTGAATTATACTGTTAGCCTAGTGTTAAGGAGCATCATCTTAAATATTACACAATATTTCAATAAGCTGGTATGTCATAAATTATTTATTCTGTACTCTGGGCTTTTTTGACATTTTCCAATTAAAGATAGATTCATTGGTACCATTCTTAAAAACATGAGAAAAGTGCAGATTTAGGAAAGAAAGATGAATTTTTATTTGCATACCTTGAGTTTGACAAAGGAGCTGAATCTCCAGAAATAGGCTTTGGAAATGTAAATCTAAAGCTAAGAAAAGAGAGTAAAAGGAGAGGCAGAAACAGAACATGAGAAAGAGGGAGAGAAAGACTGATTTGGAGCATAGTTGAAGCTGTAAAAAGAGTTATCTTAGTGTAGGGAGAGAGAAGAAAAAAGATAAGGATTGAACATTGGAGGATGTTTTGTTTATTTAGGCTAACAGAAGGAAGGACAGGAACCACCAAAGGCATCAGGATATGCAAAGGAATAAAGAATGTTAAAAATGAGGAGGTGCTCTATAATATCCAATACTGCCAGCAAGCCGAGGAGGTTTAGGACCTTCACTATACGTTTCACCAAATTTGTGAGACAATAAGAAATGAGTGATAAACAAATTGAATATAATTGGTGTCAGACTTACAAGAAGGTTGAAGAAGAAGGAACAAAAATGATATATTAGCCATTTAACAGAGGGACAGAATCAAGGGCAGATATATTTGGCTGGAACTCCTGCTCGTATATATTCCAAAGGGGAGGAGTCATTTAAGAGAGTGAAAAAAAGAGGGTATTATGAAAAGGATTATATAAAATAGAACAAAGTAGTTGGAAATCTAAATACTACAAACAAAATGAAATTGAGTTTGTCCTGACTAAAAATAATATTTCTTTTTCAATGACCAAATTTAAAGTTAAAGAAGAACAACAAAGCTAAGGAGAAAATTTGGAGTGGAACAAGGATACTAAAGTAGTTTTATTTTGGATGTCTCTTTCTAAACAAGTAGAGGTGAAGTTATAGTGGTAATAGTGGATGTGGAGATGAGAATTCGGAGACAGTGACAGTATTTGGTGAGGCATATAAAATTAAATATAATTAACATTTAGTAGTCACTCAATACATATTTGTTAAAGAAATAGTGAATAAGAATGAAAATATTTTCAATGGAGTGAGGAATAATATGAAATAATATAAAATATGCTTGGAAAAGTTAAATTATATTGTTCTCTATCACAATCATTTGAAAATAATTCTCACAATCACTTGAACTAGCATTCCCTGTTATTTTCAACCCTTCCTCCGCATACCTGTGTCAGTTCTCTCTCTTTTGGTTTTTAATTCCACTCTATAAATTTTTGGTGCTTATACATGCTATATCCCCAGTTCAAGACCTCATACATCTCAACTAACAAATGTCAAGGCATTTGTTTTCCTTATCTGCTGTCCTTAACTATTTATTTTCAGTGCTCCTTCAGTTCACTATTCCTACTAGCATCATTTATATGCTTAAAACTGTAATTAGTTCATGTTCCCCTTCAAATTAAAAAAAAAATGTAGTTCTCCTTCTTCCATGGTAATAAAATCAAAAGATCAAAAGGCAATATCATTGTACTACTCAAAACTCTCCATGTTCTGGCTACAATATGCAACATGCTTATCTTTCCATTCACAGTAGTATATTCCCCAGGTTATACATACACTGTACCTTCCCACTGATAGGAGGATTTCTGCTTCCTAAGACCTGAATACCCTTCCTCCTGTCTCCATATACAACATACACTAACCCTCAGCATTATTCTCAAACAATATTTCCTCTAGGATATTTTTTTCAGATTCCCAGAAAGAATGCCACTCCCCCCTCTCCCTTGCCACCATTTCTCAAATTCCATTTTGTTTCAGTTACATGCCTTTCTCCTACACTTCACTGTGAGCCTTCACCACAGGATATGACTTATCTTGCACTCCCTATAGATTATAGTATATTCTAGATCCTTAATTTATTAAATTGTCACCTGAAAAACCAACACCCCACCTCCCCTGCCAAAGTTGGCTCTAGCTAAAGGTCATTCACTGAACCTAAATTCATCCTTCACCTTTGTAAAATGTAAGTGATGAAAGGAAGCAGATTTATAAAAGACACAAATTTGAAGAACCCTATCAGGATGCATTAGTCTTTCTTTAGTTTCAACTCAATATTAATATTTTACTTGTATAGTATGGTCATAAGGTAAAGGCATGTAGTTCTTTGTTCTTCAGCTATTTTCATTCTTACATACAATCATGTGTAATTATATGTAGTAAGCCGCTTGATTAAAGAAACTAAGTTTACAAAACTGGTACACTCCTTATATTGATATTTGCTTATATTCAAAACTTAGGGAAAAATTATAACATCTAATAATAAATATATACATAACTTTAATATAGACTAAATTTTGCTGACATGCTAGAACTGCTAAAATAATCAGTATTCTCTTGTAATTTATGGTCATCAGTAATTTAATGCTAAAGAAATTAGAAGGTCATACAATTATAAATTCAGCTGAAGTAATCATTTTGTATTTCATAGCCTGCCCAAGATTTTATTCTTTACAGTCTCTGTTTTCAGATAGCAAAATGTTTTTATAGTTTTGATTTATTAGGCAATGCCTTAATTTTTTGTATTTCTTTAGCATCTATAAAAAAATTTTTTTGGTAGACAGAGTGAACTCTTTATTATCTTTATTCAGCAGGCTCATTAACTTCCCTGATTAAATGAATAGAATTTAATTTTTTACATTTTGCCCAAATAAATTCATGAAAACATATTTTACGTATTTTATATAAATTTAACTAAAAAGTATTCCTTTGTATAAATGTTACTTAACTTCAGAGTATAAATAGCACTTATAAAAATTTGAACAGTACCCAGCTTTATTGAAAATAATTATTGGGACTTCCCTGGCAGTCCAGTGGTTAAGACTCCACGCTCCCAATGCAGGGGGCATGGGTTCAATCTCTGGTCAGGGAATTAAGATCCCGCATGCTGCATGGAGCAGCCAAAAAACAAAAAAAAAAAAAAAAAGAAAAGAAAAAATAATTATTAAGTATTTTTCATCCTTCCAAAGTACCTAATATGGTTGTTATTTTTATATATATTTTATTTATTTTCTTTACAAATTTTTTTTGGGTGCATAGGGTCTTCATTGTGGTGTGCAAGCTTCTCTCCAGTTGTGGCGTGTGGGTTTTCTCTCTCTAGTTGTGGTGTGTGGGCTCCAGAGTGCATGGGCTCTGTAGTTTGCGGCACATGGTCTCTCTCATTGAGGTGCGCCAGCTCAGTAGTTGTGGCATGGACTTAGCTGCCCCAGCGCATGTGGGATCTTAGTTCCCCAACCTGGGATCGAACCCATGTCCCCTGCATTGGAAGGCGGATTCTTTACTACTGGACCATCAGGGAGGTCCCAGGTGTTATTTTTAAACAAAACTAAAAGACTAAGGCAACAAAGTGCTATTTTTTTCAAAAATATAAAAATTAAAAATATGTAAAATTCTAGGTCTTTTAGCAAGTTAGATTAATAATGTGTTTTTTAAATTTTATCATTTTCAGCATTAAGAATAATTTGAGAACATGAAAACCTTTTTAAAGGAAATAAATATAACAATTAAAAATTGAAAAAAAATTTTCCATTGTCACCAATATGCAAAGAAATGCGAATTAAACAAGATGCTATGATTAGCTCTACACATTTTAATTCTAATACCTAATGTTAATGAAATTGCAGAAAAATGTGCTTCATACTTTGCTGTTAAGAAATGAATAACAAGAGCCTTAAAACTGGTCATTTCATGTATCTCAGTTATTTCACATTGAAGACTTTTTCTAAGCAAATGATCAGAAATGTGGCTGAAGAATTTATGTTTAATTTGTTATTTGAGGTAATATTTATAATAGCAAGAACAACCTAAATATCCAACAATAGGAGACTGTATAAAATAGAGGTACAGACACAGATATAGAAATAGACATAGATATTATAGATATCCATAATATAACAGTGTTACAGTCCTTACAGTGGGATTGTCAAAGGGCATTTATTCCCAGTGAAAAATGCTTGGGGTACATTATCAAAGGATAAGATAGTTATTACAAAATTGTATATAGAGTCTTATACCAATTTTGTAGGAAAATATATATGTATGTGTATAGATTATAAAGAAATAATTAGAAAGAAATAATAATTGACATTCTTGATATTCACTTCCATATATTTCCTGTAATTATTTCTAGAGCATGAGGTTATTGATGCATTTTGTTTTCTTTTTTCCACTTGCATAAAATTAGTAAATTTTCCAAAATGACTACATTTTATTTTCAGGTAGATGTGTTTGCGTATATATTGTATATGTGTGTGCATGCATTTCATCTTCTTGGAATGTCCTTTTGAAGAGCTCTTCGTTTAGATAACAACTCACCATCTATAATGCATAAGCTCAAATGCCCCTTTCTCAGTTTGCCCTTGCCAAATTACCTTGCTTCCCACAAATATTATTTTTCCCTTGTCACATTCTTATCCTTCATAACATTTATCAAGATTTTAGTAACAAATTTAGGCACTTGGAGCTTATCTGTTTGATATCTGACTGCCTCTCTGAATTCTACGTTTTATCACAGCAAGGATCATAATTATTGTAGTATATCCATTGTCTAGGATTTAGTAAATGCTCAATTAGTATTTGCAGAATGAAAGAATTCTGAATACATATCATCTTACATAGTTTTTTACTGGTTATATTTAGTGATTCTTCGAGAAGTTTTCTACTTGAGTTCATTAGTTCAAGAAGTAGTGAACCACTTTTTTTTTTTAAGCATCTTTATTGGAGTATAATTGCTTTACAATAGTGTGTTAATTTCTGCTTTATAACAGTGAATCAGTTATACATATACATATATCCCCACATCTCTTCCTTCTTGCGCCTCCCTACCACCCTCCCTATTCCACCCCTCTAGGTGGTCACAAAGCACTGAGCTGATCTCCCTGTGCTATGCGGCTGCTTCCCACTAGCTATCTATTTTACATTTGGTAGTGTATATATGTCCATGCCACTCTCTCACTTTGTCCCAGCTTACCCTTCCCCCTCCCTGTATCCTCAAGTCCATTCTCTAGTAGGTCTGCGACTTTATTCCCATCTTGCCCCTAAGGTGAACCGCTTATTTTAGGGGAAGTATTCTTCCATGTAAGCAGTCAAAATTATCTGCTTAATAGAAGTAAAATTTGTAGAAATTTAAAATCATGAACACACTGATGAATAGTCAACCTCCCTAATTTGAAATGAAAGTGTTAAGGTTAACTTCTTGTCTCTTTTTCTTTTACTTATATTTTGACATTTACTTGGTACCTTAAAAGATTAATGAAGCTCCACTGCCAACACATCAACAAGCAAATCAAGAGTTTTTACTTTCTCTCTTCAATGAGTGACATATAATAATTAACATTAGTTGAGGAGTGGCTTATGTTTTCTTGCTTTTCAAATATTGATTTGAATATTTTTCACAATATTATGATAGTTAACATACACTATACTTCAGAAGTGCTACAAGTTCAACAGTTAGAATTTAAATGCAAATCCATAAAAAATTATACAATATACACAGGTAAATTTTCTTAAAAAGTTAATTTTTGAAAATGTCACCAGCTTCAGTTACTGTAAAATGACTGAAAAAAGAACTTTGATACAATGAAGAATTTAAGGAGCTCAAGTTTCAAAAAAGTGATTGTCTACTTAATATAAACTGCAACATGGCAGTTGAAATAGAAAGATGTGACATTTTCAGTGACTGATGTAACTTAAAGGCAATGCACAAAAGATAAATTGCCAAAAATCAAGGAAAATATGCAGAATAAAGCATTAAAGTTTTTGACCATAAAGTCAGATTTTAAAAGTATGTAACTTTGAGAAAATTAGGGAACACTTAAGGAGTAGTATGAAGAAAATTGTCTATTATTTTATATAACGTTGAATTTCTCTGCTAAGCTCAAAAATAATGACCATTTCCTATACACTTACAACGTGTACAATGTTAGATTAGTTGAATCGTTGAAAATTGCATTAATGTCTCCAGTTCTTCACCCCACCTTGTAGCCATGGCCTTTGCTATCTGACTTTACATTTTCTCTTCCTAAAAGGGCTGGGTGTATTCTCTTGCCTCTTCATTATGAATTTGCTTTGGCCAATTATGATTTGCTTTGGCATAATTTGCTTTGGCAAATTATGATTTGTTTTGGCCAGTGGTATGTTAACACATGTGGCAAAGCTTTTGTACTTTCAACTTCAGCTCTTGTGCCTTAGCCATTACTGTGCATATATGCCCAGGTTTGCTTTGCTGGAAGTTGAGATGGGTAGATCAGAACCAAATCATTCCACTTGTGTCAACAATGGTCAGACTAGTGCACTGACAGACAACTAATACCTGATCATGTGAACAGGTCCAGCTAAGACCAGTAGAAAATTCCAACTAACTTTCAGACTTTGAGCTAAGTAAATGCTTTTTTATTGAAGCCACTGGTATTTGGAGTTGTTTGTTACACACTGTTTTGACAATAGATACTATCACATACACACATGGCCTTTACTAAATTTCATACTGCTTGTTTGGATAGGTCAAAAATATAAATTAGAAGTTTCCTCACTAGGGACAAAGCAGATATAATTCAGTAAATGGGATCTTCGTGGAATCTAGTTAATAGACATATATTCATCAGCTACTTATTCTATGCAAAGAATTGTGTCATTAAATATGGGTATGCTGATTAAAACTCCTGGATATTCTAGAATTGCCCAGGTTTTCTGTTTGAACGATAAAACAGTTGTATCCATGGGACACTTAAGATATTAAAACTAAGATAATGGTCAAATGATGAACACTTCACATGGAAAGAAAAACCATATTCATAAGATAACATGACTAGGGCACTGTCAAAATTCCTGCTTAACTCTTTTGAAGGTAATGTCATGTTTAAGTTTAGTTCAAATGTATTGAAAAGTCTTATAACTGAAGAATAAGAAAGAGGAGGTGTAAAGGAGACAGCGGAGAAAGAAGAAGAGGAGGAGACAAGAAGGGAAGGGGGAGCAGGATAGGGAGGTGGAAGAGAAAGAAGAAAAAGAAGAGGAGAAAGAAGTTTCTGTCAACAAGAGGATAATTACTGAGATAAAAGCAAAAATCTTCAGAGCTATGGGTACCTTGTTATCTCAAAGGCAAATTTTGAGGAAAGAAAATGAAAAGAAATAAAAGACCTAGGAAACATTCTCCAGAAGGGGAGATACTCAACATTTATCTCATAGGCAAAATAATTGAGCAAGACTCTATGAAGTTATCCAGGGCAGGGTGATGTACACACTTTAATTCAACATAGTATTGGAAATCCTCTCAAGAGCCAGGTAGGAAAAAGAAAAAGGCATCCAAATTAGAAAGGAAGAAATGAAACTGGCACTATTTGTGGACAACATGATTTTACATATAGAAAACCCTAAAGACTCCATAAAAAATGTTAGAACTAATAAATGAATTCAGTAAAGTTGAAAGGTACAAAATCAATATACAAAAATCTGTTGCATTTTTATACACCAACAACAGACTATCAGAAATAGAAATTAAGAAAACAATCTCACTTACTACTGCATAAAAAGGAATACAATACCTCAACATAAATTTAACAAAAAGTTAAAAGACTTGTGCACTGAAAACTACAAAGACATTGGTGACAAAAAAATGAAAACACAAACAAATGGAAAGATATTTCATGCTCATGGATTGGAAGAATTAATATTGTTTAAATATTGTCCATATTTCCCAAAGCTATCTACATATTCAATGCAATCCTTGTCAAAATTCCCATGGCATTTTTCATGGAAATGCCACAGACAATCTTAAAATTTACATGGAACCACAAAAGATCCCTAATAGCAAAGCAATCTTGAGAAAGAACAAAGCTGGAGCTATCACGCTCCCTAATTGCAATCTGATTAAAAAATAGGCAGAAGATCTGAATCCAAAGAAGACATGCAGATGGCCAATAGGCACATGAAAAGATGCTTAACATCATTAATCATCAAGGAAATGCAAACCAGAACCACAATGAGATATCACCTCACACCTCCTGAGAATGGCAATTATCAAAACAAACAAAAAAAAAAAAACAAGAAATAACAAGCTTTGGTGAGACTGTGGAGATAAGGGAACACTTGTGCACTGTTGATTAGAATGTAAACTGGTGCAGCCACTAAGGAAAGCAGTATGGTGTTTCCTCAAAAATTTAAAAATAGAACTTCCATATGATCCAGCAACCCAAAGAAAACAAAAACACTAATTCAAAAAGATATATGCACCCCTATGTTCACTGCAGCACTATTTATAATGGCCAAGACATGGAAGCAACCTAAGTGTCCACAGATGAATGAATGGATAAAAATGACATGAGATGCACACACCCACCCACACACACACATGATGGAATACTACTCAGCCATAAAAAAGGAAATCTTGCCATTTGTGACATTGATTGACCTTGAGGGTATTAGGCTGAGTGAAATAAGTCAAAGAGACAAAAACAGGATGATTTCACTTAAATGTGGAATCTAAAAAATAAAACAGAGGATGAAACAAAACAAAACTCATAGATACAGAGAACAGATTGGTGGTTGCCAGAGGGGTTGGGGTTTGGAGAGTTGGAAAAATGGGTGAGGTGATCAAGAGGTACAAACTTCCAGTCATGAAATAAGTAATGAGGATTTATTGTACAACATGGGGGTTAAAGTCAATAATATTGTATTGTAAGTTTGAAAGTTGCTAAGAAATTAAACCTTAAAAGTTTAAATCACAAGAAAAAATGTTTTATAACTTTGTAAGATGACAGATGATAAATAGACTTCTTGTGGTGATCATTTTGCAGTGCATACAAATGTCATTGTTATGCTATACACTTGAAACTAATATAATATACATCAATTATACTCCAGTAGAAAAATATCAGCATACTACAGCCCTCTCCTGGAGAGTCAAAATACATATTTATGTTCTATGGGTTGTAGAGAAATAATTGTCTATAAACACCAGGAAAAGTTTCACATTCTAAACTTTAAAAAAATGGTAAGAAACCTAGGTCTCATTCTCTTATGGTGAGTAACTCAGTAAGAGTAATTGACCTAGAAATCTTGCCAGTTTGTGGGACGTAATCCAGAAAACGATTTGTCACAAAAGGAAAATAAACAATTTATTTGGTGTCTCATTTTGTGAACGGTTTGCACTTATATCTTCTCATTTAGTCCTCCCAGAAACCACTACAGTATTGATTCAAAAACATGGAAATTGGCTTTCAGGGAGGATAGAAAACTGACCCCAAATTACACAGCAGAAAAAGCGTGGCACCAATTTAGAAAATGTATTTTGTTTTGTCCCTAAACCCTTTAATCCACAAGTATACAAGTCCATAGCATTTCAACTTCCAGTAGGAAAAGAAAAATAAAATGGTTGGTATATGAATCCTAGATTAAGGTATGTAATAGCTCTTGGAGGAAAGATAAGCACTATAGTATACAGGTGAGAAGGAAAATTTTTGGTATCAGATCCTCGTTGGAAAATGGCTTTGCTCTGCACCGACAGTACTTAGAAAAAGTAAGTTCGCTAATTCTCAATTTTGTCAAGTAAAGAAAGAAATATAATAACAATCTATTTCACAGGGGCATTTAGTACAGCACCTCACATATTGTTGGGATCCAGAGTCAGCTCTCATTTGTGGTTGTGGTGGTTGTTATAAAATATAGAACTTGAGTTCATTGTAACATGGAAGAAAGAATATATGCTTTGAAATCTATAGAACTTGGTTTGTAATAGGCTTCAACATCAATTGCCTGGGACTCTTAGAATATGATGTAACCTCTCTAAGTTTCATTACTGCTTCTTTAAATGCCTCTAATATTTTCAAAATGGTGAGGGATGGAGCTTAAAGAAAATGAACTGTAAATTTCCTGATCCAGTGCCTGACACATAGGAGGGGTCAGGAATGGTATCCATTAGTGGCATTTCAGTGAATTATGTTTATTAGTATTTAACATGTATTCAATGACTTAGTAAAGTAACATTTAAAGTTAGTTGTATTAGTTTTAGCAAATGAAGAGAGAGCTTAGGTTGAGTGTTCTCCACTGCTTGCTCAGAGCTATAGGCATAAGTCCCTAAGACGTTAGGGAGGGATGTTTAGCATCAGGACATGCTGAATTTTAAGGTGGAAAAAACTCAGCGCTTATTTGAAATCTATTTTGCAGATAGTCAGAGATGCATTATTTTGCTGAGGTCATTTAAGTAGCAACGATAGGGCTTGGACAAGAAATTGGTTTTCTGATAGTTGTTTCACTGGGAAGAGGTCAATTCCAGAAGGCATCATCTAGCAAGTTGGAATATGAGAAACAACCTGAATACTTGATATGTATGAATGGGTAAATAAGAAGGGAGGGATTCTAGCATGGGCTAAGTGAACAAAGCAAAGTGCACAACTAATTGTCGGTGAGCTGCCCACTGTCTCTAAAAGTGAGTTTTCATATAGAGGAGTGAAATAGATTTGTGAAAATGTAGGTTCAAGGCCTTGCAGAGAGTTGTGAATGCCTGGATTATGTGAACATTATTTTATAGAGATGGAGAAGTCACTGGATACAATAATAAAATTGGCTTTCTGAAGCATCTAATAGCATTTGAGAGCATAGGGAAGGGGTCAGTGCAAAGAAGCAGCAGCACTGTTTTTTTTTTTTTTCTTAAATGTGTTTGGAAGTACTAATCAGTACACAGAAATACAAGATATAAGATAATGCATATATAGTTGACTCTTGAACAACAGGGGTTTGAACTGCATGGGTCCACTTACATTTGGGTTCTTTTCAATAAATACTATAGCACTAAATGATCCAGGTTGGTTGAATCACAGATGTGGAACCGCAGACAAGGCGGGCCCACTGTAAAGTTACATGTACATTTTTTTTTTTTTTTTTTTCCGGTACGCGGGCCTCTCACTGTTGTGGCCTCTCCCGTTGCAGAGCACAGGCTCTGAACGCGCAGGCTCAGCGGCCATGGCTCACGGGCCTAGCCGCTCCGTGGCACGTGGGATTTTCCTTGACCGGGGCACGAACCCGTGTCCCCTGCATCAGCAGGCAGACTCTCAACCACTGCGCCACCAGGAAATCCCTACATTCAGATTTTTTGACTTAACCTGCAGGGAGGGGTTGGCACCGCTCGCCCTCACGTTGTTCAAGGATCAACCATAGTATCTAAGGAAAAAAGTAAAAAGCAAGAAGGTCCTACAAATAATCATTACCTTCAAATTATTTACACAGATTTAAAAAAGAAGAGAAAGAAAAAAAAAGCTTTAAATAGATTTTTCAAATCTGGTTAAAGTTAGTTTAGGCAGCAGTAAGAAAAACTGTTATATATGTAAATACCATTAAAGTCAGGGTATTTCAGTATACATATCTTTGACCATTAGAAAAGATGATCAGCTTTGCTTCAGACAGATTGCTCTTTGTGGCTTTGATTATCACTTCATAACATCTTTTGAGTGACAACTAGTCTTTTACCTTAATTTTCAGATTTGACAGTTTTTTCATGATACAGGATTATTAGTTCTTGTCACCAAAGTTAACACATAAAATTAACCATCAAAGTAAGATGACATTACTTCGCATTTAACTCTTGGAAATTGAGAGAACAGTCTCTAAAGCTAAAAGAAGCTCTTGCCAAAATATCAATAAATTATACTTCAAGGTAAAATGCATACATACATACAAGTACTTGATTTCTATTTTCTTTAAAACATGGATTCTTTTAAAGCCAGGAGAAATTGCTCAAAACTACTCAATAATATATCTGTACCTTCTGTAAATATTGCAATTTAGATAGTGAGGACATAATGTCCCTGGATCTAATACTCCAGTGAGGATATGCATTAATTTAAGTGTAAACTCCTGGCCTAATCTTATTCATTATTATCATCATCATCCTTTTTCTCTTTGATAGTGGATCTTGAAGGAAATGTGATGGTATTCTTCAAAGCCAGAGATTTTTCATCTTAACTCTAAAGAGCTTTGACATCTCCCAAATGCATACATCCATTACTGATACTGAAATATAAGTAGATAAGTTTAGAGAGGAACTGTGAGATATTAGTACAAAGAGTTAAACTTTTTATCTTGCTAGCAGATGATTTATTAAAAACAAATCAACAGCATGTGCCATAGTAAAGTATACCTTTTAAGCAGCTGATTCATTTTTTATAGCTTATTTTCAGGGAACACGTTTTGGTTCTGAACATTAAGTTATAAACCAGGTGCACTAATGACTTCAAGGCAGAATAGAATAACTATCCAAGCATTAAGCACAGTTGCACCCTCTGAATATAAAGACCAATTTTTCAGTCCTTACTCAGGCAAAACTATCTTTAGAATCAGTGGGAGTTCTTACTAAATTAGGAATGAATTGGATTTAATAAACCCACAGCTGTGTCCACTTTAGCATTGCTTTTTCTCTAGGATTCATCGTATTTTTTTTTAAATTTTAACTAATGAAAAACTTTTTTGTATTACAAATATGATGAATAATGAAACAACCAGAGACTAATTTCGGTAGCTCTATTTCTGAAAATCTTCTCTTAAAGATATCACTAGAGTAACAAAGAACGCTCATGTAAAAAAAGCAAAATCTAATATTTTAAATTATATTTACTTTCTGTTTCTATGGTATCATCTTATGGGGGATCTTTTGGATCTAAATAAAAAGAGCCTTAGTTCTAAAAAAAATATTTCAAATAAATAAAGAATCTGGGGGCAGGGGAAAGGAAACTATATATAGAGAATCTGGCAAAAGCACCAGGTTGAGGTTTGGAATATTCCCATTCTCCCCTCTTCCTCTTTTCAGAGGGCATAGAAAGGAAAAAGGTAATAATAAAACATGATTGCTTCCTATGATTATGAAATTCTAAAGGGAAAGCAATTTTTGCATTAATGTGAAAAATTCTTCTGAACTACCCAGTAACAGCTGTTTTAAATTTATCTGCAGCAACTGCAAAAGTAAATACTTCTTTTGAAATTATGATAAAAGGTTCATCTCACCAATCAAGTTATATTTCCCCTCTGCAAACATTTGTGTGTGGTTGAGATTGGAGAGATTTCTCATCTCTGAATGATAGAACCATGTTGGCTCTCATACAGAGATGTGAACCAGAGTAGTTACAGTTGTGGTTGATGTTTCATGCATGATCAAGTAATGCCTTATGATCTATTCACATGTAAAGTTTTAACTTCAAGCAAAATGGACTAGAAAAACTGAACCACCAAAATGATTCCCAAAGCCAACTTAATGAAATAATTATATGGATTGGAAACATTAATAACTACTTCCTTGAAATGTTACTTTAGAAAAATTTCTTAATGAAAAATGTACCTTGTAGAATTTCTAAAATGAATATAACATATTTCTCCCAAAATTTAAAAGCATAGGTTTAAGAAATATGCTCTATATTTAAAATCTACAGCCATATTTGTTCATACCATATGAATACTGATAAAAATGAAGGATCAATGCATATAAATAGTTTCTTTAAAATAAATGAATACATAATATAGTATAAAATAATGTGTTACTATTACCATGGCTTAATATATAGCAATCATGATAAACTAGGCATACTCTAAAACTGAATTTGTTTTAAAGTATGTCTAATACATAGTAAAAACTAAACTTGTTTAAAACATTGTAATAAACACACAATGGATAAACATGTTTATATGTTAAAGTTAATAAACAAAACATACATTAACATATGTAACAAACTTCCCTGGTGGCACAATGCTTAAGAATCTGCCTGCCAGTGCAGGGGACATGGGTTTGAGCCCTGGTCTGGGAAGATCCAACATGCCGTGGAGCCACTAAGCCCGTGCGCCGCAACTACTGAGCCTGCGCTCTGGAGCCTGCGAGCCACAACTACTGAAGCCCACATGCCTAGAGCCTGTGCTCTGCAACAAGAGAAGCCACCACAATGAGAAGCCCATGAACCTCAACGAAGAGTAGCCCCCCCTCACCTCAACTAGAGAAAGCCTGAACGCAGCAATGAAGACCCAATGCAGCCAAAAAATAAATAAATAAACATTATGTTTTTGTTAACATAACAATGTTATGTTAACATTTATAAATTAAATGTTAACATAAGTTTATAAGTTAAACATATGTTTAACATGTTTATATTCCTTAAACTTATAAAAAACCATGAATAACCTAACCTTATTCATATTGATGAACTATAGACGTTTCATCTGTTCACATGAGAATTTAGCTTTACATTCCTTGAAGGGAAGATTATGTCTTTCTCTCTCTCTGTCTATGACTTAATTCAGTGATTGGGATTTACCAAGCCTTAATATACATCTTCTGTTGTGTGTGGCATAATACTGGTTGTCAGAGCACAATAGAATTAAGAAAGTGTTTTCCTATTGCAGATTATAAGCCAAAGAGATAAGCTGACAACCTTTTGCTCCCTTAAAAAAAGAAGTTTTATATGTGTATATATATATATATATATATATATATATACTTTATTATAAAATTAAAACAAAACAAGTTACTGCCCTAATGAAGTTTATGTTGCAGTGGTGAGCATAAATTGCCTAGACATGCTGGGATTTTCAATCTGAGTCAATGAAGATCACTTAATACATTGCTGAAAATGTACTTCCTTAGTGATCTCATAAAGCAATAAAAGAAGCTTTCTTTGTATTTCATCCCAACAACTATGAAAGGAATGCTGAGTATTGTTATATATATACACACATCTCTGTCTCCCTCTCTGTCTCTGTGTGTGTGTGTGTGTGTGTATATATATATATATATATATATATATATATATATATATGTGTGTGTGTGTGTGTGTGTGTGTATCTATAGGTATGTAATATATAGTGTGTGTATATGTATATACACACACTAATAGAATAATTATTTACATAATATTAATGCTAGAAGATGATGTGCTTCCAAAACCTGAAACCAGAGTTAGAATTTCATAATAGAAAATTTATAGGTTATCACATAAGATGTGGAATTGAATTACACCTCTGTCATTTGAGAGCTACACAAACTGTGGCAAATTTCTTAACAATATGTCTTGTTTTTTCATGAATAAAATGTGAATCATAATGTCTATATAAATGATGACTAAATGATGTATGAAAGCACTTATAAACTACAAAACAATATGTAATATATTCATTAATTGAAAAGATGAAATAGAGGTAAGCCGCCCAAAATTTTAAAAATCTGGAAATTGTAATAATAAATCATTGTAATAGTTAGGAAGAAGAAAACTAAATAATTTCAGAGGGAACTTTACTTTGCAAATGGGGGGATAAGAACATTTCAAGGATAAAGACAAAGGTGGTACAAGCTGTATGATCAGTATCATAGACTAAAATTTAGGATAATCCACAGATTTATAAAATTGTTAAGGGCAACAACAACAAAAACCTTTTTAAAGTTTATCTTTAAAATTGATAAATGAGGAAGGAAAGTATCTGCTTAAGATCTAGCATTGTATACAGTGAATGCATGCTTTTTTTTTGCTTTTTTTTTAGAGACAGTGTAGAATAATGATGATTAATAGGGGTTTGAAGCTCAGTATTAGTGAGAGGATTACTTAGAGGATATCATGCTGTTTTAAATGAATTGTGTTGAATTATGTTTCTGATTAATATAACAGCTTGCAAGATATGATCTTACTAACTGTTGTAATCACCTGATAGGAGGTAGTGGTGGCAAGAACTGTATATGGTAAAAGTGTCAAACTTCAAAATAAGGGGAAAAGCAGATGCCAGAAATATAAGAAAAAAAGTGTTTGACGCATAACAGAAGCACAAATCTAGAAGAGACCTATTAATTCTAGTCTGCAAATATTTATTAGACACCTATCATTTTAAAGAATTGTGTCCAATTCTGATACTCAAAGATTAACATAACATAAAATGTACACTCTTGTCATACACAGTATCATAGCAAAACAGATACGTGATAAGGTCTGTGATAGATTTGTGGACAGATGCTGTGAAGCATGAAGAAGTAACACTAATTTTTATCTAGGGAAGTGACAGTAGACTTTATATAGGATGTAATTTTTAACTTGAATGTTAAGGAGGTAAGTAAGAATACTGAAGAGATATAAACCATTCAATGAATTTGAAAAAATGTAAAGTGCCAATAATAGTTTACTAAGAACAAATAATTTTCAAAAGCATAGCATAGTGGACAAAACAATGAACCAGGAGTCAGGCAATGTGGTTTTAGGTCTTGCTAAGCTACATAAGCTTACTGTGTGTGTGTATATATATATATATATATACACAGACACATATGTATAGAAACTAGGGTCTGAAAAGGTATATATAGCATATTTTTTCAGGGCCAAGTTTTCTTATATGTAAAATGAGGATGATGAAACAATTTTTTTCTTCTCACATATTGTAATCTACTGAAAAAGGAGAACTCCAAAAAATGTATATCTTGATTTAAACAACAAATGTGTTCAGTATGACAATAAGGAACAACAAAGCTGTCATTTTTTTTTCTTTGCGGTACGCGGGCCTCTCACTGCCGTGGCCTCTCCCGTTGCGGAGCACAGGCTCCGAACGCGCAGGCTCAGCGGCCATGGCTCCCAGGCCCAGCCGCTACCGCGGCATGTGGGATCTTCCCGGACCGGGGCACGAGCCCGTGTCCCCTGCATCGGCAGGCGGACTCTCAACCACTGCGCCACCAGGGAAGCCCAAAGCTGTCAATTTTTAAGTGCTTACATAAGTTATATTTTACCAGTGATTCTACATGTATGGTTAGTTTGTGGACATATGAACTGGACAGTAGTGAATTGTGATGCTTCAAAAACTGTATCTACAATGGTGTATTATTAAGTTTATGGTAAACTGAATAATGGTCTCTAAGGAAATACCACAATGCTGTATTTGGCCTGTAGTGATATTGAACACATTTAGCAACTTTGTATACAGCAGTTCACAAGTTGTGTTTACCAAATTAGTAGATTACAGAAGTTAGAAAAGATAGCTAAATTAGAATTTAATGAGACTTACACATGCTGGAAAAATGATGTGGGAGTAATAACTAAATTTGAAAAGCAAATTAAAACTTAACTGAAATTTAAATGAGCCGACATGTACAATAACTTTACAATGCTGCAATTAAACCTGCTTCAACTAAATTATAGTGTCCAGGATGAAGATATATAGTCTCAATGTCTTTGCACTGCTTCGATCCAGTCTATAGTATCAAGGTAAGATTCAAGGAGCTACTTTTAAGAGATACATTGACAATGCCTTTAATACTGGACATCTTAAGCTTTATTAAAACTAGATCATAAATATTTTTATCATAAATCATATTTTATTTTATAAAATTTATCATAATTATTCATGTCCATATCTGTCTCATAGGCACACTTTAAATTCAGTGTGTAAAATTACTATGAATTAGGGCTTCCCTGGTGGCGCAGTGGTTGAGAGTCCGCCTGCCGACGCAGGGGACACGGGTTCGTGCCCCGGGAAGATCCCACATGCCGCAGAGTGGCTGGGCCCGGGAGCCATGGCCGCTGAGCCTGCGCGTCCGGAGCCTGTGCTCCGCAACGGGAGAGGCCACAACAGTGAGAGGCCCGTGTACCGCAAAAAAAAAAATTAGTTAATTAAAAAAAAATAAAAAATAAAATAAAATACTATGAATTAGCATGTGGTATGATGGCACACAGTGCATACACAGTGTTTGCCAGTAAAATGACTATCAAAAAAAAAAAAAAAACCCTGTGATTTGTAGTATTTTCCAATTTTAACAGTGTAAATAGTCCCAACAGGGCCAATGTCCAAATACCAATGGACTCTCCATTGTATAAAAAATCTGAGATTGTGAGAAACAATTGAAAATATACTGGTAGCTAGCCTAGAAAAGAAGTAACATCAGCAATTTCCAAATAGTTACAACATTCTCCATGAACAAGAATTCAATTTATTCGAAGTAGCTCTTTGAAGTATACCTCAGACTAAAGTTTAAAGTTATAGAAGAAAAGATCCATTTTTTAACAATTAGCTAGAGCTACTTTGTATAAGGAAGCACTTTTAAATAGTTAACCAGAGCTACTTTTCAAAATGGTAAAAAAAAATTAAAGAACACTTTAAAAAATTATAAACAAACAGGGAATTAACCACTTGTCTTCAGGAATTCCATAGGGTCATTCTACATTGAGCAAAGGACTGAATTTTCTAACTCAGTGGTTTACAAATTTCAGTATGTCCGAATATGGGCAGCAGATTATTTTGATGGTTCCTCAGTTGATTTTAATGTATAGGAATGAGAAGTCATTAATGAAATTATTCTGTGATTCTTTGTGTGCCATTGTTATAATGTTACAATTACAAACTATTTAGCATAATAAAAAGCAATCCACAACCATGAAATTATTCTCAGTAGTTGAAGGGCATAGTAAGACCTTCCTCGTGAACTTAAAAATTAAAGAAATGAAGTTGCCAACATTCAGTGACAGAAGTTGGCTGACCCAACAGGGTTAGCAGAAGGCTAAAACAATAAGAGTAGACTTAAGAATTTCTTTCAGTTAGGCAGCATGGGGATAATTCTGAACAACTAGAGCTGTATTCTATAGTTTTTGTATAAACAAGGACATTTCTGATCTAAAGAGAAAATAAAGGTATTGACCAATATAGAAATAATTTAAAAAGAAGCAAAGAAGCATTACCATGCTTGCATTTCCACTTGATGTAAAGAGAATATCTGCAACAAAATTTCTGGATCCGGAGCCAAATGAGATGCTATGTTATCTAAATTTCTTTAGTTCCTTTCTGTTTTCACTAAAGCAAGTCTTGGTTTGCTGTGGAGCTTGACTGCAAAGAGAGCTGCACTATAGCAACCTTCACACCATTCTATATTCATGCCTAGCATAGCTCCTGGCAAATAATAAAAACTCAAATATATATGTTAATGGATTACCACAGAGAAGCAGCAGTTCTTGATCTTCATGACACTCCTCATTTTCAGTGTGAATTAATAGATTGGAATTCTTTTGTCAGCCTTAATCTTGGTGGTATTTATTTATTCAAAGCCTTTTTGTCTCCTGTGCATAATGAAGAAAGAAAATCTCTAGACCTCCAAGTGGAGGGCCAGATGAAGCCTGCCTTATCCCCAGGCAAACACATCCAGGTCCTCTAGTTAAAATACCCATAATTGTTTCATTTTTACATAGACAAATAACTTTTACATTGCTATTTTTTTTATTTAATCATTCATTGCCTTATAGCCATCGTCATAGATGCTTATATTTTCTCCATATTCTGTAGGTGGTAAATAAATTCTCACGTACAAATAGGTATTGTGGATTTGTTACTGTTTGCTTGTTCTTGTGTTCTATTTTGTAAGTAATATTATGTAAATATTTAAGATAAATTCTAACTACGAGGGCTCCAGCAAAGGTAGCCGTATTCACTCCTTCAATAACATCATGAGCTCATTAGGAAAATTGTGTATGTGTGTCTGTTTTCTCATCACCTACTATCTCCTCAATTCCTTGTAAATTGATTTATGCCTCTACCACTCTACTGAGACAGCTCATTAAAAGGTTATTTATGAATAGCCAAATCCAATAATCCTTCTAAGAGCTCTTTTTCCTTTACCCTTTAATGTCTTCAGTGTTGTACATCTTCCCCTCCTGTTTGAGAACCCTTGTATTCCCTACCAGTCAACCCTCATGGCTCTCTTCCAAACTCTATCAATTGTTTGTCTCTGTCTCTTTCATTAGGTCATCACTTACTTTCTACTTTTAAAAAAGAATGACCTCAAGGTTCTATCATTGAAATTTTACCTCCCCCCACCTTTTTTTTTTTTTTTTCCTCTCTTTACGCTCTCTACTATTCAGGTATATTAAAAAATGATGGTTATACAGAAGCCTTCCAAACGCAGGGTTGCTGTGAGGATTAAAAGAACTAATATGTTTAAAGAGCTTTGAAGCATATAAATTTGATAGATGGTACTAATTACTGTATTTTTCTCGAAGTCTAAACATACTTTTTCTAATGTTTATTGGATGTCAACAAAAAATGTCTTACCAGCATCTCAAACCCAAGCTCTAAAAATCAAGTTCTCCCTTTTCCCAATAACCAGCTGCTTCTTCTGATCATCCTATCTTTGTTATCATCACTATCCTTTTAACTTAATTTTCCATACGGAAAACACTTCCCCCTAAAAGTCTTAATCTGTGGAGAGCATATGGTTTAGTTCAGTCAGTTAGGTCAGTTTGTAGAATATATCCAATCACTATACATACATAATAATCTGGTTCAACTTCTTCATTTTATAGAGAAAGCAAATGAGGTCCAGAAAGTCTAAGTAATAGAGGTTAAGTTATCTGCTGATGTTTACATAGCTGATCCCAGACAGCATCAGATTTGTACCTACTATCCTATGTAGCTTAGAACTTTTTATGGAAAGAAACATTTTGAATGTATAAAGTATAAAGATAAAATGCTGTGAAGGAGAAAGTAAGTCATTTGTCAAATAACCTCTCACAGAAGGGCAGTGATATGTATAGCCATTTCATTATAAGAAATTACATCAGGAAAGATCATTTTAGTTTATGAGAGATTGCTGATTGTCAAGCATGGGATCATGCTCTCTGGCTGCCTCTCCACGTACTTGAAGTTAATTGATATCCTACTAAATCCTCAACCACCAGAGACACAGATGCCAAGTTAAATTTACAGTTAGGAAACTGTTAAGTTATGATTTCGGTGATACCACCAAATCCTCTGTGTTGCTCATTCTTTTCTGACCTGTGCCCTAGATCAAATAACTGCTCCTTCTTCTTTAAAACTGAAACACCCTTATTAGTAAAGAAAATATATTTCTTGAACTCAATGAATAAAAATATATATCATTACAATTATTAATTACGGGTTATGATGAGATTCTTGTAAAGCTGAATACTTCAGTAAGCGTTTAGTTTGTGAGACTGAATCAGCTAAGCTAGCTTTTCTCAAAATTAGGACTCAATGCTTCTGAAATACATAAAGCCTAAACCTAATCTTTCATTCCTTGTGCTTATAGACTTTATAGCATTCTAGACCAAAAGAAATACTAGCCCCATATTTCCATATTAACCATATTAATTTAATATGACAGATGACATGGAGTTGTTGAACTAATCGTTCATTGGCAACACATATATGGTACCAGAAGCTTCAGAGTAAGATCCTTTCAGTGTATTATGCCAGTCTTAGAATGGAAAAATCTTCTTAAAATTGTAACAACTGCAAAATTTTCTTAGCGGTAATAGTTAAGACTATGGACTTTAGAAGCTAGAATATATGGGCTGAAATCCTGTTTCTACCATTTACTAGCTGTGGACCCAGGTAACTTATTTAATCTCTGTGCTCCAGCTTCCTTATTTATAAAATGGCAAGATAATACATACATCACAATTTTGCTATTATGATTAAATAAGCTTATAGAAGTAAACCATGTATTTGGTGTTATTATTGCTATTATATATGAGAGGAGACATCATTTGGCACAAATTATTGTCAATCTCTACAATTTTCATTAGCCAGACCAGCTAAAGAAACACAACAGTTAGCCATATTGATCCTTATACTAGCATAAATTCAGGCATTAAAATATTATCACAGTATTCATAGATGAGATGGTTTTATTTCTCAGGGAATCTTGTGTCTGCAATTTTGCTTTGTTTTCACTAGATGGAACTACTAATAGTTGAACTGGGTAGATTTAGAGAGTCAAGAACTTGAGAAAGCTAAATTAATGGAATTTTTCCAAGAACAGGAACCCGTAGGCAGTTTCCTTTTTATAAAATAACATAAACCCTTTACTTGAAACTGTTAATCTGTGGTTCATCTGGACTTTCTTGCTATTTTATAAATTGAAACACTCAAGCTCAAGGTGAAACCAGTTAATGATGAACGACCATATGTTAACCTCCATAATTAAAAGCATGTGCTAGGAGGGGAATCAGTCTTTCTAATAGAAATCAGTGCTTTCCTATTTGTATTTTTTCACCTGATTCTACTTAAAACTACACTATAAAAGTATTTCATAATAGCATCTCCTTACCCATCTGACCTTCTTTCCTCACATTGATGTACTGTCTTACCAAACATTTTTGCCTGATACAAATTATCGTATTTAATCCTCACCCCAACCTAGGAGATAACTTTACAGGTAAAAAATAAAAACATAGAGGTATTAATTATCTTGCAAATTCAGGGAATCTGAAGTAAAGCCTACATGCCTAGCCAGTTTATTTCTCACATATGCACATCATCACACACTTGGGGACCAGAGAAATCACAAATGGAAGGGAAGAAATAGCAAAACCTATTGGATTATATAAATTACAAGACATGATAAATTAACCACTTCTGTATAAATCATCCATATCTACCTTGATGTTATATTTATTCAATTACTATCAAATTTTGGTTTAATTACAAAATGGATCTTTGGCTGGCTTTAGATTTACAAATTAAGTTCTAATTCTACTGAATTATATAGCATTACATAGCAAGATCAGCAACTTAAAAATACAATTTGAAATATTGGTTTGAAAGGTATGTAACCCCCTTTTAACTGATGTCATTTCTTTTGTAAGATGAACAAAATCTAAAGTGATTTTTTTTTTTTTTTTGCGGTACATGGGCCTCTCACTGTTGTGGCCTCTCCCGTTGCAGAGCACAGGCTCTGGACACGCAGGATCAGCGGCCATGGCTCACGGGCCTAGCCGCTCCGCGGCATGTGGGATTTTCCCAGACCGGGGCACGAACCCATGTCCCCTGCCTCGGCAGGCGGACTCTCAACCACTGCGCCACCAGGGAAGCCCTGATTATATTTCTATTAGAGCCTATTTTAAAATTATTCCATTTAATGTTATACCTCAACAGAAATTGACAGCATTCTGTACAAATTATTTTTAAAAGCACACTGGTTCTAAAGTCTCCTATGACGGAAAAATCTTCCATTGTACTATTCTTAATAGTGCAGATTGTTCTCATCTGCTGTGTAAAAGAAGTTTAAGTATTTAAAATCTGTAGTTGCATAGTCAATTAAGCTTTGGTGTGCATCTGCTCTGTTCTACGTCTGATGGGAAACTTTCAGAATAGTAAGATTAACACAGATGCCATGCTCCCAAAACTTATGAAATGGCAAATATTTAAATTAGCATAATTTAGATTTAAAAAGATTTAATTAAAAAGATTTAATTTCAGATTTAAAAAGGAGCTAAGTCTATCTATCAGGTGCTTGCATGAGAGACACTCACGGTCCATAGCAGTGGACAATGAAAACGTTTCTTTTTTGTGTGCTGAAGATGAGAAAAGAAATGAAGAATCAGAAAAAATAATACATATCTAACTGAGGGAAGTGTTTTTACATGTACTTTAGAGAAAAATAACTATCATAAAAATTGAAATAACAACATAGGAGGCAGAATTCATAAGTTGTGAATATTTGTGCTTAAATATACAATTCATAAAAATGCATATACTTCTTATTTTACTTGTGTTTATTCGCTGTCAACAAAATTTTATTGACTGCATTTGGGGTTTAAGAAATACTTGAAGTGTATGTAACAGTGTTGTTTCTTTGATCAAAACACCCTTCTCAGAACTTGCTGCATAGGCAAAGATCACTTGTTCCAAACCCTGAGCCAATCTAATTGTATCCATTTTCATGGTTTTCATGAAGTCTAGCTGTACATCTTACAGGTGGCTTCTCTGAGATTCTCTTGTGTACTAACAATAAACAAGCCAGCTTGAGAGCCTCTCCACTGCATTTTACGCAAAGTCTACTTTACAAGACTGTATACAGAATGTGAATTGTCAATAATAGTTTGAAAGAAACAGAATTGGAACCTGAGAAGGAAAAACCAAATGAATGGAAAGGCAGTGAAGATTTATTTGTTTGTTTGTATAATATAGTTTTGAGAAATGTAAAGGGACCATATCCTTCTTTGTTAAGATAAAGAAGGGAAGGATCTTAGAGGTGGGGTTTGAGATGTTGATGGAGCCAAGTCAGCAGATCCTGCAAATTATCTCCCATTTATTAGTTTGGGATTTCAATAAATGGAGCTAAATGGAGAGTGTATTGTGGAGAGTGTTGGAAATTTACTGTGGTGTACATAGAAATTCCTTCCTTTAGTTGTACCAAGTTGAGTAAAACAATTCATGTTACCCAAAGCTCTTTCATCTCAAGCTTCTAAATTTACTTTTTTTTTTTTTTTTTTTTTTTGCTAAAGTCATCAGAGAGGACAAGATAGCAATTTACATAGACAATGGACATGTTTGGTTTTATCTTACATTAATAGTTGAGATTTTAGAGCTTAGAAAAACTCGTTAATATTTTTTGTATTAATAAATATCAAATCTGGTTTCTTACACATTAAATCATTAGATCACAAAGAAGTGAGTTTCATAGAATGTGGAAAGGGATAGGGAGATGGCAATCATGAAGTAGCATGTTGGTGCAAACATTAAAATAATGTGAAACATCAAAGTAATCAACGTGAGGGGAATAAAGAAAATGTAAAATACAGGATAAAATTTGGTGAAGGTCTTAACCTTGTAAAGATAGATCATTCTACTTAACTCCTGTCTAGCAAAATTGGCATTGATCCAATGCCAGCATTTCATCAAATGCCAGGATTTCAGTATAATCATTCATCGATCCTTCTGTTGCTCTTTAAATCACAGATTAAAACAAAACAAAGAACAACAAAACATAATCTACTTACTGAAACACTGTTTTCCCAACATACATAAGTCTCCAATAAAGATGAAAAAATTAGAAATAAAAAAACTATGACAGAAGCAGTTATATTTAGTTATTTATTTTACCCTTTGCATGTGTTGACCTTGATAAGTTAGTTCAAGGTTTATTTCATGTGAATCACTAAATGAAGGGGTAGAGATTTAAATTTAAATTTAAAAGGTTTAGAAGCCAATGAGGAGTTCTGAGGCAGAAACAAACATGTAAAAAAGAATGGGTAAGAAGCGCAATTTGCTGATTACAAACTATTATATAACTGTACAAACACTGTTATAGAAATACATGTGAGATCTTCATTAATACTGGCTAAACTAGTTAATATCAGTTCGCTGAACAGATGGGAGTCAATAAACATTTTAATTGAAAATTACAAGAGAAAATTACATTAGGTTAAATCACAAAATGATGACTTTCACTGGAAAGTTTCAAACAATGTCTGTAGGATGTTAATACTTACCTGTGAGAGGATAAAGATTTAATATATAGAATATGTAAATAAAGATGTAATAAACTATATTGATATTTCATGATAAAAGAATCACATCGAAGAACTAAACAATTTCACAATTTTCTTTGGTATTATGTTCACAGAAACCCTCCTTCAAAATGAAGACTCTCTTCTTTTAGGGTAGTGACTAGATTTTCATCTCTATATTGTCAAAGACTAGGCAAGGGCATGACAAACACTGGCCCTCAATAAAGGGTTGATGGCTGAAGGAATGTGTGGTTGAGTCTCAGAACTGATACATAAGCCACTGGTTCTTTCTGTGGAAATAAAACCTACTGACGACTGTATCTTTCACAACTTCTAACTTAAATTGTATCAATATAATAATATTCAATTAAAAATAATACTGTTCTAATAAAAGGTGTAATAAACCAAACTTGACTTAACAAAAAGAAAATGATAGAAACAAATATTTACATGAACTAGCACAAGATGTAACTTAATATGTCTAACATCTTCCAATTTCTCTTGAGGCCTTTGAGAATTTTACTTTTGAAAGAATGACGTAATTAGAATGTACTCTTTCTAAGATAGGTAGATTGCAATAATCTATGCAATGACAGGTAAAAAGTAGTGAGCTTCAAAATATTGAAAAATGGCTGATTCCTAAGGACTTACACATTGGTAATATTTAAAAATTAAGTTCAAAATGTCATTTCTGATTTTAATCTATTAATATATTAATGAACACTGACAGACTAACACAGATATTAAAGATTTCCTAGCACTTTGCTAGAAAATTGATTTTAAAACTTTCTGTTTGACCTCCTTTAAAAAGGTTTAACAGGTAAAAGAGCGCTCAAGTACTAGTAGAATTCAGGGATGAAATTTTTTCTTTTTAAGCCATGAAAAGAACATTGAACATGAATTCAGTGCAGGTAATCAGGGGCCTGTCAGCATTTCTATTGCAAACTTCATTTAAGAGGGTTTATCATCTCTAACATCTTATACACTATTAAGCCAGAAGTTGACACACAAATTAGCAGCCTGGATGCAAATTTGTTAGCACAAAACATTTGAATCAGTTCAGCTGTTTTGATTTAGACATCAGCCAAGAAACCTTAACTTAGTGTTTCTCCATATATGTGAACACTGAGTAAATATTTTGTCTAGTTTACATAGTTCAGTCAGTTAGAGCACAGAGCCAATAAATTCAAGGTACTGTGTTTCATCTCCAGGAGATTCATTTGTGTTTATTCTGCGTGTTCTCCTAACTTTGATCTGTTGTCCTGTAAATGCAGCTTTTAGCAACACAGAGCTCAATATTAGAACATACAGATAGATTGGCATAAATTCATTACCAACATTTGGGAGAAATTCAAATTACACCTCCACTAACAGAATCAGAAAAGTCATATCTGTATATAAAAATATAGTTTAAACATTGAAACAAAACCATTCCTAAAAATTACAAATTATCTGATGTTAAAGTCTTTTAACAGTATCTTATTGTGCTTTAATAGAATAACAATGAAATAGACCAATTTTCACTTCTCTATGTTAAAATACTCATAATAAAATCAGCTTAAAATTATATTTTTCATTGATTCAGTTGATAAACCCCAGGTACCATTATATGGTATTCTAAGAGAAAATGAAATTAAAAACATTTTTTCTTCTTAGATTTCATATATATGTGTTAGCATATGGTATTTGTTTTTCTCTTTCTGTCTGACTTCACTCTGTATGACAGACTCTAGGTCCATCCACCTCACTACAAATAACTCAATTTTGTATATATATGGAATCTTAAAAAAAAAAAAAATGGTCATGAAGAACCTAGGGGCAAGACGGGAATAAAGACGTAGACCTACTAGAGAATGGACTTGAGGACATGGGGAGGAGGAAGGGTAAGCTGTGACAAAGCGAGAGAGTGGCATGGACATATATACACTACCAAACGTAAAATAGATAGCTAGTGGGGAGCAGCCACATAGCACAGGGAGATCAGCTCGGTGCTTTGTGACCACCTAGAGGGGTGGGATAGGGAGGGTGAGAGGGAGACACAAGATAGCTGATTCACTTTGTTATAAAGCAGAAACTAACACACCACTGTAAAGCAATTATACTCCAATAAAGATGTTAAAAAAAAAAACATTTTTTCTTCTTATTTCTTTCAAATCAAACAACACGCAGAGTGTGAACAAACACACAAAAAATAGATATTTGAAAAATTACAATAATATCAAACAGTGAAACACAGCTGATAATTTTATTAAGTAGCTGTGAATGAATAAAGAGGCTAATGGGAACGTGAACAAGCTCGAGAAAAACACATTTTAATTATCAATCTGTTTCCCCTTCCCTTCACCAAAATCATGCAAACAAAACATCAAGTCAGTTTATGATTTAAAATTTCAATAGACTAAAGTGAATTATTACAATTGGATCAATTTTAAAATGGAGAAGTGGGCTAACAGTCAATTTTCAACATTAAATAAAATTCTGGAATGTATAATTGTAGTAAATAGACTTGGAGACAGATTGCGGTTGTAATTTATCCCTAAATTTTGGCAACTTTGGAGAAATCTATACCTAACTGTTGTAAGATGCAAAACTATTCAAAATAACGATGTCCCATAACAGTGTCCAATGTAATACGTATATTCTATGAATAATACATCTGAGGGCATTGTTAGGATATCCAAGATTTAACATTTAAAATATAGGTTAAAATGACATCTCTAAAAATATACCCACAAACAAAATTTTAATAATGTAAGTAGAAAAAAGGTAAGTACGTATTTATATTGAGACAGTCTAAAGTTCAGAAAGGACTTAGGTACAACAGTGCTTTTGTTGCATATGAAAATACATTTTATCACCTTCAAAGGAAAATGTGATGCTAATTTTGAGTGCTTAAGTATAATTTAATATGTGTATTTTTTCTTTTTTAGACAATGATGTATATTTCAATGCCCCCATTTAACTTTTAGTTAATTTTTAGATTGCTTGTTAAGTTTCTCATTTACCAATATTATTACCCTCATGTATCTGTGTCTCTTGACACAATCGCTTCAGGAAGTATTGTTTTGAGCCTGGTCAGGATTTGGGCACAGGCACAGTAGTCTCTCCTCTCAAGGTGCTTTACTCCCATAAACCAGTTAGGACTAAATAAAAAAGCTCATAAGGCAGTACCCAGTAAAAAAAAACATGTACTGGACAGAGAATTGAAAGACTATTTCACACTCCCTTGTTTGGCAAGTCTCTTCACTTCTCTGAACTTTCTCCTCTGTATGTTAAAATGTACACCTATACCTGTGCTTTTAACTAGGATGCAGTTATGGGAAGAAGTAGAGCAAGTGGTTGAAGCTTGGGTATGAATGTTTTTTTCTAAAGCACTTTGCCTTGAACCCACAAATAAATCTAATGCACATTCCCTGTTAGACACTAGACAAATAAGTCATAAGAGTTTTCCCATCGTTAAAACTCTATAGAACTGAATGGAAGAGTAGGTACCAAATGGAATAAATTTATTTGCCATAGCTTATGACACAACTGGTAAATAGTTTTATGCCCACATATTATTTTATATGTGAAGTCCATAAGTCATTTACTTTCATAAATTTTTAAATTTTACTCAGGAGCACTGGGTTAGAATTTAAGGGTTATATGTTTTGATTTGTATTTTTCATTTTTGTCCTTAATGCACTAAATAGTTTTATATCTTATATTGACATATTTAACTTTGTATTATTGTTCATTTACTTCACTTACTGTTGCTTATAAAACTGGAAAATCGCTTTCACATCCATCTTACAGAATAATTTAGAGAATAAAGTTAGGCAAGTTAAGTAAAAGATGTTGAAAATTACAAAACTGAGAAGTTATGTATTACTGTAACTGTGATATATATATATATAAAACATGATGTATTTATATATAATATGTGATATATATATATATATAACATGGATATTAATTTTAGGCTTTCTTTTAAATTCTCAAGATTTCAGTTTTTCTCTTAAAAGTGAAGAGGTTTAATTAGTAACTTGGTCATTTTTAGTTTTTGTTTTGTTTTGTTTTTTGTTTTTTGGTTTTTTTTGCGGTACACGGGCCTCTCACTGTTGTGACCTCTCCCGTTGCGGAGCACAGGCTCCAGACGCGCAGGCTCAGTGGCCATGGCTCACGGGCCTAGCCGCTCCGTGGCATGTGGGATCTTCCCGGACCGGGGCAGGAACCCGTGTCCCCTGCATCGGCAGGCGAACTCTCAACCACTGCGCCACCAGGGAAACCCCGTCATTTTTAGTTTTAACTTTTAATGAGCCTATGAACTTAAAAATCTATTATCATTTCAGATTTCATTCAACCACTAGCTAACCAACGATCCTGGAAAGTCATTGCACCTCTCTGACCCCAGGAAATGTGGATGATTTATAAATGGAGATGATAATCTGTACATAGGAGATAACAGCTATCTCACAAGATGCTTGTTAGGATTCAAAACAGGAAAATGAGAGAGAGAACCACTTTTGAGATGTGGATGACACACTCTATATAAAGGGCTTAGCACAGAGCTTCCTGCTGCTCATATTTTATGCAGTAAATACACATGCCTACTTTGGTACCATTTCCCCAAACATAATAACGTCTTATATCCTATCTATATATGAAGCACCTCTGAGTATTCTGGAGTCAACCTGATGAACTTGTATAAGGGAAAACTATAGCATAGTTGTTGTTTTTTTCAGTTAAAATTGAATAAACCCTCTTCTATGAGTCTATTTCCCTTTATAAATTTCCTTTCAAAATGGTATGCAACCCTATTTTTTAAGTTGTCATAGTTAAAAAAAACCCTTGCCATTACTTTAAATTATGTAATCATAAATATTCCTTTAAAACTTGCTAACATAAAGCAAAGGAAGGAAGAAGGACTTTATAATTTTGAATGTTACAAACTCAGCTTTTAAGAGAATCACTCATTACTTTTTATGTATTTCAATCCCTTTCTGAACATTTAGACACTTCAAATTTAGCAACATTCATTATTTTGGAAATTTTACTCCCATATCTTGAAAAGACTTTAGAAATATTTCACATGTCGCTAAAATTGAAGATAACCCCTTCACATTATTGATTGTTCTTACACTATTATATTTATAAAATATATTATTACTTCTATGGGAGTTTTGCATGATACCATCATTTATATAGATCATATGAGAGAAATGTGCAAATGTAAATACAGATGAGAGAGAATGCATAAATCTCAATATAATGTGCATATATTAAAAACATGAATAAAATAAATTAGGAACAATTTTTCTAGATTTAAAAGCCTTTAAATAAACTGTGCCCAGATTATGAGAAGAAATAAATAAGAATTTGATTAAGTAATAGCCCTCTAAGTTCTTTATGAGAGATTAAAAAACTCAGTACACTGATTTTATTTTTATAGGTTTTATGATGTCAAAAATAGACTTTATTGAATATATGATTAGTTATTTATTTGATGTGCATATTATAATAGTCTTAGAAAATATTTTCATTCCACAATTGTTTGTTTGTTTTTTTGTCTTTTACCAAATGGGTAGTTAACATTAAAATTTACCACAAAACATAGAGTCACTAATATTTTTGCATAGTACTAATTGGTATATGGTACTCAGATATTAACTTTTGTGATTATCTTCATTGATGCCATCTGAGAAAACTCTGCAGTAAAATTGATAAGGTACAGTAGAAAGAGAGTTGAACAGGAACTTGAAGACCCAATGATCTAGTCTCAGTTCTGGAGCTAATTATCTTTGTAACCTAGTAAAAAAATCTCTTGTCCTTTCTAGGCATGTGCATTTTACTGTATAAAATATGAGCAGTGAACTAGCTGGTATGTAAGAATTCTTCCAGCCCTGGAAATACCATGGATTTGTGACAAGATGAATTAACAAATTCATGTAAGTACATTAATCAATCAATATTAAAATAAATCAATATTGCTATGCAATGGATAAAATTAGCCCAGGAGTAGGAGTAACATATTTAAGCTATGGGTCTGCTCCTGATTCATAGAGCCAGCACCCAAAGTAACTGTGTAAAGGTGATAAGAAGAAATTTCAAGAGTGTTTCTCTAATGTATAATAGCCTAGGAACTTAGCCAAAGTGAAATAATAGTGAGAAGATGCTACATTTTTAATTTACTGCTGTGGACAAGTTAGGACTGGTAGTGTTAGGGATGAAATGTGTGGGAGTTCATACTAGCTTTGTGCATGGAAGTGTATTTTAATAATACTGATGATAGCTACTAGTGTCAGGCACTATATATGTTACATATATAATCTTCCTACTGAAATTCTAGTTTCCTTTTTAATAGATAATGAAACTGAAGCTTAGGAAAATTGAGTTGCTAGTACAAAGATAGTTGCTGGCAGAATCATTATTTGACTTCAGGTCTTGGTGGCTCCAGAGCCCTTGCTCTTTCTACTTTACTGTAGTGCTTCTCAAATTTTAGATCACATCAGAATTACCTGGATGACTTGTTAAAAACACCTATGTCAGTGCCAACTACCAGGGTATCTGTGTCAATAGGCCTGGGGTAGGGACCTGAGAATTCACATTTCTAACAAGTTTCCAAAGGATGCTGATGCTGCTTGTTTAGGAACACTTTGAAATCACTGCAGTGCAAACATTTATTAGCAAATAGAATGATATTGTGATATCTAAAGGCACCTGATTACCACAGATATACTTGTGAATCAGGTACAAGGTATAGGATGCATATGCTAATCTTATAAATTTTGACTTTTTAGAGATTTCAAAGTGGGTTGCAGGGCGACAGGCTGTGATTATATAAAAAGTATTAATCCTTAAGAATCCTCAACTAGCACCAAGCAATAGCATAGCAAAAGGTGTGATGGCATGAAATGCGTTTGATAGCTGCAAGATTGGAGGCTTGAGAAAAAGAAAGATGATCACCAGCCCTGAGACCATGAATACTGGAAGGTATTCAACAAATTGA
This sequence comes from Orcinus orca, assembly GCF_937001465.1. NCBI lineage: Eukaryota > Metazoa > Chordata > Mammalia > Artiodactyla > Delphinidae > Orcinus > Orcinus orca. The sequence goes on from NC_064575.1 coordinate 63,334,445, forward strand.
ATTTTCTCAGTGACATTCCTGTAAAAGTGATATTCCGGATGAGAATGAGAGCCTTACGAGGGGTCTAATTCAGAGAAATTCCTGTAGACATGGAGATTGATCTCCCTGGAAAGTACCATGAATCACCCCACCTGCTGAAAGAAAAGATGAATTGGTAATGACAGTATCTGTTCTATCATCCTTACCAGACCTCATCCAAAATCCAAATTAGAACTGTCACTGTATCTATAAACTACACACCCCTTTGGATTATGAGTAAGGGGAATGGAAAAAAAGAGAAAGAGAAGCTATGTTTTAATGTATGTATAGATAAAATAAAATGGCCTTAAGTTTTATTGGCATCTCAGGCATTTTCCCCTAATCTTTTCGTTAGCAGACATTTTACTTTTAATTTCTCCAACGCTGGAATTCAAAGTACAAGATGGCATATTTTGTCAAATAGTCATGTTACCTGAAGTAACAGGTTCCTCACCAGACATGTTGCTTGGTGCTTCAAAGTTATTTCTCAAACTGGACAAAACATTGCAGGTATTTAATATCCTGAAGCCCTTTCTGGAAACCCTGATATTAAGTAGAAGAAAGTAAAACTTTTGGAACACAAGGAGAAGTATATTTGGAGCCTTAGGGAACGTAAGTTTAGTTGCTTTTGCTTATTTGTATTTGAGATTAGACAAGTATTTTAGCATTAGAGGGTTTTTTTCCTATATGCATACAAGGGCATTATTAATTGCTACCTTTCTTAATTTTTGTTTTATCAGATCTCACTTTTGATAAAGTTTTACTATATTTAAAGCCCTGTACGCATGCCATTTGCTACTGCTTTATTTTAATATTTCACTGTTTCCATAGACACCAAACTGTGTGTTCAGGGAAAAGGCATGTGTACCCCAAATCTATTCAGCTAGAGCATAAATAGTAATGCTAATTAATATCGTGAACAGTAATAACTACCGCAACTAAATCTATGCCCCTGGAGTACTTAATCTATGGAGTAATTCTACCCCTTTTCTCCTTGAAGGATCTCAAAGGCTCTGGCATCGGGTTTTCAAAACCTGAAACCTACTCCTTAATTATTTCTGCTCACACACTCACTCTTCCTACATGGACTTGATGCAGCCCTCACATCCTTCCCAAACCCCTCAACACCAAAAGATTCGGGAAATTTGATGCTGCACAGTGACATTTCCAAACGATTTCAACAGGGTAACTGTGCAGTGGAAGTTCAGCTCAGAGCTATTGAAGCCTTTTGAGGGCAGTAAATTGGGTTGGCTTACCAACTCGGTGGTGCAAAGCCTCCCCAAAGGCGCCGTGTTCAAGGAGAAGGGAATCCGCCTGCTGCCTGAGTCTATCTTTCTTTCTTTGGTCGTCCTGCTTCTTGTTCTTTCTGCATTGCGCTACCGTCCCCGTGCCTGTCCCTCTTTCAGCCCTCAGCTGGCCTCTCCAGCAGGTCTGGGAGAGGACCACTTGGCACCCGGGATGACCCTGTACTCTTTCATTTCTTCTGCCCTTTCCCCTAGGGTCCAACGAAGCCCTTGCGGCGCTCCAATATTTGGACTGCCCCCTGCTTGCTTTCCTCCCAGGGGCAGAGGAGGGCTGGGGATGAAGGGCATGGTAGAGGAGCATCAGTCTCCATGACTCATTCCCCAGTGAGTTTTTCGAACTCCCGGAGAGCGTGTTGTTTCAGTGAGGGCAGCGCTGAGGTCAGCATGGGGAAAGGGAGCTTTCTCGGCGCCTGCACCGGATCGCGCGACAGCAGTGGTTGCAGCACCACCGACAGTTCCGGGAACAGAAATATACTGTTTGCTACCCGCCGTCCGTTTCCGCCTCGGACACCCACCCACACCCACCCTCGAGGCCTCCCGAAGGATCCTCTGTGTTGATCCGCGTGTACCTCCTCCTCCCAGCCACACACACACACACACACACACACACACACACACACACACACACACACACACACACACACCCTCACAATCTCGGCAAAGGCCAAGTCAGGCATCCAGTTTCAACCTCAGGTGGTCCATGAATATTTCAGGTAGTCTGGCCTTCTAGAAGCAAATAAAGTATTCCCGGAGGAAACAGATGGAAGGGAGGGATTCCTGTCCATACTGCAGCAGGACAGGGACACCTGAGGTTACCTCTAAGCAGATGACTCAGTCCTGTTAACCTCAAGGGAGGGTTTTGATGGTGGCCTTGGCAGTGGGTGGCTTTTTGTTTGCTGTTGTTACTGGTTTGTAAAGACATTAACCCAACACACCCACCTTTCAAAAGGTCCCTCAAGACACGACAGAAATTTTCCTAACGTTACTGACAGGGCAGACTGTCGCCCTGAGGTCAGGGGAGTGAGGGTTATCAGCCCCTAGCACAAGCGCGGGGCTGAAACCTGCGGCGCGGTCACACTGGGGCGGGCAAAAGGTGCTAATGAGCGCTGCTGGCAGCTCTCCCCCTGCGTGAACACTGCGACCCTTTCCAGTGCTAATTAACTGCGGGAGAAGGTGCGAGCTCCGCTCTTCCAGAAGAGCTCTGTGGCGGGAGTAATATCTCCTTGGAGTCCCAGAGCACGCGGAAACGTGGATCCTTCTCGAAGTCCGGGGTCCAGAGAGAAGCCTTGAAATCACGCTCTAGTACACGGTGGGGGACGCGGCCCACTAGTTCTCACCTGCTGTCCACCGAGGTTAGTGCTTTCTGTACCTTTCCTGCAAGATGTGTGTGCTCCCCCAGGAACTCCCTAGAAGGAGCGTGGGGAAGCACACAGCGGGTGTCTGTTTACGTGGGCGGGACGTTTAAGCACAACTTGGAGATTCACAGTTTCTATGTGATTGAAACCTAAAACAGACACGCTGCAGCTGCAGACTGCATTTCAGAAACCTCTGCTTTCGTGTGTGTATGTGTGTGTGTGTGTGCGCGTGTGTGTGTGTTTCAGCCTGAAATAGGCATGCATCAAGTCCAAGCTGCCCCCGCCCCCCCTCCACAGCCCAATTTGGTGCCCTCCATGGCCTTTTATTTCAGATGGCGACAGAAGAGAGAATGCCCAGAAAGGGTTGCCTCTCTCTTCAACCCCACTCGAGCGATTCAGGCCTACTACTGAAGGCCACTTTGTCTTCTACTCTGAGGCGTTTTCTCGCACTGAGCCTCTTTGTCATTGCTGTTGCAGGCAGAGGTGAGATAGTGGAGGGATGAAAAGTGTGGACAGAAAGTGGAATTCTCCTGGCAGGAGCTGTTCACCTGGAAAAGCACGCGCCTGCGCCTCGGACTTCCTGAACCCTAGCACTAGCCTAGATTAGGGCCTGCAAAGCTCTTAGAAGGATTCCCCATCCGGAGTTTCCCCGTGGGCCTGGAAGACCAGAAGAAAAAAAGCGTGGAAGACAAAAGCAGTCGTAGACATTGGAGGAAAGAACATTTAAGCCATTGCTGCAATCTTGGTTTTCGGAAAAGCCTTGAGACTGAAGTAAAATTAAAATAAAATAAGGAGAAGGGGAAGAAGGAGAAGAAACAACTGTAAAAATTGGCACCACTGGGCAACCGGGAGCAAGTCTAAAGCATACAGCCTCTGTAGGTTTGTGTCTCAGAATTTGAGGACAGTGTTCCAAGTTGTAAAATATAGGAGATGTCCTTCAAGTGGCAGATAAGTGACAATGAAGGATCTTATTACCACTAAAAATTTTTTAATAGTCCGTAGAAAAATGATTTTGGACGGGATCAAAGCAGAGTGTGAAATACTCCTTCTTCCCAATGTCCCCGAAACTGGAATATATTCAGTGGGCCGATTATCTCAGTCCAAATTACGGGAGCTGTGAGTAGAGGAGAGGGATCTCATTTACAGTGCCATTTAAAGCAAACTAACGCGCTGTTCGTTTCTATCGGCGCGTCTTATCTAAACTATACGGTAGGTACGGGCAGCCGGGCTGTAATTGTGAGCAGCGCGGCTCAGTGTGTCAGGCTGGCGTGCTCGCCCAGCTTCGGAGACTCCCTCTCCCTATCTGCCCCTCGAATGTGTTTTGACTCAACAGGTATCACATGAAAACTCGCACTTAACCCCCGGTCATCTTCTAGCAGGAGCCACCTCAACATTTTTCCTGCCAGGAACTGTCGCTGGCTCCTTGCGCCTCCGTCACGCGGAGCGCGCGTCTAGCTGGCAGCCCCAGGGCCATCCATTAACCACCGACTCCCAGTGGCAGGCGAACTAAGCATAAATGCAAGGCTCCTCACACGTCGAGCCGGCGACGAAAACCGCTTCTAAGCACCCCGAGACGCATTTTGTGCGCTAGGCAGTGTAGTTACGCCGCTGAGGACAAGCGTTCTGGCTTAGAGCTGTGCTGAGGCTGGCTGGGGGGCGGGGTGTCAAGCTTTGAGGAGCAGTTTGGGATTACAAGGCAGTTGCTGCCACAGAGATCAGGGACAACTTCTTGGCATTTAAGGATGTAAATTAAAATTCGAGACATGACACCCATCCTTGGTCCTAACAGAGGGAGAGGTAACCCTTCCAGCTCCCTCCACCCAAAACATGAATTATCATTTCCACTGAATGCAAATGGACTGCCTTCTGTGGGGGGACAGCCAGCTGCAAGCTGTACAATAAACTGTTTCATAGAGACGCGGCCCGATTGCGGTTCAGAGAGGCACTCCTTTACAAAGGAAGAAGCGTCCAGTTTGTGTTGACAGCGGTGGCGCGCCTGGGCCAAAACAACCCCCCTCCCTCCCACCACCCACCCCCGACACACAGACACCCGGGATTTGAAACTAGCTTCACTAAAAACGACATCCCTCGCGTCTATGTGAGCTGCCATGACGGCATGAGTCATAAACACCGCCTGAGTATTTTTTGCAGCAATTAATGGGCAGCAGGGTGCAGGAGAAGTTTTAGAACGGAGCTGGGGATCTATTTTCTCCCGGAGGACAGCTCTCCTTCCAATGATCCTGACTGTCCCTTGCCCTCCTGCTTAGGAATAAATTTTACATCCTACCCACTCCCTCCCCTTGTCTGTTGTGCATGTGACACTCACTCTACCTGTCTGAACGCTGAGACTTGCTGGGGATTTTCTTTTTGGTCGTCAGCTAATGACTTTCCTCCTGCCTTCATTCATCGCCAAAGGTAGCTCGTTAACATTTCGTGGTGTCTCAGACCGTTTAAAAGCCCCATTTTAAGCGAAACCTCTACCACAGAACCTATGGAAGCTCCTCTATCATTTATCAATGCAAAAGAGCCCACGTAGAAATAATTCACATATGCATGCACACCTTCATGTTGGTGTGAGGGATGCGTGAAAGACCCCTGTGCCCTAATGCATTTAAAATCAGCACATTCCTAACATGTCGGTAACTTTCCTACCTGAAAGGGTTAAAAAGCATTTACACGAGACTCTTTAATATAAATATTCCAGCCAAAGCATCAAACACCACTGGTTTGACTAGAAATCAAGGTAATCTTCACCACCAAGAAAAGTCTTGCAGAGGAATTCTGCCTGGATATCCACTAGTTAGAGGGTATACGAACCAACTCACGTATTCGTTTGAGCATACTGCAAGAATATTTATTGAGCACAAGCTCAATCACTGCATTGAACGCCAAATCTGGCAAGCAAAATGCATTTCCTATCTGAGGGGGAAAAGAGAGCTGTGAATCAACTCCTTCTTCTGTATTATCATGATTATTTTTATCTGTGCAAACTGCAAAGAAGCTACCCCTCTCCAGCGACAAGTCAGCTCACCTCCATCCAAAGCAGAGGGGACCCCCGAAAGCAAGCCTACCTTTCACACAAGACACCGTCAATAAAAAGACGAGGTTCCAAAACGTAAATCCACTTTGAGTCCCCATTTTCTTCATCAGGATGAAGTCTAGGCGGCCACATTTAGCGCATTTTCTCGTGTCAGGCTCCCGGGGTTTGGATTCCTTCGCTCGGCTCTCCCCTTTGCGGATCCCTTTCATATTATTCGCGAGCTCCTAATTCCTGCTCCTAAGCCCGGCGCAGCGGAGTTGCTGCTGTTATTGGTGCGCGGTCACAGCTCGAAGTGAATGGTGTTTCTGGGATACCACAGCAACCTTGACGAGGACTCAACCATCTCTCTCCAACGGGGGCACAAAGTCTTTGCTACTCTGGATTCTGTCTTTTCTTGTGCGTTTTTACCCCTCCACCGAAATCTACCTCAATTCTAGCTCGTTATAGCAACCACCAGAAACCACTGGTGAGCCTCTTAAAGGCCAGCTCCTCTCTTTGACAAACTCCTCACAATATTTGAAATTAAGGGGTTTGATTTTTTATTCCCCCGAATAGATCAATTCTGCCTGTAAAACAGCCCAAGAAATATTATGTTACTGAGGTCTCTATTGCAGCCTATGAATATAGAAGCATGCTAAAGGAATATTTTAATCGGAGAATCTGTATTGCTTTTAGGGAAACCGTGATGATAAATGAATCGGGCTCCATCGATGGCCATGTCGTTATAATGGGACATGTGTTACTACTGTAGTTGCAGTATATTTCAGGCAGGCGTCTCACATTTATCATCCTGTGATTTAATTGAAAAAGGGAGATCACAGAGAAGAATTTATTTGTACACACGCATTTACATATTCAAGTGCCTAGATGTAAACCCACAACCGGGTTTTTTGATCTTTAGGCAAACCGATTTCATCCTTGACCAGGGCGGAGGTGAGAGGTGGGGAGGGAGTCAGTCATCTCCTCAAAGAGTTCGCCCTTTCGTTCTCCCTACCCCATTTTCAGCTGATGTGTGCTGCAGTTAAACTATTTTATCTGTGGTAGTTATCTGGAACAGACCCACTTGTTTTAATTCTGAATCGGTCCCAAATATGTAAATGGGAGGGTTCTTTCAAAACGGAAAACCTATGTATCTATACGTTTGGACCTGTCCGCGCCAACACACCACTCAAGGGTTAACATTGTACAGAGGAAGAGTTCTTGCGCCATCTACTGGCCCTTGCTAAGCCTCCCGCTTCTCTTTCACATCTAAAAGGTACCCTATTTCCCTCATCCCAAGGTGTGGGGGAGCTTTGTCCGGAGACCAGCGTGTTTTGCTCTTGTATGTCAATTTTCTAATCTTTTTTTGGTTGGTCCTGGCCCAGGTCTTATAACCCACATGGTCCTTAGACTAGGCGCCTTTTTGGAGATCTGACCTTTTCGGAAATCTGGTACCGTCTCAGGAGGGGGAGGACTGCAGCAATGGCTCCGCAATAGATTGCAAAAGCTTCTGTCTCCATTTGCATGCCGAAGGCTATCAGGGGGATTAGTATCTATCTATAGGGCTTGGTTAAGAGGACTGCCCAATTTGAGTTTGCAGCTTTCCACATTGCCCACAAATGATGGCCCTGTCCCGTGTACCACAGGCCAGCTTTTGTCCCTGGGCTCGATGTGAAGCTGCCAACTCACAAGAGCAAGCCTATTGCATCTGGAGGGAGTTTTACTCTGGGAAGTGGGCACACTGCGAGCGTCAATAGGCGTGCGTGGTGTGTGGGTTCAATCTGCAAGCATAGGAAGGATTCTGAGCTCTCCGGGTACGTGGCATTTTGTGTGAGTCTGTGATTCTCCCACGGAGTGTGTGTGTGTGTGTGTGTGTGTGTACATGGACACTATAGTGAAGGGTAAGAGTGTGTGTTTATGGAAATGTTGAGGAGTATGATTTTCTATGTGTGGGTGTTTTCCCAAGTGTGTCCGTGAAGTATATATGCGTGTACCTGTGTGTATGTTTGTGGGGGGCGAGGGGAGAAGAGAAAGAAGAGAAAGAGAAATTTCTTTTCTGGGTAGGGAGCATTAGCAAGAGGCTAAAGCTGTAAATGCATAACCAACCTCATTAAACTCGGAGAGGTACATTAAGGGCGGTGTGCAGGATACTGTTCCATCCCACCAGTGCTTTCTCTTGTCCGCATATGCAGATTCCAGGGAGGGGGCGACAAGCTTGGGACTAGACGGAGACTGGGAGGATCAACGGTGAAAACGTCATTAGCCTGCTCAGCCACCTTGGTGGCAGCGCTGGCAGTGATTTCAGTCAAGATGTCAGGATGTGTTGCTGCTGCTGTTGCCTTTGTTGGACCTGCAAACAGGTCCTTGGACTTGATGAGGACACTTGACAAAATCCTACTCACCACATGTGTAGAGCTTAGTCACCTCAACTGATTTCACTTTTCATTAAAAGAAAAAAATCTTGGCTGTATGTAATCTATTTGAACACATTGGTATATATCCAGACAGGAGGAATTTACACCCGAAAACTTTATTTCTCAAAAGTCAGGAATACTTTTAACAGTAATTATTGTGCAAAAATAAACTTTGACTATGGGACCATCATGACTACTACTAAGATACCAGTGTCTAAAATTTATTGTCAAACATGCTAATCCTATAATCCAATTATCTTCCCCTAAATGAATCCTGCCTATAATTTCAATATGAAGTTGTTAAAAGATTTATCTGGTAGAACCTAATACTTTGAACAATACTATAGTTTCTAGTTTTTACAGCTCATAATAAATCACGAGCTATTTTTTACCTGCATCGTCCAGCTCCTGAGATAGGATGGGAAATCATATTTTAGAGATGTGAAAAGTTAAGGCATAGGGAAATGAAATGGTTTATCCAAGGTCGTCATCGTCGGGAACACTAACATTTAATCCAGTACAGTCAGTGCTGGATCACACTCTTGTCTTTCATGCTAAACAGCTTCCTCTTCAAGGGAGCATTCCCAGAGGTATTCCAGAAACATAATATTATCAGCCAAAATCCTGGATGAGAAATTCCTCAGTTTCTCCGGAAGGAAAACTACAGTGTCTAAATTTGGGTGGAAGAAATCATCTATCTCAGCTGATCTGTAGGAAAGCAGCACAGTTGTACATAGATTTGTTTAAGGCTGTTAGAAAAAGAAAATTAAAAATAGCTAACATAATAGCAAACATTAAATGCTTCCTGTATGCCTGACATTGTATTATATTCACAAGGCATATCGTATTCAGTCTCTGTACAACTTGCTGAGACAAGTATTACAATTATCCTCATTTTATAGGTGAAGAAATTGATACATAAAGAAGTTAACTATCTTGCCTTGCCCGAGGTAATATATTTAAGAGGAAATATGGATCTATGGTGTCCAATTTTTGAGTCAATGTGCTTGCCCACTGTTCTTTCCTATGCTAGCTCCCAAAGATGCTTGTTTTAAAATAGTCTAATAACAAAAAATATGATTTTTATAACAAATGTACCTGTATAACTACAGAAAAGCAAAGATATAAGATGATTTAAAAGTAATCAAATTATATATATTATATATACATAATTTATATTTATAGGTAATGAAATTATGTATATATGTATATACAAACAGAAAAAACATTTTTTTTCTTTTTATACTTGTCAGTTACTAAAATTCCCCCCTCTTTTGTTCTTTTTTTTTTAAAAAAACTTCTTGCAGCCTATTGATCATCTCACACACAGGTCAAGGGAAATAGGGACTTGGTAAGGATCATCAAGCCAGTCACAATGATGAAGTACCCTGGAGAGTTCTTAAAAAGAGTTTAGATCAGAAAGGGACAGGTTCTTTAAACTGGAAGTACCAGATTTCCATTCCCTTTCAGTGGCCCCCTCCCAAATACTATGGAATGCAATGAAGTTTGATCTTAAAACAAGACTTAGTTGGCACTTAAAAGGGAGAAAATAAGCACCTTTTCAAAAATTGCTCCATTTTAAACCAGGTCCTCAATATATATTTACTCTGTTTTAGCATCACAAGGGCAATATCACAGGAAAATGATCAAAACAGAATGAATACACTGAGAAAAAAAAACAACATAAAGTCTTGGGAAGAGGTTACCTTTAACTTTGAAAAGAATTGCATGTACTTTTGACAGAGTCATGAACTTATAAGTGTTTTTTTCTTAATTCATGTCACAGATACACAGGTTTACATGAGGATTACTGTTCAAATGCCGTATTTATTTTGTTATAGAAATGTTCCTGCCTATTAGGGCTGAATGTCCACTGATTGTAGACATACACTTTTTTAATAAAAATGCTCAAATTTAAACCTCTGGGTCTGTGGGGGAAAAAAATAAAGTAAAAATGTTAATGATTTACAAATAATGAAGCAGGAATTTTACTGTTTGTTCACAGTTTTCATTTAGAATTTGTTGCCAGGAGAGTAGGATAAAAAGAACTACTTTTCTCTTTTTTTCTACTTAAGCATCCATTCTTGAGTCCATCATATCTGACCTCTCCAACTCCTGGGAAATAAAACATTTGAATTTAAATGTTGAATCTAGAATAATGCAAGAATTCTAACTCAAGTCTGTACATTTCGACTTGCAATAGTCCCTATTTGGTTGAGGAGAAAAAAAAGAGATCTAATATTCATGATAAAGTAAATTTTCTTTAAGCAATCATATTTAAGAAGATAAATTATCAGGTGGATAAAAGTATCTGTCTTGCTGCTAATCAGGAAGCATTGTTGAGAGGTGGAGATGAGCCTCTTGGAAGTGTTGCTAAGTGTGCTTCCTAGGCATCCATTCCTCTTATGTCCTGACTCCTCTTTCAGTTTTATTAATGGTGAGGCTTAACAGGCATTTCAGTCTTTTCCAGCTTTAACCACATTAAGAAAGTCAGAGACTGAATTTCTATGTCACATAAGGGTAATAATAGTGTGTTTTAAACAATGAGAGAACAGAAAAACCTTAAAACTGAAGGCAGTATCTATTGCTGTATCCAGACAAAAAAATCACACTTTGACTCCTAAAAAACTTATTTTTGACATGAACCACATGTATAAGTTTAGTACATTAACATTCAAATTTTTAAACTGATGCCTTCTTAAATATAGACAATATAAATATAATATATAAATAGTTTAATATAAACTATATGAGCACATTTCCCTAAAGGAAAAGAACCATGGTAAATAGTTGGGAACATGTAAGTAATGATCCTAAAAGAAAAAAGATAAGAATTGAGAGAATCTTTAAAGACAGTTCTGTTTGTCTTGAGGATAATTTCACTTTCCTGCTAACCCTGGGCCTTAATATCTCTTAACTTGTCTCTTTGTAAAGGAATAGAAATAAAAAGTTAAGCAAAAGGTGTCTTTGCTAAACAATCAGGATAATCCAGGTCTCTTCCTTTCATAAGTAATAAAGTTGTTTTGCTGACAAGCTCTGAATAAATCTGAGTTCCCAGTGTAGCAGATCTTTTTACCATCATTTCTTTAACCCTAATATAGCTATGTGGTATCAACCTCAAATGCACTTGAGAATGCATAAATATTTAGAGAATATAAATCAAATGGCTGGATTTCAAAAGATACCAAATCTATCATCATTACTATCAAAATGCAATGCATATTTGATTTCACGCCCTGAAGTTATCTGCCAATAAACTCATTATTATCTCCTAAAACGTTTGACTTTTTGATCATCTATATATTATTGGCTAATCTTCAAAATTGATTATCATTTCTTGATGTAAATGCATATGTTCAAATATTCAGAGTTCAGTAAAACCACTAATACATTTTATTTTGCATTTTGCTAGTCTATTGTGGATTAGGTAGCATGTATGAGACCTTCTTTATATTTTGTTTCACTTATCTACTTAAAAATCAGTTTTATGAAATTTTGCTGAGAAATCTAAACTTAGAAGTAAACAATTCTAAAACAAAGTTAATTCTGGAAAGGTGCAAGCTTTAAATTATATTTGATCATAATCCTAGAAGCCCCAACCAAGCAAAACACAGCCCAGAGGTAAAAGGCAAGTACGTCACCTGTGCTTGAAATCTCCTTTCATGAGATAGTGAAGTGGTTTTGCTGGTGATAAAGCAGAATTTATTAACTTTTTATAAATATAATTGTGAGGTTATTTTTCCTAAATATTTATAAACTTTAATTAGAGGAACCATTAATAGTAGAACTGTTGGAGGTTTCACAAATTTGAAGTCCATAATCCATATATGTGGTTACATGTGCTAGTGTCTGAACCATATTAAAAGTATGAATATTCATTACTGCATAACTTGACCCAGTGTTTAAACTTCCCAAATGATCACCAACAACTCTGTTATTTCATTGATTTTTCAAATTTATCTAAACTTAACAAATGTTGAAATATTTCCCAGAATAAGAGTACAGGAAGCCAAACAACATAGGCATTCTTTCTTCAGAGGAAGATAACTGTGACCTTAACTTAGAAGGATCATTTTGGCCACAGAAGGAAGGAAAATCAATGCAGCTGATTTTGGTTTGGCTACACATAATCCAATTTGGATTGTAAGTACAAATATCTGTCCCTTCTGGACAGGGATCAATTTCATCTTTACTCTTTGTGTAGCAAGTATCATTTTCATCTCTGTGTTCATTCATTTATTTAAGAAATCATTTTGAGCTCCTACTACAAGGAAACAAAAACAAAAGTCACACATTATTTTCAAGGAGCTTACAATGTAATAGAAGGGATAGAATATATTCTCAGGTAACAGTAGTGAATGTCAATATAGTTCAGCCATTTTAAGAGAGCTACTTATAAAACACCAAGATGGTGGGAGATTATTTATAGCTGAGGGAAATGGAGAAAACTTCAAGCAAAGTATATACCTTTGAGCCATTCTAGAATCATCCGGAGATGTTTGGCAGAAAAATATCTTGGTGGAGAGCTATTTTCCAGAAATATTTTAGGTTAGAAACTCCGTAAGCATATCTAGGATTTGGTCAATTTGGTTAAGTGATAAAGACATGGCAGGTGAGGCCAGAAAGGTAAAATGAGCCAGGGAGAGGTGGGAATTGGGAGACAATAAGGGTCCTTGCAAATATTTTCTACATTTCCTTTCTCTTTAGTAGGCCATAATATTTGGTCAGTTCAAGTAAACCTCCAGTGGCACATTTTTAAAACAGCTCAGTCAGTGGATCGTTTCATTGAATAAGCAAATCAATTTGTTTTGGCATTTTGTATACAGAGGTTTATAGAAAGAATGAAGTTAGCCTTTCAAGTTGATTGAAGTCATCAGGCATTTATTAGAAACACACTAATAAGATTGATTAATTATTAAATAATATAATTTAATATTAATATAGCACATAGTAAATAAAATATGTAATATATACTGTTAATATTAATAAATATATAGTATAAATAAGTAGGTAGATTTGGAATATTTTTGTGTCTGGTTAAGTATATTAACACTATGAACAAATACTATATTTGCAAATGCATGGAGAATTTACCTCATTATCCAGTATGTGAATACCAATCTGAATTTTGGGAGATTTCACATGTCTAGAATGGGCAATGAATCTAATGCATGACGTAAGATTCTAAATATATAAATACAATAGCAACAGCATCTCTAAGGAGGTTAAGCTATCCAACAATTGCAATGTGATTATCACTCAATTTGTCCATTTCAGTTTTTTAGAGTGTGCTTACCCTGGGACAAATAAAATCTTGATCCTTATTCTTCCCAATTACCTTTGCTCTTTTTCTAAATCAAACAAACAAGCAAAACATAGTCAAAGCAAACAATGATGACAAAGCAATAAAAAAGCAAACAAATAAAAAATTCTTCCTGGTTAGAAATCTTGTACATTCAGTGATCAGAAACGAGTGGGGAAAAGGAATATGGTGTGTCAACACAAATTCTTCCTCTTCAAAGCAAAAACAGTAAGATAAATGCTATTCTGAATCTGAAGCAGTTACAGTCATGCCTAGTAGATAAAAAAAAACTGAGATTGAAAATGCCTTTAGGGTAAGAAAGCTATCACTTGGTGATAACAGAATGAGCCTTAATTTTTCATCTGTGAAATGGGATAACTGTTTGCTTCACACATTTTTGATTAACATTCTCAAGAGGTATGTTGCTAGAAGAAGTTACCATATACGATGATCACTCCATACCATTTCATAATAACTCTAATGGGCTGAATAGTGCACCCCCCAAAAAATGATATTTCCAATTCCTAACCCCTGGAACCTGTGAATGTAAACTTATTTTTAAAAAAGAGTCTTTGCAGATGGATGTGACTAAGATAAAGATCTTGAGATGAGATCATCCTGGATTTAGGGTGGACCCTAAACCCAATGGCAAGTGTCCTTAACAAAAAAAAAGAGAGAAAAGTCACAGAAGAAAAATTGATGCAAAAAAGAAGCAGAAATTGGAGTGATGAGTTTACAGTCCACGTAAGGCCAAAGAGTGCTGGCAGTCACCAGGAGCTAGGAGAGAGGCATGGAATGAATTCTCCCTCAGAACCTCCTGAAGGAATCTATCCTCCTGACATCTTGATTTCAAACTCTAAATGTTGTTTTAAGGCAACAAGTTTCTAGTAATTTGTTTTCACAGCCCTAGGAAATTAATACTGTACCCAAGACAGCCAATGACATTGGTTTTAGGAACATGGTTAGTGGATTCCAATTTGATCTCTGATATCTGTCCCCCTGACCCCCGACAAAGGCTCTTCTTCCTATCCCCACCCTAAGTGAGAGCATTCTTTACTGAAACATTTTGAGACCTCCATAAGTTTTCACTCATTAATATTCATTTATTTCAAAATACTGATGTATTCTTATGACTATCACCTCTTTTAGAATGAGTTTTACATAAATATTTGTGTGTGATCTAGAACTCTCAAGCCCCAGCTTGAGCTCAAGTTATGTACATTTTGTTCTGTTCCTAACATCTCAGGCACAATGCAGCTCATATTGCACTCATCCTCTTCCGTATTCTCCTCCCTCCCCAAATTTGCTTCTTCTGATTGAACTTCTCTGTAATCGTTGCCATTTTCATCCCAACTACTCAGAGTCAAACCTCATTTTTTACATCTCTCTCTTCCTTATGTCTGTGATAGAGTCAAACACTAATATCTGAAAATGCCTCCTTTATATTAGACTCCACTAAGTTCCTTTCCATTTTACTGCCATCATGTGAGCTCGGGTACTAATTATCTCATGCATATGTTATTGCAAGGACCTACTAGTTACACTGGCTGCTTCATTCTGTCATGCACTGAGTATGATCATTTCATCATGGCTCTTACCTTTTCAAACAACCTTCATGTTGTTCCATTATCATTATCATTATCTTCAGGATAAATTGACGGTATTAAATCTCATAGTCAAGATCATTCAGGGATGTTTCCTCCTTCTAGTGAGTCAATTCTAATCAGCACACACTCCAAATGTGTTTGAATTCTGCATCTGAGTCTTAGTTGATATTGCTCTCTTGGATTTTAATACTTACTTATTTTTTATTCACATATCCAAATTCCAAATTTCAATGCTGAGTTCAGGTCTTATTTTCTTTAAGCATATACGTATTGTCTATATGGATTATATTATGACATTTATGCTACTTTACTTATTTATAAGTTTATGTCTTTACACATGTATTGAAACATGTTAGGATTCGTTTCAAATGTATCTTTAAAAGGTCCACAATAAATGCTTTTATACTATACACTTTAATCACTTTAATACATATTTGATGAATGCCTAGATTACATTTTGACTATGTAACTCTGAGTTTATTCTTTATTTAATTGATGGAAACATTGGTGTGTGTATGTATATATGCGTGTAGGTGTATATATGCTTATGAAAGAGAGAGGAAGTAGAGGCAATGCACATAGAGCAAAGAAAGTAGGGAAGGGAAAGAAAGGTTGTGTCCACTAACATTAATTATAATAAAAGGTTTGATAACTAATGCCAGAAATTCTACTCTCTGATTTCCTCCTTGGCTCTGAGACACTCCAATTTCCCATGCAAAAGTAGTTCTGTCTGTTTGGCAGATTGTTTGAGCTGGAATTAAATGTGCACAGCTGGTACCATCTGCTGCAAATTCTTTAATTCTTGTTATCTCTTAAACAGCTTTTGGTTTTGTTTTATTCATAATTCATTTATGGAGGATGAGGAAGACCTATGGGGTCTTAATATTGTTTAAGGGATGTATTGCTTGTTCTCAGTAAACTATAGTAGACTCTGGTTGATCAATATCACTAAGTATCTACCTAGCTTTACTGATGACTGGATTTGATTTAAAACCAAGGTTGGTTTTAGGTAGTCAAGTAGAATAATTTCTTAAGATTATATATCATGATGATAATGTTTCAAATATTTTTCCTATTTGTACCATTTTTCTTTTTTTAAAATAAATTTATTTATTTTTGGCTGCGTTGGGTCTTCATTGCTGCATGCGGGCTTTCTCTAGTTGCAGCGAGCTGGGGCTACTCTTGGTTGTGGTGCACAGGCTTCTAATTGCGATGGCTTCTCCTGTTGCAGAGCACGGGCTCTAGGCGCACAGGCTTCAGTAGTTGTGGCACACAGGCCTTGTTGCTCCGCGGCATGTGGGATCTTCCAGGACCAGGGCTCGAACCCGTGTCTTCTGTATTGGCAGGCAGATTCTTAACCACTGAACCACCAAGGAAGCCCTGTACCATTTTTCTTTAATTTGTTTTCTCACTTATTTTACAATTGAAGTCTAGGACTTTTGAATCATAATTTCCCAGCCAGTAGACAAAATCAGAAACCTAGAATTTGTGCCTGTTTCCTCTCTTTTCCTCACTTCTTTCTTGTTCTGTGTTCTTAATATCTCTAAAATCAGTGTCTTCCTATGAATTTCATCATCACTGATTTTCTGCAGGCCCTCAACACTTCACATCCCAGCCCAGTTCAATGCATTCTCTACTGAGGACTTAGATTGATCTTTCTGATACATAATTCAGTTCATTTTATACTCTCTTACTTAAAATTACTCAATGTCTATGTATGTCCTTCAAATTATTTGAAAAATATGTGCATTTCTACCAGTTACTGCTGCTCCCTTTTCCTGACATTTGCTCCCTCATTTTTGTTCCCATTTTGCATGGAAAACTACAGGATAGGCTTCAAACTAAATCAGGTGATTTTTTTTTTCCTTTTTGCAGAATTAATTTATTATTCTCCTTGGTTTGAGCAAAATGACCTTCTGTGTTCTGGTAGGAACTTGTGCATAATCCTGTTGGAATATTTATCATAATATATCACCATTTTTACCTATTTAGTCTTTGTATTCAAGTTTGTGGTCCTAATGAACAGTGTCTTTTTTTTTTCCTCCAAAACTTCAAATACTAGTCCAGTGCCCTTCAGTATTAGACATTTGATAAATTATTGATTGGATGAATGAATGATTGAAAAACAAGATCTGTAGTGAAATTCTCAGGGAAGAATTCAATTCATAGTGGGTAAGTAGAGGTCCCTTATATGAACATGAGAAAGTAAATTTTATCTGGTAATATACACATGAACACATATTAAAAATACTTTTGTTCTTATTTTGTGTTGAAATTATTCTGAAGTAATTTGACCCTAATTGATTAAAGGTCTTTAGCACATTTAATCTGTGGAAATCAGGGCAGCCAAGGCAGATACTTGGGCTGCTTGGGTCTAATTTAGTTTAGTATTGACAGGATTCATGCTGATTGGTTCTCTTTACTTGCTACTCTGCACAGAGGCAAGCAACTGGCTTTTCCTTTAGTCTGACATTTGCCGATCTGGCATGGATAAGATACACTATGCTTAGGGCATCCTGTCCAAATGCAGGAAAAAAAAAAAATACGAGGAGGCTTGATCAGGGCACTAAATTGTACATGTGTCTATTCTAAGGATTTAAAAACATAGAACATGTAAGGAGAAAATATGCAGGGAAATACAGCAAGTTTTCTGGTATTGTGGAATTCATGTTGAAAACCTTCCTATTTATGGCTTTCTGAGATGCTTGCTGGTCTCTCTGCAAAATACTAGAGAAAGATGTTATGACAGTATCACTGTTTCCTAGCAGATCATGATTTTGTGTCAATCAAATTCTGATAATGTTGAACAGTTTTCTCTCTGGAAGTAGCAATTGGACTTTTCTGTGCCATGAACAGGTGAATTTTTAAGATTTTAGTGTCCATCAAAATGACCTGACATCCTACTGAATCAAAAGGGATATAGCAGGCCCCTCCATTTTCAACATGCTTCTTTATAGTAGAGGTTAAAAGAGGATAGTGAATTTCACATGGGTCAGTTTTCCCAGGAAAGAGAATAGGCACCCCACCTAAGTCTAGCCAAACAAGCTTTTGGGTGCCATAGGCTGTTTAGTAAATGGGAAAACTGGTGAAAACAAATTAAACGCAAGAAAAACGTACCTACTGTTATAATTACTTTAACTGTGCGATTTATATACAAAAGCTAATTTTTCCTCAATACAAATTATAAAATTGTATCCTTGAATGATGTTATAATATCTGGAAATCACACTAATCAGCTAACACAGAGAGACCCTGGGAGAGCTGAAGCAGGAAGGGGCAGGGGGAAAGAGCACGCTGTTAACTTGTTGATAAGTAAGTTAAGCTGCCGCTTAAATAAACAGTTTTGCATCAATTATTTGGTGATATTTATATAAATTGCATGCAGAAGAATCCTGAAATTGACAGTCTTCATAAATATAGAAAAGGTGAATATTTAATACACCTGTAAGTGTTTATTTTCTTTTCCCTTTGCAGAGCAAACCAATTTTTAATTCAGGAGTTTTAATTCAAAACCTATTCATATTTACATCATTTGGAAATATCTCAATGTATTAATTTATTAGAAAATTAATGCATATAGAATGCTAGAAGTACACTGACTTCTAAACATTGAATTTAAATGTTGTGTAGTTGCACAGCTCTATCAATTTCTAGTATTTTATAGATCATGTATACAATTTTGACATGATGACTTTTCAATATTGTACACATATCATGTCAATAATGCAATTATTTTTTCCAGGTATTCATAACTCTGGGAGAAAACTTTTTCTGAATCACAGAATTTTCCAATTATCTGAGGGTATCATTATTTATGTATTGTTGAGACCAATTATTTTGAATAGAAACTACTCCAAAATGTAGCACACACTTTCTATATTTAAAAAATTGTGTTGATGACTGAAACAGCAGGTATTTACATCAATTTTTTTTCTGTTTTCTTTATATTAAATTTCAGGTGTAACATCCATTTCTGTATGGTGGAAGATAGATCTCTGTTTGATGTGACTCATGCTTTGGTTGACGAAAAGATTGAATTCAAATTGCATCTCAGCTCTCATAACAGTTCAGGGGCTTCTGACTTGCTTATCTTTTACTCTCATTTTGTCCCTGGTTCTGATATGATGTTACTGGGGATTTTTCTTCTGTGCTCTGGACTGCTTATGACTCCTGTCCAACCAATGTGCACTTGATAGCTTTTGAGAGACTTAAATGATATTTTCATTCTTTGTTTTTACTTTCATTTTTCTGTTTGTACAACATAATCTTAAACGTTTTTCTGGTTATCACACTGTGATTTCCTTTCTGGTTATTACCTCACTCTCCTTGTCTGCAGTCTTTATAGAGCTGTCTGTCAAGGTTCCTAAAGACCCCTAGCCATATATGGGCACGTGACCTAGCTTTGTTCATTGTGATTACTTTGGATCCTTTGAATCTTTAACAGTGTCACAAAGACTGAAAAATTATTTGAGCTGATTTAGCATAGTGGTGATAACAAAATACTGCTGTAAATTACTTCCAACTACATTGAATTTCCAATTTGCCCTGGTTCCTCACTTTTCTAAGTTTATTTATTTTTTCATCTTTTTTCAATGTTGAGTGACGCCAGGATCTCAAGATCTCTATAATGAATTCTTACTTTGCATCTGCTAGCCAGAATTAATTTCTATTACGTAGCCCCACAAATAGTAACAGTCTCATAATGCATATCAGGTTAAGATAGCAAGATATAAATAAATAAATAAATAAATAAATGCCAAATGTTTGAGTTATCTGTTTGAGTTTGATTAAGACTCTTTCCACTTGCATTAAAACCCTTCTTTAAGTTAGGTATTCCCCAGAGGTCTTGAACAGATTAAGGGAAAATAACCTGGGCCTCAACAAAGCAGTCTTCCTTTTTCTACAAGTGTGTAGTATTTTCCTCAATATCATCTCCATTATCCAATAGCAGTCTCATGGTCACTAGTTATTACTGGAACATGCTATCACTAACACAACCCACAACTTATGCCCAGCTAGATCTGGTGATGAGGGAGGTGACCAGGTGGTCTGAGAACATGGTGCCATGAATGCCTGAAGATGTGGATGGGAAGAGACTCCCTCAGTTCTGACTCTACTGTGCAAGCCCCATCTCCCGATCATCACTACTTCTTACCCTCTGGTAAGAAGGTAAGTTGATTTACAATTTTGTGCTAGTTTCAGGTATATAGCAAAGTGAATCAGTTATACATATACATATATCCACTTCTTTTTAGATTATTTTCCCATATAGCCCATTAAAGAGCATTGAGTAGAGTTCCCTGTGCTCTACAGTAGGTCCTTATTAGTTATCTATTTTATATATAGTAGTGTGTATGTCAATCCCAATCTTCCAGTTTATCCCTCCCCACACCCTTACACCCTGGCAACCATAAGTTTGTTTTCTACATCTGTGACTCTATTTCTGTTTTGCATATAAGTTCATTTGTACCCTTTTTTAGATTCCACATATAAGTGATATCATATGATATTTGTCTTTCTCTGACTTACTTCACTCAGTATGACAATCTCTAGGTCCATCCATGTTGCCCCTTTATATTTTGCACCTGAGGATAGTGCCTTACTTGTCTCATCCTAAACAGACCTTGCATTCCTGTCCTGCTTTCCCACTCCGTTTTCTAGTTTCCAGTAGGAACACTTCCATTATAAATCATTTGGTTCCTATATCTGTGTTCTTTATTAATGGACATTGTTAGGATATGGAGACAAATTCTTGTCTCAGGGTCTGTTCTGGGAGAACCTGATCTAAACCAGTAAATGACTGCAACTTGGATTAAATCAGATTGTGGACTTTTAGCCAGTATTTTTTCAATGACACTAGAATATGCCCTGTTAAATAATACTTCTTCACAGTGTCTGTGAGGTTTGCTGTTCAGACTTGTACCTGCAACCTTCTTGAGACGATTGTCCTTTGGCATCTCTGTGGAAAAACTGAAGTGCCTGGGAGTCTGTTCTACCTTCTCCTGGAGGTGGTTTATTGCCAGTGCTTTGCTGCTATGGGAGGATAAAATCCCAGACTCTTTGTCTCAAGATAGACAAACTTTAATTTGTACAGCCACCTCTCAGAATCCGCAAGGTATTGGTTCCAGGACTCCCCAGTGGACACCAGATTAAGAGGATGCTCAAGTCCCTGTAGTGCAGTTGACCCTCTATACCCTCGGGGTCGAGTTTGATGGCGGTCGGTTGAATCTGTGAATGGGGTATGTGTGGATGCTGAGGGTCAACTGTAATTTATATTCCAGTTTTTCTCAAGGGATTAGGCTGAGTTTGAAACTTCACCTAAAGTCACCTTGCCTAGCTTCTTTTCTTTGCTTATTGTATCATGCTGACCCATATTGGAGCTGGCTGTAAAAGGAAAAATGTGTACCCATATGTATACTTACCAAAATAGTCTCCCATATTTCAAATGAAGTGGAATTAGTTACTATAAGTTTTATGATTTAAAAATGACAGTATAAAGTCCTGAGTTGTTCAGTCTCTTCACACACTATTGTCACAAGCTTACTTGGCAGGAGAGCTGGGATCCCTGGGCTGATTGAAAATGTCTGTTCCTGTTGTACAAATAGCACAGGGTTACAAAACAAACAGAGAGCAGAACAGCAACATGCCTTTGTTTAAAAATGGACATTTTGTTCATCATAGACTTTTTGTATTAATTTTAATTTATAAATAATATTTCATTAAAATATGATTTTTAAAAAAAATTATTGATTTACAATTTTTGCCACTAAATAAGAACAAACCAAAATGCTAACTCTAGAAGAACTTGAGATACTTTTCAAAACTATGTCTATTCATATAATGAGCTTGACAGAATAAAGTAAAACATGTAAGTCATTTTAGTTTTATAGTCATGACACCAAATAATCAGTGTAAGTTAATTTTAAATATTTTGCACGGATGAAATACAAGATTAAGTTATACACTTTAAACTCAAAAGACCCCATGAGCTTTCCATATCATTCACTCACGCACAAATGGGAGGATTGCGGTTTTCAGGTGTCCTAAAGGAAGCCAAAGGACACAGTTTGCAAAGCGCAGGGTGCTTCATCAAGCCCACTAGGGGGAGTTTCAGTATTTGAATGTGATACCATGGGACTTGCCATATGCAAAACCACACCAGCCAGTAAAACTTTACTGGAAATTGTCTGAATCTTCTAAAGCTTAATCTCTTACCATTTTTATACCATTAACTAAGGCTTTCAGTAATTTTTTACCTTGGGACACTTAACTGACTGACTCTCAAATTAGTTCAGTTGTCTTTTATTTATTAATCTAATACTGAGCGATTACTGATTAACCAATCTACTTATTTATACACTTATTTATTCTCTTAATAAAGATTTATTGCATGACTTATGTGTGTTAGACACTGTACTATTACCTGAGAGACTAACAAATAAAGTTAGGCAAAGTTTTTGCCTTCAGAGAATTTACAATTCTGTGGAAAAAACCAAAATGAAACAGAATCCAGAAGATTACAATAGACCATTATCATTGCTATGATAGGAGACTATAGGGTTCAATGCAGCATATTCAAGAGCATTTTATTAATTTCTCAAGGTCAGAAAGGTATCATTAATCTGACATTTAAAGTATGAATAGAATATAGCCATGTCAATTTGGGTGGGTGAATGGGGGGAGAGGTAACATTTGATGAAAATAAAAATTCTACATGTTTGGAGCATAGAAATATAATGAGGGGAAAATGGAGATCTCTGTGTATTTTATTTTTTTGACATAGTGGTATCACTCATAGCATTTATTCAAACAATCATTGAATTTTTCAGATTTTATCTTCAATTATAATTAGATTGTTGAAATAACTTCTTAATTACTCTCCTTAAATTTGGGACACACAATGGAATTGTGGGTATTGGCAAATACAGATTTGAGATGAAGGTCTACAATATTGGATGGGAAAGGAAAGTCAACGGTAGAGAGGACAATGAAGAGAGATAATGAGACTGAGAGCCTTAATTATATTAGATAAAAAGGTGTAATGTACTGGGATAAAATGGTTGGAGAACTAAGATGGTTAAAGATGCAGCAGTTCAGTGGATGATGATAATGTCCAACTTGTGGCCATGGATGCAGTCAGTGGAAGTGGAAGGAAAATAAAGGCTTTTCCTAGAGATGAAGTTACAAACAGAGTAACCAGATGTTGGAAGGATTGTCCACACAGACATTGAGTCATCCAGAAACATGGAAAACATGAAGCAGAGAAGATGGCTTTTATTTACAAAAAGAAAAAGTTGAGAATAGTTGAGAGCAATTTAACAAATGTGAATACTGAGGTGATATATGCCTATGGTGCCTACCATCCACAAAACAGCAAGGCTTTTTACAGGAGCTTGGAGAGGTAATGAATGTCATGGAAGATATGATGAAGTTAGAAGATATGATCATGGCTGTTTTCTGAAGTACTAGCTGATACTGAAGTACCATCTATGAGGAATCTGTAGTGGAGGAAATGCTTTCAATCTCGGAAGGTTTCATAGACTTACCATGAGGTATTTTCATATTTTAATTGTGTGACTGTATTAAGCCTTTGAAATGTAATTTGATTTTAGTACATCCAAATCCAAATATTTGAGGGTTTTAAAGTATTGATTTATTCAGCAAATAGGATTTGATATATACCACTTGATAAGACTATTAGGAGTGGCTTAGTTGTTCATATGGAACAGAAATATCAAAATTCTTAACTCGTAAGTTTTTCATGAGGATTATTTTGAATAATGAAATTAAAGAGCATAGCATAATGGATAATACTGGACAGTATTGATCAGAAAAATGATTTGTTTTATTGAAGGAAAGAAACGTATCAGGATTGTTAATAGAAATAGAATGTATTAAGCCACTACATTGAGGAGAAAAATATAATGGGACGAAGATATTATGGGTGCTATAGACTGAATGTTTGTGTCCCCCTCCCCTAATTCATATGTTAAATCTTAATGTCCAATGTGATGATATTTGGAGGTTGGGTCTTTGAGAAATTATTAGGTCATGAAAACAACTAAATATTCATCATTATTGAAGGGTTAAATAAAACATGACAAATTTTTACAATAGCATAATATGTCATAATAAAAAAAAGTAGGTAGATGCCTATAAATGGGTATGAAGAGATTGCCAAGACACATTATTAGGTAAAATAAGAATATATACAGTATAATCCCTTTATGCAAATTAAATCTTTTCTAAGTGCATTTAGGAAAATGATGAAGGCATGTACATCAAACTATTATGTGTTTGCCTCAATAGTAAGTTTTCACTTTTTATAGAATATAATTCTCTATTATATGAAAAATTTACAAGAACATATTCATATGTCAGATGTTACAAATATAAGGCTCTTAGATGCATAAACTTAATGTTAGAACAAATTTTTTTTAAAGTGTTTCCCTCTTGACCATATTAGTTCTGTTAAGAGTAATATACCTAATTAAACTGTGGTAAAGATGTGAGTATAGGCAAGGAAAAATCATCACTAAGATGAAATTCATGTCTGTAAATTCATTATTTAATTTAGCTTTCCCACTTTAGTTATTAGTATTCATTATTGATTATTACCACGTTATACATAAAAATGAATCATATCTTTCTGCATTTGTGGCTCTCCCTACACCATTTAATATAAGTGATAGAAAAGTAAGTAAACATAACATTTTAGCAAATAACACAGTTATTATTATAATAAGTCATTTATCTTCTATATTGTAGAATAGAGACCAACTATTTTCACTGGGATGTCGATAAAAAGCATACTATCTGAAACAGGATATGAATAGGAAAGGATATGAAACAGGAAGGATGTGTTTCTCTTCATATTTAAAGATTCTAATTATGGCACATGCATCCTTTACAAAATAAATCAACATTATGATAGCAGTCAGTGATGGTGGTGTGCATTCATCGGTTATCTCAGTAGATATTGTCTTCCAGAGTGTGGTGCACATACTAACGCAAAAATATAAGTTACTGTGATTCAACAACATAACCAAAGAAATTTGACAATATTTGTGAATAAATTGAAAAAAGAGTTTAGAGTTAAATTTTGTTTTCACTATTAAAACATTATTTCTCAAAAGTAAATTCTTTGTCTAAATTCATTTATTTTGACCACTTAAAAACTTAAGCTCAAAAAAAAAAAACAAAAACTTAAGCTCATGTATTTCAATTCAGGCATTAGTCGGTAATGACCCCAATGCTGACAAATATCTAATTATTTGCCAACATTCAAATGGTCAATTATTTTATGTCAGGTCTAGAACTCAGACCTTCTGACTTTCATCCCAGTATTTATTTTATTTCTATTGAATCACATATATTTCTGAACAAGTTTAAAGAATAATACTAGTATCTACTACATTAAAGAGTATAAAGATATAATTAATTAACCTTAGAAAAACAATGATAATTCATACTTTTTTTTTTACGTGGCCTTGTGAAATAGACCTGTGTGTGTATCTTACATGCCATGAGCAAGCCTAAGGATATTGAGCTGTTAATGCCTCATCCATTTACCTGAACTCAGAATTGGTGACACTAACACGTAGAAAAATGGAATGAAGGTAAAAAAACAATTTATTCTTGTTTGGGAGAACAAAATATAGTACATAGAGAACTAAGTCCTCAATTATTTTTCCCCATTACTTTGATTAAATAGGCAAATCTGCTTTTATGTTTAAAGAAACATAAAATTACCTTGTGCTAATTAATCCAGTGTCCTTTTTATGTGCACACATTTTTACAGTCTCCTAGATATCTGCAGTTTTAGTTACCACTTTTGTGGGTTGCTCCTATACTTATACCTTTCTTCTTAACTGCTCTCCCCACAGCTAAGTTGTTTTTTACCTTTCTGACTACTTGAATGTTGCCAGAAATCATAACTTTAGCATGCCTGAAATGATTCACCAGTTTCTGCTAAATACATTTTTCTGCATTCTCCATTTTGTTCATGGCATCACCATCTTTCCAATAATTCAGACTTGACTACCAGTGTGTTTGTTATTAGTACCTTCCTTCTTACTGATTCAGTCTTAGCCATTGACATAGTGAATAACTTTCATGTTCCCAGCACTGGCAGATGCCATGACTTATAAACCACATTCTGTCATTTTGTAATTTTCAATATACCAGAGTGAGAGATAACCAGACAGTGACAGTCCTGCAAAGTAATACTATAGAAATATCCACTTTCATAGCATATTCCAGAAACTCATAATGGATGTTGGAGGAAATGAGGAGAGTCAAGAAGAGATTTAGCAGAAGTCAGAGAAGGCTTCCCAGATAAAATAGTGCCAAGCACTGGCAGTTGCATGTCTGCAAGATTCCTTGCTTCTGTTATGCATTTCACCATTTAAATGAGACTATTCTAATTGAGGCTCTCATTACATTGTTGCAAAAGTGTTCATAAAAGACTTCTTTCCTCTCGTTTCTGTTTTATTCTCATCTACTCTTTCACAAGGCTGTCAGTTGTTGGTCAGTTTAGTATTTTCTATATTTGTGCTCTTGATATTCTCCTACTAGAAAACTTGAAATGTTTCCTATTGCTTACTAGTTTATTACTCAATCCACAAACGGGGCTCAACACCTTATTTGCCACAATTCACTCAAAGGTTGCTCTGTCCAATATGATATTCACCAGATATGTATGGCCATTGAACTTTCAAGTTAAAGTTATTAAAATTAAATATAATTATAAATTTAGTTCCTTAGTCACACTAGCTATGTTTCAAGTGCTCAATAACCATGTGGCTAGTTGCTGTTGTATTGGATAGCACATAGAGTGGATATTTTCACTCTCAGAAAGTTCTATTATACGGTGCTGCTCTAATTTCTCACAAAATTGAGGTACATTTTTTTGTTCTACATAACTCACTTTCTCACCTATATGATTTTGCTCCCTGTGACTTTTCTTCCTAGAAAACCTTTTCTTCCATTTCTCTTTGCTTAAATGACATTCATCTTTCAAGATCCATTTTTGCCAGCTTTCCCCTCCATGAAATTTCCCTGATCCCTGTGCCCAGAAGTGATGTTTTAATTACTTAATTTTCATAATTTATCAGTCTGCCTTTAACATTTATCACTTTATATCTTGCATTACAGATATTTGTTTATGTCTTGTTTATCCACCAGAGTATAAGCTCTCTAGCCACTGTATTGTACATATATATACACATATACATATATATGCATTTTCTGCAACACCTACCACATCCTTCATATACTATCAAGTGTTTATTAAATGACAGAATTTAGTTGCATTTAGTTCTGAGATTTATACCTCTGGTATTCATATATATGCATTTTTCAATCTTGAGAAAAAGATTTGGAAAGAGAATACTTGGAGGCTTAATATAAATATCTTGAGGATTGTAATATTACTATTTTTATGTATTAGAAAAAAGACAAAATGCTTAAAATTAATTCATTATCTCTCAATTAAAGAACATGTAATTACTCCAGTCTATGAGAGGTTTAGGAAAATCCCTGTTGGCAGAAATTAGCAGCATTAAAATAATCAGTCAAGAAATAGTTTCAGTCAATTTTTAATTTCACCATATTTATTTTCAAAATATTGATAATCCAGGTGACTTCAATTCTGATATCCAGTTAAACCACATCTCTCCTCATAGATGCTATTTATCACGTAGTTTTGTGTTTACAGTACTTTGAACTTATTTTTAAACACATCAGTGTTCCTTTTAGATAACTTCAAACAAATTCCTAAAAATAAAGATTTCAATATTCTAAATTGTTTCTTAGAACATATGAATCTCAGTCCAGAAACTCAGGTGTGTAAGAAATGTAATTTAATTTTCTATAACTAATCCATATCAAGTATGAGTCCTTGTTCTAACACATATTATTTGTGTAATTGCTATCAGTTTAGGATTTTCTTGCTTTTCTGAGGGTTTGTGTAAGTTCTGGAGGATTTAGGAAGTGCAAAACCATGGCTGGAGAGAGAAGTGGTGGCTTTTCTTTCATGAGCATCATGATTCTTATTCACACCTTTGTTTCTACCTTCCTGTTTGAAATCAGGATATATATTCCTGTTAATTGCCTCTGTGCCATTCTTGACCCTTAACCAAAAGTTTCTCCTTATTTGGTTCACTCTCGGCTTCATATATACCCCTCTAAGGGGCAGAGAAAACATTGTACTCTGTAAGTTTCCCTGTGTGACCATGGGAAACTTATGTTCAAAGCCCTTCACCATTATACGCCATTTTTATGAGAAAGTAAACGTTTTAATCATCCTGATCCTAGCTGAGTGGTGGGAATTCTGAGACCACATCAGGATTTTGCCTAGGGGAAAAAAAGTTCTTAACCACTTTTATCCTATTACTTCTGCCCTATGCTAGTTACAAACAACCCTGGCTTCTTGCCTCACGTGGTGTTTTCCTGGAAATAGGAGCATGGTGCATCTCTGCTCCTGAAGGCTGAAAATCTGGGTGGAGCTCTACAGCCTTCTCTCACAAAGAGCTGGGCATCCAAGTGATTTCACGTGGAAGGCATAGATAAGGACCACCTGTATTTCATCTAACTTCTTTTTCTCCTCTCTGGAGACTAGCCTGGTTTTGCAACTATTTCACTTGTTGGTCTAAATTACTCCTCTGAGGAAACTGTTTTTAAACTTAAAAGAGAAGAACTGATTTCTCCTTTTTGCTGTATGTTTGTTTGGAAACTGACCTCTATACATGGAGGGCAAGGAGAGACCAAAGAAAGAAGCAGACCACTCCAAATTGTTAGCTGGCTGTTTTAATAAGCAAGGGAACTTACATACGAGGCTTGTGTCGGACGGCCAAATGACAAGTAGATCTCTGCATCTGCCAGAATCGTAAAAGTTTACATACAGGACTTAACTGCGTTCAGTCAAGTGTACTGTCCAGATGGTCTCTACAACAGGTTGCTCTCTCAAGGTCGCATCATTGAAAATTACTCTCACTGTGGATATGGTGGGAAAAGTGTGCATTCCAAAGACAAAGGAGGGAGTGAGGAGCCGCCATTTGCCCGGGTCCAGCTCAGTGGTCAACCTGTGGTCACGTCCTCTCCGTGACCTCCTCCAGCACTGTATCATCTCTCTTCAAAGGTAATAAATGTTGAAGATTGAGCTACTTATAAAATGGGGAGGAGCAAAGTAGGATATTGAGGAAGAGGGAAGGACAGAGCTAATATTTATTATATCTAACATCCTGGGAAAATAAATAATATAAGAAATATTTTACCTCTGGTACATATAGTGAAATCAACTCATGGGAAATAACATTAAAAGAAACATTAGAAGTAATGCAAAACCATTATAAGTTAAACATGTTTCTCTAAAAATGGCAAGTTGACATCTTAAAGAGCCTCAAGCTTCATCCTGCCAATGTTTGTCTTCTGCTTTTTCATTTGAAGATGCCTCTAAAAGATGGGCACCATCAAAAGTATTCCTAGCAATGCTAAATATAGCAAAATCATAAAGAGTTTTCTTCATTTCCAAATTTGGTTGGGTATAGAATGTCAATTTTTAAATTTATCCTTAAAGATTTACACATATTCATCTAAATACCTATGTCATTAGAAGGCATATTCTAATTTTATGAATATGTCACGACTTCTCAAAATGCCTTATTTAACATTGACATTATTTAACAAATTTATTTCTTTTGAGAGAGGAAAATCTTTCAACATAATGAGAATAACCATAAAACCAAGAAGTGCAATCTCTAAGATAAATTGAAATATATATATAAAATATGAAATATGAAAATATATGTTCAGCTTATATATGGATTTATAAGACAAAGCAATCATTTTTATTAAAAATACTAGTTCCCGTGAACAAATTATTAAGTTGAATTAAAATACTTAATAAATTGTACTAGCATATTATAGGTGCAGTACATATTTCCATACTTTTGGATAACCTGGAGAAAGCTTTTTTCCATTATAATATGAAGAGGCAGATGCTTTGTCCTTGACTATAAAGAGAAATTTTGACAATGAGAGAAACTTAGAAAAAATAAGTAATCTTATCTAATATATTTCTATTCTCCCTTTGATGCCTTGAAATGGATATTGCACAAAAGTGGAGTTATACATGCTTCTTCAAGTGAAATTTGCTTCTAAGTCTACAGTGTTGAATACTGAGCATAAAAATAAAAGTGTTACTAAAGACCCGTCTTTTAAAATCTCACGGTGTAGAGAAGGAAACCGAAATGATAATGTACAATTATGATCAAGGGTAATCTTTGTAATTGTGGTATGAACACAGTCCTATAAAAACACAGATCACATTAGTGACTATGTTGCCTATGGAAGAGTCAGGTGAAGTGACATTGGAACTGCTTATAGAATAATGAGAATTAGATTTTTTGTTGTTGGAGTGAAGAAAGGTATCACAAGCAGGAGACAGTATAGAAATGAAAAATAGTGAAATGTCACTTGGAATTTTGTATTCTTTAGAAAAGAAATTTGTGTGAAAGAGTGATTGAATATTTTATTACTATAGTTTGTTTCTTTCCTTTGATTTAAAATCGTAAAAGTTTAAAATTCATGAATTTTTAAACAGATTTGTTGAGCTATAACTCACATACGATACAATCTACCCATTTAAATGTTACAGTGTATTTTAGTACATTAAAAATATGTGCAACCATCATCACCAGTCAATTTCAGAACATTTTCTTCACCTAAGAACTCCTGTATCCTTTAGCTATTGCCACCCTATTCCCCCTGCCCTGTCCTCCCAACCCTAAGCAACCATCAGTCTACTTTCCATCTATATGGATTTTCCTCTCCTAAGCTTTCATATGAATGGAATCATATTTTATGTGATCTTTTGTGACTGGCTTCTTTCACTTAGCATAATGTTTTCAAACTTCATACACAAGTTGTAGCATGTGTTCATATTTTATTCCTTTTGTGACCAAATAATATTCCGTTGTATGTATATACCACATTTTATCATTTCATCCATTCCTGGACATTTGGGTTGTTTCTACATTCTGGCTAATATGAATAGCGATGCTATAAACATTTGTGTACAAACTTTTATTTGGATATATGTTTTCATTTCTCTTGAATATATACCGAGGAGTGGGATTGCTGAGTCATACTGTAATTCTGTTTAGACTTTTAAGGGACGGCCAAATTGTTTTCCAAGGTGGCTGAACCATTTTACAATCTCACCAGCAGTGAACGAAGGTTCCAATTTCTCCACATCCTTAGCAACTCATTGTATGTGATTTTTAAACTTTAGACATCCTAGTGAGTGTGAAATGGTATATCATTGTGGTTTTGATTTTCATTTAACTTTTTTTTTTGTTTTAAAGTCTATTTTTCTAATATTAGTATAGCCATTCTGGCTCCCCTGTGGTTGCTGTTTGAATGATATATCTTTTTCCATTCTTTTACTTTCAACCTGTTTGTGTCTTGAATCTAAACTGTCTCCTGTACGCAATATATACTTGTCATTTTTTTCATCCAGTCTAACAATCTCTGGCTTTTGATTGGATTGTGTAATTCATTCACATTTAATGCTATTATTGATATATTTAGATTTATGTTTGCCAATTTATATTTTGTTTTCCACAGGTCTCTTGCCTTTTATGTTCCGCTATTTCTCCTTTATTGCTTTCTTTTGCATTAAGTGAATATTTTTAACATAGCATTTTAATTTCATAGATATTATGATGGTTAATTTCTTATGTCAACTTGCCTGGGCCATGGGGTGCCCATAGATTTGTTTAAGCATTGTTGTGGGTGTATATTTGAAAGTGTTTCTCGATGTGATTAACATTTGAATCAGTAGACTGACTGAAGCAGTTTGCCATCCCCAGTGTCAGTGGGACTCATCCAATTGGTGGAAGATCTCAATAGAACAAAGAGGCTGAGTAAGGGACAATTTGCTCTCTCTCTGCTCTCTTCAGGCTGAGACATCAGTCTTCTGCCTTCTGCCTTCTGCCTTCTGACTCTGACTCTGACTGGAAGTTCCACTATTGGCTGTCCTGGTTCTCAGGCCTCTGACCTAGACTGGGTCTCCAGATTATGGCTGCAGATCTTCTCAGCCTCCATAATCATAAGAGCCAATTCTTTTTCAATAGTTTCTAGACTATTTATCTCCAGAGAGATAGATAGATATAGATAGAACTGTAGATAGATGATAAATAAACCTTATATATCTTTTATCTATCTATCTATCCATCCATCCATCCATCTAACAATCAAAGCTATCTTTCAGGATTAAATGTGAAAGCTATCTTTCAGGATTAAAGGTGAAACTTAGACTTTCCCATATAAACAAAAAGAAAATTCATTGCTAGCAGACCCACCTTACAAGAAATATTAAAGGAATTTCTTCAGGCTGAAAGCAAGTGACCATGCAATACATGCAAACATGGAGCAAAAGTAATGGTAATTATGTAATTATAACAAACACTATTCATGCACAATTTCCTCATTTCTTCTCTTATCTGATAAAGAAAACAATTGTAATTGAGTGGGTGGACCTATAACCCAGCAATATAGAAATTAATACAACAGAACAAAGGAAGTGGATGGGATCAAAG
This sequence comes from Orcinus orca, assembly GCF_937001465.1. Lineage (NCBI taxonomy): Eukaryota > Metazoa > Chordata > Mammalia > Artiodactyla > Delphinidae > Orcinus > Orcinus orca. The sequence goes on from NC_064575.1 coordinate 63,367,067, forward strand.
TGGGTGGGGTAATGAAATTATGACAGTTAAGTCATAATTATGTCAGTATATTATTGGGTATGTAAGATTAGTAAACATACTGTATATTATATAATGCCACAAAAATTGGGAAAAAAGAATAGAGTTATTTAGGACTAACATTTGTATATATTACTGGAATTAAGCTTGTATGAAGCTAAAGCTGATTCTGATAAGTTAATATGTACATGGTAAACCCTAAACATATGTCATATATCATATATATATGGCAAGGTTCTCCAAAGAAACAGAACCAATAAGAGATAGGTTATATCTATATATCGATATCTATATAGATTGACATAGATATATCTGTCAATTTATCAGAACCAATAGGGGATAGTTCTATATATCTATCAATCATCTATCTCCTGTTGTATATAGTGTTACAGACATATTTATAAAATATTTAGACAATTGTTTATATTAATGATTTTTATTAATGCTTCTAATTTAATGCATTTAAAAAAACACATTTGGTGTTGTTGCAGCTTCCTTTATTTTGGGTTTTGTATTTTTAGTAGGTATCCATTTGTCTTTTGCATATCAAAAAATACTACATGAAAATGCCAAATTTATTTTTTAAATGAGGTTAAATATTTTAAAATAATATAAATGGAACATAACAGATTATACAAGGTACAAGAAAGTTAAGAAAAAGTAAATGACTTCATATGTGGGATGGTAAAAGACTAAAGAGATTGATTATTTTTAGTGATATTAGAGAAATATAAAGATTACAGTATGTTTAAGCCTGATGGTAGTTAGCCTGTAAAGTTAGAAAAAGGAACAAAAGAGGGAAGAAATGTAGTAAGTTAGCAAAACAAACAAAAAGAAAGTAAATTTCTACAAGGAAAAAGCATAAAAATATGACAAAGTTTAGATTAAAATGTTATGAAAATAAATATAAACAGCTTAAACTTACTTTTAAAATGCATACTGATACTGAGTGAAACACACTTGCATACATGTGTGCATGCACTACAGTCCATTTCTTTTTCTGTTAAGTAGACAATGCTAAAACGTTATTTAGAAATATTCATGATGACAGAAAATGAAGAAGTAATACCAGGAAAAATACTGCTGCAATAAGCTAAGATTTTAATGTGAATTTAAAAAATTCAAGGTAAAAACTATTTGAGCCAAGAAAAATTTTTTTTTTCCTTCAAAGGGTCACTTAAAATGTACATATAATAAACATGATCTCCCAACCTCTCTCCTCCAAATACAAACTGAAATGGCTGGAGAAATGTAAAATTAAAAACTGTCTTCCTCAAGTGAAAACTAGGAAGTGATACTGTCAGCCCTAACCTTGAAGGAATATGTATGAGATGCAGGGCAGAAAAGACAGGGCTGATATTGAAGGCTGATACAAAACTCCCGTTCTTACAAGAACAAAGTGATAGCAAAGTAAATAAACAAGATATGGTCAAAGTCTATAAATAACATTGATTTGTTCAGTCATGTGCTGGAGGTGAGAGTGGATCAGGTTCAGATCAGTGGAGTACCCCTAGAAAAATCTTTTACCAGTGGAAAGCAATATTCTACTGTATGGTAAAACTTGCACTTGCTAGTTTTACCATATGATAGAATGGCTTTCCTAGGCTTTGCCCCTATCATGTGGGCATACAAGAGACCAAGGTTATTTTATGACCATTTGAATTTCTTTGTAAGTTTATGTGTTCTGAGTTTTTCTAGGTAGATGACATCATCTATAATAATTTAATGTTGAATTCTTCTTGCAACTATGTATTCATCATATTTCCTTCTTGAATTATTGTATTAGCTAGAACATCAAGGTAATAGAGTCCATCCATGTTTTGTTCACAACTTCAAGACATACACTTCTAATGTATCACTATTAACTTGAAATGTATTCATTATCATGTAAAGGAAATATCTTTTTTAAATTTAATAAGATATTTTATCATGTCTTCAAATGACATTGTATAATTTCCTCAGATGACATTGCAGCATTTAATAACAATCTATATATATTTTTCTTTTGATTCAATAAAATATTAAATTATATAGGAGAACAATCCCAGTATCAAAATATACTTACTTTCTCAAAATACATTTTAGTCATGCTTTTAATGTGTTTCGAGATGTCATAATGATATATTGACCTTTTAAATGCATGCTTACCTAAGGTTGTTATTTAGTGTTTGAAAAAAAGTTATTAAGCTGAAATATTTTTATATGGTCAAATGAGATTTGAAATATTAACTGGGGCACATTTGTATATTATACATGTATCATAATACATTACCATGAGATTTTTATTTTTCTTTGTAAATTTGAAAACCAAATCTATAAAGTCATCTTGGTACATTTTGATTTTGAAAATTCATTCCTTAAACAATTTTTCTTAATTTTCTTAATCAGAATGGCCATCATCAGGAGAGGGAGGGGAGAAAAGGGAACCCTCTTGCACTGTTGGTGGGAATGTAAACTGATACAGCCACTATGGAGAACAGTATGGAGGTTCCTTAAAAAACTAAAAATAGAACTACCATACGACCCAGCAATCCCACTACTGGGCATATACCCAGAGAAAACCATAATTCAAAAAGAGTCATGTACCAAAATGTTCATTGCAGCTCTATTTACAATAGCCAGGACATGGAAGCAACCTAAGTGTCCATCGATAGATGAATGGATAAAGAAGATGTGGCACTGTATATATACATATATACAATGGAATATTACTCAGCCATAAAGAGAAACAAAATTGAGGTATTTGTAGTGAGGTGGATGGACCTAGAGTCTGTCATACAGAGTGAAGTAAGTCAGAAAGAGAAAGACAAATACTGTATGCTAACACATATATATGTAATCTAAGAAAGAGAAAAAAGGTCATGAGGAGCCTAGGGGCAAAACAGGAATAAAGACACAGGCCTACTAGAGAATGGACTTGAGGATTTGGGAAGGGGGAAGGGTAAGCTGTGACAAAGTGAGAGAGTGGCATGGACATATATACACTACCAAACATAAAATAGATAGCTAATGGGAAGCAGCCGCATAGCACAGGGAGATCAGCTCAGTGCTTTGTGACCACCTAGATGGGTGGGATAGGGAGGGTGATAGGGAGGGGGACACAAGAGGGAAGAGATATGGGAACATATGTATATGCACAACTGATTCACTTTGTTATAAAGCAGAAACTAACACACCATTGTAAAGCAATTATACTCCAATAGAGATGCTACAAAACAAAACAAAACAAACAAACAAAAGAGTTTTAAATTTTAATAAGGTACAACTTAATATATATATATATATATTTTTTTTTTTACTTAATATATTTTTAATTAATGGGTTGTGCTTTTGGTATTGGATCTAAGTCATCAAAGCCAAGGTAATTTAGATTTCCTCCTAGGTTATCTTCTAGAGGTTTTATCATTTTGTGTTTACATTAGGTCTGTGATCAGTTTTAAATTGATTTTCGTGAAAAGTATAAGGTTTGTGAGTTAGTTTATATTTCTGCACAAGAAATCCAGTTGTTCCAGCACCATTTGTTGAAAGGACTATCTTTTCTTTATTGAGTTACCTTTTCTCCTTTGTAAAAGATCAATTTATGAAATTTGTGAGAATCTATTTCTGGTCTCTATATTCTGTTGCATTGCTCTGTGTTTCTCTTCTTTTTCTAATATATGCTGTCTTGACTACTGTTGCTTTATAGTAGGTATTGGAATTGAGTAATATGAGTTTTCCAGCTTTGTTCTTCTTATTTAGTATGTGTTGGCTATTCTAAATTTTCTGCTTCCATATAAACTTTAGAATAGTTTTGTTGATATCTTCAAAAGAGCTTTCTGGAATTTTGATTGAGATTGTGTTGAATCTACATATTGAGTTTGTAAGAACTGATGTCTTAATAATTGAATTTTGCAATCTAAGATATGTATGCCATATATGTATGTGTGTATGTGTTTCATATATATATATATGAAATTAAACAAATTACAAGCAGTATTAACACAATAACTGCTTGAAATACTCAGTTATGGTTATAAAAAAAAGAGCAGAGTGGCATAGAATAACAGGTCTTAAAGTGATGGAACAGAAAAATAACCTTTTTCAGAAGACTATGGATTCACATCAATGTAATCAATTTATTTAACATTTCTAAATACATAATATTTAGTATATAAATATTATGTATTATGTATCATTCTCAATTAGAATCACCTATAGTTAATAAGTACCAGCCAGGAAAAAGGGACAATACAGACAAATAAAAATCTTTAAAGCTGAGCCTAAAACTCCTTTATCTCTTTTCTTCTTCATTTTTGCTTGTGTCATTATTCAATTTTTATCATGGATAACCTTAATACTGAACTCAAATTGCTAAGAACCTTTAACAATATAATATTTCCTGCCTTTGTCTAACCAAAAAAACTACAGAATGCTAGAAAGTACAATTAAATTAAGATCTATGGGGACTTCCCTGGTGGTTCAGTGGTTAAGACTCCATGCTCCCAATGTGGGGGGCCCAGGTTCGATCCCTGGTTAGGGAAATAGAACCCACATGCTGCAACTAAGACCCAGTGCAGCCAAATAAATAAATAGATAAATAGATAGGTAAATAAATAAAAAAATATCTAGGAACATCATAGATTTTAAAAACAATACTCCAAAGTTTAAGTGGAATAATGTCTTAAGTCCACATTTTTACATTACTGTGATGTTTCATGAGATTTAATTCATAAAGGGCCCTAATAAATTTTTCTCATATTTATGTTCATGTTCCATTTACATGTCTCTCAAAGTCTTTATATGTAACTTTATGTCACTTTAGACTCATCTCCAGAGATTTTAATATACATAGAAACAACATATTCAGTAAATTATTTTTATGAGATCAATTGCAAATGTTCAACATTTTGCATGAATTAAGGCATACCATCTCTGCATGCTTGATTTTGCATTTTGTGGGAGCCAGTTGCATGACTTCAACAGAGAAGGAACACACAGTCACTTTATCTGGGTAAATTGGTGGAGTAAAGGTAGTTATGGTTTTGCCAAATTTCAAAAGTCGTTGGTTATCTTATTTTGCTCCTGGTTTAGACAGAGTAACTGCGTGGGGTTACAAGTGTACCTGGCAAAAACCTCTCATGAATTAGCTACTTCACATTCACTATCTTCTTGATGGCTTATAATACCATAGTTTTTGTTTCGCTTATCAAATTAGTATCTGCACTCTCTCAGGAGACTTACAATACCAGAAAGCATTTGTGTTGTCGTAGCAGTGAAACTGGAGTCACTTCCATTAAATCCATGAACTTCTTGCATAGAAGGCACCCTTGAGCTGCATTAGGAATGAGACCCAGCTGAAGACCTCTTTCAAGCTCTCAGCATTTGTAGCAAGTCTGCATCTTCTCTCATGTCACTTGAATTCTTTTCACCTGGGTCTACAGACAGACACTTTTGTCAGCTTGCATTCAGTTCATTTTTGAGACAGTTCACCTAAATTTGAACCATCCTGTATTGAAAGAAGGTATACACATTTACCCACATTGACCCCTCCCAGTATAGAAATAGTAGTTTTAAACCATAACTTTTAAAATCTCTAAAAATAGGAAGAAAACTTTTAAAATTAAGACTTGGGAGCTGGGAAAGGGCTCGTATGCACTGTCAACCCTTCCTTCCCTACTCCCCACCACGCCCCCCTTATTTCTCAGTTAGCTTCAGCCCAGAGAAGTCATTTTTCCCCCTCAACAAAATTCTGTCAGAAATACATATCAGCATGATCACAAGATCATATTAATTCCATATACTAGGAATCTTGGACAGATCAAAATTTGTCAGTGTGTATTTATTAAATTCACGTTTAGGTGGCATGCCCCTAGCTATTTTCTTCTTTTTCAATTATGTGGAAGTGCTTTTGCTCAATGACTGAGGACTCTTAAGATAATGCCCTTTTTTCAGCGAGCAGCGGGCAGAGAGCCTAATCATCCTCTAATGTGTGGGATGCTTCTGAACAATAATGAATTGCTGTGCTCAGAATGGCAACAATGCCATAGTTGAAAAACACCTTATTCCTGGCCAGCTCCCATACATATTATGTACCATATTTTAAGTCAGAAGTTTCAGAAAGAAATTGCTTTTGCCTACTCTTACCAATTAAAGTTTTCTGTCTCAATTAAGTACTTTACATTTGTACTTGGAGGCCACCTGCTCTAATTAGAAAATTATTTCTAATACTCAGTCTTCTGAATACCATTATTTGTAACCCAATTAGCTTGCACAAATCACAGTGATCCAAGGTCACTGCTCTCATTTCGGCCTGTCTGTAAAAGCAGCAAGATTAACTCACATATCTTAAAACAGAGCTACTCACATTTAAAAGTGATACCAAAGCTTTAACTTATTTTGTCTCCTTTCTGTGATCTGACCCCCTCATCCTCTTTGCTTTTTCTGCAGTTAGAACTGCATCAGTACAAGGGAAAACACTTCTCGGCTCCTTTCTTACCCTTTTCCATATCTAGTACCTCAGCGGTTTGCAAATGCATGCCCAAAAGTTGCTACATGCCAGGCTGGGGCTTGCAAGGCCCACAGGACCTCAGCCATTCAGAGCAGTACAGTTAGAGCTGTCTTCTTTCCAGCCACATGGACCACAGTTTTACTATCTGCTTCCTTGCCAACCAGACACCTAATCTCGTGGTTTCCTGTTTCCTTCTCTTTTGTAAAACCTCAGGTGCCTCTTCTACTGAGCCAACAGAAGCCACAGGGAAATTATACATTGTGCTTCCTTCATATTCTAGGTGTTTTTTGTTTGGTTTGTTTTGTTTTTTTTTGTTTTGTTTTCTTAACCAGTTGGCCAAAGTGCCAAAGAGCCTAGAGTCAAAAGTGACGAGAACACACTTTTACAACTGTTCTTCCCAGTTTTTCAGCTATACTGCTTTTGTTGTCTGGTACAAGAATGGTTACAAATATGATCATTTTTGTTTTTTCTGGGATCATATCCTTCCAGTTTTTTTTATATTTCCACAAATCAGTAAACCAGAATGTGATGCTTTATATTAAATTTCTTTAGGCATCAGTCCCAGGTCTTCTGTTATGAGGATGGTGACAGAAAGATGGCCAGACTCAGTCAAATGACATAGGTCCTTTGATATACACAAAATTGCTACTCAAAGCCAGAAAAACAATAGTAGTCTCAGTCAAAAGGACAAGCCTCTCTGATTTTCAAACTCCTACAACAGTGCCCAGTGCCACACCTGAGTAGAGTAAGTAGCCCACTACCCTTTCTGCAGAGCCATGCTCTGCCATTATTATGGGGGCAGGATATGTTCCTAGATTCAAGTGTTATCCCTGTTTGCCAATCAAAAGCACATAACTGCTAACAATATTCCTTGACATTTATTGTGGGAGTAGGTGAAACAAAGGTCAGTTTCCCAGGTATACCATCTCTTTGTTATTCCAGGCTTTAGGCTTCCTTGAAGTCTATTCCTGTAGATAATTGGCTCCAATTCCTAAGTACCACTGAAAAGAAGTTTCAACAATAATTATATTCATAGAATCATTGATTGCTTTTAGAAGATCATTATCAAAATAAAAATGATTACTGCTAAGTAATAGAGCACATAAATGTTGCACTGGAGATTATGCTCCTTGAGATTGGATGTTCCACAGAAGCATTTGTGAGGTTTCTCTCTAATCAAGTTAGAGAGAAATTGTTAATGCATTCTTTGAACAAGAGTCCAATCAAATAGATTTCTGGGAAAAACAGCATCTATAATATAATCTATAGTTTGAGACTCTAGATTTTCAAGTAACTACAACTCAAGTGCTAGATTGGATACAAATGGCCTTCTTAAGGAAAATTCTAGCTACATCTGCAGATGTCTTTGAAGGTACATCTTTTTTTGAAAGTTGAGGTGTTCTTTCTGGTTGAACAACAATGCTGCCAGCACTTTCTGACCTTCCTGTTAGAATGTCAGTGCTATCCCCTGTTGATATGACAATCTTAATCTTATCTTCCCTTCAGTCACTTATACAGAATAGCCCCATCCAAAACTATTGCTGCAAATGGTCCGTTATTCAGCTCCCCAGCTTAGAAGGTAAGACTTCTACTCTACCTTCTTATATAATGTTAGATCAGAAGGTTGTTCATTCAGGGTACATTACTTAGTTTCTTTAAGAGTTCTTCATTTTTTAAAATTTAATATTATACTCTTATATTGAGAATTATCATAGAAATAGTCAGATGTACATTACTACCACATCCCTTATAGGCACAAATGGAACTCAAAGTTATCCATTAAAGTTTTCCTACTTAATATTTCTTTGAACTTAGTAGTAGAAAAATAATTGTTGAGCTGATTCACCTTGCTTTACAGTAGAAACTAACAACATTGTAAAGCAGCTATACTCCAATAAAAATTTTTAAAAAATTGTTGAAAAACTTGCATGTTTGCATTAAAATTAATGATTTAATTTTCTTGATTTAATTTTCTATGTCCTTTTTATTATTCTAATTTTCAAGAAATATACCTTCCTTTTGGATAAGTAGACTCCTACTAAAGTGTTTGATGAACTTTTATTCTGGGATAGTACAAATATTTATTGCTACATAACAGTCATCCCAAAGAACAACCATTTTATTTTCTCTCAATTCTGTGGGTTGACTAGACGATTCTTCTATTGGCCTTGCCTAAGTTTGTCATGCCCATGTGTTTAGTTGGCGGTTACCCTAGGCTGAGAGGTCCACTGCAGCTGCCTTATTGATTATAGCTTTGGCCTCTGTTTAACCTTCCCTTCCCTTAGATAAGTTGTATTAAAATGACCAGTCATAAAATTAACCCCACTTGCTGATTGCATCAAATATAGAGCAAATCCTTCCTTCCTTAGACCTGCCCCAGAGTTACCTAACACAGGATCAAATGCTATAATCAATTTTTTTGTAACACCCTCTTACTGAGATTCCCTGTTGCTCCTTATTAATGGGTGCTTTTCCTGGCTGCCATGAGTCATAAAACAACTTGTTTAACTATGGGTATGTTCCTGGTGGTCTTCAGCTAGAAGACACTGATACTTAATTCAACAGGAACAGAAGATCATGAATACTTATGTATTTGGGCAACATTAGGCATTAAAGATGCTGTGAAAAAAAGACACTCTATTCTCAAGAAACTTAATGTTGTATAGGAAGGAGAACAATAAGAAAATGAGCACTTTCACTACAGTATGATATAAGCCTTAATAAGAGCATTTAGGAAAAGTTTCTAATATTGTCTATCAAGTGTTATTAAGAATGTTACAAGGCTAAACAAAAATACCGAAGTACTAAATTCAGCTTTTAAAATATGCAGTTGATTTCCTCTTCCCAACAGCATCCTCACAGATTCAACCTTGGGGCACCAAGGGAGTAGGCGGTGATTAGTGGTGTCAGGATATCTCATATTTCCCTTCATAAAGATACATCTGTTTGGTACACTGTGTCTGAGAACTTTCTCCTTTCATAATTAGGGTTTATATTACAAAGTGTTGTTTATTTTGTTCTCCTTGAGTATTTTTGATAATAGAATAGTTTGTCTTACTCAATGTTTGGGTCTAGCTTATTGTGTCAATAATGTCTCCTGGATTATTTTTGGTTTTGAAATAATCAAGATTTAGAAAGCAAGAATAGATTTAAACTGTCAGTCCAAGGATTTTGTTGTTGTTGTTTCCTACTTAGGACTGTGTCTTGTAATTTTTCCTTTCAAAATAGATGCTGAATTGTACTGATTGATTTTTCTTGCTGATGTTAGCATTCAATATTTCTAAAAAGTCCACCTTAACTAAATTTCCATTTCATTGCTCATCTCCAAATTTTAAGATGTGTGTGTATGTGTGTGTCCCCAAAAGTAAATGATATGTGGCATTTACTTCTTTAAAACTTACACCTGGAGTAATTTAGACTTTTGAATTCTCTTAAGAAACGAAAATGGTGGGAAGAAAATTCAGTATAGTTTAAAATGCTTTATTCACATATATTGGAGTTTTAAAAGTTATAGTAATCAGAGGTAACTATTCATTGGCATGCTAATTTGCATTAACAGTACAATTTTATATTTCCACATCCTTCTTATTTAATCCTGATTTCTCTTAATAAGAAAACTAAATATCCTGAACAGAAAGTCTATAGGCAGGTGTTCATGCATGCACACACCATTCTCTGTAGAAACAATAAGAATGAATTCCCTCTTAGAATAATATATAAGATCCTGGAATATTTTTTCCTTTTTAAATAAAATAAGAAGTTTGATCATTGGAGAGTAACTTAGAAATAAAATTATGTACTGAAAACATATGTATGAGATAATAAACTGTTTTATGGTTTATTTATTAATTAGTTTCTACATTGATTTATTCAGTATTTGTCAGGAGTTAACTATGTACCACTCATGGTTATAAGTGAATCAGACAAGACTTTTTTGTTCTCTAGGAGTTCAAAATTAAATAGCGAAGACAAAATGGATCACCTACTACACAGCATTGTGTTAAGAGTTCTATGAATAGGTAAACATGGGTACTAAGAGTAATATTATCCAAGAGGAGTTTGGGAAAAGTGAAGGATGAGAAGGAATTAGTTATATTCACAAAGCAGTGTAGTCAGTTCTGGAAGAATAAACACCACATGTAATTTTATGGAGATGAGAAAAAGAGGATACATTTGGGAAATTCAGCATTTGTTTATGGCTGGAGCATAGGGAACATGAGGTAGGGAAGATATTTATGAACCAAATCATGAAGGAACTTTCATTTATGCTAAGTTTATCTTTATTAAAGGGGGGGTCACTGAAGTATTTCAATCCAGGAGATGACAGCCTTATATCTGGATGTTTAAAATTTCATTTATACTGTAGGATGAAAGCCCCAACATCAGGGATAGGGAATCCTAGTTAAGTAGGCATTATAATTATCAAAGAAACAAGGCGGATCTGAAACAAGGCAGGGCAAATATGGATGGATAGAAAGAACTTGTGACATATTTAGGAAGAAAATTGATATAATTTAGAAACCCCTTGGATAGAATAGATAAGGAAGAGGAAGGCTCTCTTATTTTTGGGGCATTAATGAGATGAATGATCACATGATTCATAAAAGAAGAAATCATGATGTAGAGAATAGGATGAGAAAATTAGTTTGGACACATTGAATTTATATTACTATGGAATGGACCCTAGGGAAGATCTAGTAGGCAGTTAGAAATGTTCGCCTGAACTTCAGCAAAAAAGTCTTGTGTTAGACTTATAACTTATCTAAATACACACTGTTGTGACAGAATCTACCATTACCTTTCCCAGCTCTGATTCCTTGATTCCTTTCCTAAACTGGATTATTGGCTCTCTTTTGTGTTTTTCTCCTTCATAGCAATAGCTATTCTACTCTTGAAATGTCCATTTACTTTCATTAAACTGGTAGGGTTTTTGTTGTTGTTATTTGTTTTCATCACAGAAACAGTTTATCTGATAGGGTTAGACAAACAGTAGACACTCAATAAAATATTTGTTAAATTCCCTCTGTCTCTCTTCTCTCCCTCTCTTCATTCTTTACCTTCCCTTTTCTCTTACTGTCTTTTCATCCTTCCTCTCTTCCTCTTTTCTTGCTTTCTTTTCTTCCCTTCCTTCTTTCTTCTCTCCTTCCTACCTTCCTTCCTTCATTATTATTTTTGTAGATATTTACCAAGCATCTATTACATGAGAGTGTTAGCTATATAGTGGTCAACATCACAGACATAGTCCTTGATTTTTAATATAAATTGTTATAAGTTCTATGAAAGAAATTAGAAGGATAAGGACTTTAGGCATAGTATTTACTGCCATATATTAAGGCTTCCATGCAAGGCTTTATGGCACTTAGTAAGCATTTAATAAATATGTATTGAATGAATGAAAAATAAATTCATTAAGAGATGAATGAATAAAATAAGTAAATAACTATAACCTAGGTCTTCTGACTCTTAGTTCAGTGAAGTTCCAATTATAGCTGAGTTATGTAATAACAAAAACACATTACTTTTCTGTACTCTGAAGTCTAGGCTAACTTGAAAATTTATATCAATGCTGTGAGTGCAGTATTTCACTGAAATTGCTCTTAAAATTTCAGATCAAATTTTTTTTTGTATAGCATCTATATATTTCACACCATCCCTACCATGTAAAGCACATTTAGATGATTTCTAAAGTAGCCTATGCAAGTAACTTCCTCTCATTTAATTTTATTTACTTTTTCATGTAACTTCTCACTAATTGGCATGTTCTTAATCATTAATTTTTTTTCTCTATTTTAATCTTATCCCAACTAGAATGCAAACTTCAGAACAGGAACTTTATACATCTTCCAGCTCTTGGATTGCTAAAAAAAAAAAAAAAAAAAAGAATTCTAAATAAATTATAGTTGAATGAATAAATAAATTATTATGAGTCATAATTTAAAATTCTCTATAAATGTTTTAGAGGTTTTTAAATTAACAACAACAGCACAAAAAAACTTTATCTGTGCTGTATTGTTTTACTACCAGAAAATTTCTTGTGGTTTTCAAGTCATAATTCCTTTCAAGGACGTAAATTTATGCCATGTTGAAAACATTCTGGTGTTGTAGTATTAGAGTGGCAGATTCAGGGATAAACTTTAAATTCCTTTATGGACATTTTTATTTGTATATAAATATTTTTTTCAAGGTCTAGTTTTGGTATCTGACTGAATAGTGTAGGCACATTTTTAGTTTGAAATCTAGAATTAATATTTAATGTTCCTCAGGCAATATTTCTTTACAATAAACATATATTCATGATCCAGCTCTTTTTTTTTCTTTGATTTATTCCTCTTAAAACAGAGCATCTAGATCTTGCAGTTTTATTTTCACAATATAATGTTTTTCAAACAACATTTTTCTTTTCCCAAACTCTTTTCTTAGCAGAAAACTTTGATCTGAAGACCCTTACTCAGAACTCTCTAGGACCTCTTGTGGTCACAAATCATGTATTTAGCTCAATTCTGAGATCCTTGATTTGCTTTAAAAACAGGTTTAAAAATCTCATGGCCAGATATATATTTAGAATATATAAACACTTTCTGCTTTTGTGAGTTTTCAAACATTTTCCTAGCTCACAATAATATATTTAACTACTTTCCATATTGGTTTGCAACCTGTCTATAAGGATTAGTGATTATATTCTTTTGCAAGCCTTGAATGTTAAAAAATCATAGGAAGTTCTTAGTAGTATGATGAGTGTATGCCTGTTGTGCTTGGATCAGCTGTGAGAGCTTGGGGCTTTTGTGTAAATTAGAAAAGCCAGCCAAGGGTCTGGAAAAATTGCAAAGTTTATTTTATCATCATAGTTTTAATTATTTTTAATATATTGTTTTCTTCTTTAATAATTAATTCCAAATTCTCTCTTTTCCCAATTCACTAATAAAAATTTCCCAAATTACTTTGTGCTATTCATTTTAGGCCTTCTAACTAATGTAATTCGTCCATAGAATATCTTACAGAGAAAGTTTCTAACAGCTACTAATGGTAGTTATAATCATTGGCATCCAATTTCATGCATTAATTCCAATAGCAAAATGAAAGCATGAAATCACAATTTATTTTTTCTTTTTTGTGTTTTCTTATATCAGATTGCAGAATGTGTTGGGAAATGTCTCCATGGCCATCTTTTGATTTTACTAGAGTAAAATAAAACTTTGTGATGATTTTAGCTATTGACTATGAAAAAATGGAAATTTATGTAATGTCCACTTATCATAGTTAGATGGCAAATTGTTGCAAGGGGAAGGAATTAATGAAACTGAGAGAGAGTGTGTGTGTGTACACACACACACACACACACACACACACACACACACTTTTTCCCCTTCCAAGTTTGTAGGCAATAAGAATTCCCTCTTCTAGTAGATCTTCCACCAATTCGCTGGCAAGAAACAATCAGGCCATATTCAATTAATAAGGCAGCATCAACTAGTACAAGTTTAAAAGTTAGACTCAGGGGTAAAGTCTGGGTCATGCAGAGCTAAGTTGTTGGAACTTGAGTGACTTGTTCAACTTCTTTATTTAAGATGGCCCCTGAATGAGCTGGGGAATCTGGGAAAGGGAGTGGGGATTTCACCAGCATTTCCCATTTCCCTGGGGCCCACCATTAAAAGCAAGCATTTTTGCTAGACTTTTGAGGAATAGGATATTTATTGGGGGTAAAGTGAAAAAAGAGCACATTAGCAAACTAACTGCCTATACCCCAATTATTTCATCCTGGCTCCCAAGGTATGGTGTTCCTGTTGGATGCCTGGCTGGTGACGAATGTAGTAGTGATGGAGGTGGTGCTTCTTAGACTAGGACTTGTGTGCTGCCAAGTTCCCACTTATTTCTTCCTGGAAACCAAGGAAATCAAATATGTTGTCACAGCATCATCTGATTAAGCAGGTTGAATATTTTGACCTGTGTAGATTTCATTGTTTTAATAGCATTTTTCCTTGACATAGTATTAAGAGTTGAGCCTTTATAATGCTTTATAATGGCACATGATCAGATCAGGTGTGTTTTCCTTGGAACTAACTTACTGCTAAGGTACCACACCAAAATTGAGAGTCTGCTTCTCATTGGTTGAACTGTTTCTATTGTTTAGTACATCATGTCAGGAAACATAGCTGTTATTTTTATCTATTGCTCCTTCCATCTCCTCTGTATTCCCATGATGTCCCTGCTGTGGGTAATGCTCACTGAATTTTTTTAAAGATAAGCAGCTTACACAATATCCCCTGGTAGAAACAGGCAACACATGCCGCCCCACTCAATTTTAACTAAAATGAATTTTTGAATGCATAAAGAGCTAAAAATTCAGCTACATTATCATATAGTCTTTAATCTAAATCTTCCAATGAAACAAAGAAAAAATATAGAAATTACTCATAGGCCCCTCAATATACTGAACTTAATAACTTTATTTCAGTTATTTATTTCAATTGCCTCATTGTGTAAAATTGTTGAAGAACAGATAATAATTTTAAGAAAAGTACTATTAAATTATTTGCTTAGAATGTGTATTAATATAGACTTTATTATTGAACAATCAGTTATTTTTCATAATAGGAGCTCATGCTTGACTCATTATAGCTGTTAAATGTGTTTATTTAAATAAATGAATCCGTGAAAAAACTGACCTTTCAGTTAAAGAACTAGAGGTTATCAGGAGAACCTTATAATTTCTTAACACTATTGTGTGCACTTAAAAAAACTATAGTACATGCATAATATCCTCATCACGATCGTTTCTTTGGAAGTAATACAAAAATAGTGGATTCAGTTCTGGTTCAATAAACAGCTTCAAAAATAAGGAGATTTTAACACTCAAAAAACTACAGATTTGCTATGTGATATATCACTTAAAAAATAGGAACGTGAAACAGGTTAAAATTTGAAGCATTCATGAAAATATTATCAGGTATGATATACTAGAGAGACAGTGATTTACATTTTAATGATGAGATTGAAGGCAATAAAACTATTTTAGCCCACTTAAACAGTAATGTTGCTAACAACTAAATAATGGAAATAATCTATATCTTATAATAAAGCAAGAGTTTTATATGTGAAATCATGTAATAATATATTAAATTATACAAAAATTCTGTCACAATAAACAAAATTATCATTAAATTTTTGCCACTTTGATTTAAACTTTATGGAGAATAAGTAGTATGGTTAATCAAATCAATCAAAAAATAGTAAGGAAAATACTATTATTTGAGGCCTCAATGAAGATACCAAAATGTGTAAGAATGATGATTTATGTTATCAGTTTATTTTTAATTGTATAGTTTCCTCTATTCCAAATAAATTTGTAAATTCCTGAAGAAAGTGGCCATGCCTCTTCTATATCATAGTATCTAATTTATGGTTTAATTTATAATCTGTGTTTGAAATAGTTTTTGCTATGTGGTGTAATATATATAGCAAATAGTGTTCAAGCAATCTCATCCCCACTCCCCACTCCCCACCCCTCTTCCTCTGCTGCATCAATTTGCTTACCTGGGTAAAAATATATTTGGAGTTATTGCAATTTGATTGACCATAAATATTCTGTTTACTGTAAATTGCCTTTCTTAGGTCCTTTGTGGTTATAAGATTGCATGTTTTTCCCTATCACTCCTTCTCTTCAACTGAAATGTCCTATAATTAATTTTAGTTAAATGCTACTGCTTTACAAATAAAGGAGATCATGAGTTCCCATATGTTAAAAAATCATTACAGAACAGATATTAGGAGGTATTTGTTTTCTGAATTCACCAACACATGAAGCCTGTTTAGATGACTATCCTTCTTAGTTTTGTAAACTTTCTCTGGAGGTACTTGGCTTTTCCTGTGGCTAAGCTGTTTTTAAATGTGTAGGGGTAGACGGATGTGTTGTGGATAGCTGCATTCCTTGATAATTTTGTATAGACAATAAACATTTAAGGGTAAAATAAATCATAAATATTGTTTCAACATGGTATTATTTTACCATGCTCATAATATTTTAGAATTTATACTGCCTGTCTTACCTCCATGTGTCTTTATAAAAACATAAAATTTTAGTAGAACATTATTCTGTGTATGGATACCTAAATACCCACAGCTTGTGAAAAAACTTAAATGTATCAATTATATTAGTAAAACTATTATACTGAAAAGATCTGTATTAGAAAATCCTGGGATTTTCTTGTATTGATATACATTGAGTGTAGAAAAAAATAGTTTCAACTTTGGTTATGGTCATATAATAGAGAAAAGGTCAAAACTATGTTCAGTAGAAAATGACAGTTTTATTTACAACATTTATGTCAGCTCAACAACAACTGGTTATTAAAGACTGTTCATCCAAAGCTTAATTCAAATGGAATCTTGCAAGATCTCATATCAGGGAGGTGAAAAAATTTCTAGTGTGAGCAAAGGAAGAGGGCCATGAAAAAATGAATCTTTGTGACATGGGTGTATAAAAAGAATAAAGGATCATCTTTTAAACTGTCAAAAATGTAAAGCTTAAGGCAAAAAATGAGAATAAATTATTATATAAAGGAAAGGATTCTGAGGCATATTTAATTAAATATCATGAGGTCATTGAAAGCAAAGCAGCCCTCTTGGCATTACGTGAACATCTGCACTGTGAGCATTTGGACCATCCCATTTAGGCAAATTGTCTCTTATACCCTTCTCTGTCTCTCAGTGTTTCTCTTTCTCTTCTGTTCCTTGCTGTGTGTGCTCCTTTTAACCTACTGACATTGTCTGATACTTTGATATTTTCAAAATATTACTTGTAGAAAGTTCATTGTGGGAAATATGATTCAAAAAATTAAAATATGAGAAAGAGAAAACTGTGTATTTAAAATCTATTAATTGAATACATTCTAGGCTAGGAACTCTCTTAAGGCTGATGCAAGAAAGTCTATATTTGCTTTCATTTGGGATATTAGAGGTGAGCACAGAGTAATATGAGAACAGAGAAGAGGTACATACCTAAGACATCAAGAAGTTCCACAAGAGTTGTCACTTCAGGTGAGAATTGCAAAAATATGTTTTTCAAGTAATATAATTAAACACTATCATCATTTGTACAATACTTAGGTGTCATAAATGAATTTTGAATTTAACAAGTCTAAACTAGACCTTAATTTCTCTTTAAGAATGTGTTTATTCCCTCTACAGTTGCTTTGGCAACTGATACAACCATACTACTATTTTCCCCTTTCCTACCATGCCCTACCATCCTATCAAATCCCAAAGAAAATCTTATCTCTTCAGTCTCCAGAATATATCTCCAACTCAACCATTTCCATCATCTTGACAGATGTCTGCTCAAAATGCCATGATCCTGACCTGAGCCATGACAATATTTCTGCTGAACAATCAGATTCTACTCCTCTTCTTTTCAATTTATTCTTTACTCAGCAGCCAGCTACAGTATTTTTAAAGCATAAATTAAAGTATACCATTTCTGTTATCACAATTAGAAAAAAATTCAAACTCTTCATCATGCATCTAAGTCTCTAAGGAGCTGGACCCACTCACCTCTCCAAGCTCATCTTCTACTTCTCTTCTCTTTGTTCACAGTACTATGGTCACTCTGACCTTTCTGTAGTTCAGACATACTAAAATTTATCCTCACTTGGGTTTTGATTTCTTATGCTGTGCCTCCAAATCTTCACATGGCTCTCTGTTGTTTTCATTCACGTGTCCACTGAGACATACGTGTCTACTGTTTAGAGAATTTGCGTGGGAACCCTAGTTAAAGTAGTCCTCAGAGGCTGAGCAGGGGCTGAGCAATTACTATTATTTATTTTAGTTTTGTAAAATCCCCTCCTTCCTAACTGATTATAATTGTGGATATATGAATCTACGTATTTGGCAAAACCCATACACTGTGCACATCAAGCAGTATATTTTACTGTATTTAAGTTATGCATACATATATACAGTAAAAAATACAATGGAAAGTCTTTGGAGTGTTTTCATGAGAGGGTGACCTATCTGTTTTTTATTTCAGAATGATTATTTGGAAATTAAATGGAGAATGAAGAAATGGTGGGCATGGTGGCAGAACTGAGGAGAGGAGACCAGTTGGGAGGCTATTTAAGCAGTGGAGGCAGAGATGTTCAAGGCTTGGATTGGTAGTAATCCATGAAAAGTAGAGGAATGAACTGATATAGGATATTCTTTGGAGGCTGAGTGCCTGGGCATACTGATGAATAAAACATGTGTGAGGGGTTATATAAAAAAAGGAATCAAGAAGGCCCATCTTTATTCTAACTTTTACATTTTTCTATATTGCATGTTATGTCTGTGCCCAAGAGCTGTAATCTGTTGGCAAGGAGAGAAAGGAAGAAGTAGTGAGCCCTTCCATAGTGGTTACATTGTTTTCCACTGAATGTGTCCAAGCCATATATATAATTTTTCTCCTCTCTTTCTGAGAAATTGTTCCCATGCATTTCACTTCGAAGGCACTATGGCCAATTAATTGAACACTTAACAGCTGTCTTTCCTTTCATGGACCTCTCACTTCACTATTATATGGTTATTGATGATAAATGAATCTAAATTATCTCTAGCTTGAGGCTCGTATCGACGTTGTTTGAATTAGAAAATTCTCCCTAGAGTGAAGTATTTTGAAACCATCCATATTCTCACTGTGCTTTTGCTTACTATCTCTTGATTTGGTAGGTGAAATAATGGCTACCATATGCAATTTAGAGTGTCTGTCTTCTCTTTGTTTGATTTCACTCCAAAAACATTTTTTGTGCTTGTGTGAATTTTAGTTGTATAACAGAAATTCTAATTTACTTGTTCCAGGTAATGTTTTATATCTCCACAAAGGCAGATTTTTTTGAGGCAGCATATTGAAGGCATTTGACAGTTATTTTCTCCTAACTCTTTCATTTGAAAGTTGGGGAAAAATTTGAAAAAAGTTTATATCATAATGACATTTAGGGATAAGAATGGATGCATGAGGTTAGTGAATGATTCGTGCTTTTGACTCTTCACTCTTGGTAAGGACAGATTGCTTATACCTCAGCCTCGCAGCTCCTGTCCCGCTTAAGCAGATAGCAGATGTAGGAGGGAGCAGTGCAATGGTATAAGACAAAAAGAACTGAGGCTTTAAGTTTAGGGAAAGCTGGGTGTTCTTCTGCACTCATATCCATGCCTTCCTTTCCTTGAATGCCAACTATTTCTTTATCTGAACCTTCAAGATGGGTATATTCCTCTTAGTCTTTGAGTATTGAAAAACTATGTTTGAAAAAACTATTCGATATCCCTTGGTACATTAATTACATCATTATTTCTGCTGATATGATATAAATTTGTACCATTGTATCCCAGATCTTTTAAAAGCTGGATTCATTTGAAATTTAGCGATATGTATTAATACTGTACAAAAATAATTTTATTAAATGTTTTTTATAGAACGGGTCTGAAATTTTAAAAAGTAAGATGTAGATTCTTTGAGAGTAATACTTATTTAGAATTTCCTTCAAAAAGAAAGAAAAAGAGGATGTTTTTTAATCTTATGAGACTTGGAGCTTGATAAGCTCTCATAATAAAGCTTTTCCTTTTATCGCAATCATGAAAATGGTTCCCCAGCCTTAAAACTATAATACCCTCCAACTCACTCCACATACACAAAAACTGACCTCAAAGTTTTATTTGTCCTATAGTAACACCAAAAGTAATTTCATAATGTTGTTCAGAAGAAATTATATCTAACACTTGGTGTTTTTATGGGTTGAAAATGTCTATTCATTGTCACTTTCAATATCTCAAGTTTCATTTTGCAAATATTTTCTTCTGTCCATTTCTAATTTAACTACTATTGATTCTGACTGACTGACATATGATGGCTTTATTATCTTTTTCCCACTCCAGAATTCTAGAGGAACAAAGAACTTATTCTTATGCTTATTCTTCTAAGGGAGTATATTTCTAATCACATTTGGTCCCAGAATACTTTATCTTGTTCATACTGTTTTGCCTTTCTACCGCTTATTCCCTCTGACTGAAATAACTTCTCCTCTCATTTTTGCACCTTCTTAAGCCCCACTCCCCCTTTTTTTCTAAAAAATCCTGCACAAGTATGACCTTCTGTGAAAACACTATTGTCTTTACACCACTAGTGTGCTTTGAGTTTGCTTCTCTTAAAGCTCCCATCCCAGTATATTGAGTAATGATTTGTTTACCCGTCTGAATCCTCTACTAGATTGAAGGCAGAGCTAAGATGATTTCAGCTCTCACAGTGCAATGCACTTAGCAGACATTCAAAAAATGTTTTGAAATATTATAAGAAAGAATAAGTAACTTGCTAAAAAAGAATTCATTTATTTTAAAGAATTAAGGATGAGAAGCAATCAACCACAGAAGCCAACAGTTTGTTGCTCTATTGCCTGTTTGAATTGAATGCCTGCACTTTTGGGGAGAAAAAAAAACCCAAAACCTGCATGGTAGTGAAACACAATCTAAAGGCTTACCAACATGAAAATATGATATATTCTGGGACTATTCTGTGATCATGTCCTCAAATTATATCAATGAGGACAGCCACACAGACTGGATAAAGTTCTCTCTGACCCTTTTCTATGGCTGAGACCATACAATACTTCCCAGGTGGATGGAAAAAGGAACCAAATCATTCCTAAAATCCTCTCCTAATATACAAGTTCATTAAAGCCAGGCATGAATAATTATCAACCTTTCAAAGGCTCCTGTGATCAATCTAAAACAGCATGCATAAGAAGGGACGCACTTAAAAAGAAAATTGTCATTATAGAGTTATTAGAAATGGATGCTCTGGGTCATCTAAAGTAGAAGCTTCCATTTCTTCAAACTTCTAACTTTCATGAAGTTTAAAAGTTTAATTAATCTTTTCTCATTATTACTTCTGATTTTTTCTTCCCTATTTCAGTTTTCATTATAAATGGAGGAAGAAAAATGATACCAAAGATTAGGTAGTATTTTGTTGTTTTGTTTTCTTTGAGCAATGGATAATTCACCTGGGGTTGTGAATCACATGCTGGGAGAATTCAACTACCTATAAATTTATAGAGCCATTACTCTACTTAATATCACTTTTCCTCCATGAACTGAATCCTCCCACATTCTCCCATAATTCTACAAACATTTATTGAATATCTACTACATGATAATCACTGTGCTATGTCATGGATCACTGGCAATGTTTTAGACAGAAGTTGTAGAAAACCCAAATATCTCTTTTTATATCTCAACCCATACTGGTTTAGAGAAAAAACTATGTTGATAATAAGCCATTTTACTGATTGATGGGATTTGGAGAACCACAGAGAACTAATCAGTTAAAGTATGAGGAGAGAGTTTTCATCTTTGACGGAGGGAGGTTAAATCAGAATAAAAATTCAAAGTGAAACCAAAGAGGGGGGAAAGCAAAAAAATATAGTGAAACATTTTGATATTGTTGAAGTATTACAAAAATAAATTTAAAAATATATTTCTACTAATGAAAGCATACTATAGCTCAAATGTTATAAAAGTAAAAATAGTTATGTTTCTACACACACATCGATATTTCATATTTCTATACGTACCTATCTATAATTAGAGATAGACTTTTAGATAGATATACAGTCAGGTGTGCATTTGGAATTATTTTGATGAATCATCAGAATTATATGAAGGTTGATTTGTTTTATCCACTACTGGTTATGATTTCCCCTGAACTATCCAGAATTTCTTTTCTAATGCCTCTTAGGTATCTGTGATAAGTATTTACAAGAGAGATGACTTTTAATTAATATTAAATGATACATTATTGGATCCGAAAATAAACCTAATTACCTTTTGGTGTGATGTCACCCTTGACTTTGGCTTCATCATCCATGTGTGTCACCTGGAGCACAACTTTTGGGAAAGACACATGGATTAGTAATAAGATTTATTTCAAGGCTGAGTTTTGAAATTTACTAGCAGTATAATTTAAAGAATAATCTGAAGATTTCGATTTCTTTCTAAGTAAATGCATATGGTGACAATGAAATCTCACATAAATGATATGAGGATTATATAAAATAATATATACTCGAGCACTCTATAAATTGTATTATTAACTATATATTTTATCTTATGCCTGTAGGTTTTCCATTTAAACTCTTTCAGCAAAAGGAATGTTTCACTCATTGTTATGAATGTAGGTATCAGATGGAGACTTAGAAAAGGAGATTTCAAACATATTTTGAATTCAGATATATCAAATTCTTTGAAAATGGAATATTCAAGTATAAATATTAGTACATTTTAAAACTCCTCAAATCTGTTTATTTTTTACCAACTTTGCAAATATTTGCCTCATTCCACATAAATGTAATATATTTTTGAATTCTCACACACAAGCAAAAGTACACATGGATCATGGTGTTTAACTGCTACCATAACCAGAAGTTGAAGGGGACCATCAAGCCTAGGAAACAGATCCAGTTCTTCTTAGGTCTGATAACTAACTGGAGTTAAGTATCATCGTCGATGTTGTTTTACCCCTAGGCATTAGAAATAATCTTGGTTTGTACTTTCTCAGCAGAGATATTCATGAGAAAAGAGTTATTAATGCAAAAGTGTTACATTATTTTCTTTCACACACGAAAGGAATGAGTAAGACAGTTTGCTGGCAGGTATGCCCGGACTTGGAAAAGTTCATGCTGGTGAGATAATGGAGAATTCAGGTTTGAAACAAAGTGGATAGTAAAAAGGGTTCAAGCTTTCACATGTCATCAACAAAGCAGTTATTTTATATGTTCGCTTTCCACAATTCTTCTCCCCTATACTCCAGCTATTTTGGGTTGATAACAATTCACTGGAAAAACTCAGGGCTTTTGAAATTGTCTACAATACTCTTCTTTCTTTTATATTTCCATCTGGTCAATGTCTATTTTTGTTTGTTTTTATTTCAACATTTTATTTATATAACAGTAGGTATTGCATTTGCAATGGTATTTATGACACTAGATTTCCATGGTGTCTTACTTATAAATAATATCTAATATTTTAAATGCATGCTATATGTAAATTTAAACTGGAAATGACAATAGGTAATCTTTGTACCATTTCTGGTATTACAAAATTTATCCCACTTTAAAACTACCCACTAGGTTTTGACTTCTCATTTTTTAAATAAAAATATTGTATCTAAGTAATCATGAACTTTATTTTACCAAGTTTTCAGAAGGTCAGAATTGTAATAACTAGGTGAAATGACTTACCCTAATTGTGTCTGACTGTTGGATTGTGAAATTTTTATTTCATAAACATATCTTTATGCAAATTTTATCATTCAATATGTATGGATTCTTCAGACTATGAAATTCTTATTCACAACACTGTTTGCTTTAGTCCACCAAGTATTACCAGCCTTTGCTAGAGTGTTTCACTTGTTCTCTAGGTACTGATTTTTCCCTTTACTAGCACTCAATTTATGCCAAAAATTTAATGCTTTGAAATCAATGCATTAAGATATGCAGG
The DNA here is from genome assembly GCF_937001465.1 of Orcinus orca. NCBI lineage: Eukaryota > Metazoa > Chordata > Mammalia > Artiodactyla > Delphinidae > Orcinus > Orcinus orca. The sequence continues at coordinate 63,391,083 of NC_064575.1, forward strand.
TAAAATTTAAACTTTCTCAGCATTTTAAGTATCTCCTTACCATTTTTGCAATAAAATAATGTTTCACCTGAAAAAATTTACTGAAAGTTTAAAGGGAAGAAATACAATAGAAAGATACAGAAAGAAGAATAGTATGTCAATAAATTGCTCACAAAGAATACCACAAGCAGCAGTGATGAAAACAATAATAGTGCTAATTGCATAGTAAAAAGGAAAAGCACGGAGAAGGTCAAGAACACAGCTTGCTTTTACTCTTGGCTGGTAATTTTCCATTAGTCTCCCCTACACACCATTGCCTTCAGCATACTTAAGAGCTGGGTTATTCAAGATATTGTAGTTGGTCATACATTCTGAACAAGACTGTTGTGCATTGAATACGGCATTAGATCGCCCTTTGACTGTGAGGGCAAACTTTCTGATTATGTTCACCCATTCATTTGACAAATATTTTTGTGCCTACTCTGTGCTGAGGACACAACTGTGAACCACAGTGTTTCTGTCCTCAAGGAAACTTCTGCATTGTGGTGATTGCTTTTATTGGCTATTACTTGCTTTATCTTGCTCCTATGGCATTAATGAGATGGCTTTCTGGCCAGATGAAGGGATCCTCTGTTTCAACCAAGCTAATCAGTCTAAAGAAACTTAGACCTTAGCATCACGACAGCTTTTCTTGTTGGAAGAGGTTTTGTTTTGTTTGTTTGTTTTCATATCTGTAAAACTCCACAGGGGTACTTACAAATTTTAGTGGCTTGGGTAATCACATAGGAAATGTTAAAAATGCAAATATCCAAGACTCACCTTTGGAGATTTTGATTTAGTAAGTCAAGGCTTATGCTCAGAAACCTGGAGCTTTAACTAACTAGTACCTCAGGTATAATCCATATTTTAGAAAAAAATCTTAATTTCAGATTTTTGAGTTTGTGTAGTTCTTAAAAATATTTCTAAGTTTAATAGAGCTGGAGGAATCAGGCTCCCAGACTTCAGACTATACTACAAAGCTACAGTAATTAAGACAGTATGGTACTGGCACAAACACAGAAATATAGATCAATGGAACAGGAGAGAAAACCCAGAGATAAGCCCATGGACATATACTCACCTTATTTTTGATAAAGGAGGAAAGAATATACAATGGAGAAAAGAAAACCTCTTCAGTAAGTGGTGCTGGGAAAACTGGACAGCTACATGTAAAAGAATGAAATTAGAACACTACCTAACACCATACACAAAAATAAACTCAAAATGGAGTAAAGACCTAAATGTAAGACCAGACACTCTAAAACTCTTAGAGGAAAACATAGGCAGAACACTCTATGACATAAATCACAGCAAGATCCTTTTTGACCCACCTCCTAGAGAAATGGAAATAAAAACAAAAATAAACAAATGGGACCTAATGAAGCTTAAAAGCTTTTGCACAGCAAAGGAAACCATAAACAAGACGAAAAGACAACCCTCAGAATGGGAGAAAATACTTGCAAATGAAGCAACTGACAAAAGATCAATCTCCAAAATTTACAAGCAGCTCATGCAGCTCAATATCAAAAGTACAAACAACCCAATCCAAAATGGGCAGAAGACCTAAATAGACATTTCTCCAAAGAAGTTATACAGATTGCCAACAAACACATGAAAGGATGCTCAACATCATTAATCATTAGAGAAATGCAAATCAAAACTACAATGAGATATCATCTCACACCAGTCAGAATGGCCATCATCAAAAAATCTAGAAACAATAAATGCTGGAGAGGGTGTGGAGAAAAGGGAACCCTCTTGCACTGTTGGTGGGAATGTAAATTGATACAGCCACTATGGAGAACAGTATGGAGTTTCCTTAAAAAACTAAAACTAGAACTACCATATGACCCAGCAATCCCGCTACTGGGCATATACCCCGAGAAAACCATAATTTGAAAAGAGTCATGTACCACAATGTTCATTGCAGCTCTGTTTACAATAGACACGGCATGGAAGCAACCTAAGTGTCCATCGACAAATGAATGGATAAGGAAGGTGTGGCACATATATACAATGGAATATTAGCCATAAAAAGAAATGAAATTGAGTTATTTTTAGTGAGGTGGATGGACCTAGAGTCTGTCATACAGAGTGAAGCAAGTCAGAAAGAGAAAAACAAATACCATATGCTAACACATATATGTGGAATCTGAAAAAAAAAAAAAAAAAGTTCTGACGAACCTAGGGGTAGGACAGGAATAAAGACTCAGATGTAGAGAATGGGCTTGAGGACATGGGGAGGGGGAAGTGTAAGCTGCGATGAAGTGAGAGAGTGGCATGAACATATATACACTACCAAATGTAAAATAGATAGCTAGTGGGAAACAACTGCATAGCACAGGGAGATCAGCTTGGTGCTTTGTGACCACCTAGAAGAGTGGGATAGGGAGGGTGGGAGGGAGTTGCAAGAGAGAAGATGTATGGAGATACATGTATATGTATAGCTGATTCACTTTGTTATACAGCAGAAACTAACAATTGTAAAGCAATTATACTCCAATAAAGATGTTAAAAAAATATATTTCTGAGTTTAAGCATTTTTAGTTGTTTCTTTTTCCCCTTTACAGGATTTGGAACATTTCTATCTTGTGGAAGTTTCTTGTCTGGGTATTTGAGATTTCTGTGCAAATTTTGTTTTCTCCCTTTCTCTCTCCACATGGCTTATTTTAAAGTTCAACAAAATTGTCTAAAAGAGAAGTTGAAAATATACTGTTTTGATTACATAAAATATACTGATGTGGTAGCTGGAAATGTGTGAAAGTAAGAAAAAAATTACAGAGAAAAATCTCTAAGTCTTACAGTTTCAAGTAGGGCTGTGGTAGACGCCAAAAAATTTTTTTTTTTTTTTTTTTTCAGCACTGAACCTGCAAAGTTGTGTCAAGTACAACAGATGTGGAATGTCGGCACCCTGATTAACCCAGGTTGTCTGAATTGTAATCTCTTAAATTACATTTCCTTTCTGTTGAAGTTCTGCTTTCTTTTTTATAGATAAAATTGTTCCAAGTTTGGTGTGACTTGGTTAATTTTTCTCTGGTTGTACATAGATTCAGGTCAACTGCAGGTACTACAGGAATCTCTAGATTTATGCAGAGTATAAAGTATCATGTCTCTCAAAGACAGATCTCTGGGTCCATCTATGGGATTTCTTCCAAAGACAAGGCTTTCTCATAGTTTCTCTAACCTTGAAAGGATTGAAAGTCATAGGCATAGAACTACTGTTCAAACCATAGAGTGCTAATAATGTGAGGTATGTGAACTTGGTTTGAAAAATACCCAAGAATTCAGCATGCAAATTTCCATTTCATGCTGTGCTTCTGCCATCTTCTCTAAGTTGTTGTAATCACTTGGTGATGAAGTTTCATCAACTTAAACAGGAACTGTAATATTCATTTAAGAATAAGCTCAGGTAAATCAAAGAAATTTGAAATACATTTTTTTATTGAAGTATAGCTGACTTACAATATTGTATACATTGCCGGTGTACAGTACAGTGAATCACAGTTTTTAAAGGTTGTACTCCATTTATAGTTATTATAAAATATTGGCTATATTCCCCATGTTGTACATTATATCATTTTAAAAATAAAAAAATCAAAATATATAGAACTCTCTATATAGTAGAGTTCTACATATTCTGAAATTTCTGAATATATGCCAACACATTTTTCTGTTTCTGTTGTTCTTACTGTAATGAGAGCATTTACCTCTGTTTACCTAAGACATTGGCCGTATGAAACCACCTAAAAGTAAATTTACCACCAGTTCTACTACTTTTCAAGAAGTTTACAAATTATTTCAGTGAAATTTATTTGTTTTTGGTAATTCAGTATATTTAACTCTATTTAAGTTACCCAAATTGCTCTGTTTTTAGAATGTTCTCTTCTAAGAGATAGTAACCCAGGAAACAATTCAACCTGTTTCAATCTATAAATCAGCTCTATCTCAACAGTTCTCAATTTATACTGAGGAAAAAAAACAAGAAGTAATGGACTTAACTGAATCGTGAGTGACGTAGGTTAGATAAGAAGAAGAAAATCCTGACAATAGGATTTTCAAACCTTGGAATGAATTAGAGAGGGAAGTTATACAATCCCTCTTCAACTGAGTTCTTAAAATATATATAATTTGCATGTTTCAGTGATGGATTTAGGGTTTTCTTTACTGAATGGAGATGTTCTTGAATATACCCTCCAAGAGCTATAGGATTCTAAAATTTTTATAAATTCATCTTTTGCATTTAAGAGAAATAAATTTGTCCTATTAGCTACTATAATTAACTCTTCTCATATAAGACTTGACAGAAATTACTGAGTTTGCAAGTTAACAGAATTTAAACTGTAAAACATTTAATGTTATTTTTGATATACTCTATTTGGGTAATTGATTTTCATTTTTCAAATGAACCACTTAAATGTCAGCATGAATTAATGGGTTTTATAACTGATCATGGGAAAAACCATACCATTTGTGTTCTTTTTCTTAAATGCAATTCACATGAGGGAGAAATGCTCTATTGTGATTCTTCCGAACTGTGAGAGGAATAAATATTTTACAGACTTCTCTTTAATAATTACTTTAATACACTAATTAGAATTTTAAACAACCATCGTATAAACATATAATCAAGATATCTCCTCTGCTAGAATATATTTGTTTAGAAAATTGGCACCCCTCTGAGATTCAAAAATTTACAAAATGAGGGTGCTAGACAAGATGATCTCTAAACCCCATTTAAGCTCCATGATGCTCTGATTATTTGAAAGTACTAGCAGAGTCAGGAGCTATGTGAAGAGAATTGAAATTTCTAATCCACCCTCTTTGTTCCCTCAGTGAATACACTTTGTTCCCCCTCTTTGTTCCCTCTTTGTTCATATTTGCATCTTAATGATAAATAAAAAGGCTAATTTAAAAGTGAAAATTAATTTCCTCTTCTGTTCACTACAGAATGCCACATGCTTAGTTTATTATTTACATAATTTGGAAAGTATAGAACTTAACATTTCTAATCACATCATTGCTTTCTATTAATTCAATGTGATGCTTCTTTTTTTAAAAAAGAATATTCAGATACTTAGAATTTTCCCAAAATGTATTACTTAATGAGTAACTAAAATGCCCTAAAAGGAATAGTGAATTAAGTGATGCATCAATTAATAATAGAGAACCCAGAGACCGCATACCATCTTTATACATTTTTCTGTCTACAAGCGTAGCAGGTTTTTTTAATGTTAAGGAACATATCCATAGACTAAGTCTATATGGTTATATTATCATTATTATTTAGGCATGTGGGAGGATAGAAGGATGGACCAAACACACACACACACACAAACATTCATACCACAGTTAACAGAGGAGTACAAAATGCTGGTGATATCAGTTGACTTAGAATAACCATAAGCATTGTATTTTATTTTTTCATAAGCTTCCAACTTATGAATTATTTATGCTTCAAAGTTGTTTATAAATGAGTTATTATATTTTAGGAATATACTTTTTTAGCAAAGCAATGCAATAGTGCTAAGCTACCAGATCAACCCACAAAATCTAATTCAAGTTTGGATATAATTGTATTATTGGAACAAAAAGACAAAGCAGCAGAGATTTTTAATTGAAATGTACTACTTGTGAGAAGAATGGTAAATTAAGACAATGAAATTAATTCAGGTAATATTTAATGAGCAAGGCATTGTAGGAGTGATGCAAAAGTGGTTAAGAACCAGGGTCCCAAAAAGAGATGGTAGATAAACTGGCCCCTCCATGCTAGAAATCTGGGTGTTCAGAGGGAGAACATTGTAGAATGCTTATTGGATCAGCCATTCTGTGTAAGATAAGGCATGATGTACATTGCAGAACACTGTTGCCGTTATGTTTTCATCAGAAATGATGTTATTCTCCCACTGTATTTAGAGTTACCTCCCCTTGGTGTGTGTGTGCATGTGTGTGTGTGTGTGTGTGTGTGTGTGTGTGTGTGTGTGTGTGTGTGTGTATGTTTCCTTTTCACTAGATTGCCCTCTTATCAGGCAGATAAAACAACTTATTGGGAGTCGAGAGAATACATATTCATTGAGATTTGAGATCCTGAAGTATTTATGTTTTTATCATCTTGCTGTTCAGGGGAACAAGTAGAGGTTTGTTAAACTTGTTCAGAAAACTGGAATAGTCCTACATCTATAATAATTCAAATGGAGCGTTGAACAAATCACTAAACCTCTTTATCTTAGCCCACCTACCAGCCAGCAACAAGGGTAAACCGTTGCTTTTGGTAAACTTTGGACAACTTAAATCATTATGGCAGCTGGAGAGCATCCTTAGATGTAGGCAGAACTTTCCTTTTAACAGTGAGATTCCCCAGAAAGACTTCCTAAGGGAGAAAAAAAGAAACAAATCAAGTAAAAACGTTGTTCTCTTATTTATAATGCTACTTTAAATGTCAACATCTGAGCATTTGCTTTCAACCATAGAGGTATTACACAGATGCCTCAAAGACCTCTGAGAGATGATAAAATGCATGGCATTCAATGTTTCGTGTGAACTCTGTTAATATCTCATTCTATGTAGTGCTTAAGGGTTCCTGTGATTATTAGAACTGCATATATAAATCAATATTTTGGAGTTTTTTATGTAACTTAAATATGAGTCCTTTATCAGACATGTGCTGGAAATATTATTCCCAGTCTGAGGCTTGCCTATTTATTTTCTTATCAATGTCTTTTGAAAAGCAGCAATTTTAAAATATGGTGAAGACAAGTTAATACATTTTTCTTTTCTGATCAGTGAAATGCAAATTAGACCACAATGATGTATCACCTCATACTTATTAGAATGGTTATTAACCAGAAAAGAAAAGATAACAATGAATATTTGAATATGTTGGTGAATATGTCAGAAACTGGAAACCTTGTACATGGTTGGTGGGAATGTAAAATTGTGCATTCCTTTTAGAAAAGAGTATGTACATTCCTAAAATATTAAAAATAAAAATACAATATGATCCAGTAATCCCACTTCTGTGTGTATTTATCCAAAAAACTGAAATCTGGATCTTTCTTTTAGTCTTTCTTTCAAACCTTTTATTTATTTATTTTTTTAATTTTTTTAACATCTTTATTGAAGTATAACTGCTTTACAATGCTGTGTTAGTTTCTGCTTTATAACAAAGTGAATCAGCTATACGTATACCTATATCACCAGATCACCTCCCTCTTGCATCTCCCTCCTACCCTCCCTATTCCACCTCTCTAGGTGGACACAAAGAACTGAGCTGATCTCCCAGTGCTATGTGCCTGCTTCCCACTAGCTATCTATTTTACATTTGGTAGTGTATATATGTCCATGCCACTCTCTCACTTTGTCACAGCTTACCCTTCCCCCACCCTGTGTCCTCAAGTCCGTTCTCTACATCTGTGTCTTTATTCCTGTCCTGACCCTAGGTTTTTCAGAGCCTTTTTTTTTTTATTCCATATATATGTGTTAGCATACAGTATTTGTTTTTCTCTTTACTTCATTCTGTATGACAGACTCTAGGTCCATCCACCTCACTACAAATAACTCAATTTCATTTATTTTTATGGCTGAGTAATATTCCATTGTATATATGTGCCACATCTTCCTTATCCATTCATCTGTTGATGGACACTTAGGTGGCTTCCATGTCCTGGCTATTATAAACAGAGCTGCAATGAACATTGTGGTACATGACTCTTTTTGAATTATGGTTTTCTCAGTGAATATGCCCAGTAGTGGGATTGCTGGGTCATATGGTAGTTCTATTTTTAGTTTTTTAAGGAACCTCCATACTGTTCTCCATAGTGGCTGTATCAATTGACATTCCCACCACCAGTGCAAAAGAGTTCCCTTTTCTTCACATCCTCTCCAGCATTTATTGTTTGTAGACTTTTTGATGATGGCCATTCTGACTGGTGTGAGGTGATACCTCATTGCAGTTTTGATTTGCACTTCTCTAATGATTAGTGATGTTGAGCATCCTTTCATGTGTTTGTTGGCAATCTGTATATCTTCTTTGGAGAAATGTCTATTTAGGTCTTCTGCCCATTTTTGGATAGGGTTGTTTGGTTTTTTTTTGATATTGAGCTGCATGAGCTGTTGTAAATTTTGGAGTTTAATCCTTTGTCAGTTGCTTCATTTGCAAATATTTTCTTCCATTCTCAGAGCTGTCTTTTCATTTTGTTTATGGTTTCCTTTGCTGTGCAAAAGCTTTGAAGTTTCATTAGGTCCCATTTGTTTATTTTTGTTTTTATTTCCATTTCTCTAGGAGGTGGGTCAAAAAGGATCTTGCTGTGATTTATGTCATAGAGTGTTCTGCCTATGTCTTCGTCTAAGAGTGTTATAGTGTGTGGCCTTACATTTAGGTTTTTAATCCATTTTGAGTTATTTTGTGTATGGTGTTTGGGAGTGTTCTAATTTCATTCTTAAGCCAGCTTTACAACAAATGCAAAAGGAACTTCTCTAGGCAGAAAACACAAGGGAAGGAAAAGACCTACAATAACAAACCCCCAAAATTAAGAAAATGGTAATAGGAACATACATATCGATAATTACCTTAAATGTAAATGAACTAAATGCTCCAACCAAAAGACATAGACTGACTGAATGGATACAAAAACAAGACATGTATATATGCTGTCTATAAGAGACCCACTTCAGACCTAGGGACACATACAGACTAAAATTGAGAGGATGGAAAAAGATATTCCATGCAAATGGAAATAAAAAGAAAGCTGAAGTAGCAATTCTCATATAAGACAAAATAGACTTTAAAATAAAGTTATTACAGGAGTCAAAGAAGGACACTACATAATGATCAAGGGATCAATCCAAGAAGAAGATATAACAATTGTAAATATTTATGCACTCAACATAAGAGCACCTCAATACATAAGGCAAATGCTAACAACCATAAATGTAACACAATCATCATATGGGACTTTAACATTCCACTTTCACCAATGGACAGATCATCCAAAATGAAAATAAATAAGGAAACACAAGCTTTAAATGATACATTAAACAAGATGGACTTAACTGTCCATTTATAGGACATTCCATCCAAAAACAACAGAATACACTTTCTTCTCAAGTGCTCATGGAACATTCTCCAGGATAGATTATATCTTGGGTCACAAATCAAGCCTTGGTAAATTTAAGAAAATTGAAATCATATCAAATATCTTTTCCGACCACAATGCTATGAGACTAGATACAATTACAGGAAAAAATCTGTAAAAAATACAAACACATGGAGGCTAAACAATACATTAATTAATAACCAAGATCACTGTAGAAATCAAAGAGGAAATCAAAAAATACCTAGAAACAAATGACAATGAAAACATGATGACCCAAAACCTATGGGATGCAGCAATAGCAGTTTTAAGAGGGAAGTTTATAGCAATACAATCCTACCTTTAGAAACAAGAAACATGTCAAATAAACAACCTAACCTTATCCCTAAAGCAATTAGAGAAAGAACAAAAAACCCCCAAAGTTAGCAGAAGGAAATAAATCATAAAAATCAGATCAGAAATAAATGAAAAAGAAATGAAGGAAATGATAGCAAAGATCAATAAAACTAAAAGCTGGTTCCTTGAGAAGATAAAGAAAATTGATAAACCATTAGCCAGTCTCATCAAGAAAAAAAGGAAGAAGACTCAAATCAATAGAATTAGAAATGAAAAAGGAGAAGTAACAACTGACACTGCAGAAATACAAAGCATCATGAGAGATTACTACAAGCAACTATATGCCAATAAAATGGACAACCTGGAAGAAATGGGCGAATTCTCAGAAGATCACAACCTTCCGAGACTGAACCAGGAAGAAATAGAAAATAGAAACAAGACCAATCACAAGCACTGAAATTGAGACTGTGATTAAAAATCTTGCAACAAACAGAAGCCCAGAACCAGATGGCTTCACACGTGAATTCTATCAGACATTTAGAGAAGAGCTAATATCTATCGTTCTCAAACTCTTCCAAAATATAGCAGAGGGAGGAACACTCCCAAACTCATTCTACGAGGCCACCATCACCCTGATACCAAAACAAGGCAAAGATGTCACAAAAAAGAAAACTACAGGCCAATATCACTGATGAACATAGATGCAAAAATCCTCAACAAAATACTAGCAAACAGAATCCAAAAGCACATTAAAAGGATCATACACCATGATCAAGTGGGGTTTATCCCAGGAATGCAAGGATTCTTCAATACACTCATATCAATCAATGTAATAAACCATATTAACAAATTGAAGGAGCAAAACCATATGATCATGTCAATAATGCAGAAAAAGCTTTCGACAAATTCAACAACCATTTATAATAAAAACCCTCTAGAAAATGGGCACAGAGGGAAGTTACCTCAACATAGTAAAGGCCATATATGACAAACCCACAGCCAACATCATTCTCAGTTGTGAAAAACTGAAACCATTTCCACTAAGATCAGGAACAAGACAAGGTTGCCCACTCTCACCATTATTATTCAAGGCTCCCCCACCATCCAGAATGGTCAGCCCAGTGAGGTGAGTTGGCCTGGCTTGCTGGGTGGGGCCTCCTGCCCTGTGGTCTTGGGCTAAGGCCGGGCCTGCAGCTGCCGCTGGTCGTACTCAGTGATGAGCCTCTTGATGTGGGCCAGCTTGCTGTGCAGGTACTCGCAGCAGAGCTTCTCCTGGCTGTAGTTGGTGTTGGTCTTCTTGATTTTTCGATATTCCTGTAAAATCTGCCCACAAGTAGTCTCGTACTCCTCGGAGCCCTGGGAGAGCTGCCGGAGCTGGGCATCGAGCTGCGTGAAGCGCCGCGTGATCTGCTCGATGCGGGCGTGCAGGTCTCGGTACTTGCTGTACTCAGCATTGAAGTCGTTTTTGTAGCTCTGGCACTGCTCTGAGGAGGAGATAGCGGCGTATTTTAGCAGGTAGTCATTTTTGGAAGTTTTAGCCAGAGCAATCAGAGAAGAAAAAGAAATAAAAGGAATCCAAATGTGAAAAGAAGAAGTAAAACTGTCACTGTTTGCAGATGACATGATACTATACATAGAGAATCCTAAAGATGCTACCAGAAAATTACTAGAGCGAATCAATGAATTTGGGAAAGTAGCAGGATACAAAATTAATGCCCAGAAATCTCTTGCATTCCTATACACTAATTATGAAAAATCTGAAAGAGAAATTAAGGAAACACTCCCATTTACCATTGCAACAAAAAGAATGAAATACTTAGGAATAAACCTACCTAAGGAGACAATCTGTATGTAGAAAGCTGTAAGACACTGCAATCTGGATCTTGAAGAGGTATTTGCCTCTAGAGTCATTGCAGCATTATTCACAATAGGCAAGTTGTGGAAACAATGTAAATGTTCATCAATAGAGGAATGGATAAAGAAAATGTGGTATATACATACAATGGAATAATGGAATGCTAAGTGAAATAAGCCCATCACAGACAGACAAATGCTGCATGATTCCACTTCTACAAGGTATCTAAAATAGTCAAACTCATACAAGCAGAGAGTAGAATGGTTTTTTCCAGGAGCTTGGGGGAGGCGAAAATGGGGGTTTGCTATTAAATAGGTATAAATTTTCAGTTATACAAGATAATTTCTAGATATCTGAAGTATAACATTGTGCTTATAGCTAACGATACTGTATTGTACACTTAAAGTTTTGTTAAGAGAGTAAATCTTGTTTAATGTTTCTACAATAATTTTAAAAATTATGGTATATTTGATAAATCTATTTTTACAAAAATAGTCATTAGATCAATTTTATGATACAAAATCAGAAAGAAATCTAAATGTATGTGAATAAGAGAATAGAATAGTAATTGTTACATTCATATAATCAAATAATACATAGTCATTAAAAATGATCTATTTATTTGAAAAATATCCTCCCTAGTTATGAAATCATGTGGAAGAAAAATATAGATTATATTGTACCATTTATATAGGGGAAATATATATACATATATGTTTCATTTGTAACAGTTGAAAATTATGTGTCCATATATGTTTGGGTCTCTTTCTGGACTTTATATCAGTGTTATTGCTTTGTTTGTTTAGCTTTATACTAGTGCTACTAAGTCTTGATTATGCTTGTAATATTTCCCAGAAGAGGTTATACTAGCACTTGGAAACATGGAAACATGCTCAACATTGTTTTCATCAGAAAAAAATGTAAATTAAAGCCATAATGATATATCATGATACACCCAGTATACAGCTAGAATAAAGTCACTACCAATACCAAATGTTGCAGAGGGTGAGAAGACACGTGGAACTTTCATACAAGATTAGACATACAAGTGTCTAATCATCAAATCATTGTGCAAAGCTATTTGTCAGTTTCTTATAATGTTAAATATACACCTACCTTTTTTTTTTTGCGGTACGCGGGCCTCTCACTGTTGTGGCCTCTCCCGTTGTGGAGCACAGGCTCTGGATGCGCAGGCTCAACGGCCATGGCTCATGGGCCCAGCCGCTCCGCGGCATGTGGGATCTTTCCAGACCAGGGCACAAACCCATGTCCCCTGCATCGGCAGGCGGACTCTCAACCACTGTGCCACCAGGGAAGCCCCTACACCTACCTTTTGATTCAGTACTTCCAATCCTAAGTATTTGCAAAAAAGACACAGAAAAAACATATGTCCACAGGATGCATTTTCACAATTGTTCATTTTAGCTTTATTCAATATAGCAAAGTATTGGAAGCAACAAAAATATCCATCATTAGAAGAATAGTAAACAAATTTGTCAATTTATACAATGGAATTCTACTTAGAAATTAGATGGAACGACCTGGTAATAACTAGTAACATATGCCAAACTGAGGTGAATCTCAGAAACATTATAGTCAGCAAAGAAGCCGGACCTAAAAGTACAAACAATATGATCCTATTTTAATGAAGTTCAAGAACTTCTATGTGGAGGCCACTGGAGGAGGATGGACAGGAAAGGCATGAGGGGACTTTCTAGGATAATGGTTATACTCTATATTTTCATTGGGGTTTTGGTTACAAGGGTGTATATATTCATCAAAATACTTTGCACTATACCCTTAAGATTTGTGTTTCTACTTTATTATGTCACAAGAAAAAATTTATGCATGTAGTGGTTTCCAGCCTAAGGACTATTTTATATACTCTTTAATATACAGCCTCTCAAGGGATATTCACACATTTTTGAAGATAGACTTAGTTATATTTTATAAATTAAACCCCCCTGAATTTTCTAAAAACTCACGTGACCTGATGGTAAAATTATACAGGATGCCTTGCTTCTTGTCCATTGCAGTCTTCACTACACCACAGTGTACTTCAGGTTAATTCCACAATCTGAAATATCAGAGAGCAGCTCTCTGCATACAGCAGAACAGGCAATAAGAGCATAGGCTCTGAAGTCACACTTCCTTAGTTTAAAGCCTGGCTACACCACTTATTAGCTGTGATCTTGGGCAGATTATTTAGCCTTTCAAATCCTTGGTATATTCCCTTGTAAAAAAGGAATAGTTATTTTAAGTTTATCATTTAATTCCTGTAAGGATAAAAGATGTTACTGGTAGAAAGCACATGCAACACTACTTGCCATATAATAAGTGCTCATTAATGTTTCTGAATGCCATAATAATAATAAATCATGAAATTAATTATATATTAACAAAACAATAGCACCCACTATATTAGTGATATAAGTAATTATTTTTATAGAGGCAACGGGAGACATGGTGGCTAAATCACTTCCTAGGAAGTCCAAGTCAGATGGGAACTGAATGGAGTCCCCAGGACACTGAATTCAAGGAACTATGAGAGAAGGTAAGGCCTGTACAAATAGTCTTTATTGTTTATATGTGCATGTGGCCATCAGAGTACAATTCTTTCACCACGTAGGCAGACGTGTCAGTACCTCTCGAGGAATGCATACTATCCTGTCATTGTCACAGAAAGCAGCACTTTACTGTCCTGATGATAGATGGCAATGGTAAGATTAGACAGCAGTGAAAGGAGCTGGATGACACAAAGGGCATGGAACTAGGGCATGGAAATGTTTACAATGATGAGGTTTTCTTTTTTAGTTTGGGTAACCTACTTTGACTCTATTGTATGCAAAGAATAATGGCATTCTGCCAGGGCTATATTACATCCAACTTTACAATTTATTTATTTTAAATAATAGATTTTATCTTTAGAACGATTTTAGATCTACAGAAAAATTGAGCAGATAGTACAGGGTTCCAATATATTCCCTTCCACCCCCACAGTTTCCCCTAATATTAACATTTTGCATTAGTGTGGTACATTTGTTATAATTAGTGAACTAATATTAATACATTATTATTAACAAAATCTGTACTTACATTAAAGTTTACTCTTGTTGTACATTTCTATGGGTTTTGACAAATGCATAATGTAATGTATCCACCATTGTAGTATCATACAAAATGGTTTCACTTCTTCACCTATTCAAGCCAACCTGTTATTGCTAAAGCCTGCTAAGCATTTGTCTCTTTACTTTCTCTATAGTTTTGCCTTTTCCAGGAAGTCATATAGTTGGAATTTTATAGTAGCTAGTCTTTTCAGGATGGCTTCTTTCACTTAGAAGTATGCTTGTAAGTTTCCTTTGTGTCTTTTCATGCCTTCATAGCTCATTGCTTTTTATTGCTGAATAATATTCCATTGCATGGATTTACCACTGTTTGTTGGTACATTCACCTATTTATTGAAGGACATAGTGTCATCTTCCAGTGTTGGCACTTATGAATAAAGTTGCTATAAACATTTATGTGTAGGTGTTTTGAGACCATAAGTTTTCAATTCAGTTGGGTAAATACCTAGTAGTGTAATTGGTGGATTTTATGCTAAGACTGTTTAGTTTTATAAGAAACTGCCAGATTATCTTCCAAAATGACTGTACCATTTTTCATTCCCATAAACATTGAATGAGAGGTCCTGTTGTTCCACATCCTTACCATAATTTGCTATTGTCTATTATTGAATTTTAACCATTCTAATAGGTATACAGTGGTATTTCTTTTTTTTTCCCCCAAATTTCAGCCATTTATTTTTTTTCATCTTTTAATTCCTATGGGGTTCATCAATTCTTTATCAGTTAACATTCTCATTGACAAAGACCAATTTATTAGAGAATGGACTTAAGCATACAGGGAGGGGGAAGGGTAAGCTGGGACAAAGTGAGAGAGTGGCATGGACATATATACACTACCAAATGTAAAATAGATAGCTAGTGGGAAGCGGTCGCATAGCACAGGGAGATCAGCTTGGTGCTTTGTGACCACCTAGAGCGGTGGGATAGGGAGGGTGGGAGGGAGGGAGATGCAAGAGAGAAGAGATATGGGGACATATGTATATGTATAACTGAATCACTTTGTTATAAAGCAGAAACTAACACACCATTGTAAAGCAATTATACTCCAATTAGATCCTTTTCATACTCTATTTGGAATTGCTGGATTGTCACTTTTGAGAGAAGAACAGATTAAACCTGTTAGCCCTGTTTTTTGCATGCCTGAAGAAATACTTCAGAGAGTGAATGTTCAGCCTGAACTAGTGATCTAGATTAGATCCCTTGATGCAAAAGTTGCTTAGGGGTATTTCTTTGTTGTAATTTATAATTCCTTATTGGTATCTGTTTTTTTTTTTTTTTTTTTTTTTTTTTTTTGTGGTACGCGGGCCTCTCACTGTTGTGGCCTCTTCCGTTGTGGAGCACAGGCTCCGGACGGGCAGGCTCAGCGGCCATGGCTCCCGGGCCCAGCCGCTCCGCGGCATGTGGGATCTTCCCGGACCCGGGCACGAACCCATGTTCCCTGCATCGGCAGGCGTACTCTCAACCACTGCGCCACGAGGGAAGCCCTGGTATCTGTTTTTTAGCATCTTTTTGTATGTGAGTTCTCTGCATATCTTTGATACAAGTCCTTTATCAGATATGTGATTTACAAATATTTTCTTTCATTCTATGTTTTTAAAAAATCCTCTTAATAGAGACTTCCCTGGTGGTCCAGTGATTAAGACTCCATGCTCCAAATGCTGGGGGCACAGGTTTGATCCCTGGTTGGGAACCAAGATCCTGCATGCGGCACAGTGAGGCCTAAAAAAAAAAATTCTCTTAATAGTGTCTTTTGCTTAACAGAAGTTTTTACTATTAATGAAGTGAAACTTACTAATTTTTTCCTTTCATGGATCATGGTTTTGGAGCTGTATTTAAAAACTCATTGTCAAGCCCATTGTCACCTAGATTTTCTTCTATATTATCTTCTATAAATTTTATAGGTTTGTGTTTTACATTTATGTCTTTGATCCACTTTGAGTTAATTATTGTGAAAGGTGTAAGACCTGTGTCTAGATTCATTATTTTTTCATTGCTTTTGCGTTTTGATGTCCAGTTAGTTGTTTCAGTACCATTTGTTCCAAAATCTATACTTTCTCCATTGAATTGCTTTTGCTCCTTTTTCAAATATCAGGTGACTATATTGTGTAGATCTTGTTTCTATGTTCTCTGTTCTGTTTCATTGATCTATTTGTCTCTTATTAATATCATGGTGACTTGATTACTGTACCCTTTACAGTAAGTCTTGAAATTTTGTAGTGTTGGTCCTCTGAATTTGTTCTTCTGTTTCAGTGACATGTTGGCTATAATGAGTCTTTTGCTTTTGCACATAATCATTAGAATCAGTTTGTTGATGTTGTCAAAATTAGTTGCTGAGAGTTTATTGGAATTATATTGAATCTGTAGATCATGTGAGAAAGAATTGACATCTTACCAATATAGTCTTCTTAATATTGAACGTGGAACATTATTTACTTATATCTTCTTTGACTTATTTCTTCCTAGTTGTATAGTTTTCTTCACAAAGACCATGTGCATATATTGTTAAATTTATTCTTTATTATTTCACTTTATGGGTGCTTGTCAAATCAGTCTCATAATCTGATCTTATACAATACTATAACTGACTAATTCAAATGACACCAAAAATAGGATACAGAAAACTGAAAGACACAGGTAAAACTTGGAGAAGTAATATCAACACATCTTTATGGGTGCTTTCTTCCTTCACTTAAGTAGTACTCTGGTCCATATTCTATGTATGAGTATCTAGGTGGATCATACAGGGCATCACTTAGCCAATGGAAGCTATTTAGGTCATAAAAGATCAATTTTACACTCCAATGATTACATACATTATGAACATTTTCCAGAGTTCCATGCCTCATATATGCATAAATTCCAAGTTTGTTTACTATAAACAACCTTGACACCAGGTATATCATGCTAAAAATATTCCATAGGTAAGGATTTCCTTTTATCTTTCTGTTAGTAATTATTATCAGGAGGAGATTTGACCTTATTTTCTTTACCCTTCTCTCCCCAGGGGAGGGAATTTGGATTTTAAACCAGCTGCTTCCTTCACTGGGCTTTGTGTGTGGGGACTTTGGAGACTGGGAAAATGGGAAGAAAAAGGTAGTGAGAGCTTCTAAGAAATTTTTAAGGTTTCAATAAGTATGAGAATTACCTGGTGTTAGAAATTTGCATTGATTACCTATATTTTCTTTGTATATTTTTTTACTAGAAGAGATATTATTATTATTTTTCTATATTGTACAAGTTGATGCTACTAACCACTTTTAATAACACAGCAGACCCCTTTTATTTTCCAGGAATATTGATTGATCATGGTATAATGAATGAATTACAGGTTTTGGATGAATAGAAGTCTGTCCCTACTGCTTTCTAAAAACTATATGAATCTGGTACTTTCTCACTCTATGAACCTATCCTAGACAAATTTTTGTTACTTCTCCTATGAAGCAGACAGTATAAAACCTTCCTTGCAGGATTGTTTCAGGGATTAGAGATGATATAAAAAACAGAACAAGGCTGAAACATGTCAGGCATGACTATTATTATAATTATCCATATCACATTCTCCATTATCTGAATGGAATACAATAAATTTACAACAAATTTGAGTTCTTCTTGTTTAAAATTGTGTAATGGTACAGCCATTACTTTAAGAAGGAATTCCCTAAAAACTCCCCAAACTTATTCTGTCTTAAAAAAAAAAAAAAGTCAATACCAAAAACTAGATCAGTATAACTATAGAACTGACAGATCAGAGGATAAAATATTAAATTAGGGACCCTATTCAATAACTTGTAATTGTAGAGGTTATACTAGTATTCTCAAATTTCAATAACAGTGGCTTACTATCCACATAATAGAAGTTAAGAATTATTTTGACTAGGCAGAAAATAAACTGGGATATCTTTGCCCCTCTTGAGGATCAGATTGAGTGAACTCTGAGAAAGAAAAAAAAAAAAAAACAGTCAATAGAAGATTTTGCTGTGCAATGGTTTAAATAGCCATTAATTAGAGAGATCAGTATTAAGTTTTATCAACATTGAAATTAAAGGTTAGGATACCTGAGGTTCGCATTTCTTTCCATGGGTTGCATCTTTCATCAGTAATCATTAAGCTCTTTGGTGATGGTTCTCAGCCCTGGATGTACATTAGAATCACTTTGGGGAGCTTTTAAAAACATGATTTCTAGGTCTCCAATCAAACCAGTTAAATCAGAATCTCAGAGTGTAACCAAGCTTGAGAATTTTTAAATGCAACCCAGGTGATTCTAATGAACAGTCAAGTCTGAGAACCCATGATCTAGTGGCAAGTTAACTGACAAATAACTTAATGGTTCTGAAAATAACCAAACAATAGTGATAGTTTTCATTCATTAATATATGTGGGAGAAATGGACTTTCACACTACAACTCCAGTATTTGATTGAAAAACACCGATTCAAGAAATGTAGAAAACATAAGTTGGGCTGGGGCTCTACAGTTTGTAGATCTTATATTCTCTTATATTCCTACTTCAAAGAGAATCTCTACCTCATGATCTTATTGGAATCTATGTGATTATTGTCTGGGAGAAATTTGAGCAAAGGTGTCATTTTCTAAAACATTTTTTCATTCCAAATCCTTCAATCTTTTTAAGTTGTTAGGCTATGCTAGCTAAAATACAAAGATGCCTTCTAGTGGAAATACCCTTGAACTTCAGGTCCATGGTCCTCGGAGCTCTGACTTTGTGTACACTGATAGCAACATCACATTAACCAAGGCACATGATTTGGGGAAGGACAATCACAATATTTGTTTTACGAGGTAAAAACAACAAGCCCCAGTGTGGATTGAAATCATGATTATGATACTGTAAACAACAGAAATAGCCAAAACTAAAGAAGGAAAAGAAGAAATCATTAATAAACTTTAAAGTTATAAGAGAAAAAAATCTGAGAGGTGACTGTGAAAATGGAAAAATTTCTTCAAAATATTGAGTGACCTTGAAAAGTACTTTTTTTGAAAGCAAATTATTTTTATCATTTGAATTACAAATGAAGTTTTGACAAAATTGGACTGATGGAGGCAATTATTATTATAGTCTCAAGGTTGAGAAAATTGCTTAATTTCATACTGAAGAGGGAAACTACCAGCTGGTAAATGCAACATAAATCAGAATCTTGCAACTATACCTGGATATGTATAGGTTAAAATATTAAAAGCTCTGTGTTGGGGTCTCCTGAGTCCTATTATTTTTGTATTACTAACAGTTGTCTTTAAGGAATTTATTTGTTGAATTTTATTTATTTATTTATCCAAATATTATTAAATATTTGGAAAACATTTAGAAACAAGTTGATGGAAATCCAATATGTGTTACCATATATAATACACACAGCAATACATTAATTCACGAGCCAGTATTGGTGCAACTACTTTTGGAAGGAATTCAATAAATTGACATTTAGTGTTTTGCAAATCTGTGCCTTTTATGATGCAGATTTGCTTCTGAAAAACCATGTTCTAATTACATTTTCTAAAGGCTTATTTTTGGGTGAGCCTTTCATAGAATATTAACACTAGGACTTCCCTGGTGGTGCAGTAGTTGTGAATCCACCTGCCAATGCAAAGGATACAGGTTTGAGCCCTGGTCTGGGAAGATCCCACTTGCCATGGAGCAACTCAGCCTGTGTGCCACAACTACTGACTGTGCTCTAGAGCCCGTGAGCCACAACTACTGAGGCCCGCATACCTAGATCCCATGCTCTGCAACAAGAGAAGCCACCACAATGAGAAGCCCACACACTGCAATGAAGAGTAGCCCCTGATCGCCACAACTAGAGAAAGCCCGCATGCAGCAACGAAGACCCAATGCAGCCAAAAATAAATAAACAAATTTATTAAAAAAAAGAATATTAACACTAAACTGGTCATATGAGTTTCAAGTAAATATACAGGTACAATTTTCAATTGATTGAGAGTAAGCAATAGCCCAAATTTAATTTAAACTAGCAGAAATCAATTAGAAAAAGACAAGCATTCCAGTACAAAAGTGGGAAAACACATAAATGATCAATTGATAAAAGGAAAGTATTGTGAATGGCCAAAAACACATAAAAATATACTCAACCATATCAATCTTTATAATGAAATAAATATATGTTAAATAATTATCAATTGTTATATATATATAATGAAATAAATATATGTGTGTGTGTTTAAACACACAGACACAAAGAGACATAATAAAATAAATTGACAATTACTTTTATCACCTGTTAGATTAACAGGCACATTTGTTACCAAAGTGTGGAGAATTTGGGACTCCTTGTGTGTTACAATCTTTCCAATAGACAGTGGAAAATATATATTAGATGGAAATTAACATATTTTGACTAACAATTTTATTTTTAGAAATTTACCTATAGGATTACTTGTAAAATTACAAGTAATCTGTTTGTCAAGTCATAATACTAGGGGAATTAATGACGATACATTTATACAATTGAATTGTATTCAGTTATATATGGTAATATATATTGAAATTAATTGATATGAAAATCCACGTTTTTCAAAAGTTCATTTGTCCATCAGTTACTGAGTATCAACTATGTTTGAGGCATTAATATTATACTTCATTCACATGAAATGATGTGTGTGTGTGCTTGCTTGGATACGGTCAATAAACCAATTTTATAGGAAGAATGTTAAAAAACTAAAAAAAAAACTTTATTTTTACTTTTAGCGTTTTAACAGGTTTATCCCCAAATATGACTACTGATTTATCTAAATGTTAAAAATTTGCATTAAGAAAGTATGATAATTTGACAATATGCTAACAAAATTACTTTAAAAGTTACTGTAGGAGGAGCATACTTTTATAATTCCTATAAGCAGACCATAGCAATATACAAATTTGGAGGGTAAAAGTAACAAAAATTAACCTTTATTTTCCTTTTCCAATGATTGTTCTAGAGACAGGCATACGACACAGTTCTTGTTAATGAGACACATGGAATATCTGTTTAAGTCTTAGGGGATCATTTCCTTCCCTGATAAAAGAGAAGGGATTAAGAACTCTGCCACTTTCTTGTGCGTGGATGGCATCCTGTAAGATTGTAATGCTTTAGCTTCTCCAATATGCTACACTATATGGAGGCCAAGGAAAAGCCAAGAGATACTCAGAGTAATCCCTGCTGCTAGCCTTCTTGAAATGTGAAACAAATATCAGAGTAAGTTGTGTGTTCTGTTAGCTGCAGTCAAAAACAATTCTGATGCACAAGAGGTTAAAAAATGGTTTATTTTCCATTTAACAAATGATAAACCCAGTTTATCTTAAATTACATAAGAAAAATACATTTTGTTGAAAAAATTCAAAATTATTTACATCATTTAAAAAATTTGGATTATATAAGAGTCTTTAAATAGATTGAAAAATATCTTGGAGTATCATATCAAAAATGAAACAAATGCTAAAAAATTGTTAGTATATTATAATTTTTATTGAATTTGTTGAAGTAGAGGGTTTCTAGGATGCTATTTACAAGAACTTATTCACAAAGTACATGTTTTGGGATGCATTTTATATCAAATACACTTAAAAAAATCTTATAGATTATCTTTACCATTTACCATCACATGTTTATAATTTTCTTTTTACCATTGCTTTTGCCTCACTAGAAACATTGCCATACTTGATATATTTCAAAATTATAACAATTAGAGAAAGAAAAAGCAAAACTAGCCATGTACACTAATGCTTAATGGTGTGTAAAAACTCTCAAAGCCTATTTCATAATACAAATAAGCAATATTAACACAAAGCAAGAACATTCAACTCTTGACAAATGCATTCATCTCTCCCCACCTCCAGAAATTTCACTAAACTCTTTTTCAGTGCAAAAAAAATCTTATGAGATTTAAGAAAATATTCTTTGGAAACATGAGTGGTTTATTTTTTCTACCCTTCAATTAATTTACAACTACTAGGACATCCATATCAAAAATAAAACAAAGCAAAACAAAACAAATACCTCCACACAGTATACCAGGACACCTGAAAGATCTATCCATCTGTGCATTTGAAAATCATTTGAAAATGCTGGCTTGGACAATGGAGGAGGGCACTAAACATGGAGTGTGGTGGTGAAACTGGCAGTGGCAGAGGTGGCAGCAGCAGAGAAAGCAGTGGCAGGTCTAGCATTGGGACAGTATGACCATTCTGGCAGAGGAGGTAGAGGGTCTGGCCACACATTCTGCAACAGGATAGAGCCATTGCTCTCTCTGAGGAGAAACCACAGTGACTGGGAGGAGGAAAAGGAAAAGGACCTATGTAGACCAAGAAAACTGAAGGAAAGTGTCTTCTGCTGTCTGCCCCAGGAGTCTGGCATGAAGATTGCCCACAGACCTCTGGGACCCCCCACT
The DNA here is from genome assembly GCF_937001465.1 of Orcinus orca. Taxonomy (NCBI): domain Eukaryota; kingdom Metazoa; phylum Chordata; class Mammalia; order Artiodactyla; family Delphinidae; genus Orcinus; species Orcinus orca. Next base: position 63,413,902 of record NC_064575.1, read on the forward strand.
TTGAGAGTCCATTTACAGAGCCCAGGGTATACCCATAGCCCCAAGTGCTAAGTACACGCCTTTTTCCGGAGCTGACAAACTTCAAAAATAAGATGAAGAATGCATTAAAATGCATTGGAAATAGAGGAGATCAGATGGAAGAGAGAATTAGTGAGCTGGAAAATAAGAATCTAGAGATGATTCAGGTATAAGAGGAGAGAGAACTAAGATTTTTAAAAAATGAAAAAACCCTAAGAGAGCTATCAAACTCTATTAGAAAAGCCAATGTTGGGACTTCCCTGGTGGCACAGTGGTTAAGAATCTGCCTGCCAATGCAGGGGACACGGGTTTGAGCCCTGCTCTGGGAAGATCCCACATGCCGCGGAGCAACTAAGCCCATGCGCTACAGCTACTGAGCCTGCGCTCTAGAGCCTGAGAGCCACAACTACTGAGCCCACCCACTGCAACTGAAGCCTGCAGGCCTAGAGCCTGTGCTCTGCAACAAGAGAAGCCACCGCAATGAGAAGCCCATGTACCACAATGAAGAGTAGCCCCCACTCGCCACAACTAGAGAAAGCCCATGTGCAGCAATGAAGACCCAACACAGCCATAAATAAATTAATTAATTAAAAAAACCCAGAAAAGCCAATGTTTTATATAATTTTTGTGGTAAGCACAAAACAAAAAACTAGAGCAGAGACACAAAGCTTAAAAAAAAAAGGGGAGACTGAGCAAATCACTGTGGAAAACCACCAACTTACAAATGTAGACAGAAACAGAAAGAAAAAGAAACAATGGAGAGGCAAAACAATTAGAAGGGAAGGAAAAAGATAAAATGGAGGTACATAGCAATAATCATCCTAAATGTAAATAGATTGAACACACTGATAAAAAGGCAAACAGTGACAGGAGAGGTAAACAAACAAACAAACAAAAGAAGACCCAAGTATCTGCTGCCTGTATGATGCCAGGACTCATCCCAGTTCTAAAGAGACAAATAAGCTCAAAGTGAAAATCAAATAGAAACCAATAGAAGACAGGCAGAGCCATACTTATATCAGACAAAATAGGCTTCAAACTGAGGGTAACAATAAACAAAGAAGGCATTAGATAACAATAAAAGAATGTAACAAGAAGGCGTAACTGTAAATATATATGCCCCTAAAACCTGAGCATTGAAATACATTAAGCAAATAATAACAGATCTTAAGGGAGAATTAGAAAGCAATACAATAATTGTAGGGAACTTCCATACCCCATTCTCCGCAATGGATATATTGTCCAGACAGTAAATCAGCAAGTAAATGTTGCAATTTACATGAACTTAATAGAAATATATAGAACATTCCATCCACCAGCAGCAGAATAATTCTTCTCAAGTGCCTACAGAATATTCTCCAGGATAGATCATATGATAGGACACACACACACGCACACACACACACACACACACACACAAATGTAGCAAATTTAAGAAGATTAAAATCATACCAACTATCTTTTCTGATCATAATATTATAAAACTAGAAACCTACAACAAGAGGAAAGTGAAAAAATCTACACATATGTGGAAACTACACAATATACTTCTAAAAAATTATTGGATAAAGGAAAAATCAAAAGGGAAATAAAAAATTATTTTGAAGCAAATTAAAGTGGAAATACAACATATCAAATATTGTGGGATGCAGCAAAAGCAGTTCTGAGAGGAAAGTATATAGCAATAAATGTGTATATTAAGAAATTAGAAAGATCTCAAATAAACAACCTAATGTTACACTTCAAGGAACTAGAAAAAGAAGAACAAATTAAGTCCAACATTAGCAAGAAGGAAGGAAGCAATAAAGATCAGGTCAGAAGTAAATGAAATAGAAACAAAAAAGGAAAAACAATAGAAAGGATCAATGAAACTAAGAGCTGGTTCTTCAAAGAGATAAACAAAATTGATGAAACTTTAGCTAGACTAAGAAAAAGAAGAAGATTTAAACAAATAAAATTAGAAATGAAAGAGGAGACATTACAACTGATTCTGCAGAAATGCATAGAACCATAAAAGACTACTATGAATACTTATATGGGAACAAATTACATAACTTAGAAGAAATGGATACATTTCTAGGAACGCACAACCTAGTAAGGCTGAATCAGGAAGAAATAGAAAATCTGAACAGACAAATAATAAGAGGTTGAATTGGTAATCAAAAAACTCCCAACACAGAGAACTCCAGGACCAGAGGCTTCACTGGAGAATTCTACCAAACATTTAAAGAAGAATTAACACCAATACTTCTCAAACTCTTCCAAAATGTGGAGGAGGAAGCACTACCAAACTCAATCTATATACGTCAATAAAATAAAAGATAAAAATCACATGATCATCTCTATAGACACAGAAAAAGCATTTCACAAATGAAATGAGAGAGTAGCATGGACATATACACACTACCAAATGTAAAATAGATAGCTAGTGGGAAGCAGCCACACAGCACAGGGAGATCAGCTCGGTGTTTGTGACCACCTAGAGGGGTGGGGTAGGGAGGGTGGGAGGGAGACGCAAGAGGGAGGAGATATGGGGATATATGTATATGTATAGCTGATTCACTTTGTTATAAAGCAGAAATTAACACACCATTGTAAAGCAATTATACTCCAATAAAGATGTTAAAAAAAAGAAAGGCCATACTTCCTAAAGCCATCTATAGATTCAATGCAATCCCCATCAAAATACCAAAGGCATTCTTCACAGAAATAGAAGAAACAATCATAAATTTGTGTGGAACCACAAAATACCACAAATAGCCAAAGCAATCCTGAGAAAAACAGAACAAAGCTGGTGGTATCAGTGCACTGCAAAGCCATAGCAACCAAAATAATATGATACTGGCACAAAAATAGACCCACTGAACAGTGGAACAGAATAGTGAGCCTAGAATTAAATCCCAGTATTCACAGTCTACTAATATTTAACAAGGTATCCAAGAATACTCAATGAGGAAAGAATAGTTTCTTCAACCAATTATTCTAGGAAAACTCAAGAAACATATGCAGAACAGTGAAATTGGACCCCTATCTCACACCACTTACAAAAATTAGCTTGAGATGAATTGAAGACTTAAACACAAAACCTGATACCATCAAACTCCTAGAAGAGAAGGTAGGAGGGATACGCAAGAGGGAAATGTGTCATACTGGTCACATTTTAAATGTGTCATACTGGTCACATTTAAAATGTTCAGTCGTCACATGTGACAGTTGACTATTCTGTTGGATAAAATGGATATAGAATATTTTGCCAGCGTAAAATTTCAATCGGAGTGTTCTGCAAGTATTAAAAAACAAAATTAAGGTGTGGAGTCAGGATAGAGGGCTAAAGAAATAAGATCACATTTTGTTAGGTGATGATCTTAGTGGGGCAGTTCAGGGACATCCTCTCTCAGGAACTAACATTTGAGAAAATTGATTCAACTGAGAGAGTTATGTGAGTATTCGGAAGAAGGGCTGTCCAGTCCAAAAGTTCTCTTTACATACTTCTCAGTAGTTATGAAGTTTTATATTTGGAATTTTTCAAAAACAGTTATAATAGTTATTACCAACCATCTCAACCAATTCCTAAAAATTCCTTGGAGACATTATAATAATATTTTCGACTTAAAAACTGATTGAATTACATGTGAATTTTTTGTTTTTTTTTTAAAGTTAATTTCAGCCTTATTATTATTCCAGTTTGGAAATTTTAATACTCGTAAAAGATGTATCAGATCAAATCAAATCTATAAATCCAAAGGATGTAGTGAAACTAATCAGAATTACAAGTGGTTATAAATTTCTCATGTTTCATTCTGTGGTTTTATATTTATTATGATGCATTTCTTTACTTTTACTCATTTTAAGAGATTATAAATATGTTGGTTAATCTATGGCACGAAATTCAGATATATTGGGGACCATACCACATAACTTCATGAATTACTTTAGAAGAATTTTAACAGAAACAGAGGAAAAGCAGGTTAACTATCAAGGCATGTACCAGAAAAGAGTCAAGAATAATGACAAGTTAAAAGGAATCAACATAAGCCCTTAATTTCAAAGATGGTAGAAAAAGATACTAATGTTAATAACAATATTGTGGAACTTAGGAAGAAATGAGTGTGCAAAAGAATATGATGAACCAACAGACTTCCCCCATTGGTTTTATTTATTTATATTTGCAGTACATGGGCCTCTCACTGTTGTGGCCTCTCCCGTTGCGGAGCACAGGCTCCGGACGTGCAGGCTCAGCGGCCATGGCTCATGGGCCTAACCTTTCCGCGGCATGTGGGATCTTCGCGGACTGGGGCACGAACCCGTGTCCCCTGCATTGGCAGGTAGACTCTCAACCACTGCGCCACCAGGGAAGCCCTATTTTGTTTTATTTTATTTTATTTCATTTTAGCTGCTCCGGATCTTAGTTGTGGCATGTGTGATCTTTTAGTTGCGGCATGCGGGCTTCTTAGTTGCAGCATATGGACTCTTAGTTGTGGCATGCAGACTTCTTAGTTGTGGCATGCATGCGGGATCTAGTTCCTCGACCAGGGATTGAACCTGGGCCCCCTGCATTGGGAGTGCAGAATCTTACCCACTGAACCGCCAGGGAAGTCCCTCCCCCATTGATTTTAAACAGTAGACTATATTTAAGTAGATTTATGTTTTAAAACTTTTTTTTTTTTGCAAATCACCTAAAATATTCCCATGGGACTCCATTTACTAAACGAAAATGTTTGACAAGATTTTTTCTGAAGTGACTAGTCAGTATCTACATGCTCTCTGATTACTTAAAATTTGTTTGCTGGAATTACTAACCTCAAGTTTTAATTCAGCAAGAATAATCAGTTTTGAAGTGTATTCATCCTGACAATTTAAAATTTAATTATATCAATATATTTGAAGTTTATTAAACTTAAATTTCACTTATATCATTTATTCATATATTTTTCTCACTGATATGATAAATAGAAATAGACTTTGGCAGAATCTTAACTCATTAGGGTAAGTCAGTTTCATTTTGAATCACTGATTATGACCATGCAGTCACATGCTCTCTCCTTTTAGATAGAATGTTACCTCCTTCCTCTCATATATGTATTTTATAAATTTATTTATACTTCTGTTATATTCTAATCAAATGACATAAAATAGCTTCTACTTCCATTATATTTGAAATGCCATCCAAGATTTGTTATTAAAATTTATTAAATTTATTTTTACATATTTTAAAGTCCACCTAAATATTTTGTACACATTGGGCTAGTTCATGAGAGTCTAAAGTAAGCATAGTGCCTTTATACATATGCTAGGAAATATATCTATTGCCTTTTGGGGAGTTACTTACTTAAACATTTTAATTCAGTATGTATTGTTGAGCATTTACTCAACTCAAAAAGGTGGTCTATTACAGAAATATAAGATATACATATTTTCTATTTTCATATCCCCAGGACTTAATAAGTAATTAGTCTTACTGGGGAGGATAGACAAGATGGTAAATGGCCAAGGGATATGTTATCGCTGAGATGGGAGTTGACATGTCTTAAAGATGAGTAGATGATATAGGTGGAGTTTAGATGGGGAGTGGATCTCAGACAAGGTGATTACTTTTTTAAGTGAATTTCAGGATTTTGTGAGGGACTACTGATTACATGTAACTCCCCAGCATTTTTTACTACATAATTGAGAGCTCTTAAAGGGAAAACTATTGCTGTCCCTCAACATCTAACAGAATAGTTAGCATGTACTGGATTTTGAATGAATTTGGATTGAATAATAAATTAATTAGTTAATAAATGAGTGGTTTAATAGGTAAATAAATAGATATCACTATCTAAGAATTATATGTCAAGTCCATATAGCAGTAGTATATTAATGTAAATTCATGCCTTTAGTACTGCAGTGCAAAGTCTTCCTCTCTGGATGTTGGGTAAAGAAAAATGATTAATTTTTTTGTTTTGTTTGTTTTATTGAAGTATAATTGATTTACAATATTATGTTAGTTTCAGATGTATAACATCTGAACATTCAATATTTTTATAGATCATAATCCATTTAAAGTTATTACAAAATAATGGCTATATTTCCCTGTATTGTACAATATATCCTTGTTGCTTATTTATTTTATACATAGTAGTCTGCATTTCTTAATCCCATATCCCAATGTCCCTATTTTGCCCCTCCCCCATCCTCTCTCTCCACTGGTAACCAGTAGTTAGTACTCTATATCTGTGAGTCTGTTTCTATATGCACATTACTTTGTTTTATTTTTAAGATTCCACATTTAAGTAATAACAGAGTATTTGTTTTTCTCTATATGACATTTCACTAAGCATAATACTCTCTAGGTCCATCCATGTTTTTGCAAATGGTAGAATTTCATTCTTTTATCTAGCTGAGTAATATACTATATATACTATACTATACATTATATATTATATATAGATGTGTGTATGTATGTGTGTGTGTGTACATATATATAAATATATATATATATTTATATGTATGTGTGTGTATATATATACCGGTATATATATACTGGTCCCAGAGGGGACCAGTGCTGGAGCTAGAGGGGCTTGTGTGGGTATCTGGCAAGGGTTGGGGCATGGTGTGTCAGAGATCTGGTCTGCCTCTGATGTGACACCTGTGCAATCGCCAGTAATGGCTGCCCCTCCCTGTTCAGACATCGCTTAGGGTTTGAGTTCCCACAGCACCCCATGGCTGAGCTTTTTCCTTGGCTGTGGAAGCCCTCTCTCCAGTGCAGAGCTGCACAGCAAGGCAAATGGTGCCAGAGTATTTGCTCCACTCAGACTGGGACTTGTTCCAGGATAGTTTGGGAAACCAGTCAGCCAGCTGCACAGTCTCAATTACCCTTTCTGCCCTTCTGCGAGAGCAAGCAAGCATCTGTGCACTACTCACAAGCAGAATCCAGGTTTCCCCAGCCCTGCTGTTAGTCCCACCAGCCCTCCCACCAGCCCTCCAACCAGCCAAAGGGGCTCATCTTCCCTTTGTTGGCCCCCTGGGCTGGGGCACCCAATATGTGCATCTAACTGCTCCTCCCCAGGGAGGGTCTCTCTCATGTAATATCATTTTTCCTCTGAGTCCCCTGCCAGGGGCGTGGGCCTGACCTGATAATTCTCTTCCCTTCCTACCCAGTACCATGTGTATCTTTCTTATAGCCTTGGCTGTACAGCAGTGTTTCTGCTAGTCTTCAGTTAGTTTTCAGTGAGAATTTTTCCACATGTAGATGTATTTTTGATGTGTTCATGGAGGCAAATGAGTTCTGCATCCTTCTACTCTGTCAACTTGATTCAAGTCCCCAAAATTACTTGTTTTGGGCTTTTAAATTAGATTCTAAGTTTCAACAATTTCCTTGTATAAATTTTGTGAGCTCTGAACGCCGTGACTTATTGATAAGATGAGAATGATGGAAAACCAGGACACCAATGTGAGACACTGGTTGCTAACTTCACCTACAGCCATAGTTTCTGACTCTTTTGCTATATATCTGGTTACCTAATACTCTTTTTTTTTTCTTCCCTATCCTATCTTTATATATGACCACAAAGAATTTCCAGGTTAATTACCTGCTCACTCTCTTATTGCATTGAGTTTACTTACTGCTCTCTTCTGCAAACTTCCTTGGGATTGGCATGTACCCTAGCACAAAAGGGAGAAGTATTTTTTAATTATTCAGACTAATGAAGGTAAGCATTCTAAAGCCACAGCGATTATATTGGGTTAGAACCCAACTGGATTATTGGCATATATTATGTTTCATAATCCTCCTTTTACTACTTTGACTAAGATCCTCCATCACACTAGTTCATATTCCTTTAGGTACAGTGATCCATCAGGAGCGAGCATAGCATTTAGCCAGTGCGATCATAAGAAAACCTATGACTATTACTGAAGCTTCAGGAAGAGATGCTCTCTCTATGGCATCTGGAGTCCTTAAGAGAGAGATTGTTTATGCTCTTGGAACAGTGCCTCATAAGGAGGTGATATTAGATTCTGGAATGAATTTAGAGGAAGGTAGACTCAGAGAAGGAAAAGGAGAGAAGTCTAGGCCTTGTGAAATTGAGTCCCTGCAGAAAGCTGCATTTTAAGTCAACTTACTAGACCTATTCAGTTTGGTGAATGAATAAGTCTCCTACATTCTTAAGCCACTTTGGGGTCAGTTCTGTTTTGTCTGTAACAAGTCTGGAGCAAACTGATAAAAATATTAAATGTGGAAATCTTATCCCAGGTTATCTGACCACTAATTCCATTCTCTATCCACTGCCCCACCCTGCCAATTTCAGTCTCCTTATTGCTGATGCTCTATATCTGACTCCAAATTGCTTTTTTCCACTTCTAAATCCTGCTTTTTTTGTATGTGTCCCCACAAACAGCACCTTCCAAATGCCTTCCTATTTTTCCTATTCCTGCATTGTTTTGTGTGCAGAAATAGAAATTTTCTGCTCAATTTATGACTTAGAATTTATTTTTCACATGGAAATTTGAATATCTCAATGTCTTTTTTTTAATATGCTCCCTGGAATGACTTGCTGTCATGCTTCCAGACTCTTGACCACCTTCCTAGTGTTTCCCATTGCCATGTTTCAAATATTGACTCCTGTGTATTCCTATTGCTTGTCCTGTCTTTTAGTTTCCAAACTTTTGATTCAGTATTGGATCAAGTAAATGTCTCGTATGGTATACTAATATGTCAGTTTGATCACCATTCCTGTAAAATTCCATTTACCCTCAGCTTCATGATAATGCTGTAGCCTCAGCTACAATTTCCATCATTATAATCACTCTAAGTCGGTTCAAACAGGGTCCTTTGACACTGACACTTTGTTATCCAAAATATTGAGCTCAGATCAAGTGATCTGCTTTAAATCAACAATCCAATTGACCCTATAGTTCATCCTCCAGCTGGAGAAAAATAACATTAAATTCTGTGTTGACCTTCCTGGTATCAAGGTAGTCAATTAGGACAATAAGCCAAACTGAAAACAATAATCAAGTTTTTATTCACTTACTGTGACTGTACAAGGAAGAGGCCAAAGAGAGAGTCACCATCTCCCCAGTGTTCCTTTTCCCCCCATGGAATGGCACCAGGTGAGGATCAGATGAATACAGTATGGAAGGAAGGAATTACATCACTGCTAAGGATCCCAAACACAAGTTCCTGCCTTTTTATGGACTCAGGGGACAGAGGAAAGGGACAGGGGAAAGAGCTAGGAGTTGAAAAATACAGAGTTAAAGTGGAGATAAGAGCCTCAGCTTACCTGAGACTTCTGAATGGATATCTTTATGTATCAACACTTATTGATATTAAAAGCATAATAAGATTATTATTTTTTAGAGGGGAAGTAGGAGATATATCTAATGCATGACAGTTGAGTTCATTATTTTAAAGCCATGGGACAGACACTTTTGAAAAGCTCATTATTCTAATTAGTCATCATGTATCTACGGAAACTATCATTTATTAGTACTCAAAATTAAAAATGAAGTCCACAATTATCTATTCAGAATCAGCCCAAAGGTAAGGCCTGAATCTACACATACACAATGACTTTTATACAGTGAATATGTAAATGGTGGTCAGTGCTCCCTTTTAAGGAAAAGAACAGAATGTGAATTTCATTTGGACACTCCAAGGCCTCATTATAATTTTAGAAATGGGAAGCATTATTTTTAAGTTCTCATATTTGCCACTCTCAGATTATTTGAAATTTTGGAATTTATATATGTAATGTAGGATCCTAACAAGGTTTCTTATAAAATCTCACTTTGTATTATATCTTTCTGTTATTTAATATTTGATATAGGAACATATAAATAATAATAATTACAGTGGCAATAAAAAGTAATACCTACTATTTTTTGTTCACTTCATACAGATCAAGTCTCTATGGCTCAAAAATCAAAAACTTTATATTATTACAGATAAAAAAATATGAAAAGAAGTATATGAATTTCAGAATATTACAAAGCTGGTAATTGATACAATGGGGATTCACACTGGGTTTCTGTAACTCTAAATTATTTATTTTATACCATATCAAATAGATAGTTGTATACTGGATATGTTAGATTTTATCATCAATCATAAAACCTGAAGATAGTTGCCCAAACATGAAGAAGATATATAAAACATCAAAATAGTAATGATACCATAGGATAAATCTTTTAAAAAAATTTTGGATAAACAAAAATCATGAAACTTTATTCAAATTAAATTTGGGTCCTAAACACCCTTAAATTTTCTTTAATAGAAATGCTTATTTGCTACTGAAGGAAAAAAATTGCTAGCCCTTAGAGGAGCTATAGAAGTAATATAAATTAAATTATTTAATTTGGCTGAGTATGGCAATAGTTATTGAAGAGAAAAAGTACACAAACATTTCAATTAACAGAAAAAAGAAATTTGATAAAACTTGACATAAATTCACATTAAAACTCTTAGTAAATTAGGAAAAGAAAGACTTCCTAAGCCACTTACAAACATCTATTAGGGAATTCCCTGGTGGTCCAGTGGTTAGGACTCGGCTGGGGTTCAGTCCCTGGTCGGGAAACTAAAAACCCACAAGCTGCATGCAGCGCGGCCAAAAAAAAAAAAAAAAAATGCTAAAATTATTTAAGAAAACAGGATCCTAAGTGAGAAATATTGAAAACACTTAAAAAAAAAATCAGAGACAATACAAGGATCCTGCCATTACTACTTTTATTTAACATCTATTTTAGGATGTAGCAAGCACAGTATGATAAGAAAAGAAACTTGAGATTTAAGAATTTTAAAAAGGAAACATATTATTGTTTTATAGATAATGTGTTTTATGTAAACATTTACATATAAAACAAAATTATTAGACAAGTTATCAGAAAATTATTAGACATTAGCAATTACTAGAAAAAATAATTGCTTTTTACTACACCAATGACAGATACATAGAAAAAATAATTGATATGAAATAATTTACAATAGAATTTAAGGCCTCATAATTAATATAACAAAAAATAGGTAAGATCTTTACAGGAAAAAACTTAAAACATTTTTAAGTGGATTAAAGAAAATAAATGGATAGATAGAAATGCTGAAATTCATAAAATTCTCTAGTCTTTCTACTTTAACATATATGTTCCAGAAACTTCCAATCAGAATCACAACTTGTACTTTATGAAATTTGTTAAATTGATTCTCAAGTTTATATGGGACAGTTAAGGGCCAAGAAAAGCAGCAACCAAAAGAAAAAAAATCTGAAGAATTTGAGCACCATCTACAATTTAAATTTGTTTGTGTATTCTTTAAGACATCCTTCCCTATCCATAAGATTAAAATATATTTCTTAAGTAGTACCTGTTGGGCTTACTATTTAAAACTAATCATTATAATAATTTTAAAATTAAGGAGTTCTGTTCTTAAAAAATTCATTAGTAATCAGAGAAATGCAAATAAAGACGAGGAAAAGTTACCATTCTATACTCATTGGTTCATCATTTCATCATAAAGTTGAACATTCACTTATCCGATAACTTAGCAGTTACCAACATCGGTATATATGTAAGATAAATTCTTGCATCTACACCTTGGGAGATATATACCATAACTCATAAAAATGCTATAAAAATAGCATAGTGAAAAATGAGGAAACAATTCTAATGCCCTATGACAAGACAGTGAATGAATAAACTAGGGTGCTAATACAATAATATAAATTAATGATGTGCAGTGCTGTTTACTAATGCATGAACCTCAAAATCACAATAAATGAAAATAAATTACCCCAAATTATGCACTTAATGATGTCATTCTTACATAGTTAAAAGAACCAAAATTGAATATATGTCTATTTACCTGTATTCACTTATTATATATATACTTGAGATAGAAATATCTGAAAGGAAAGTGAGAAAATAACAAATAGAATGAGGGGCATAGTTAATTTGGATGGAGGGTGGCAGAAGCATGGGGTAGAGGAGTATCAAGTGGCTAGATGAAATTATTTTCAAGATAATAGCCTCTGGAGAGGGTGGTGATTTCATGGAACATGTTGCTTTATTATGAAGAAGGAAAGATAGAAGGGAGGGAGAGATGAAGGAAATATGAACAAGCAAACAAACAAGCAATGTTATGTGTGTGCCAATGATAAAAATACATCATACTGCTGAGATCATGATTACTCTGTTTACTCGAAGGTAATAAAAATATATATACATATGTCCAAGTATGTAAAAAACTTTTGTGAGTAGTTGACATGCTTACAAAAAAATGTTGAAATATTTGAGCATTTCCAAAGGAAGAGGGAGCATATTTTACTCATTCTTGGAATGAATATTTAATGAGGGTCTATGCTATAAGCCAGGCACCATGCTAGGTACTGGAGAAAGAGCCTTGAATACTTTAACCATGATCCTTGCCTTTATAAAAATGTTCTCATGGTTTCCATATCTTTTAAAATATACTACAAAGAATTTGGAGATCATTTTCTAGTTGAGACTCATGATATTCAAGTTACCTGAGGTGCTAGGGTGAGGAAATATTTATCTCCTGGGCTTTGATGAATTCCCCACATATGCTTAGCACCATTTAAATTCTCTTCCCCCAAATTTGAACAACTAGTTTTAGGAATATTATCTCTTTTGTAATAAAAATTACTTTTTAAAATATAATTCACCTTCTGCCAAATTAGGTAGACTGTATCTATGATCTAGTGGAATTAGAACTTTGGGACATTTTACATTAAATTATTGTTAGTGAATAACTGATAAAATTCATAAGTGCTCTTGTTCAATAGAATATTACTGCTTTTTCATTTTCAGGTGGTATATAATTTATCATAATGAGTGGTAGGATTGTACAGTTGACTCTCATTTATATGTTACATGTATTGATTGCTATTTACTTTTTTATATTTGTATATCACACAGTTGAGAGACACTGTTCTGTGTGTGTGTTGGGGGGGGGCATGGGTGGATGTGGTTGTGTGTAATGTAAGTGGATCAATAACACAATTTCTCTCTTTTCCCAGGAGTATGTTGCAAAAAATAAGCAACATACCATGGACAACACTACTGTAGATTTCATGAATGTCAAATAGGGTTGGGATGCCTTATGTATTTTTCTTATACAAATCTTATAACTTTGAAGTATTTCAGGTATGAAAGAGACATTAAGTTGTTTAGCACATACACAATTTCAATAAAATGGCATGCAATTAAAAGGTAAATGGAGTCATCACATTTCCTCAATGCTAATTATGAAAGAATCTCTTCTATAGGTTCCCTAAAGGAAAACAGCCCAGAATCCTTTTCACTTTTTGCTACAAAAACAGCTGTTGGATGACTATTCAGCTTAGTTTAGAACATTTCGTAATTTTTTTTTCAAGAGATTAACAGGAAACAGATGCTTCATTTAACTCTCTCTAGGGTAGATCTTTCATGAGGAAATAACTGTGTTAATCTCAGATGCTCTCAAAAATCTTGGCCTTTGATCTTTAGTCAGGTCCCAGGATTTGGTTATATCACATTAATTTAAAAATCACTTATACTGATTAGCATGGGATTTTTGTTGTGATGAACAGTTCCTTTTTTTTCATTGATTCATATTTGTTTTTAACAAGAACATATTTTGGATAGTACATATTAAATTCATAAAAATTGTGGGTATTTATATTTATATAGAGAAAGATGTAGATACCTCATTTTTCATACGTAGCCAACAGTAAATATATTTTAAAAGAAAATGTCCTGGCAGATTTTTACTTTACCTGGGGCTACCAACTTATCTGCAAGAATGTTTTTAAGTGACATTCATAACATCAGCAACTATCTTAAGGTCTCTATTTTTTTCATATGGGTTATCTTGTTTACAATTTATTTTAATTTTGTTTATATTTTCTCTCTCAGTAAATGTAGAAAATATGGAGAATTGGTTCCAGTGACAGGAACAAGAGCCTTTACCTTTGCCTGTCTTATCTTTTTGCAGTGATAGCTACCCAAATATACCAAGTTTAAAATTTCTCAATAAATATCAGTTAAATAAATGAATAAGTGAGGTTATCAGTGTGGCAGCATAATGTATCAATATATTCAATTGTATTCTTCTTATTAGTATAGCCCTACTGATATCTATTTATATCTCTATCTATCTATCTATCTACCTACATCTATGTATATCTATCTCTATATATGACATATCTGTCTATGAATAGATAGATAATGTTGTATTGATTGTTTGGGTTATTCTTTTCTTTGTTGTAAAAAGGCTTGTAATTTTTTCAACTGAGTCTGGCCTCCTCAATCTCGAAGAATGTTTTGTGTTGTAGAGGTTGTATTTTAATATGAAAAATACAACCCAGGTATTTGTTTCAAGAACATACTGGCAGAATAGATGTGTCTGGTGATATGTCTGGAAGAGGTAGCTTTGCCCTGCCCGAGAAGATTTTAAGAAGGATTACTTGGGAGTGGGCAACAGTGGCAGGTTCTGCAAGTTCAGTGAACACTGTGACTTGCACCTCTGCAGGTGAACCTCTGCAGAGATAGGACCTCTGAAGGTATTGCTGTGCACCTTTGGAGACTGACGAGTAACAGCAGCTGCTCTTTGACAATGTTTAGTGTGGAGGAACTAGAGCTGCTCCACTCAAATGACCATAGATTCTTGGGATAAAATTCCAGTAACTACCATTCTTGAGCTACAGACCAAAAGCCTTTTCTCTATATCCTAGGCATCTCATAAAGTACCACACTCTCAGAATTCTTGTATAACCTTAGGAAGCAGGAAGGACCATCCCCAATCCACATGATGTAGAAGCACTTTCCCACCCTCTCTTGTGGAGTGAAGCTGAGTCGACATTTATCAACTTTAGAGTCGATCGAACAAGTAAAGCTTCTTAAATCTAAGAGCTATTTAGCATACTCTCACTATTACACAAAAATCTGCCTGACATCCTGGCATTAGAGCAAGATTAGGAAGACCATATTTGAGCTGTCATCATACAGCAGCAATTATTTATATCTTAACAACTGATTAATCATTTATCTATAGCTGATTATATCTTAACAGCTGATTAATCAATAGGCGTGATTGATCATTTTCATGTGCATTCATTAGGAAGGATCGCAAAGCCTGCCTTAGCTTCCCTTAGTGTCTATTTTACTTCTAAAAGTCATTATTTTTTCCCTAGGTGATGAATCTCAGATCAGATTCTTTCTATAATTAAGGTCCAATGTGAAGGAGAAAGATACATACAAAGACACATGTAGTAAAATAAGGAAAATATTCCTTATGATATTTAGAAATTATCCTTTCTTAGAACAGAAATATTAAGCATTTAAATATGTCT
The DNA here is from genome assembly GCF_937001465.1 of Orcinus orca. Taxonomy (NCBI): domain Eukaryota; kingdom Metazoa; phylum Chordata; class Mammalia; order Artiodactyla; family Delphinidae; genus Orcinus; species Orcinus orca. The sequence continues at coordinate 63,429,243 of NC_064575.1, forward strand.
AAATTTTACATTTATTAAAGAAAATACAAATAATTATATAAGACAATATAAGTCAAATTAGTTTAGGGAGAACACTTTGAAAACTTAAGGTGATTGTCTGCCATGTTTCTAATCTAAATAGTTATATCTCCATTCATTCATTCATTTTCTGAGTGTTGATCATTAGGTGTACCTTTGATGGGCACTTTCTCCCTCAATTGAATGGCTGCTTAATGTCTCCTAGCAGAGAAATTCAAGATTCATTTATGTGATGATAAATTGTTTGAAATAAAATAAAAGGAATAAAGTACAGAGATTCTTTAGTCTTTTTGAGGCTTTTTAAAAAATAACTTACACCGATTTGGGCCATTTAATTTCTATCTTGCTTTATTCACTTACATTTGGATTGTGGCCACAGAATTGCTTCCTGGTGAAGACTGAGCTGGTGATGGGAAGAACCAGGTGAGTCTGGAACAACTTGGTCTGGTTGGTCAGAAATAAGTGAGCCTCTCTGGCTGCAGAATGGCCTTTGGGATTTGGGGAGGAATAGAGAGATTATCATGCTTCCTTTTAGCACCTGGCTTTGGGGTAGGGAATTGGCAACTTCTCAAAATCTATGAGAGCCCATGGCATAGGAAGGGCTGTTTGAAAACTAACGCAGAAAGTGCCATGTTGACAAAGACAGTGATGGGCGAAAGAGAGTGTTGGCAGAAGTGGAGAAGGAAGCAAGGCCAGCTTTGTTCTGGACTCTGACATAGAAGGCCACCTGAGTGAGTTTGGCCCAGTACACAGCCCAGGACTGGCAGAAAAATTAACTTTCCCATAAAGTGCTAGGCAGGTGTAGCTGCAAAGACATTTTTGAGGGTGAGGCAGTGGCAAGACCATGTCAGGGCAGGACAAACAACTGTAGCAGTATAAACCAATATAGTCAGTGCACTCAGGTGCAGAATCAGAGGTGCTATATGGAGATTACAAAAGTTGATGCTATTGATTGGGTAGAACGAGACTGATTTCTAAATGCTCTCTGGAACCATAGTAGAGACAAAAACAAGAAACAGAGAACTGGATTTCAGTAGTCAGAAAGGCATCTCAACATAATGGTTTTTGCCACTTGAAAGTAACCCACAGTCCCCTTCCTCAGGCTGGTGTTTAAAGAAGATCCTATTACACATGGGAACAACCTGGGCCCCGCTCTTTGAGGCCTTAGACATTGTTCATCATTGTCAAGACCACAGTGGCTTTAGAGATGACGCTACTACCTTTAAAATCTCTAATTTTTTACACTCTGTGTACACGTATTTGCCTTTGAGCCACATTCATTAGAGACGACCTCCACTTCCTCAAGTTTGATTGAATCCTAATGGACTTTTACCAGATCTACCAAATGTGGGGAGTTGTAAGCCTAACCGTCTTCATGGTGTTACAAGTGAGGACATCGTTTTTATCCCGCAATTAGTACCAAACTCTCTGGTCAACCTGATCCTCAAAGTAATCTTTGAGAAGGCACAATGCCAGGTTCTACACCATGATGTATAAGGAAGGAAGAGCCGTTCCTATTCCCAAAGCATGTCAGGAAATATCAAATCTGCCACAAAAACAATGCATGTTTTTCTACTTAAAACCACTGACATTTAGATGAAGTATCATCTACTCTTCACTCAAAAGTAGACATATATATTTTCACAGAACTCTCAGAGAACAGCTGTCCCAAATACTTTCATGAGTCGAGTAAATTGCTTTTTGCCTTCCTTCTTTCCTTGTCTTTTCAATGTTTTAAGTTTCTCTGCATTTTCCAGCTCAAAGAAGAATCCTGACAAGTGCCTCAGCGGTATGATTATGACTTGCTACCTACTAGCTCCTTCTGATAGCCATTCTCTAACACACTGGCTCCATTCTTCTTCCTATTTTCAGTGAAAAATCTTGGAATATCCTTCTATGTCCAATATTCCTTTCTGTTTCTTTCCCGTATTTATGGACCTACACTACTCCATAAGACCCACATCCACTTTGTAAGAGCAGACTTTTATTTTCATTTGGCTTGGAAATAACTGAATGCTTTATGGTCTAGCTCAGAATTGGCTTTGGAATGTCAGTTCTTATTCACTAAGAAAAAGAAAGAAGACAGGGTACAGCTTTATCCTCATTTCTCCATTATCCTATGAGATATCTGATAATCCCCCTTCTCCCACTGCCTTGGCTTTCATTCTATGTGCCATGGAGGGAGGCATAACACAACTCACAGCTGGAGGGAGACCTTGACTATTGTAAAGGCCAGTGCTTTAGTATACAGCAGTATTATGAGGATCAAACAGCCCATTATGTCCAAAATTTCTATGTCCTATTTTCCACAGATCTGGTTGTTCTGTGCTGGAAACAGTTCTTTGGAATACAGTCTTTACTCAGGTTGAGTACTGTGCAGTACCTACACCAATGGAGAATTTCTTAAAGATGTGTAGGTTTGGTGTCTTTTTAAATCTTTTTCCAGCTTATAGTTGCCTATTTCAGTTCACCAAACAACAGGTGTTTGGATTCTCTGCTGCCATTTAGTCTCAGCACATGTTCTGCCCAGCTGAGTGGTTTTTCAGCAGGTGCTCCTAAGCATCAGTCAGAGCTTTTCTGGGTCAGCTATCAAATAACAAAGCCAACCATGAGCTCCCAGAGCCTTTTGTCACTGAGGTATCTTCAAGGACACATTTGTTATATGTCAGGTAGGAGAAAAGCAAGAGATGCACATTGAGACCTCAACCCCATGTTAATCCACCCTATAGATAACTTGATGTTACACTTTGTCAGTTATTGAACAAAGTAAATTTTAATGGAAATGATGCTGAAATTGTATGTTTTCATGTAGCTAATCAATCACCTGTCAGCAGGAAAATTCAAAACAAATGTAGCTTCATGTTAGCTAGCAGAAAGGAATAAAAAACAATATAACAGTAAGGAAGATGTTAAATTATATCAAATGTAAATTATATCAAAATGTGATCCACTATTTTAAGAGTTATTCTGATGAGAATTTACCATGAATAGAGACATCCCTAGGCAAGATTTTTCTGTAGCAGATGTGTGTTTGTATTAGAAAAACACAGCAGTGGGAATTAAGAAGAGAAAAGGGAGGTAAACTGGGGTAGTATAAAAGAAGAAATATTTCTCAAATTCAGCCTTAGGAGAAATATAACTGAGGGAAAATGAGAAAGCTGAGTCAAAAATTTCCAGAGCTTCAAATGTTTTCTTGTCTTTAGCCAAAGAACTACTATGAGTTGTAACATTTTTGAAGATTTAGGATTTCTACTCAGAAATCTTGATGTATCAGTTGGCTATACCTACATTTATTTTAAAAGATTTCAGTCGAAACTTAAAGGACATGTGGAGGGTGTTATATTCAGTTTTCTCAGTCTAACTCTAGGGAGCAATACACAACTCAAATTAACTATACTTTTTCCTTAAAAGCATAAAATGAATAATTGTGATTCTCATTGGCATCTCACTTTTACCATTTCTTCTGTTCTCCCTATCCCACAAAATACCATGATGTATTTTGATTTATTTAAAATATAACTATTAGAATTAACTTGTATACTTAAAACACCCTAACCCTAATATAAGCCCATATAAATATTATATAAATTAGGTTTTTATCTTATTATAAAAAATAGATTTTTCAATTTTCATGTTTATAACTTACCTGGGATCTTATGGTGTAGTGAGAATAACAACAATCTTGGTATTTGAAAGCTTTGGTTCACATTACTGTGTGTGTCATTATTAAAGTTCTGTGTTGAAGTGTCAATTTCCTCTTTTATAAAACGAAGCTTATAAATGTTATTTCCAGCTTTCCCTTCTTTGTGTGTTAAGAGTCAATGTCAGTAGACTGGCTGAATGGCTACAAAAACAAGGCCTGTATATATGCTGTCTACAAGAGACCCACTTCAGACCTAGGGACAAATACAGACTGAAAGTGAGGAGATAGAAAAAGATATTCCATGCAAATGGAAATCAAAAGAAAGCTGGAGTAGCAATTCTCATATCAGACAAAATAGACTTTAAAATAAAGTCTATTACAAGAGTCAAAGAAGTGCACTACATAATGATCAAGGGATCAATCCAAGAAGAACATATAACAACTGTAAATTGTTATGCACTCAATATAGGAGCACCTCAATACATAAGGCAAATGCTAACAGCCATAATAGGGGAAATCGACAGTAACACAATCATAGTAGGGGACTTTAACACCCCACTGTCACCAATGGGCAGATCATCCAAAATGATGATAAACACAAGCTTTAAATGATACATTAAACAAGATGGACTTAATTGATATTTATAGGACATTCCATCCAAAAACAACAGAATACACTTTCTTCTCAAGTGCTCATGGAACATTCTCCAGGATTTATCATATCTTGGGTCACAAATTAAGCCTTGGTAAATTTAAGAAAATTGGAATCATATCAAGTATCTTTTCCGACCAAAAAGCTATGAGACTAGATATCAGTTACAGGAAAAAATCTGTAAAAAAATACAAACACATGGAGGCTAAACAATACACTACTTAATAACCAAAACATCACTGAAGAAATCAAAGAGGAAATCAAAAAATACCTAGAAACAAATGACAATGAAAACGTGACGACCCAAAACCTATGGGATGCAGCAAAAGCAGTTCTAAGAGTGAAGCTTATAGCAATACAATCCTACCTCAAGAAACAACTCAAATAAACAACCTAACCTTGCACCTAAAGCAATTAGAGAAAGAAAAACAAAAAAAACTCCAAAGTTAGCAGAAGGAAAGAATCATAAAGATCAGATCAGAAATAAATGAAAAAGAAATGAAGGAAACGATAGCAAAGCTCAAAAGCTAAAAGCTGGTTCTTTGAGAAGATAAACAAATTTGATAAACCGTTAGACAGACTCATCAAGAAAAACAGGGAGAAGACTAAAATCAACAGAATTAGAAATGAAAAAGAAGTAACAACTGACACTTCAGAAATACAAAGGATCATGAGAGTTTACTACAAGCAACTATATGCCAATAAAATGGACAACCTGGAAGAAATGGACAAAGTCTTAGAAAAGCACAACCTTCCAAGACTGAACCAGGAAGAAACAGAAAATAGAAACAGACAAATCACAAGCACTGAAATTGAGACTGTGATTAAAAATCTTCCAACAAACAAAAGCCCAGGATCAGATGGCTTCACAGGCAAATTGTATCAAACATTTAGATAAGAGCTAACACCTATCCTTCTCAAACTCTTCCAAATTATAGCAGAGGGAGGAATACTCCCAAACTCATTCTACGAGGCCAACATCACCCTGATACCAAAAACAGACAAAGATGTCACAAAGAAAGAAAACTACAGGCCAATATCACTGATGAACATAGATGCAAAAATCCTCAACAAAATACTAGAAAACAGAATCCAACAGCACATTAAAAGGATCATACAACATGATCAAGTGGGGTTTATTCCAGGAATGCAAGGATTCTTCAATATATGCAAATCAATCAATGTGATACACCATATTAAAAAACTGAAGGAGAAAAACCATATAATCATCTCAATAAATACAGAAAAAGCTTTTGACAAAATTCAACACCCATTTATGATAAAAACTCTCCAGAAAGTAGGCATAGAGGGAACTTACCTCAACATAATGAAGGCCATATATGACAAACCCACAGCCAACATCGTTCTCAATGGTGAAAAGCTGAAACAATGTCCTCTACGATCAGGAACAAGACAAGAGTGTCCACTCGCACCACTATCATTCAACATAGTTTTGGAAGTTTCAGCTATAGCAATCAGAGAAGAAAGAGAACTAAAAGGAATCCAAATCAGAAAAGAAGAAGTAAAGCTGTCACTGTTTGCAGATGACATGATACTATACATAGAGAACCCTAAAGAGGCTACCAGAAAACTACTAGAGCTAATCAATGAATTTGGTAAAGTAGCAGGGTACAAAATTAATGCACAGAAATTGCTTACACTCCTATACACTAATGATGAAAAATCTGAAAGAAAAATTAAGGAAACACTCCCATTTACCTTTGCAACAAAAATAGTAAAATACCTAGGAATAAACCTACCTAAGGAGACAAAAGACCTGTATGCAGAAAACTATAAGACACTGATGAAAGAAACTAAACGTGATACAAACAGATGGAAAGATATACCATGTTCTTGGATTGGAAGAATCAACATTGTGAAAATGAGTCTACTACCCAAAGCAATCTACAGATTCAATGCAATCCCTATCTAACCAGCAATGCCATTTTTCACAGAACTAGAACAAAACATTTCACAATTTGTATGGAAACACAAAAGACCCCGAATAGCCAAAGCAATCTTGAGAAAGAAAAACGGAGCTGGAGGAATCAGCCTCTCGGACTTCAGACTTTACTACAAATCTACAGTAATCAAGACAGTATGGTACTGGCACAAAAACAGAAATATAGATCAATGGAACAGGATAGAAGGCCCAGAGATAAACCCACGGACCTATGGTCACCTTATTTTTGATAAAGGAGTCAAGAATATACAATGGATAAAAGACAGCCTCTTCAGTAAGCAGTGCTGGGAAAACCAGACAGCTATGTGTAAAAGAATGAAATTAGAACACTCCCTAACAACATACAGAAAAATAAATTCAGAATGTATTAAAGACCTAAATGTAAGGCCAGACGCTATCAAACTCTTAGAGGAAAACCTAAGCAGAACACTCTATGACATAAATCACAGCAAGATCCTTTTTGACCCACCTCCTAGAGAAATGGAAATAAAAACAAAAATAAACAAATGGGACCTAATGAAACTTAAAAGCTTTTGCACAGCAAAGGAAACCATAAACAAGACCAAGAGACAACCCTCAGAATGAGACAATACTTGCAAATGAAGCAACTGACAAAGGATTAATCTCCAAAATTTAAGCAGCTCATGCAGCTCAATATAAAAAAATGAATAACCCAATCCAAAAATGGGCAGAAGACCTAAACAGACATTTCTCCAAAGAAGATATACAGATTGCCAACAAACACATGAAAGATGCTCAACATCACTAATCATTAGAGAAATGCAAATCAAAACTACAATGAGGTATCACCTCACACCAGTCAGAATGGCCATCATCAAAAATCTACAAACAATAAATGCTGGAGAGGGTGTGGAGAAAAGGGAACCCTCTTGCACTGTTGGTGGGAATGTAAATTGATACAGCCACTATGGAGGACAGTATGGAGGTTCCTTAAAAAACTAAAAATAGAACTACCATATGACCCAGCAATCCCACTACTGGGCATATACCCTGAGAAAACCATAATTCCAAAAGAGTCATGTACCACAATATTCATTGCAGCTCTATTTACAATAGCCAGGATATGAAAGCAACCTAAGTGTCCATGGAGAGATGAATGGATAAAGAAGATGTGGCACATATACCCAATGGAATATTACTCAGCCACAAGAATAAATAAAATTGAGTCATGTGTAATGAGTTGGATGGACTAGAGTCTGTCATACAGAGTGAAGTAAGTCAGAAAGAGAAAAATAAATACCATATGCTAACACATATATGTGGAATAAAAAAAAAATGGTTCTGTAGAACCTAGGGGCAGGACAGGAATAAAGACACAGATGTAGAGAATGAACTTGAGGACACAGGGAGGGGGAAGGGTAAGCTGGGACGATGTGAGGGAGTGGCATGGACATACATACACTACCTAATGTAAAATAGATAGATAGTGGGAAGCAGCCATATAGCACAAGGAGATCAGCTCGGTGCTTTGTGACCACCTAGAGGGGTGAGATAGGGAGGGTGGGAGGGAGGCACAAGAGGGAGGAGATATGGGGATCCATGTATATGTATAGCTGATTCACTTTTTTATAAAGCAGAAACTGACACACCATTTTAAAGCAATTATACTCCAATAAAGATGTTAAAAAAAAAAAAAGTCAGTGTCAGTAGAATTCTTCCTAACCCCAGAATCCACTCTCCTATAGGCAGTCAACTAGGAACACTCTTCTTTCCACCTAAAGTGTTTGGAAGAAACCATCGAATCAAATGTAGCATAAAAATAGATTTAGCTGTATGTTACTAATGCACTGATTTAAAGTTTCTAGCAAAGACACCAGACACATTATTATATTCACAGCTATGCTTCTAAATCCACTTATTAGACTAACAGTTGCAAAGAAACTTAGTATTTCACAGTTACATCTGCCTCAAGGACATCTTCTGTCGAAACCTGCCTGGTGGTCATACATCAGAGGTCTCTCTGTACCTGTAAAATGCCTATACATTTATAACATTCTATTTATTATGCAGGTAACTTTAAAACTTTTGATTTATTTATGGTGGTGTTTACTTGGTATGTGAATACTGTGCCTACATATTTTATATTGTTGATGTGACTTAACAAATACTGTCATTTCATATAGTTTGGAAAATAAAATAATCAGGTCAAAAAGCATAGTTTTCCTCCTTGCATCAAAGTTCTCCAATGAATATTTCATTTCATAACTCCTTTGGTTGAAATGATTAAAATTCAATAGGTTTATATTTAACAGGATATCATAAGTCAGAAGTTTCACCATAAGGTCCAAGACATACATCCTTGGGTATAGTATTTTTCTCTTCTTGATTATTTAAAGTCATTATAGGTCCAAAGAGAACTTCTGTGTCTCCCATAAAAAACTCTGCAGACTTGAGCCCCATCCATTTCTAAGATCCGTGAAAAGGTCAAAGCAATCCTGGCATGAACTTTAGGGGTTTGTGTTCCCCTTTTTTGGTAGGCTAAGGATTTGGATCAAAACCAATCCACAGACACAAAATAGACTGACAAGAAACATTTACAACACATGTATAACTAGGGGTTAATATCATTAATATCGTAGTGGAAAAATAACTGCAAATAACAAACAAAAGTATGTTTAAAACCATTATGTTGGAAAATATAAAGGATTCATCAGATTGCTGAAAATATGAGAGATAAAGTACTTCTTGGTATGTGATTGATGATGATAATAGTAAAATTTGTTCTAGTTTCTTTATAGAACAATTTTCCAAAAACTATCAAACATAAAATAACCCTACATCTGAGCTAGTATTATCTTCAAGTATTCTTTTTCCAGAAACAATGTCTATAAATATATACATAAATATATGAACATATATGTACATGTATGTTGCACAAATACACAAATACTAATATGTATGCATACGTGTAGATACAATTCTATTTAACTACCTTAAATACCCATTTTCCCACCTGTAAAGCAGGAATATTAATGACTGGTGTAATGGAGTTGTGTTTATTAAGTGAGATAATACATGTAAACAATTTAGTTAATGCAGGACACATAGAAAGTACCCAATTCATTTCTGTCATTATTATAAAAAACAGAAAATACTCTTTTATTCATTTTGGTCACAAAAATTAACCTGGAAAAGCATACCCTAAAAAATACCAGAAGAGTGGGAATTGGGAAAGGAGCGAGGTAGGAAAAGAATTTTCATGTTATATAATATGGACCCATGTTTAATAATTTTCAAAGAGGATTTGTGGCTTTGTAAATTAAGTAGCTATGATGATACTGATGGTGGTGGTTGGGTGGTGGTTATAATCTAGGAATTCAGGAATTCTTCACTCAGAAATCGGTAAATTTGACTTTAGATTAAAAAAGCATTTTTTTCACTTAAAATCTTACATTGGTCTATAAGAATTAAATAGTCACCGATATACACCTTCTCTAAGAATGAGAGCTTGTTGGAAATGTTTCAGAAAATATTTTGGTTATACATAAGCAGTGGAGAACATACCTTAGGAGAAATATGAAGTTTAATCAATTTAGTAAGCTTGATTTATCCCTGAAAAAATTCAACTGACTAGTTCTCCTTTTTAAGTCTGGAGGATGTTCAAAGAAAAAACTCTTGATGAAAAATCTTTAGTTCTCTTAAACTTAAATCGGTAAGCTATTACCAGGAACTCATAATTGATCTTACCTATGCTGGAGGAAAATACCGATTTTTCATGAATCATGCCCTTTATGTTTGAAGTTGATGCTTATTATGGTGTTGTTATTGAATGTGAATGAGCGCGACTAAAAAAGCTGAGCAATTAGCAGTCTTTACAAGAAAACCTTCACATAACGATATTTCTCTTCGTGGGTATTTGTAATCACTATTTACCATGCTGCCCCTTAAACTCGCAATTATGTTTCTGAAAATAACTCATTTCATTTTGAATTTTACTTGAAAAAGTGTTTTCTATTAGTATTTCTTCAAGGCCCTAATTGAGGCCGTCTTTTTTTCAGTGTGTCTGTAAAACTTTTCACACTCCAGCTCTTCATGGTCCTAGTTTACCTAGTCATTCAGTCTCCAAAGTCTCCACCTGTTGTGCACGTGTCCTGACTGTAAGCCCTGAAGATTTGTGTGGTGCCATCATCACTAGAATATTTATTAGTCTGACCTCTTGGGTGGAATCTTACTATTGATCCTGTAGTAACATCATTTAAACTTGCAGAACGTGTTGTGAAGAAAAGTATGCACATTTTCAGTTTCATGGATATTATAATTTAAACAAACTGGGGAGCATTCATTCCTTCATTTAATCATTTGGCAAATATGTTAAAATGACTTCCACATGCCAGGCATGATTCTAGGTACCCAGAGACAGATGTAAACACAATGGATAAAGTTTATTTTTGCCATAATCTAAAAACAAATAAAATCAGTAAATGAAATAATTTAAAACATGAACAGAAAATATAGTTAAGTCTTTGTTGAAAATAAAATAATTTGATGTGAGACCTTGTACCAACTTTGTAAGGGGCATATCATGATTCCTGAAGCCAGAAGATAATTAGCAAGAGATCCAAGAGCAAATAAATAATCAGTGGTAGAGCCTTAATTTGAACCCAGGCATCTTACTTGTTTATCTTTATTTATAATATGGCATATTGTATATTTCTCCCCATCTTTATTCTTAGAAATTCACTTTGGTCAAAAACTGAATGCTGCAAACATCTTCCATATCATCCTAATTCTCAAAATACTTGATTTTGTTACATGTTATTAGGTGAGCCTTAAAAAGTAATATTTTATTTTATTATTATAGGATAAACCATAGATGATTAAGAATTTATAATCACAATGGTTAATTAATATAACTTTGTCTTCTAATATACACCACAGCACTGTCTACTAAATATTGTACGTTCACTCACTCTCACCTTCAGTTCTCACAACAGCTCTAAATTACAATTGTTTTATTATTCTCTTTGAATAATAGATGGAGCTATGTCTGAGAGAGATTATATAAATTGTCTTCTTTCTGTTCCTTGTATGATCTAAAATCTTTCCTGCCTTTGAGCTTTAAAATTTGCAATCCTCTTTGCCTGGAAATTTCCTCTTCTCCCCCCACCCTCCAACCCCTATCCTTCCCCAATCTTCAATGACTGTCCTTCACATCTGTTTGAGCTCAACTCAAATATCATCACATAATATGTCTTCCCACTAAGTAGGTGGACCACTACTCTGCCTATGGTTATGCCCTATTGTTGTCTATTCTGTAATTATATTTTAATTTTATAGCAGTCTTTCACTAGCAAAATTACTATTACTTACATCTTTTTTTCTTTTTTATTGTATGTGTTTCCTACTAGCAGTCACCATCTGTCCTGCTTACCAAAATCTACACAGTACCTCAAACAATGCCTGGCATTTAGTAGGGTCTAGCATACTTTAGAAGATTAAAAAATATATTAACTAACCCCTATTATGATTATAAACTGTCAATCACCTACAGTCTAATACATGCATATAGTAGGCACTCAAAATTAGTGGAGTATAAGTAGTACTGACAATGAAAACTAGAGATAGGGTACATATGTTATTGTGGTTACTCTTTAATAAGAATTTCATATGTAAGTAAAGATCTGAAATTAGCAATGAATCCCTACTATACTCTATCTATACATATCATATTAACAGTAAAATTAATATATTTGTGTATAGACATACATTCTAACAACGTTAGTCTTGAATTCTTAAACAATTTTTCCCCTTCAGAAATTTGTCAATTTTCAGAATAAGGCATAGCAGAAAAAAAAAGAAAGCAGCATCCTAAAGCATAAGTATTCTCCATTATATATTTAAATATCTTTGTTTTCTCTAGGATCAATAATTATATCTGCACCTCTTGCTTCTCTCTCATGCCAGGGTTTTGCTTTAACTGCCTGATGATCTGCCATGGATTTTATCTGCTTTTTATCTGCTGTACATGAAGTACAGCAATGGTTTGTAAGAGTATCTGCCATGATCTCTCTCTTCCTGAGAGAGGGAGATAAAATGTTGCTTCTAAAGCAAACAAAGTATCTTTGGGAACAAAAGGAGAAGACCCAGGATCTGGGTTCTTATCCTTTAGAATATGAATAATTTTCTCTAGGGGGAAGATCTGCTGTGTGTCACTGAGTTCACAACCCAGGGTTTTATACTCCTTGAAATTTAAATATTTACCTCAAGGAGACTATATCTCTCCAGAGTTTTCACTATCTAGGCTTGTCTTTTAACACAGGTCCCATGTTTCAGTAAAATTTGCCCAGGCATATCCAACAGTTTAAATGTTATCTCTATATAACAGTAAATAGATATTTTAAAATATCTCAGCTTTGGTAGTGTATATATCAATGCTACTCTCTCACTTCACGGGGAGATCAGCTCGGTGCTTTGTGACCACCTAGAGGGGTGGGATAGGGAGTGCAGGAGGGAGACACAAGAGGGAGGGGATATGGGGATATATGTATATGTATAGCTGATTCACTTTGTTATACAACAGAAACTAACACAACATTGTAAAGCAATTACACTCCAATAAAGATGTTAAAAAAAATCTCAGCTTAATATAACAGTATAAAGAAGTTTACAGTCCCACAAAAGGATTGTTTCTGTTTCTTTTTGTTCCTTTGTTTTGTTTTTGTTTATTCTTAAGTAAGAAGATACTAGAACGTTTTATGAAAATGCACAGCAAAAAGAGAGAAACTGGTAACTGGTTCAGTTGCCAGAACAAATTCCTTGAGGCGTCAAGAGTTAATAGACTACAGAACACAAGTGGAGGGATTGGACTAATTAAAGCAGTTGATGTTCTTCCATCCATCACACCAGAATAAAAGAAAAGAACATGGATACAAATACTAGCAACTTAGTAAATTCCATGATGAGAAAATGAGGGAGTTTCTCTGTGATTGCTTTTTTATCTTAATGAAGTTTATTGCAAGTTTATCAGCTTGCAGTAAGAGTTGGGATGTTATTAGTGTATATTAGAGGTTTAAGATTAGAGGAAAGATCTAAAATATCTATCTTGGTGATTGGGATCATGACTTTACTGGGGAAATATAGTTGGCAAGTAATTAGAATAAGCTAGTAGTTGAATTTTTTCAGATAAATCATTTAAAAAAGCAACAGAAAAGAATTTAAGGGTGTGTGATACTTAATTTTCTTTGTCAACTCTGCTAGGTTTTTTTTTTGCCAAATGCCAGTCTGGATATTTTTTTTGCCAAATGCCAGTCTGGATATTGCTCTGAAGGTATTTTGTAGATGTGGTTATATTTACAGTTGGTTTACTTTAAGTAAATATTACCCTCAATTATGTGGGTGGGCCTCATCAAATCAGTTGAAGGCATTAAAAGCAAAAACTAAGGTTTCCTAGAGAAGAAAGCATTCTGCTTCAAGATTGTAACACTGAAAATTTGTCTGAGTTTCCAGACTGCCAGCCTGCCTTACAGATTTCAGATCTGCTATATCCAACAATTGATTTTGTGAGCCAATTCCTGTATATAAGTTCTTCTGTTGCTTCTGTTTTTCTGTAGAACCTTGACTAATACAGGGTGCTTTCATTTAAGTTATGTTGAACTTTCGTATAAGTTATAGACTCTAAGTTGGGTAAAGAGAGCTATGACAAGATGGGGAAGGGATAGATTGTGATAGCATAGTAAGATCAGTGGGTTGCCCTCAACACAGCCACTGAAGAAGACCTGGGGTGGAATGAAAGTTTTGTAAGCTTTCCAAAGCATTTGCTGATGATAAACTGAGTTTTAAGAGGTTAAATTAAAAGCTTTTTTTAGACAAAAAAGGAAAACTGATTTGGATTGTGAGATATAAATTGTGATATAGAAATAATATTCCAGGTGATGATGCATGAATTGGAAGGCCTGGGTTCCTGGTACTGACTGAAGTAAACAGGCATATGGAGAATAATGGAATTAGCCATCATGGAATCGTAGAATAGTGTGAGTGATCAGTCTAAGCTGCTTTCTGTGTATTTCACTGGAAGTTATAGAGACCCTGGGCAACTCATGTGTCCTGTGGGATGGCTGTTCCCATTGGAATAATAACAACAATGATAATAACAACAGTAATAATAATGACAAGATGAACAAGAGAGGACAAAGAACAGCTAATATTCCTATATTATATACTATGTCTGAGGCACAGTTCAAAGCACTTGCCATATATCACCCACTTAATCTACTCATTGAAACTATTAATTAGCTGAAATAATTATAGATAACTTTTTCAAGGACACAGATAAGACGACTTTGAAAGAAAATCCCTATTTCTCTGTTTTATCACTTATATTATGGAGATAAATCAATGGCGTGATAGTGTAGATTCACTCCCCAGGGCTAAAGATGCCTACGTCGATTTATCAGAGTAACTGACCTGACCAGAGCTCATGTCTAGCATCAGAGAAATAGGAATCATTATGGACTGCTAAGGGATATATATAATATGTAATATAGCTAATAAATGGGATCCTGTTTAGATGTGGACAGGCTCCACCGTGTAACACACATATATTCCCCCTTTGCATCAGTCATGGTCCTTGGAAGAAACAGATGACACACATAAATGGGATAATTGAGAATAATTTAATTTAGGAAGAACAGAATTATTTACAAAGCTCTTGGCAGAGTTAAGAGCAACAAGTGAGACAGTGAAGCATTCTTCCAAGTAACAGCATGGAGCTATGATCAGCCCAAATCCTGAAGAAGAAAAGTGAGGGTCAGTGGTCAGAATACAGAGAGAGTAGCTCTCAGAGAGAACCATCTTGCGGGAATTGGGCCTTGGTTAGTGGGAAACTGTGATCCTGTGGCTCTGACCATTCCCTTCTCCCACCTGGCCATCTTCCTACAGTTACTCCTATTGGTGGAATCAAATAGAAAGACAGAGCAAGGGAACCCATTGATGCAGCCCACAAAGATCAGCCTTCCAGGAGCACAGAACAGGGAGAAAATGAGAAGGTTTGGAGAAGCAAACAGGGTATCTCTTACATACAGAAACTCCAACCCAAATCCACACTGCAAGTATCTATGGACAAAGAAACTACTTGTAATGTAACTTTTAAGTCCCAAATTCATGTATATCAGAGAAAGCCCAGAATGTCTTGAAGGATAAAACATTCTTTGACAAAGCAATAGAACAGTATGTGACCTTGTTTCTCTTTTTTGACTATATTATAATAACTTTTATCTTCTACCTTAAGAGGTTTATCAGCTACAAACCACTTTACACAGAAAAAATATGAAAACTAAGTCTAAGAGAAGTTAGAGATACTTGCCCAGTTTGTAGTTGTAAAGTGACTGAGGCAAGCTGCGAGATATTTCTTTCTATAGGCAATGATCTTTCCATTACAATACATCTTCCACCGGAATATTGTTCAGTGACCCCTGCCCCTACCTATCTTTGGCTTTTCAAAGTGAGTTAATCTCACCAGGGCACTTGCATTTTCATTTCTACAAAAATATCTTCTAATCCCCTTTCTTTCCTACATCTTCACTCTTTGCTGGTTATCTTTATTTTTTTTCCTGCTTTTTTCCTGTGTCTCTCTCTTGGACCTAATTGAATCTCATTTCTCTTTTATTGATAATTTCTTTCCACAAATAAAAATGCTCAGGTTCTATTTAACCACCCAAATATTTTTATTAGTATTATTACTTTCTAATCTGTTACATTTTTAAGTTTCTATCTTGAGCATTTCATCAACATCATAAACATTTTGAAAAATTAACAACTAAAATTACTTACCTCGTATTTCTCTAGCCCTTTTCAATCTGCAGAATTCAATCTGAATTCTGACTGCACCATTCCATTGAAACTGCTTTCTTTAAAATAACTAGACTTAGGAAAATTGATTCCCAAACTTTAGTTTCCTCCTTATTCATTCCCTGAAACCTTTATACAGAATTTGGTTTGTTATCAAGAGAATCATTCTTGAAATGTTTTCTTCGTTTTCTTTCAGTGATGCCATACTGTTCTAATTCCCTTAATTCTCATTTCAATTTAGCTGTCCTCTTTGATGTGTTCTATTCCCATTTTCCTCGTAAAAATGTAGGTTATTCATATCTGTTTTGCACTCTCTATTCTATCTGCACATTTTTCGTAACTACCTTCGGCACTCCCAACATTCAGTTCTCATCTACATAAATGTTTTGTCACTCTCTTTCTTCTAATCATAATTTTTCTATTTCAACAACCTATGGGATAATTCTCTTCCTGTGTTTTCTAAAGTATGTGCTTTTGATTATATATTACAGAAAATATGCTGGAAAAATTTACTACAGCCAAGCATTTATTCTCCTCTTTGATAATCACAGTGTATACTGCAGTATTTAAGGTGCAAAGACATCCTGAAAAAGAAATGACTTTGATCAGGTCAGATGTTCCAATTGTTTCACTAGAGTCTCTCTCCCTTTTCTTTCTCATAAAAACCTACTAATTGCCACCAGAAATTTGGCTTCACAGAAAACACACTGCAGGATGGCATTCCAAGTGAAGTCCCAAATTTAGTAAGTTCCAGACAGAATTCTCCTGGGAATGCCTACCAGTGGCTCTGTGAAGCTCCCATTAACTAACCCAGTTTCAAAATATTGGAGTTATCTTTTCTTCTTTTCCCAACAGTCTACATCTAACCACTCAATAAAATTGGTTAACTCTATTTTTAAAAGAATCATACAGTCACCCCTCTCCCTTCCCATTTCCATGAATATTAACTTATACTACAGACTCTCTTTGTCTCGCAAACAATATTTCAAAACAGAATTTCTATTTAGTTTTCTTATTTTCATAAGTTTAAACTATCATCTTTTAATTTTCCCGTTAAAAATCTTCACTGGTAAAGTTACTCCAATAGAAACAATTATATATGTCATTCTCACATTTAAAATAAATGCTCTAAGACATGACTTTAATCACCATATCAAGAAGAATTTCATTCTTCATGGGAGTGTTATACTAGATTGCTCTTAGGACTCTTAAAACCATAAAATATTTTGATTATCTTCATTCATTAATTTGTTTATTCAATAAAACTTTGGGGGTATTCAGTATATGCCTTGCTTCATGACATGTATGGGAATACACAAAGATAAACACAACTATGTCAGGCCATTATGTGTATGTGTGTGTGTGTTCTTACCATGGCAAATGATTCTGATTACTCTGGGGGAAAATTTACTCAGTGAAAGCTACCTAAGAAGTAAAAAAAGATAAAAATACCATGTCACAAAGCCCTTCTATTAGATAAAGCATGGCATATGTAGGTGACTATGATTATAAGCTACATAAGACCTGAATGAAGATATTTATTCAGGACATGTATGTTGTGTTTACTGCTCCTGGTCTCAAGAATAATTCCCTCACCCCCCTATAATAGATGCATGAATTCATTGTCCGGTTAGGTCTTTGTTCTTTGTTAACTCCCGTTTGTCTGTGTTTGGTGGTGAGGTGTTATATAGACCACAGTGGTTTAGACTTCATGATCTGAAATCATACAGGGATTCAAGCTCTGACTTTCCCATTTATTAAACTTACTTTAAGTAAAATAAGTTTTAAAAAAAAGTTCCCACCACAGGAAATGGTAGAAGATATTTTTATCCTAAGAGTTGTAAAAATTAATGTGCATTGGCATATAATAATTGCTCAATCAGTGTTATCAGTTATTAGTATTTCATTATCATATCTCACGCTTTTATCTCTCAGAGAGATATTGACTCTTTGTTAACTTATGTCTTTAGTGTGTAGTTCTTTTAGCCCACAAATTCCTGTAAGGTTGTGCACTAGTTTTCTATAGCTGCTGTAGCAAATTACCACAAACTTCTTGGCTTAAAACAACTTTACTTTTTAAAATTCTTTAAATAATATAAGTTATTATTAAGTTAATAAAACAGTTCTGAAAGTCAGCAGTTCAAATGGCTCTTACCATACAGTGTTGGCAAGCCTGCATTCCCTCTGGAAGCCATAGGGGAGAATCTGCCTTTTCCAGATTGTAGAGACTACCTGCATCCTTAGCTCATGGTCTCTTCCTCTTTTATCAGTGCCAGCAGAGTAACATTTTCAAATTTCTCTTTCTGCCTCTGACCTCTTTCTTCTAGAATGATCCTTGTGATTACATTGGATCAACTAGATAATCCAGGATAATCCTATCTCAAAATCTTATTTTAATCACATCTGCATAGTCCTTTTTACTTTGTAAAATATTCACAGGTTTCAGGGATTAGGAAGTAGACATCTTCAGGGGCCACTATTCTTTCTACCACATGCAGGATCAATAGATTTTGTTTTATTTTTAAATAAAAATTTAGTGTATATCTTCGTCATGTGGGGGGTACAATGAATGTCTGTTGAGCAGATGAATCAATAATGGAAGAATGAATAGTGAATAATAGAAAATCTTAGAAATACCTGGATTTCCTTCTCCATTGCTGATACTCCTTAATTACTCAAACCAGAACTTCCTGCACTCTGCTAGAGTAACAACAAACTCATGAAAGGTTTAGGCTTTTCTATATATTATAAAAAGGCTTACCTACCTATTATAAGTCAGCTTGGGACAAAGCTCCAACAAGAAGTGTGCTTTCAGGATAAAAGTCTGTCGTCTTGTTAACTTGACTCTCATCCATGTATGTACTGTAATTACAATGGTAAGAACGTTTTGAATGAGTGACATGTGTCAGGTGTGTTTCTTTGAGGTGAATGAGTGTGGTACTGCTTAGAACATTCCAAGTTGTAATTTTAACTTGAACACTATTTTTTACTTTGCAGAATGTCAAAAGTTTCTCTGTATCAACTAAAGAGAGGCACTTATCTCTAAATTCATGAAGGCTTAATAGAATATGTTTGATAAACTTATCAATATAGATGGCAGTTATTTATATAGATTGTACTGCTCATTATATATATATATATATATATATATATATATATATATATATATATCCTGCTTTAAGCTACAGTGAAAGAGCTTTGCATCTGAATGTTTTTATTTACTAACTGCTCAGAGCTGTTAGTCAATATTCAGTTTCTAAGGTTTCATTAAGCTCAATGGAATTTTTGCTCATCCATTTAAACTTTAACCATGGCAAAACAGAACATAGATAATGATTTATTGCTTCAAAATAGAACCATGAAATGACATGAAAAATGTTCATATCTTGATTGAAATATGAGCATTTACAAGGTTATTATATTTAATTCACTTCATGTCAGCAGAACCAATAGAGTTTTCAGTGCTATGTTCCTGTATTTATTTGCATTACAAACTCTCATACTGAAGGCTGTTGTCTCAATCAGTTCACGTGGCCGTAGGCAGAAAACTCTGTACATGACATGCTTGTCATCTATGGTTCCTTTATAGATAAGTTTCAAATTTAAAAATTTTATAATCAGCTACAGTTATTTGTTTAAAAGAACACTCCTTATACCATAGTACTGACTTTAATATTTTCTAACGGAATTGAATTAAATAAGAAATATCCTCAGTGGAAGTCTTACTAAATTCCAACCTGTCTATAGGATGCTTTATTTGGAATGTAGACATTTTGGTAAACATCAAATTTATAATCGCACACACAAAAATACTAATAGATGTAGTTACCCAGCAGATTTTTTTTGTTTCTTTAGTTGATGCCTACCGAGAAGAGTAATAGAAGGGCCAAGAGTATTGTTAATTAGGCCTAGGGGCTAATTCTCACTTAAATTCCAAAAAACAAAAGTGAAAAAAACCAAAGCCTGTTGAAAAATTGTAGAAAGTACCCCAAGGTGAGACATTCTGAGGACTGACACTAATACAGGATAAGAAAAAACAACCTGAATATCTTAAGAAATGTATTTTATTCAGTCTAGTAGAAACTTATTGGAGTAACCAAATATCGCAGCTTTCTCCTCATAGTCCCAGTTTACACATTTTACCTCAAATAATTATTAGTAGCCCCACCAGATACTCTCAAAGAGCTCCTGATAGGGTGATAAATTATATATGATCACATAAAACTTAAAGGCCTAATGCTTTAGATCCTAAAAGACCTTCATTGTTGAGAAGAAAATGCTCCCTAAACTAAAAAGATTGCTAGAATTTGAGCAACTTTTGCTATTCTATTAGAAAAAGAGTCATGAAGTTTGAAGACCAGTCTTTGGGAACTGATCTATTTGATGTGTATATTGCTTGGTCTAGTCTGTGACAGTTTCATTAAACTAGTATAATTTTCTTTGGCAGAAAAGTGATTGTATCTAATTTCAGAGCCAAATCTCTTGAGCACCCTAAGCTAAAAGTTGCAGTATGAGAAGCTTATCCATTATTTAAATTTTATGTTAAGCATTCGTTGCACTTAATGGAATTTTTTTTAAGATTTCAAAATTCTAGAGGAGGGTGAAATAGGAGACATTTGCTTATAAATTATTATTCTGAGGAAACATTACAAACCCCAACATTAAAAGGATGATATACCTGTGTTTGCTTACCATTAATGTTCCTGGCTTTATATGCTTATTATCATCTAGTAATGTGTAGAATTTTTTAATGAAATGACCTAGATGAATTAATATTAATAGCAATCAAATTAAAACAGAAGAATCCACTGGTTTTGTTTATATCTGCATTATATTTTAATAGTCTTGTGGACTTTGAGGAAAATAGTGGTCTAAGACATGATTTTTGCCCCTACAGAAATCATTGTGGCATCAAAAACAGCAATCACCATCATCATAATTAATAAAAGTCCTGACAGGAAACAGAAGTGGAGCTCAAACTGGGTATTTTCAGGAGAGTTTAATAAAGGAACTCTTTTCAAAAGGTGTAGAGGAAAGTGCAGTCACGTGTAGAGAAACCACAGGGATAATTCAAAACTTTGAGGCTAGTAACAGAAGGGCTGTTACGACCCATAAACCCCCAAGAGAGGGAGCCCAGGGAATAACCAATACTCACTTTTCCTTCTTTTCCCAGCTAACTTCTGGTGCTCTCTATTGGCCAAAGTCAACAGCGTTTGAGAGGTCAAGGGAGATCATTGATGTAGACCCTACAGACTTCAGCCTCCCAGGGCAGGGAGCGGGGTGGAAACTTTTGCAGAGAAGCTCTTTAGGAGAAAATATAGGACATACAGCAAAACTCTCATCTTCCTCATCAGAACTAACTTCTTTGAACACTTACCAGTTATATACCAAGTAACTTAATCTGTACAACAATGATATAAAATTGTGCATTTCCGCCTCATATTATAGATGAAACTCAAACAATTTAAGTAAATCTCTCAGGGTTGTAAATCTAAGTGGAAGAATTTTCATGAAACCCGAATCTGTTTAAAGACCCTAATCACATTCCTTTCTTTGAAGGTTTCTGCTGGCTGATTCAGGCTGGCACAACTGGTGGAACTCTCTCTACTCTTCAACATGTAGATTGGAAATTTTTAACCTGGTGCTTTGTGAAGGCAGTTGGGCAGGAGTTTGCATTTTTTTTTAACTGTTGATGCCTAGGTAGGGGCTTTTAATCCTCCAAAAACCTGCCATTTTGTTATTCAAGGTTGAGTGTAGCTTTAGGGGCTTTGTCCAAAGAAGAGTTTCTCAACCTTGGCACTGTTGACTTTTAGGGCTGGATAATTCTTTGTTGTGTGTATGGGGGACTTTTCTGTGCATTGTAGTATCCCACTAGATGCCAGTAGTACCTTCCTTCCATGTGACAATCAAAAATGTCTCCAGATATTGACAACTATCCCCTGGGAACCAAAATTGCCCTCAGTTGAGGACCATTGATCTACAGTTGATGGATGCTTCTCATAAACTCTGGGATGTATGTGCTTGGAGACCTTGGTGAAAGTTAAGGGTAGAGCTTAGGTGTGGGTTTGTAGGAATTTATCCTGCTTGATGTCCTTTGATCTTCTTGGATCTATGGTTTGGTATCTGACATTAATTTGGGGAAATTCTTGGTCACTATTTCTTCAGATATTTCTTCTGTTCCTTTCTTTTCCTTCTAGTATTCCCATCAAACCTATGTTTCAACTTTTGTATTTATCCCACAGTTGCTAGATATCTTGTTCCATTTTTTTCAGACTTTTTTTTTTTCAGTTTTGAAAGTTTCTGTCAACATATCCTCAAGCTCAGAAATTCTTCCCTCAGTTGTGTCCAGTCTACTAATGAACCCACCATAGGCACTTTTCATTTCTCTTACATAGTTTTTGTTCTCTAGCATTTCTTTTTACTCTTTCTTCGAATTTCCATCTCTCTGCTTACATTATCCATCTCTTCTTGCATGTTGTCTTCTTGCATGTTGTCTTCTTGCATCTCTCTTGCATGTTGTCTACTTTTTCCATTAGAACCCATAGCATATTAATCATAGTTGTTTTAAATTCCTGGTCTGATAGTTTCAACATCCCTGCCATATCTGGGTCTGGTTCTGATTCTTTCTCTCTCTCTTCAAACTATGTTTCTTTTTTTCTGTTTGGTATACCTTGTAATTTTTTATTGAAGTCCAGACATGATGTGCTAGGTAAGAGGAACTCTGGTAAATAGGACTTTAATGATGTGGTGGTAAAGTGTAGGGGGAGGAGAAGTTTTACAATATTCCCTGTGAGAACCTGGTAGAGCTCCAGGAAGTAAAACTCACAAAAGTGTGGTGACCCCCTATGACTTGACCTCACTGAAGTTTTTAACTCTCAGACTTGTTCATGCTGAGCCTCCAGCAATCCAAGAATTACAGTTCAGGTTTTCCTACCCCAGCACTAGTTCCTGTGGAGGTTTCTGCTCATGAGTCTCCTCTTGGTAAGTTGTGATTCTTTTTATGCACCTGTCTATCTCTCCAATTTTGGCAAAAGTGGTTTGCCCTTTGACCTCACTTCTCTGACAGATCAAAGAAGAGTTGTTGATTTTTTCAGTTTGTTCAGGTTTGTACTTGTTAGGAAAAATTGATGACTTTCTTACATGCTGGAGTGGAAACTGGAAGTCCGGGGATTGCCTTTTAACCAAGGGTAAAGTTTATGACCTTGTGGAGGTGAGGCTAGGCTTTGAAAATGGCCTGAGATAAATGGCAAGTGTATACAAAGGGCATTAAGCAAGGCCTACAGGCCACATCTTGATACTGAACTACACTTGGAGTGTGTGTGTGTGTGTGTGTGTGTGTGTGTGTGCGCTTGCTCCAGCCTTAGCTGATGTGTGGCTGGCAGAGGGGGCTTAGATAAAAGTAAGGAAAGCATTTAAGCAGGGTTTCATATTGCTACAGAGTATTAATGAAGCCCTAACTCTTAGTTTTTAGTACTAGGAACACTTGGGCAGCTTTAGATAGGTTGGCCCAAATTTAATTCTACAGTCAGATTTAGAGGTAACTATGAAGGGACCAGAAAACTTTGGATTCATGTAGTTTATTCACAGGCTCTTAGACATCACTCTCCATTCCTTAAGATCTACTCTTAGCAAATTTCAAGTGTAAAACAAAGTATTATTAACTATAGTAAACATGCTATACATTATCCCTAGAACTTATTCATCTTATAACCCTTTGACTAGCATCTCCCCATTTACCCCACACTCAACTCCTGGTAACCACTATTCTACTCTTCCTTTCTATGATTTTTTTTTTTTTTTTTTTTTTTTTTTTTTTTAGATTCTACATTATTTGTCTTTCTCTGTCTGGCTTAGCATAGTGTCCTCTAGGTTCATCTGTGTTGTCATGAAGAGAATGATTTCCTTCCTTTTAATGACTGAATTACATTGTGTCTGTCTTGTCTGTCTATCATCTACCTATCTATCTAACTATCTATTTCACATCTCTCTTACCCATTCATCCATTGACAGACACTTAATGTTGTTTCTATATCTTGGCTATCATTCCAAATGGTGCAATAAACATGGCGATGTAGATATGTCTTCAAAATAATGATTTTGTTTCATTCAGATATAAATGGGTATATATGTAGAAATGTGATTGCTGGAATGTCTGGTAGTTCTATTTTTAGTTTTATTTTTTTTTTTTGAGCAATCTCCATAGACTTTCAGGGCTGTACCAATTTACATTCCCACCAACAGTTTACAGGGGTCCCTTTTCTCCACATTCTCCACATTTGCCATCTGTTATCTTTTTGATAAATGGTGTCCTAACAGGTGTAAGGTGATAGCTAATTGTGGTTTTGATTTGCATTTCCCTGATGATTAGTGGTGCTGAGCAACTTTTCATACACTTGTTGGCCATTTATATTTCTTCTTTGGAAAAATATCTATTCAGTACTTTGCCCATTTTAAAACCTTATTACTTTTGCTATTGAATTATCCATGTTCCTTATATATTTTGGATATTAACCCCTTATAAGATATGTGGTTTGCACATATTTTCTCCCATTCTGTAAGTAGCCTTTCATTTTGTTGGTGGTTTTATTTGTTGTGCAGAAGATTTTTAGTCTGATGTAGATCCACTTACTTATTTTTGCTTTTGTTGCCTATGCTTTTGGTGTTATATCCAAAAAATCATTGCCAAGACCAATGTCAAGGAGTTTTTTCCCTAAGTTTTCATCTAGAGTTTTATGACTTCAGGTCTTAACACTTAAGTGTTTAATCCATTTTGAGTTAGTTTTTATGACTAGTGTAAGATAAAGATCCAGGTTTATTCTTTTGCATGTGCATATCCAGTTTTTCCAACACCATTTATTTAAGAGACTATCCTTTACTCAGTCTTGACATCCTTGTCTAAGATTAGTTGACCATGTATGTATGGGTTTATTTCTGGTCTCTTTTTACTTCTGTTCCATTAGTCTATGTGTTTGTTTTTGCCAGTACCATATTGTTTGGACTGCTTTGTACTGTAAGTTGAAATCAGGAAGTGTGGTGCCTCCAGCTTTCTTCTTTTTCAAGATTTCTTTGGTTATTCAGGGTCTTTTGTGGTTTTATACAAATTTTAGGATTTTTTTTTCTTTTTCTATGAAAGATGCCATTGGAATTTCAATAGGGATCACATTGAATCAGTATATTGCTTTGGGTAGACCTTTTAACAATATTAATTCTCACAATCCATGGTCATGGGATATCTTTTCAGTTATCTGTGAATTCTTCAATTTCTTTCATCAGTGTCTCATAGTTTTCAGTGTACCGATCTTTCACCTCCTTGGTTAAATTTATTCCTAAATATTTTATTGTGTTAATGCAATTATAACTGGATTGTTTTCTTAATTTATATTTTTGATAGTTCTTTGTTACTGTATAGAAATGCAACTGTTTTTTGTATTTTGGTGTTTTATCCTTCAAATTTACTGAATCCATTTATTAGTTCTAAAAAGTTTTGGTGGGATCTTTAGGGTTTTCTATATATAAGATCATGTCATTTGCAAACAGACCCAATTTTTACTTCTTCATTCCCAATTTGAATGCCTTTTATTTCTATTTCTTGCCTAATTTCTCTGGCTAAGACTTCCAGTACTATGTTAAATAGATATGGTGAGAATAGGCATCCTTGTCGTATTCCTCATCTTTGAGCTTTTCCTTTTGAGTATGATGTTAGCTGTGGGTTTGAGTTATACATGGCTTTTCTTATTTTGATGTACATTCCTTCTATATCCAATATTGTTGAGAGTTTTATCATGAATATAGGATGAATGTTGTCATTCTGTTGAGATGATCATATGATTTTATCCATACCATTTTGTTAATGTGCTATATCACACTGATTTATGTATATTGAAACATCCTTGCATCCCAGGGATAAATTCCACATGATTCTGGTGGTATATGATCCTTTTAATGCACTGTTGAACTCTGTTTGCTAGTATTTTGTTGATACTTTTTGCATCTATTTTCATTAGGGATATGCGCCTGTAATTTTCTTTTCTTGTTATGTGCTTTTCTGGCTTTGGTATCAGCGTAATGCTGGCCTTGTAAAATAAGTTTGGAAGTACTTCTTACTTTTCAGTTTTTTGGAAGAGTTTGAGAAGTATTAGCATTAATTTTTTAATTTTAAAAATTAATTTAATTTTTTAAATGTTTGGTAGAATTCAGCAGGGAAACTATGTGGTCTTGAACTTTCTTTGTTGGGGATTTTTGATCACTGATTCAATCTCTGTACTGGTTTTTGCATTTTTCATTTCATTTATTCTGTTCTTCAGCTCCAAAATTTCTGGGTGGTTATATTTTATGATTTCATCTCTCTGTTTAAGTTCTCAACTGGTTTGTGTATTTTTTTCTGATTTGGTTTTATTGTCTTTATGTGTTTTCTTATAACTCATTATGTTTCCTTAAAACAATTATTTTGAATTCTTAATCAGACAAATTATAGATCTTTATTTCTTTGTGGTCAGTTACTGGAAAATTATTGTGTTCCTGTGGTGATGTCATGTTTTATTGATTTTTTTGTGTGTTCCTTTACATCTTGTGTTGCTATCTTTGCATTTATAGAAGCAGTGACTTCCTCCAGTCCTTACTGAGTCAGCCCTGCTAGGGAGTCTGAGGTTTTCTCAGAACTTTTGTATGGATTTACCCCTCCCACACTTATTCTCTCTTGGGGAAGGGTGATAATTCTTAAAATGGTATGCTTTCTATTAATCTTACAAAGCCAGGCTTAATGCTGACAGCCTCCCATTTTCTTTCTCTAAGGTGGTGCTAAATGTTCAAGCTTGTGTGCTTTCTCTTAATCTTTGTAGTTGGGCTGGCTTTCTGCACATGCTCACTAACTGTCTTCAAAGTCTGGTACTTTCCACTCATGGGGCTCACTCAGGCAGCCCATCATAGGGGTTGGGAGTGTGTAGGTGAGGCACATGGAATATTGGGGGTGGCTGTGGGCCAGTCAGGGGGATCCACAGGTGAGGAATCTTCAGCATTCTCTGGACAGGCTTTAGATGGAATCCATGAAGCGATTAATAATCCAGTCGAGGCTGGATTAGATTGTTCAGTTCACCTGCCATATTCTCTCCAGGAGTGGGGTCCACGTGACCACTAGTCCTCTACCTCAGAGCCCTGAGTTATTTGTGACCTCCGTGTTCAGCTTTCCTCTCTCCTCTCCCTGAATGGGGTCCCTGCATGGAACTCAGACTGCTTGTGGGTTCACCACGGCTCCCGGTTCATGTCTCACACTTGTATTGAACGGTATTGTGCTAATCTTATCTGTAGGCATGAAGTGCAGGAAAAGCCTTGGGACAGGGGAAAACCTTGATCTCCATCTAAGTTTCTTTTTAATCTGGAGAAAAAACCCTATTGAACTATGTAATGCTTAGATCTGAAAGGCAAACTAACTCCTCAGGTGACAGTAGCATGAGCAAGTAAATGTAACGCTTCCATGACAGCCCCGCGTGGAGCTTGCAGGTTGAGACTGAGAGAGAGCTCCTGAGACAAGCTTTCTTCCAGGACCTGGGACTGCTTCCCTCAGGACCAGGCCCAGGAGAACTGAGCTTGGGGCTGGTAAGACCAGCCCCTCCTAATCTGAAACACCAAAGCTCCCCAGCCCCGTAGTTAGTAGGATCCACATCCTTTTGATAAGCTCTGATCCCTGGCTGCTGCATTCCTACCTTCTCCCTGCCCCACAGTTGTGCAGGCAGCCTCAGTACTCTGGATGGACTGGGAAAGAAGTGGGTCTCTTTGGTAGCATCCCACACAGCTGTGGAAGAAGGTTCACTTTCCCTTGTGGGAGACATCATGGGCTAAGAGAGTCTCTCTTGGCATTGAGCTGTGCTGCGTTGGGGGAGGGTGATGTGGGCAAAAGTGAAACTATTCCTTTTACCTTCCCCAGTACATCTAGTCTCAGAATTTTTGCTTCAGTAGTGTACTAGACTACCAAACTTCCACAAAGGTATTCTCTCTTGTTCATGGGTGATAGTCAAAATTGGTGTTCTTTGAGGGGAAAAAGAGAAAACTCCTATTCTACAAACTTGCTGACATCAATCTCCCCCATTATTAAATCTTATGTTTATAATTAGATTTTTCTGTATTGTGCTTAAGAATTAGTGGTATGCCTGCCATGACATCATTAGGTAATGTTCTTATAGTATGTTCTAATATAATATAGATAGGTTCTATATAGAAATGTTCATATATATATATATATGAATTTCTGGAATCTCTAATCTGTCCTATTTCACTGATATATTTATTTATCTTTACACTAACACCTCACTGTCTTAACTGTGATAAACTTCATGATAAATTTTGATGTATGACAATGTAGTGGTACAACATTTAAGGTCAATTTAAGATTATCATATATCACTTTGTATTTTGAATTTTCATATAAATTTTAGAATCAGCATTTTCGTTTGGTAAGATAAAATACTGCTAATATTTTAAATAGCATTACATTGAAACTATTGAATGATTTAGAAGGAGTTGACCACTTTGCAATATTAAGACTCCTAATCCATGAACATTTACACCTTCCTCAATTGTTCCCCATAATGTTTACTATAAAGATTTTCATTCGTTTCTTCTTTAACTGTTCTCGATTGTGGTAGGCAGTATGGCAAAAAATCCACAAGCTAATCTCTGGAACCTGTAGATATGTTACCTTGCATAGCAAAAAGGAACTTCGTAGGTGTGATCAAGTTAAACCTTTATGGATGGAGATTCTCCTGAATTGTCTGGATAGCAAAGCAAAAAGGAACTTTGTAGGTGTGATCAAGTTAAACATTTATGGATGGAGATTATCCTGAATTATCTGGGTGGACACAAAGATCTGTAAGAGGAAGACAGGAGGGTCTGAGTCAAAAGAGATGTGACAAAGGAAGTAAAGACTGCAAAAACGTAGCCATAAGCCTACTAATATAGGCAGCTTCTAGAAGCTGGAAAAGGCAAGGAAAAATTCTCCCCTAGAGCTTCCAGAAAGAATGTAGCTCTGCTGACCCACTTTGTAATTCTGATCTACAGAATTCTAAGATAATGAATATGTGTTCTAAGTTTGTGGATATTTACTATAGCAACAATAGGAAACCAATATGGCCATAATATTTACTATAAAGATCCTGAACATCTTTCATTAGTGTATTTCTGAGTATTAATATTTTTGATGCAGTTGTAAATGATATTAATTACATTTTCTAAATACTCTTTGCTGTAAAATAGAAATGTAATTATTTTAGTACAGTATTTACCTTGTTTCTAGTGACCTAATTAAATTTATTTATAAATTTGGACATATTATTTGCAGTTTTTTGGGAGTTTCTGTTTATATAATTATGTTATTTACAAACAGCAGCATTTCATTTCTTCCTTCCCTATACTTCCTAATTCTTTGTCTTATGGCATAATTTAAGATCTGACCTAGTATGGGGTACCAGTAGGAGAGAATGTATATGCGAATATAATGTGTTAGACATACGAAAGATATAAATAGTTGTTATAGATATTATGGAATTAGATTTTTTTCTGAGTATAATTAATGCCTTAGAGAAATACAAAGAAAAACTAAAGGTGATTAGCCACCAATTAATTCCTAAGTGTGAAAGCTAGTCGGTCTTTTTGAAAACATATAAAGACTCCTATCTCCTATGATCAGAGGGTAGAAAAATCTGGAGACCAGGCCTAGTACAAAACTATAAGAGTAGAATACTTTTCAACAAATGGGGTGGGAAAATATGCAAAAATAATTAACCCTAAGCATACCTTGCACTTGGTTTAGGTAAAGAGTTCTTAATAGAATTCAAAATCATAAATCATAAAACAAAAGAAAAATCCTCTTTTAGTGATAGGGATAGACAAGAACATATTAATTGGCTCACTGGTCACCTTCCTTTTACTTGAGGCCTTGTTAGTGCTCTAAGGAAGACACCAGATATAGCATAACTTCAGTTGCTGTTAGTACTTGCCCATTGTCATTTAACATAATCTATTTGGTTCTGTAACAGCCAGACTGGTAATTATATACAGATAGACAGTCACCTCCATCCTTATATTCTTTATATCTACAAGATCACTATTAATTTCTGCCATTACTCTCTGAAAGCAATCTGTGTGTGTGTGTGTGTATGTGTCAGTGGAGGGGGTGTTGTTGTATTTCTATTTTTATTTACTAACATGTCCAGATGTGGCAGATGGGTAAATTTAGAGAAATCATGCATTAATTATATTACAAACAAGGAAACCTTAATTGAGCAATAAATTTTCATTGACAAGACACATAAAGAAAATAACCAAAAAACAAAAACACATTCGCCAAGTGATCCATGTTATGAATTTATGAATTGTATTGACAGAAACATAAAGAAAAAAAATTCAAACTTCCCTTTTATTTTAAAAGAAAATGCTCATCAGAGTAGAAAAGTATAGAAAATGTTGGTATAGAAAAGTAAAGTACAGTTTAGGTAAGACTATGTGAAAATAACTGTTAATACCAGTTTAGGTAAGACTGTGGGAGCACTAGATTTGTCCTTGCTCCATCACGCTATTAGTTATATTAACATAATTAACATATGTTTATTGAACACCTGCTACTTCTGTGGTATTTTATATTTATTTCCCTTATACTTGTTTACAACCCTTTGAAGTATAATTCCTAGGATAATGATTGCAAAAGTTGAGACAGAACATTGAAATAAGGTAAATAAGCAGCAGAACCAAGGAGCCAACCTAGAGTTCTGCCCCTGATTTCCTAGCTCTTGACTCTCTACCAATCATCACTGAAAACTGATGAATCACAGTGAGCATAACATAGTTGTTCTTGGGATAAGATGGGCTATTTTAACACATACTCTACCACTTATCTATGATATTTATCTCTTTAGAAGCTCTCTAAGGTTAGAAATACTCAAAGACATAATTTTCTTAAAAGTAAATGAAATGGGTCTAAATGCCAGGACCATGAGCAAGTGAATTTCAGTCTAATGTCAAGAAAATTTTGGTAAAAAATTTCAAACAGATGATTTATAAACATTTAGAAAGGCAGTGAATGACCCATAAAAGCCAGTGAGGATTTTTAAAAATCCTCACTTAATTAAAGTTATTTTTTGATAGACTTGTGGAAGAAGAGGGTTCATTCCTCCATTCCATCATTTAGACTTTTATTCAGCAAACAGTTTTTGAGTGCAAGGAATTCTTCAAAAGACAGGGGATAAGCTTGTGAATAAAACAAAAAGGCCCTGCCCTCTTGGTGAAAAATGGATTAAAACATAATTGCCTAATATAAGTGTATAAGTGCCTATATAAGTGTATATCTATATATGTATCTATACCTATATACCTATATATCTATATCTACATCTACACCTATACGTATCTCTAAATCTATCTATCATCTATTGATCTGTGCATGATACATATTATGTGATATGCAGGGTCAAGTAATGACAAATACTATGCAAAAACATAAAACAGTGTAAGGAGATAAAAAGTGATGGAAAGGGCATGTTCTTTTTTTTTCGCGGCATGTGAGATCTTCCCGGACAGGGGCACGAACCCGTGTCCCCTGCATCAGCAGGCGGACTCTCAACCACTGTGCCACCAGGGAAGCCCAGGACATGTTCTTTGAAGCAGGATAATTAGGGAAGGTATCTGTTGGGATATATTTGAGTAGAGTCTGTACACTGTGAAGGAGAAAGCCATGTCCCTATGTGAGGGAAGAACATTTCATGTAAGAATATCAGCAATTACAAAATTTCTGAAGAAAGGCAATGTTTTACAAGAATGGTTGGAGGTAACTAGAGTTCAGATCATGTGGGGACTTATAGGAAAGACATTGATGCATTAGGATCAGGGCTGTAACCTAATCAGATTTGAAGGGTTATTTTGAATCCTGAGCAGAGAACAGTCAGAAGGAGGACAGTGAAAGCAGAGAGACAAGATATGAAATGCTAAAGCTACAGAGTAAGAGAATTTTAACGTGATTATTGAAAATTTTTTTTCATATTTTTGAGGAATCGATGGATAATTCTGAACTTCCTGATAATATGGTTAGCTACAGTTAATAACTTCTCAGTGAGAATCCCAAGGGAATGTTGATTAATGACTCAGTGTCAGCTTGGAATGAACAGAGGCACAGGACTTCGTTCTTAATATTATCCTGTTGAGCATCTTTATCTGTGGTTTAGCTGGGTACATGGAAAACATGCAAATGAAATTCACAGATGACCTGAAGCTGGCAGTAAGCCATTGAAGCACAGAGACAGGCTATAAAATTACCACAACAGACTGTAAAATATAGTCATATTTTCCAGAGAAACTACTTTGCTTCAGAGAGGCAAGTTTAAGACACCAGACAAAAATTCCACACAAAGCTAAGATCACCAACCCTACAAACCCCCGAATCCCATGGAAAGTTTAAGCACCATCATAGAGATAAGACTATAGCTACAATGGCAGAGAATAACAAGAAAGCATGCCATCAATATATCAAAAATTTTCAGAAATTTCTCTCAGTAAAGAAGAAGATTTCATTTTCAGATTCTACAGAGAAAGATAACCAGGGAAACCACAGTTCAAATCAATAACAAAAATACATTGTTGATGCAGTAGGAATATTTCAAGGGATATATAAACCAAACTTAATAGAATAATATTGAACCCTCTGGCATTCACTAGAGTTATTAAGCAGGAAGTCATAGTATAAGAGGGTTGGCTAACCACTGTTAGCACCGAAGAATGAGGGAGATGCTTTAGGGAAGTTATAAAGTCTACATAATCCTACCCCTTCCATGCACTCAATAGAATTATATACATAGAACAAACACTGGTGAACAAGAATTAGTCATTAAAAATACAGAAAAACAATCAGAAAGAAATCTAATTCCATGAAGGAAAGTTAAATTCAAAAAAATCTAACAGTACAAAATTTAGAAGTTTCTGGGAAAAATTTTATGTAAATAATTAACACTAAAAAATATCCTATGAAGCTGATGGGCATGTAGTCAGAAAAGGAATTTGTATACTACTGGAAAATCATGTTGGCTTCAGATATTCTCAAAATAAAACAAAATTTTGAGTAAAGGAAATGTATCTCAGTAATTTTATATTCAGAGAAAATTCAACCAGCCATAAAGCAATGAATGTTCTTATATCTGCAAAACCATCCTTGAGCATTTACTATTGAGAAAACTACTAGAAGAGTATCATATCTGGACAACAAATAAATTTCTAAAAATAAAGAATGAAAGAATTTGGAAAGCTATAGTTTAAAAAAATAATTGATAAGGAACTTTGACTCTATTCAATCTCAAATCTGTGCAAACTAATTTTAAAAATTACATTTAGGTAAGAGGAAAGTAAATGTTGTATATCTTGACTATATAAAATGATAATTCACCTGACAAAATCAGGTTGTTGGAATGGAGATTAAAAGGTGGGAAGAAGTATGCTAAATCTCTCATTTTTCAAAACAGAGTCAGCAGGTACAGTCAATAATATAAATGTTTAAAATTATTCTAATTCTTTTCATATAATTTATTATCAGTTAAATGTCATCATTCATAATTAATATTGTACATGAATATAGTGATTTTTTTCAGTATTGCAAAATGTCTTCACACAAAAACATCTGGAATATGAGAGCTTATATAAGGATGTATCCATTAAAAATACACCTCCTTAAAAAGACATCTCAGCAGCAATTGAGAAAACACCTATATTAACAGTGTTTTAATTACACACAAAGTTTTATTCCTTATTCAAATCTCTGGAGATTTGTCATTCAAGTTGGGATCATTGTTCCTCCAAGTTACCAGTAACAGGTTGCCTTCCCTATTTCCAGTGAAATCTTCCTAGAATATTTAGCTCATACTTACACTCAGATGTTTACATAAACTCCATATATTTATAACCAAATTTCAAGCACATTTAAAAGAAACCAATGAAAGGAGGAAGTTAGAGGAAGGCAGAGAGGGACACATCTCTCCTTAAAGACACTTCTGAATTTAGCACAGACTGCTTCCTTCTATATTTAATTTACTAGCACTTGGTCAGTTATCTATACACAGCTGCATGGCAGGCAAGAATGCAGTCTTTCTTCTGGACCACCATAAAAAGGCAATATGAAAAATATTTGACAAAAATAAAATTTTTGCCCTGGAAAAAACAAGACATAGTGGACATGAAACTTTTGCTAATGTACTCAGTGTCTGACACATAGAAAAATGATGACCAAGAATTTTTGTGACTCTAGAGAGCTAAAGTGAGATCCATGTTTATAAGATTTTGGAGGGAGGTGGCAGAATAAACCATAGAGAACATAAACATTTGAACATTTGCTTGAAAATAGAATTGGATATTCTTTGTGTTCTGTGAAAACACAGAACACTAGTGATGTTCAAGCAGAGATAGTAGTGTGGTGTAATGAACTAACTAATCTCTACAATCCATTTTTTTAGATTTGATCCTATAATGATAAAATAGAAATTATTTTGTTAGTAAGATTTTAAATAACAAAATAAAGATTAAACATGTAGCAGTTCTGAAAATCTCTCAATTCTTTTTGGTATTATTTTTCTTTTATAAGAGATAAAATATATCATTTTATTTCTTATGGTGGATAAACTCTTCCATTTTAATAAATAAATGTGCCCGAGAAAAACGTACTTCTATAAAGTGAACATAGAAATATCACAGGAAGATAAAAAAGGAATAACCAAAACTAAAGAGGGAAACATATGAAATAATTTGCCTTAAATTCAAATCCCATAAGTAATAGATTTTAAATCCTAAAATCCCACAAATTAATTTACAGTAAACATTTTTTAGACATATTTGTTTTCTTACGGTTCTTTTACAGGTCTTCTCTACCATGTAAGAATGTTCCAAATTCACTTATTAACCCCCTACCTTTATCTATTCAGACTTTTATTTTATTCTGGTTTAGACATCCCACATAATTTTTATTATTAATCATTGAGGTAATAGTAAATAATAATGGTGAGAAGCACCTCACTCTTTTATCCATGGAATAAGCTCTTCACCTGATTTTGGTTCCTCCAAGTGAAAGCAGAACTACTCTTCACCTGATTTTGGTTCCTCCAAGTGAAAGCAGAACTACTCTCCTATAACTCCAGACCAGACAAGGGAAATTTCAGTAATTGGAGAGGTCCAAGGAAAAACTTTTAATATTCAGTGCTTCAGTGAAAATTTAGGGATTTTCAGAGTGGACCTATTCCTTACTAGTGAACTAAAATATTTAGGAAAAAAACCCCAATTCTAATAAATATATTTGATCTTGAATATTTTTTGAAATCCTCCCCTTATTTTTCTACTTAAAAGCAATTCCACTGCAGAGTAAATAAGCCCGTGCACCACAACTACTGAGCCTGAGCACCCTAGAGCCTGCAAGCCACAACTACTGAGCCCACGCACCCTATAACCCATGTGCTGCAACTACTGAAGCCCACATGCCTAGAGCCCATGCTCCACAACAAGAGAGGCCACCACAATGAGAAGCCTGTGCACCACAATGAAGAGTAGCCCCTGCTTGCTGCAACTAGAGAAAGCCCACAAGCAGCAATGAAGACCCAAAACAGACAAAAATAAAAAAATTAATTAAAAAAAATTATTGAAAAGCAATTCCCCAGATGTTCTACATAGAGTGTTTTGCATGAGCAAAGATTTGCATGTCCTTAGAATGGCAGAAAGAGAATTTAGTTGGCCTTGTTGAGGATTTAATATATCCCAGGCACTGCACACAGTGCAGTATATACATTATCTCTGAAACAGCATTTCTACTTAAACATATACTTCAAGTTCATTTAAATATTTTGCTTTGTTGTAACACTTTGAAGATATTCCCTTTAAATTTTCTATTGCCTTTATTGTTAAATTTTATAGTTTTTCCCCTTTAATTTCATATTACGTTGGGCTGCAAAAATGATACAGGATAATGTGTGGGCATTAAGTAAATTAATTTAGATGTGAACAATTCCATATACAATTTAAAGTAAGCATGTAATCCTTAGGTTTTTGAGAAAGTGGGACTAATTCATTGAGTTAGTTAATGACTGTCAATTTAATTATTTCCTTTTCATACTATCTTTACACATCATTTTTATTAAATATTGATATGAAAGTAGCAGAGATACTAATTATTTTCAGTACCCATTCACTCCTTCTAAAGAAATTTAATACTTAGCTGGTCATACAGTCAACTCTAATAAAGACCATGGTTCCATCCTCCTCTGCATTGTGGAGGGACTTTGAGACTGCCGTCAGCCAATGGGATGTAAATGGAATCTGTATGTAGGAGTTATGGGAATCTTCCTAAAGAGATACTATTATCATTTTTGATTCTTTATTATTTTTCCTATTGTTTTTGATTCTTTTTTCCATCTTATTACCTTGAGCACAGATGCTACTCTGCAACATGAGAATAAGTTCCAGACTCTGCACAAGGCTGAGTAATAAACTGAGTTCCTGGAGATACATTTTGCTATTATGCCAGTATAATTTCTGAGGGTTTTCTATTGCTCACAGGTAAATCTATGTCTAAGTTACATATATAGTATTTCCCTTATAGATAATACATTTTTAGCTTAGAACGATTCTTTCTTAATGTAGATGTACTAGATTAGTATAAAAAAGAGCAAATCCTTATTTTATTTACAGTCAATTTCTTATTATCCAAGTCAGTAAGAAAATTGCTATTAATATCAGGAAATGATGAGATTCACTTTACTAAGAACCAAAGTGTCGATTTTCAAATATGAGGGATATATTTTCACCTCAGAGATTGGTACCGAAATCCTTTGTCTTCTCTCTCTGAATTATTTTCCAAAGTGATCTTATTCAACATGATATACTTTAATAATATTGATATACTGACAAATCTTAGAGTTGTGGACTCAGCATCTTCCTCCCCTGAACTCCAGACATGTGTATCTATACTTTTCTACTTCATGTATCCACTTGGATTTCCAATAATTATTGCAAACATAGCAGAAAATCAAAGAATACTTGATTTCTACACCTACTCTCAACCTTCTGCTTAAGAATGTTCTTTTTCTTCTTTTTCTCACCCTTTTATTTCCAAACTATTGGCAAATTTTAATGACTTTATTTAAAGAACATATCAATATTCCCCTGTCTCCACTACTACCACTTTAAATAAATCCATTCGTTAGATCCATTCCAGGATTAACAAAGTAGTATTTTATCCTAACTTCCTTCTTCAAAATTCACTCCCTTTCCATTTATTCTCTGTATATTAGTTTTTTCATTTCCTGTACTTCAACCAGAATGATCTTTCCCGATACTCAGATCCTGAAGATACCCTGTTTAAGCCCTCAATTGATTCCCATTAACTTAAGAATAAAATCCAAACTCCATATGATATTCTAAAAAGTTTGTCATTAACTAAGGCACTATTTGTTGACTTCACTTCCTGATATCCTCCAGCATCCTCACTGAAGTCCAATCACACTGGCCTACTTTCTGGTTCTGCAACTAGCAAATTTTATTCCTCTAGGCCTTTATATGACCTGCTTCTTCTTTCTGGTCTATTTGTATCCCAGATTTTGGCATGTCTGGCTATCTCTTGTCATTTATGTATCATGCTTAATATTACTAGAGTAATGCTTTTCCTGGAAATTTAACTGAATATACCCATCCATTTTTTATCTCAATTAACCTATTTTATTTTTATTATATAATTTACCACTACTGATCAATCTCATTATATTTTTGTTTTCTATCTCCCTTTACCAGAGTGCAAAATTTATGAAATAGTGGTCTTATCTTCTTGTTTATCTGAATTTCCCCAGAACCTAGAATAGTACTTGACATGAATATTTAAAGTAAATTAAGGAGTAGATTACTTTTAAGCTTATTGTCCTGAAGTCTAGATTGTTGACTAATGATATTGCCTTCATTACACATTACTAATTTTTGCCTCTATAGTTACAATATAAGCAATGAAAAGGAATTTTTAGATTTCATTTTGCTCTTGATTGATGCAAATAAATACAGAAAATATTCTCAGTTATCTGTAGACATTGTCATTGGATTGATGAACAATCTGCATCTTTTTGAGATGTTTAAATATTTCTTTTTAAATGAAACAATTCTCTTGCTCAGATTTTAGGCTTACCCTTTGTGTGCGTGTGTGTACACGCATAATAGAATCATCCAGGGGTTACAGAGGATAAAACAAGTGGAAGATAGGGACCTACTTCCTCTTTATTGGTTAAAAGACAGAGCTTACTTTGCACTGAGCTACTGTGGGTGAGGATTACAATAAAACTCTCAGTTTCTGGTGGCTGCACTTCCACTTACTAAACCTGTCTTTTGCCTACTCATTTCTGATGAGTCCAGACCCAATGATTAGCTTTGTTCTTCACTTCCTAAAATAACTGGCATCTGTCAACAAACAACTCCTTTTGTAGATGTGAGCATTTTCTAGGACTCAAATCCTGACTTTCAGTTCTCTACTATGCTTTTTTGAGGTTATTTCATTCTAGGACACCTAACACCAATCAGAATTTTAAGCTATCTTTAATGACATTCCTCTAGTCAGTTAAAAATTGATATCAGTATACTAAAATAATAATAACATAATTGTTAATTTTTATTGGATACAGAGTAAGTATTCAACAATGTACTCAAACCTTATTTTCACTACAAACACTCTATTCTTTGAAGTGATTATTATTTTTATTTTTCACATGAGAAAACTGAGACTCTAAGATTTAGGAAACTCAAATTCAGATGCACAAATGCACATAATTTGATTTCAAATGTCTCACATATACCCACCATGTTATGGAGGAGCATTATTTTTCCCAGGAAAAATAAATTACTGATTTCCTTTGTGTTCCATGAGATCAAAAAGTGATAGTATCCCTTCAGTTTAGGCCATCAAAATCAGGGCATTTCTCATAGCCTATACTTGTGGAAAAAATGCCAATATATTAATATATATATATTAATAAGTAAGAAAATTTAAAAGTTTCAAACAAGAGAGTAATACACTATATCAAACCATGAAAAAGTTTAATTAGAGAAGATACATATTTCATTTGAAGATAAAGATACATTTCAGTCAAACTATATAGTTGCTATTGGGTCTGTTTTAGAACTGGCCCACTGTACTTTAAATGCTGCACAGTAGGATGTAACTGGTAAAGCTTATCTGATACTTAGAACGTAGCAAAATACAAGAAATCACAGTAAGCAGGAGTAGCCCTTTCTTTTTATAAAACAGTCTCTTGAAAAAGGAGGAGAAAGTCCAGTTTAGCTTACTGAGAGATAATTTTAACTCTAGATCTCCTAACTTCATTTTTTTCCCAGTGATAGAGCTTTAAAAGCGATAGATTTAAATTAATGTTACAATGTCCCATTTAAATGGATAATTATTAACAAAATCATTCAGATTACTCATCACCAATTTGAAAGCCAAGAAAGGTAAAGCTATATAGGTCAAGGTCCGTATCTTCCACTCGTTTTATCCTGTAACCCTTGGATGATTCTAATGGGCGTGCATACACAAGTACTCACACAATTAAAGGGTAAACCTAAAATCTGAGCAAGAGAATTGTTTTATTTAAAAATAAATATTTAAACATCTCAAAAAGATGAAGAAATAAGGACCAGTGAAATTATAGAAAACAAAATATAGGAATGAAAGGCTATCTTTGTAATTATATATTATGTCTCTAAAATCAGCGTTTGATTACTCGTCCTTATTAGCAAAACTGGCCATTTGAAATATACTCAGAGTTCTATTCATGAACCTTATGTAACTAATTCAAAACATTGATTTATTTGCACAAAAACATTATAAAACACTTTTCTTTTAATTCACTGTGTTCTAATTATTTAGAACAAGAGACTTGAATTTAATTAGCATCTTAGAAATAAAATATTTGGCTTGACAGTAAAAGAGGAATCATAAGCTTGTATTATACCATGTTGCCTAGGCTGTATCACTTACAGTGTGGTTAGCAGCGGTGGTTTAAGTCCATTTAAAGAGCACAGAAATGATGTCCAGAATACTGAGAAATGACTTTTAATTATCTGCTGTCTCAAATATATCACGGTGTGGTTCAATTCAGAGGCTATTGTATCACAATTCAGCCTTGAAGTTAAGTGTAAGCTTTATTTATGGGGCAAAATCTTGGAGAAGTGGGCTATGACTATGAAATGCAGAGGAAAATCTGGCTCAGCATTAAGTATTTATTATATTCCCTTTCTTAAATAGTCCTCTTTATTAGGAAGAAAAAGTATTGGACATCAAGAACTATTTATGCTTGTACTTCTAGATAACTGTATAGATTTCCTTACAGAGTTAACTATAACTTTCATCTAACCAATACCAAATTAAATTCAATAAATTTTCCCATATATTATATATTGAAGTGCCACAAGGGCAACATTTTATTAAAAAGTTATTCATTCTTTCAAAATGATATAAAACAACCCACACTCTGTTAAAACATTCCACTTAAGGACAGGCTGCCTGCATAGCACTATAAAACTGTTTAATTGAAGAAATATTCCTTTTGTTTAATTAAAGAATAATAATTTAATATTGACCCTGGGATTGCAGATAATCCACAAGCTATGACTGTGGACACTTAAGGCAGTCATACTGAGTCTGAATTTTATGCCTGTAGTACTTTGAGCTGTATGACCTTGAGGATGATCTTTTACACATTTGCAAAATGGGACAAAATTTATTGCCTTACCTATAGGCTAGTTGTGTGACTTAATATGAATTTCTCACCTCGGAAAATTGGGAAACAAACCAGTCTCTCTGGATGGCCTCCCTCTTTCCACTTTCCTAGTTAGGTGAAGCACCTTGCCATAAAGGGTGGAACGGGGCTCCTTCACAATGGCAGCCGCTCTGAATATTACAACCTGGAGTGCAGGGGAGTTTGCTTACCATGGTTGGAAACTTAACCAAAGAGAAATGTCAGACAGGAGATAACCAGACATATAAATTCCTTGCAGTCCTTCAAGGAGATAGCCAGACATATAAATTCCTTGCAGTCCTTCAAGAGAAGTCTTCTATGCTGAGTAAACACAACTGCTGAGAAATTTGCTTAGTTTGTTCTTAGACAGCAATGAGGCAGGTGCCAACAGGGTGAAAATCATGTTGCTTCAAATCTTTCCTTGTCTTATTTCCTTTTTTTCCCCTCCCCATCATCATCCTAAACTTGTACCTTCCAAATACACTTTCTAGAGGACACTGCTTAAAACGTATGATGTCTAGCAAGTCAATTATTTATATATCTTAGGAATTATTATTTGATATTTTTGAGGTGGAGAATGGTAGTATGAAATTGTAAATTATAGAATATTTCCCCTTATTATAAAATTAGCATCATGACAAATTA
Organism: Orcinus orca; assembly: GCF_937001465.1. Taxonomy (NCBI): domain Eukaryota; kingdom Metazoa; phylum Chordata; class Mammalia; order Artiodactyla; family Delphinidae; genus Orcinus; species Orcinus orca. Next base: position 63,470,747 of record NC_064575.1, read on the forward strand.
GTGTATTATTAAGGTGAAGGTTTAGAAATTACTGTGACATGTGGGATAACTAAGCATTAATTTGAATCTTTTGTGTTTTATTGTGACAGTGAGGCAATAAAATTAAATGCTAGTTTCTATTTAGAAGTAGCAGGAAATAATGGAAACAATTTATTTAACTAGTTCTCTTTTTGTTTTCCCAATTGTGTTGAGAATAAAATTTTGCTTTAAGTCTTTGGCAGCAGTTTCCTTATGGATACAAATCATAGAATATACAACTGGGTGTAGGAAGAGAGACAGCTCCTGCATAGATTGTGGATTTTTTTTTTTTTTTTCGGTACACGGGCCTCTCACTGTTGTGGCCTCTCCCGTTGCGGAGCACAGGCTCCGGACGTGCAGGCTCAGCGGCCATGGCTCACGGGCCTACCCGCTCCGCGGCACGTGGGATCTTCCCGGACCGGGGCACGAACCTGTGTCCCCTGCATCGGCAGGTGGACTCTCAACCACTGCGCCACCAGGGAAGCCCTAGATTGTGGATTTTTTAAAAGCTATTTTAAGTCTGAATTTTTATTTCTATATTCCTAGTTCCATCTTTTTTTTTTTTTTTGTGGACATCTGTATGTTGAGTTCTCCCATCTGAAAAAAAAAATGATGACAGAAGAAAACAAAAACTGCAGTAGGAAATAAAAATCACTGGAAATGTTAAACAGCCAGAAAATTCCACATGAATATCAATCATTTAAAACAGTAAGTGTAATACCTGTGTAGTTTAAAATATACATAGAATTAAAATGAATGTAAACAATAACAAAAAATCTGAAATGGAGAAAATGCATTTTAAATGATCTCTAACAATATTGCAGGAGGTGGTAAAGATAATAACTTGTATCCAATGTAATAAGTCAAAAATAATGGTCATGATATCTAGTATAACCACTAAAAGAACACTGAAAGAATGTAACTAATAAGCAAATTATACAATAGAAAACAAGAAATGAACACTTTATTAATTCAAAGAAACAAGAAGGAATTAAATTAAAACAAAAAACAAAAGAGCCTAATTGAAAACATAGTTGGCATATTAAAACCTATTTCAGTAATTATTATAAATGCAAATAGACTAAATAGTTCATTGTGACTAAGATAGCCAGATTCAATTAAAAAAAAATCTATGTACTGTTTATAAGTGACACACTTAACACATTATTGACCAGGGGATTTTTGCAGAAACTAACACCTATGTCCGTAATACATCTCTGGTCAAAAATATGTTAAAATAAAACAGAAAATTGAATGATAGGAAAAAATATAACATGCAAATATCACAATGAATGAAAAAACTGATGTAATTATGCTAATATAAAATATTAACTTTAAGGAAGGAAGCATTATTAGTGATTAAGAGGGGTAATTTTGAAAAATAAAGGGGTAAACCACATAGGAAATTATCACAATTAAAAAATTTGACCAAAGTGGCGTGTGGAGAACCATGCTTTCAATGATGAAAGAGTTCACATAGTTTTGTCAGGTATCCATGTAACAATTACCATAATTGGTAAATCCTGAGCCATATAGAAAACTTCAATAAATAAATTTTAAAATTATTCAACATCTATTCTTAGACTACTGTGAATTTAAGTTAGAAATTATTAATAAAAGGATAACTAGGAAAAAATACAAATACCTAGACATTTTTTTAAATACACTTCCAAATTAATTGAAATATGAAAGAAAAAGTTTAAAATATAGGCTGAAATTAGTAAAACAGGTCAATTAGATGTTTAAATGATTAATATGGGGATAAGGAAATCCATACTTGTGGGTTGTAATTAAAGAAGCTCTCCAAGGTATATTTATAACTTTAATGCTTATATTAGAAAATAACAAGATTTGAAATTCGCTAACCAAAGCACTTCCAACACAGAAAGCTAGAAAACAAAGAGCAAATCCATCCCTAAGACAAAAAGAGATACGAGGCAGAAAACCTTGAAGATAAGAAGAGAAATAAATGGAATAGATAAATAACAGAAATTTAACAAAGCCAAAAGTTGATTCTTTAAAAAAAATATAAAAATATATTTTTGTAGAGAATGAGGAAAATACAATTAACCAAAACTAGGAATGATGAAGGGAACATTACTAGGAGTTCTATTCACAAAGAAATTAATAAGATGATATTGTGAACAACTGTATGCCAAGGTATTTCATAACTTAAAGCAAAGCATAAATTCCTTGGGAAAGCAATTATATTATCTGACATAAGAAGAAATAAAAATTTTGATGAGTCCAATATTTATTAAAGAAATTGATTGTATTATTAAAAACCTTCCTATAAGAGAAAGTTCTATCTCAATTAGATTCACCAGTGACTGCTCCCGATGTAAGAACAATGAACATTTATCTTGAACAATGTTTTCCAAGGAAAAAGGCAATATTTCTTAACAATTGTTGTAAGACCAACATAACCAGATACCAAAAGCTGACAAACATAATAAAGGAAAATTATAAATCGATCTCTTTCATATACATAAATTACAGATACTTAATGTATTGGCAAAACACATCCAGATATATAGTGTTCTATAATCAAATGTTGACTTCTATATTATTTCTGCTTGTTCAAATTATTTTTTCTGTTTAAATTCTTTCTCTTGCAGTTGAAAAGAAGTTCATTTTTCTATACTACTGATGAGTATATGTTGATATATATATATATATATATATATATATTACAGTAAGTCCTTGTTGGTTATCTATTTAAAATATAGCATTGTGTACATGTCAATCCCAAACTCCCAATCTATCCCTCCTCCCCCCGACCCTTTCCCCCTGGTAACCATAAGTTCATTTCTAAGTCTATGAGTCTGTTTCTGTTTTGTAATTAAGTTCATTTGTATCTTTTTTTTAAGATTCCACATATAAATGATATCATATGATATTTGTCTTTCTCTGTCTGATTTCCTTCACTTGTATGATAATTCCCAGGTCCATCCATGTTTGCTGCAAATTGCATTATTTCATTCTTTTTAATGGCTGAGTAATATTCCATTTTATATATATATATATATATATATATATATATATATATATATATATCACATCTTCTTTGTCCATTCATCTGTTGATGGACATTTAAGTTGCTTCCATGTCTTGGCTATTGTAAAAAGTGCTGCAGTGAACACTGAGGTGCATTTATCCTTTCAAACCATGTTTTTCTCTGGATATATGTCCATTAGTGGGATTGCTGAATCATTTGGTAGCTCAATTTTTAGTTTTTTAAGGAACCTCCATACTATTCTCCATAATGGTTGTACCAATTTACATTCCCACCAACACTGTAAAAGGGTTCCCTTTTCTCCACACCCTCTCCAGCATTTATTGTTTGTAGATTTTTTTGATGATGGCCATTCTGATTGCTCTGAGGTGATATCTCATAGTTTTGATTTGGATTTCTCTAATAATTAGTGATACTGAGCATCTTTTCATGGTCCTCTTGGCGATCTGTATGTCTTCTTTGGAGAAATGTCTATTTAGGGCTTCTGCCCATTTTTTGATTGGGTTGCTTCTTTTTTGAATATTAAGCCACATGAACTGTTTGTAAATTTTGGAGACAAATCCGTTGTCAGTTGCATCGTTTGTGAATATTTTCTCCCATTTTGTGGGTTGTCTTTTTGTTTAGTTTGTGGTTTCCTTAACTATGAAAAAGCTTTTGAGCTTAAGTAGGTCCCATTTGTTTATTTTTGTTTTTATTTCCATTACTCTGGGAGATTGATCAAAAAAGATATTTCTGTAATTTATTTCATAGAGTGTTCTGCCATGTTTTCCTCTAAGAGTTTTATAGTATCAGGTCTTATATTTAGGTCTTTAATTCATTTTGAGTTTATTTTTGTGTATGGTGTTAAAGAGTGTTAAAATTTCATTTTTTTACATGTAGCTGTCCGGTTTTCCCAGCACTATTTTATATATATATATATATATATATATATATATATATATATATATCTATATATCTTATTAATTATATTGTTTAGGTTGGGTCTTCTCTGTACTTATGTTTTATTTCCATTTGAAGTGTTTTGTGTATAGAGTAATGTTAAATCTCTATTTTGGGTGAATTTTGTCTATCACTTCTTTTTCTTTTTTTTTTTTTTTTTTTTTTTGCGGTATGCGGGCCTCTCACTGCTGCAGCCTCTCCCGTTGCAGAGCACAGACTCCGGATGCGCAGGCCCAGCGGCCATGGCTCACGGGCCCAGCCGCTCCGCGGCACGTGGGATCCTCCTGGACCGGGGCACGAACCCGCATCCCCTGCATCTGTAGGCAGACTTTCAACCACTGCACCACCAGGGAAGCCCCCACTTCCTTTATTTCTTGTAGTTTCAACTTTAGAAATTTTGTTGCTGTGTTTTTCATAGGCTAGCTGTTTGGAGTTGTTGTACAACCACTGTGAATTCCAAACTTTAATACTATAGATCCATCTCATTTAATGGTTGGAGGTTAAATTCTGCCTTGCTTGATAAACCTCTGTTTTCTTTTTGTTTGCATTTGGCATATATTTTGTTGGTCATTTTATTTTAGCCTTTTTAATTCAACTTGCTTTAGGTTTATCTCTGGCATAAAGCATATAAATCTAATACAGAGAAAAAAGTGTGTATAAAGTTAATATGGAAAAACAAACAACAATAACCAAAAAGATAATTAAAACATTTCAGCAGATTAAAACACTTCCCCCCCAAAATTTCAAAATGGAGGCAATTGAATATAATACTCATAATATAAATACAATATAAAAATATACTTAAGAAATTGTGTACATGAAAGAAACCAAGAAATTCAAAACCAGAATATAACTGAAGAGAAAAATCAAGGATATGTTAGATTTGAGCTTCCTGAAATCAGAAAATAAATTGAAGAAATGACAAAGCAATCTCATAAATAAAGACAAATTAGAAGATATCTAAAATATATATGACAAAAATCACAGTAAGCAACATAGAGATAGAAAGGAGCAAATAAAGACAGTGATTGATATAGGCAACAGACAGATATATTTCAAAATATTAAAACTTGAAACTCTGAAGGAGAAAACCAATATAATGCAATAAAACAACAACTGAAAACTGTAATTGAACAAAGACATGCTAGTTGAACATATTAAAAGGGTACTAGTAAAGATGACTCAGGATGGTCAGGCAGGTGCTAGGAAGTTAACAGAAAAAAATTTTTCTCTGTGTGGAGGAAAAAAAGGAAGTTTATCAAGGAAAAGAATAGTTTTAGGTGTCTGTCATCTTTTTTAATGAATCTGAAAACTATATATATGCTGATTTTCTCACATGAAGCTTATATTTTATATATAACATAAATATATATCAATGTATATGTATATGTGTACACATATAATATTAACATATATATTATATATGGCTATATATATATATTCATATATATGTATGCTGACCCATGAGCAACATGAATTTGAACTTCATGGGTCCACTTATGCATGGATTTTGTTCCATAGTAAATACTACAGTACTACAAGATACATGATTGGTTGAAACTGCGGATGCAGACCTGTGGACATATCCATGGATATGGATGAACTGCTTATACTGAGGGCCAATTATAAGTTAAGTGAAGATTTTCAGGTGTATGGAGAGTTGGCACCCCTAACCCCTGTGTTGTTCAAGGGTCAACTGTTTATTTATAAATATATATGTTACATATTTATATAGCATACAAATATATATGAATATATAGATATATGGATGCATATGTATGTACATATATATATATGAACTTTCTATATATATGTATCTATATACACATGCATACATATATTCTAATACTCTAAAATTAATCAAGCAATTAATAAAAATGTAAATGGATGATGTGTGTATTTCTGTAAATCATCCAAATGGTTATTCAAATGTAGAAATAGTGAAGTCATATTATTCACTCAAAATGTCTTTGACAATTTACCCTATAATGGTAGATACTGAGTACTAGTATTTTTTAGTTAAAAAATGATATATGAAATATGTTCTATGTTGTAGGCATTGAGTTAACATTGGGACTGAAGATGAATAAAATACCCTGAAAACCATTAGGATTTAATTTGCTTAAATGTACCCAGTTATTTCTATCATTCAGTTCTATTGTATTAATTTCCTAATGTTACTCATAACTATTACATAATTTAATCTCTTTTAACCTCAAACTTCTTGTTTTAGCAGTACATATTTATGTAATTGTTTTTAGGAAAAAGTAAGTAAGCTAAATAATAGTTCACATATTAATAAAATATTAACTGCTTGTATTAAAACAACATTTTGGGAAAAATTTGCAAAGTTCTATTGTTCATCTGAAATGTCAAATGTTTCAAAGTCTCGTTTGAGAGAGGGAACACAACAAAAGCACTTAAGATTCTGAAGGAACACGGGTGGTAGGAAGAAGATAATACAAAGCATTTGTTTCTAAGGGCAAAAGAAGGACATTGGTGATATCAGAGAAAACCTTTCTAATTGTTTCTCAGGGAATTAGTGGCAAGTAATATTCTACTGATAAGTATGGTTTGTTCCAAGTTTGTAAATCAGACTTAAGCATTTGAAATGTAAGTAAATATAAAGGTAGAAAGAAACACCACTTTGCTTCTAGTTCAACTTCTCCAGTTAGTTCCACATACCTATTTGTATCTTGCCCACTGAGAAGTTAGAATAGGGGCAGAGAGGAAAGCTTGTTGGGGGAAACAGAGAGAAAATGTCTTTCCATTATTTTTTATAAGGCTCCCATTTTAATATCCCCCAAGTATATTTGTCTTTGTTTCTCTTTAGCATCATCATATCTTTAGCATCCCACAGAGGTGGGAGCTCTTGAAGTAATCTATGGACACTCTTGTAATTTTTATTATGATAAAAGAAATTACATATTTTGGAATATAGATATAGATATATAGATACAAAGATGTATGGAATGTGTATGCTGCTGAGTAATGTGAGTTTACAGATAAGCTAGTTATATATTGTAAATGCTCACATTTAGTCAGCCATCTGTTCTTTAAATATTAGGACTTATGCATAGTTTCAACATCTGTGCATGCACATATAGATTTGCACAGTGCTGGTAAAATGCTGACAAAAGTGTAAACAAAAAAGTAAAACAATGAAACTTCAAAGGACTTTGCTTTTATGAATTTATGTAGATTTATCTCCTGCTTCTAAAGTACATCTGTTGTTATCTTTATTGAAGTTCTAAAACTAATCAGAATCCTTTTGAGAAAAAAAAATGCATTTAAATTAAATTTTAAATGCTTCATAAATTCATAAATTTATTTGTAAATATACACAGGTGAACTAGATTTTGAGTATCAGTAAGATAATTTTCCATAAGCCATACATGGCCACCCAGTTACTTTAAAAAAATCACTACTGATTAACCTTAAAGAATTTAGGTAGCTATTTACTGGTCACTTTATTTTAGCCTTTATGTTAGTTGCTGACTACATTTCTTCCAATAAGGAAAAAAATTGCACACACACAACATCAATCTGATAAAGGAGAAAATATAATTTTTAAGGTCAGTATTTCTGAAGAGTCTACCAAAGACATACATATCTCTCCATATATAAACAAAGGGAAAAATAAGGGAAAAGGAAGAAAGAAAAATGGAAAAAAGGAAGGAAGGAAGGAAAGAAGAGAGTGGGAAAGAGAAGAAAAAGGGAGTAAGAAAAAGAGGAAGGGTTATAGAGAATGTTAGGAAAGAGATAATAAAGAAGAGAAGGGACAGAAAGAAAAAGAAGTTACAAGAATGAAATAATTAACTGAATAATTCATATCAGAGAAAAAGTATTTAGGATTTTAAAAAGTTGGCATTTGAAGTGAAAATACATATGCCTTAAAAAATCTTGGAAATGGCCTTATTGTATTAATTATTTTATGTATGGACACAACTTTTATCTTAGAGCATAGGAAAAAAATATTCTTTTTGAGAGAAATGTCACATTTAACTTTAAGCCATATGGAGAACAGATGAATATTATTTAAATCCTAGCCAGGTCAGATTACCATATGACCAATAGGGAATGACAAAATAGATGCAATGAGGTTTCAATATGCTTTCAACTGAGAAAAAAAAAAGAGAGAGAGAGAAATACATGTACCTGAGATTATTACAATCATTATTTTCATTTGCGTTTGCAATATACAACTACATGAAAGTAGATAAAATCTCAAGTATTTTGAGAAGTTTCCTGTACATTATGAATATTCATTCTTTAATTTTTGATAATTAGGGTACTAAGGGACTCTCAAGGTGGGCAGTGACATCGCACATTATAAATAGCAGTTAAGCAGCAGTCTTACTCTGAAAAATGCAAAGCCTTTTTGACTGTTGGAGTTCCGAGTTTGTTCTTAGTCATTTTCTGTAAGCAAATCGCCATTGCTATACTTTTGGGAAGTTTATCGTTAATCACTGATTTCCATATAACTGTACAGAGTTAGCCACCATTTTAACAGCATGACATTATAATAGGGTGCATTATTTGTTACTAGTGTTGGGGAAGGGGAAACTTCCCCTTCTACCCTTCTTGTGTTCTTGTGGCTGGACTAATAATGAAATCAACACAAAACAGATTAGCAGAAAAATAAAGAAACAACTTTTAATTTGTGGGCTTGGAAGTCTCCTAGAAAAAGAACCTAAGAAGTGGCCAAAGCAGTAGCTTTTATACTTTTTAGACAAAGAAACAATAAATGTGTGATAAATTGACAGGGTAAAGAAACTTAAGCTTTGGGTCCTTAATTAGTGAAGAATCTAAACAGAATTTGGACTTGGGGGTGGTAAATTAAAGAAATAACAGGATTTCTTTATATGGACTTCTCCTCCCAAATTCCCTATCTCTGGAGATAAGCGTGTTCTACCTCCAGTTAAAGGGGTTACACCTTTCACATGGGAGATTTATTTCCTGCTTTTAGGGATACAGAGAGAAGGGTCAGAGTGTCCCTCTTGCATTGGCCATTTCTTAAGTAACTTGAATTCAAAGCAATCAATACAACATTGAGCCATATTTTGGGGTGACTGGCCCTGGGCCCCAACACTAGATAAAACCATCAGGGAATTCCAGAGACCCTGGAAACTTTCACTCAGGATTTAGGGAAAGTTGATTTACTTCTCGGGGAATCAGAGACGTTCTCAAATAGGAATCCCCAGCACATCATCAAAAGCCTGATTTTCTTTGGCTGGTATCCTTAGTTTAAAAAAACAAATACTAAAATACCACAACTCTCCTGGAGGTTTTGGAAATGTGTTTATTTCCTGCAGGACTGAATAAGAGTGCATCCACAGAGGTGGGGTATGGGAGATCTTTCATCCAGGCAGGTTCACAAGACCCAGCTTTAGGGTTCTAAAAGGAAGAGAGCCAGATTATGTTTTGCCCATTTCAGCGCTCTCTGCCTTTTATTCTTAGAATTAACTATTAGGTTATCACTGAGTCCTAGTTTATTCTGGTATTTTATGATTGTCTGAGCTTTCATATGTATAGCAGTATAATGTGAGATATTGCAGTAAAAATTGAAAATTTTATGTTAGTTACAATATCCCCATATAAACTTGTAAATGTCCTTGAGTATCCTTTCTAATGGGGCTGGTTAAATGAAGAGACCTGGAGATGGTCTTTCTTCATTTTTTAACTCCTCCTCAAACCCAACCTGTATCTTCTACTTTTCTCAAAGTTGTGAGTAGAAAATGCTCTCTTGGGCTTCCCTGGTGGCGCAGTGGTTGAGAGTCCACCTGCCAATGCAGGGGACGCAGGTTCGTGCCCCCGTCCGGGAAGATCCCACATACTGTGGAGCGACTGGGCCCGTGAGCCATGGCCGCTGAGCCTGCACTTCTGGAGCCTGTGCTCCGCAACGGGAGAGGCCACAACACTGAGAAGCCCGCATACCGCAAAAAAAAAAAAAAAAGAAAGAAAGAAAGAAAGAAACTGCTTTCTTGGGCTTCCCTGGTGGCGCAGTGGTTAAGAATCCTCCTGCCAATGCAGGGGACACGGGTTAGAGCCCTGGCCTGGGAAGATCCCACATGCCACGGAACCACTAAGCCCGTGCGCCACAACTACTGAGCTTGTGCTCTAGAGCCCGCGAGCCACAACTACTGAAGCCCGCGCGCCTAGAGCCTGTGCTCCGCAACAAGAGAAGCCACTGCAATGAGAAGCCCGCGCACTGCAAGGAAGAGTAGCCCCTGCTCGCCGCAACTAGAGAAAGCCTGCATGCAGCAACGCAGCCAAAAATAAATAAAATAAATAATTTTTTTTAAAAAAGAAGAAAATGCTTCCTTCTTTGTAAATATTTCGGATTTTTTTCCTGGGCACCTCAATTTGGTTGCTGTTTGATTTTGAGACCTGATTTTTATAGACAATCTATAAAAAATACAGCTTTTGCTTTCTGTTACATTTTTTTTGTTTTTTTTTTAAGTTTTTTTTATGTGGAGCATTTTCTTAAAAGTCTTCACTGAATTTGTTACAATATTGCTTCTGGTTTATGTTTTGGTTTTTTGGCCACGAGGCATGTGAGGTCTCAACTCCCCAACTAGGGCTCAAACATGCACCCACTGCATTAGAAGGCAAAGTCTTAACCACTGGACCACCAGGGAAGTCCCTTTTTTCTGTATTTGTTAGTAATCATAGAGAACATGATTAGTTAACAAAAATGAATTATTATTCTTTTCAAATAAAAGCTTGACTTGGTTTTAAACATTTCCAAGGCTATAAGTGTCCATTAACTCTCAACAACGTATAGGAAATAAACTGATCAGAGCTTAATGTGAAATAGAATGTCTGAGATAAAACTGATATCAACTGGCAGAATTATCTTTAATATCATTATAACATAAAGGGGTCCTGGAGCAGTCTCTGCTTTTAAGCATAAATACCATTTTTGCTTTGTTGTAACTTATGTACTAATGTTTTAAACAAGATTTACATGACTATAGTTTAACAACAGCAAAAGATTGCAAATTAAAATCTCAATACATTATTGCATAGTTAAGCTTTTGAGATATTAAAATCAATTGATTTTCTTATGGTGATTATTTTAGAAAATAGATTTTCACCAGCAAAAGGGATTCTAATCTTAGAAAAGGAATTCACCTAACTTTATTTGTATTGTTCTGTAACTTCTTTACGACTGTTACAGCTGCTACATTTTAGAGTAGCTACTACATCTTTCTATGAACCATGAAACAATATTAATGGTACTAACAGAGGAGGAGTTCAAATATTTAATGAATTTCAGAAATAATAACTATTTTAGAATTTAGGCATCTGACCTAATCTCAGTAGTAGGCACTGGAGGATTTAAAACAATACAAAGAAATTAAGCAAATAGACAAAAATATGGAGCATATACATGAAAGAAAATTTGGTGCTGTGCAAATAAAATGCTATATAAATGCTTCATAATAGTAAAATGTCAGTGAATAATTAATATAAAAGAGCTTTTTTTTTTTAATCTGTGTGATTTTTATCAGCTTGACAAGCATGATGATAGTGATTTGTCTTCTCCTTATCTGATGTGAATTCATCTGCTTGAATACATTTAATTATACACATTCCAATCCTAGGAACACATAGATAAATGAAAACCAGGAGCTCACAGCAAAAGCAATATGAGAGATTAAGAGAGTGAATAGATAGACTAATGAGAAGGGATTAAAATACCTCAAATTTTATGAGCTAGAGTGAACAAAGTCTGCCTGGGGACATAAAATCTATCTATAAATATCAAGTACATGTAAACATGGATTAAGGACATAATTTTTAATCCAAGAGTAAAGACAGGAACACTGGATTAAAAAAATAGGACAAATGAAATATACTGGATATTTGAGAAACAACTACATTGCTTCAGAAAGATGACGTGGGCATAACTTTTTGATTCTTTTGGAAATATCTTCATAGAGAACTAAGTGGTATAGAGGCAACATAGTTGCCTAGCTTAATTCCATTGAGAAGTCCTCAGTGAAAAAATATGGGAAGCATTAAAATTTAAAAAGTAACAGTGTGTTTCACTGTTTCTTTGGAAGACCATAGCCCTAGTTCCTTATATGTGGCACGCATAGTAAACTGAAAAATATTTTTCTTTAGTTATTTCTATGATTATGTGAACTCCATTGTAAGTAGAGTACTTAGATTTTAGTTTTTCGATAATAGAAAAGTTGAGGAATTTAAAGGCACAATTAACTGAATAAAATTCATCTGTAATGTCTACATTTAAAAATCCTAAGAACGCTGTATCAAACTATGCACTATGTTCACAACTATGAGACAGCAAAGAGTATTTATTTAAGATGATTCTACGTGTCCTGATGTTGGACATCTTGCCCCAATGCCTTAATAGACTCTGATTATGGGCTTTGAGTATGACGTTCCAAGCTCCCATCTTCCCTCAGTTTCACCTCTCTCATAAACCTGATTTTGGTGATTGGATCCTTCATTTTGCATTTTTATCACCCCAGATTCAAACATAATCCTAAATTTCTATTGTTTACACAAATTCTACCCTTTTACATTTTGCAGACATCATATTAATTGCCACTATTTTCTTGAAACACTATGTTAAAAGACTTTTGTTGTAAAAAACCAAAAGGCATAGTCACTTAATGATGTATAACATGGGTATAGTAGAAGAAAGTACCAATTCTTGTACCATGGATGAGCCAGTCTTAATCATGTTATGTATGATTCTAAAGCCTGTGTTCATATCGTCTCTAAAAGATCCTTACCTGAGAGAATTCTATTTTCTACATAACCAGCTCTATCACAAATGCATATATGTCTTACTCCTTACTTTACATTGTCACTTGGATATTTCAAAAATGTCTTAAACATGAAATTTCCACCACAGATCTATTTTTTTCTATCTAGTCATGCTCCCTTTTTGTAATTGCAGCACCAAGCACAGTGCCTGACAGCAGTATTGATTTCAATAAATGTGAACTAAGTAAATGAATGAAGAAAATGAAGAGGCTCTTGTTTTCTCACCATTGCAGTGAGAGAGTTGACCTGGATTACTGATTCTCAGTTTCAGATTGTATCTAAAATTAATGTGGATGAATAATTATTTTAATAAGTGTATACAATGCCATTGCCCTAGTAGAGTTGGGATGGAGAATAGTAGATTCATTTCTCATCTTAGTTCAAGTAGGAGGATCCAAGTAGGTTATTTCCTAGGAAGAAGATGAAGTTTAGCTCAGAGATGACACAAAATAATATTCAGGGAGTGGCTTGCAGTGGAACTTATGATATAGAAAAAGATTATTGAATTCTAAGATGGTGGAAAAATGAGGATAAAAAGCAGATAGGACTGGAGAAAAAAATATCTTATTTCTGAAACTCTAGATAAAGCATAAAGATAGTTCAAAATGTAGTATTAAAGAATAAAAACCTTAGGGATTGGGTAATCAGAAGAGTCTCCCTGCTTCCCATTCATCTACCTTGATTACATACATACACTCCAACTTAATTGAATTTGAAGCAAATGACAGATGGATCTAAATTTGGATGTGAGCATAGTTTTGGTACTCTGAAATTACTTCCAAAATTTTCAGCACTACTGTAGTGGTAAAAGCTCTCTACAACTACAGTAATCAAGACAGTTTGGTAGTGGTGAAAAAGTAGACATTTTACATAGATGGGGAAATAAAGGGTCCAGAAATAGACACACATCGTATTGTCAGTTAATTCTGACAAAGTTGACAAGGTGTTTCAATGAGGAAACTATATTCAGTATAAATATAGACCCTTACCTCATATTATAAACAGAAAATTAACTCAAAATGGATCATAGGCTTAAGTGTAAAACCTGAAAGTATAAAACTTTTAGAAAAAAAGTAGGAGACCATTTTTTCTACATTGGAGTAGATATAGCTTTCCCAGACGCGAAACAAAACACATGAATCATTTTTGATATGTCAAATTTCATGACCAATATTCATTTAAAGTTTGGTGTTCAGAGTATATTATTTAATAAATGAAAGAGCCAGCCACAGATTAGCAGAATTAATTGCAACACATATATTAGACAATGGATTTGTGATCAGAATAAAGATTATAACACTTTACTAATGAGGCAAACAGTTCAATAAAAATGGGCAAAAGTGAACAGATACCTTGTAAGAGAAGACATATGCCAATAAGCATAGCAGAAGCTCAACATCATCAGTTACCAAGAAAAGCAAATGAAACCATCATATGATTAAATATACATTAAAGGGGCTAAAATAATAGTAATAGTGATGATAAACAGAAAACAACAAAAATAAAACCAACAAATAAAAAACTGGCTATGCCAAGTATTGGTGAGGGTGAAAAGCAATTACTACACTTCTACATTGCTTGTAAAATTGTACAATTACTTTGGAAAACAGTTTGGCAGTTTCTTAAACAGTTAATTATTCATCTATATGTGACCTAACTTTCCACTGCTAGCTAACGATCTAAAAGAAAGGGAAGTGAATGTCCATACAAAGACATGTACATAAATGTTGATACATTTTTATTTTCAATAGCCAAAATCTGCAATCAAACCAATTGTTCATAAAAAGTGAATGGGTAAATTGTTGTTTACACATATAATGTTATACTACTCAACAATAAAAAGGAAGCAACTATTGATACAGGCAAGTACAAAAATTTAGATTATTTTCAGAATCCATATGTTGAGTGAAAGCAACTAAGAAATGAAGAATAGGAACGGAATTTATATTTCTGAAATATGCAATTTAATGTGTAATAAGAGAAAGCAGATTGCTGGTTGACTATGGATGATGTTGAGGGGGTAAATGGGTTTCAATAGTGGTACTGGGAACCTTTGGGGGTGGAGGAAATGTTCATTTTCTTGCTGTGGTGAAGGTTTCTCAAATCTATGAATTTGTCAAAATTCATAACGTACTCAAAACGGGTGCAAATTTTGCATATCTATTTTACCTTAAGAAAGTCCAAGAACTCATTCATCCTATTTAAACTTTCTCTGGCCAAAGGAATAGAGAAGTAAGTGGCTTCATTTTTAAATCTCTTCCTTCCCACACCAAGTTTAGTTAAAAAAAAAAAAAAGCAAGCAATAACATTAAAATATTAAAAGTTACTCACCCATCCCCTATAGAAATTATATTATGACTATAACCCAAGATGGTATTAACCAGGGGGGTTTAAAAATGGGGAGAGTAGAAAAACTTCTTGCTCAAATGTTTCATTATTAACCCATAGTATTAATCTATTAAATAAAAAAAAAATACCCCCATATGTGAAAATATACAATTATTCTGTTTAAAAATATGCAACAAAAGCAAACAGGAAAAACACTAGTTTATTTAATTACTTGTCTTAAGTCCTTAGCCTTTCAAAGACTCATTGGAACTAAAAAGAGAAAAGGTTATCTATAAGGCATAAAAATAATCAAAAGTTATCATCACATCACATCACATGTTTTATAATAACCCAAGTACTGTGAACTTTGATTGGGTTTCCAAATCCATGCTGTGTTGTTTTTTACTATAGTATATATTTTTTCTATCCCTTTAAGAGTGTATATAAAGCTTCCTGTTGTGCAGTCAATAGTTTTAGTCCCTATTGTTTGGAAATACTCTTACCTATTGTTCCTTTCAAAGAAGTATCCAGCTCTAGTAGCTTTTGTTCATATTGTAAGATCAAGCCATTGGTTTTGGTTCATTCACATTAGAGACTGTTCCCAAAGGGTGGGAGCATACATCTCCTCTGTCTACAATATAGTTTACCCTTAATTTGTTATATTTTGGAGGAAATGCTATCCCAGATGTGAATATTTAGAACTTTTTTTGTTTTCCTTATTTATACTTGGCCTAAGTAAGAAATCAAGGCTACAGATACAAATCAAATAGCATATAAAACTATTAATATGAAAAAGAGCTGTGTTCACTTTTACAATGTGCATTTTGTTATTTTTCCAACAAATCGAAGTAAGAATGCATTTTATTCATATTTCAAACATTTTCCTAAATATATGACCTTAATGTGCGTATCTATTATCTGAACTCAAATGTTTTCCTCCTTCGTTCTCTTGTGTCATTATTTTATGTAATCTTAATGTTCACATAGATAGAATCCTAGTATCTTTATATATTGTAATTGTCCCTTTGATAACATCTTAGACAGTCTTTAATCTTCCCCTTGTCTTTATTGTTGCCAAATGTTTTTTAGAAAATCTTTTCATTCTTAACTTTGTACTGTTGTTTGATTTTTTCTTAATATTTTTCACCTCAACAATTAAAAAAAAAATTTCCTTGACAGTTTTAACTTTTACCAGTAACTCTTTTTACTTTCTTATTCCCTTAGAGATAATAATAATTTGTATTTTAAAAATAATATTTTGCACAATTAAATTTCTGTATTAGCTTTTCATATATTAAAATCTAATAACAATTATCCATTTTTTCTACAATTTTTTGACACACCCTTGCTCATGGGTTTTAATCACAAGTAAGTTCATCTAAATAAACTCTTTAATATATGCCCCTGCAATAGTTGCTTTTTTTTTTTTTTAAATTGAGGTATAGTTGACATATTATATTAGCTTCAGGTATATAACATAATGATTCTAGAATGGAAAAACCTGAGTTTAAAATTGCTTTTGTTTTGTTTTGTTTTTGATTCTTTTCCTATAAGGTTGACTTATATCAAGACCCATTATTTCTCAAATATAACAAAATATTCAGAGATATATTTGAGAAACTGTTAATTGTTGGGAAAATATACCAGCAATGCCATGGACTATATTTCAAAAATTGTAAAGATTTTTATTTTATACTCTACTTTTGTAAAACAATTAATTATTTTATTTCTAAAAAGTATTTTTAATAAAATATCACTTATATTCCTTTACTTTTTGTAAACTTTTAAATTATCATGACTTTATTTTATTTTTCTTAAAATATATAATTAAATTTCCTTAAAAATATACATTTGATGGGAAACCAAGATTTATGCTTATGCATGACTAATATTGGTATTTGAACATAAGCTCTCTTGATTCTAGGGATGTGTTTCTCAACCAATGAACTAACACAATAGTATAGAATAAACATTTTTTAATCAGATTTGATGTATATACAAAATTTATTTTGTCATAACCAGGAGAGCCAAGTACTACCACTGGATGTAATGTTAAGCTGAGTTTGGCATGATACATGACAGGGTAAAACTAATGGTAAATGCATGAGGCACAGGGTAAAAACAAGCATATAGCAAAGTTAATTATATACACTCTGAAATGTTAAAAGAACTTTGCTTCACAGTTATAAAAGAGAACACATCAGGTTGACAAACTGGCTTATTTAGTTAATTATATATGCTTAGGCAGTGAACAAGAAAAAATATGATAATAGATAATGTAAACTTTCTGGTGCACTACCAAAAGTTCTAGTATTCAGTAGCATTCCAGCAATACAAAAATTGTGTTAATAGTCTATGAGAGATTCAGAAATAGCTGATTGTGTGATTAAAGAATCACAAGATATGTATTAACTTGGTATTGGTATTAAGTTTGCAATAGGAACCAGAATACTTTTTCACAATCTCTTTCCAAAGCAGGTAAAGAAATGGCTCTTAACAACACATTCTTACAAACATAGGAAGTAGTTCTGAACATGTTTTTCTTTTATTATTCTCTGGACCAAACTGTGAGACATTTAGGAATTTATACAAGTAAATAAGTGCAAAATAGTATAGGAATTTTTCTGTTTTCCTTTTTTGCTTGTTGAATAAAAAATGTTTCCATACTGTACTTTTGGAAAATCTAACTTATATAAGTAATATCATAATATATAAGGTACATTTACCTTCACTTTTAACCTTAGGTCACCAAGTGCACCGGTAACTGGAGATTTGTAACTATTATGTAGAAAACTGAGCCAGTTCCAGATACAATAAGCAATAGACAATAAACTCTGTACCTGATAACTAGCGTTTTTAAAACTTACAGACACTTAAAAAATTTCTGTCTCCATTTAAATAATCATTGAATCATTCTTTCTCCATTTAAACAATCATAAATGTTTCAAAATCATGTTGTATGTATTCACTTGAATATGTATTCAGTATCATTTTATTTCTTCATTGTCCCTGCACTATGAACTGAAATTCACAGTCTTGAAATAATGTCACAACTTTTCCAGATTTGTAGATTTACTATTAAATAAGCAGTCAGGCAAAAACAATGTGAAAGTTTTCCCATGGCCCAGTTAAAAGTGAAATTTCTTAGTTTGATTAAACTGATTGATTCATTTAATTGATTAATAATATGTGTATGTAAATTTATATATTTATAAGTCAGTGACATCTTCCTTCTTGGTAACAGGATTTTAAAATTTAAACATTAAACATAGGCCAAATAATTGATTCAATTATAATTCAATTGGTTACATTACATGTTAAGTTAAAACACTTGAGGGATCTGAATCTTAATATAATAAAGACTGTATTTTCCAAAGTAAATTTCAAGCTAATGCTGTTGTTGACAAGTACAACCCATAGCCAGTCTTTCTTGCTTTTTTTGTTTGCTTGAGGAGTTCTGCCAAGCCTTTAAATTCCAAACATTAAATCATTAGTTTAATCATTAAGATAGTATGCAATTACCACAGTTCTACAATGATAAATAGCTTTCTTTGTTCTTGTTATTTCTGGATTCTCTTAAATAAAGATTTTGCCCAACATTCTTCTGTTTCTTGCACTTAAAAAATAATTCTATTAAAGGAAATGTTTTCATTTCAGAAAATTCTTTATTCAGAATTCCAGAAATAGGACAGAAACATGATTGCAGAAAAATTAATGAATGCTTTTATTACTTAAACAATAAAATTAGACACAAATGGAAATCACATTAAATTTTAATATATGAAAAGCTAATACAGAAATTTAATTGTGCAAAATATTATTTGTAAAATACAAAATTGGAGAATTCAAATGATATTTTTTGGCATTTTTAATGTTTAAATAGGCTTTGTTGACAAAGTGTATAGAAAATATCTTGTAAAATGAAGGTTCTAACAAGGCAGAGAAAGCATATAAACTGTGAAACATAGTATTTTTTGTTTTATAATTACATTTAAATTTTTCTCAAAATTACAAAATTGATGGAGTCATTAAAGAAAAACTGCAATGTACAGAAAAAAGAAAAAAAATAATCAGCCATGATCATACCATGAAGAGATACTCACTTTAAAAATTGTATTTGTTATTTATTGTTAGTCTATAACTTGACTTTGATGATTGTTACATGATAGTGAATATTTTTTAAAGCTCATCAAATTTTCATTTGCACTTCCAGATGTGATGGAATAACCTGTTTGTCCATTTGCCTTAAACAATCAATAATTCAGCCAAAATATAAGAAGCATAATTTTCAGACTTGAATCAAATATAGCATAAATTAGTGATTTCTGAGAAGACAAAATAAATAAGCACAGGAAACCAAATAGAGCCTGGTGGCCTCCCTAAGTTGATAATATAGAATTTAAGATTTGGGGTAGCCAAGGCATCTATAATCCATAGGACAGAGCACTGGAGAGAAGTAATCTATGTAAAGAGAGAGATCTGGATATCTACAGAGTATTTTCCTTGAGTCTTCATCTGAATAATGATCAATGTTGGACACAGGGAAACCATCCAAGGCCAGAAAAAGAAGCACAAAAAAGAGAGCAAGCAGTAAAATCACTAGAAACATCAGAAGGCCAACTATAATTTATTTTCTCATTAGGCAGGGTGGAAATACCTCCTCAACATATGGAGTAGCAAATAGAGGACTCTAAAAGGAATGGCCTCAAAAATGGGGCCAAGTTTACTATAGAATAAAGGCTGCTCTGGTCCTGCCTAACAGAGCTTAAACTCAATCCTGAGGAATAACTAATTGATTCCAGTTTACTTAAATGAATCCTGGAACCAAGCCCAAACATATTTAAAAAAATATAAAAACAGAACAAAACAAAATCAGGCTCCAACATAAAAATATCACAAACATAATGACTAGCATCCAATCAAAAATTTCCAAGCATGCTGATAAGCAGAAAAATATGATCCATAATAAGGAGAAAACCAATCAATAGTGATAGATCCAGAAATGACAGATAATGGAATTAGCAGATAAAAGAGCTATTACAAATATATTCCATACATTTAAGAAATTATGGTAGAGGAAAGCATGAGCCTAATAAGGAGAGTTATGGACAATATAAACAAACCCAAAGCAAACTTCTAGAGATAAAAATACAATGCCTCAGAAGAAAAATACACTGGATGGCATTAATAAAGTATTAAGTCTATAGAAGAAAATGTTAGTGAACTTGTAATTTTAGCAAAAATACTAGCTTCTATCAAAATACATTTTATCTTATTTACTTCTAAGGCTTTATAGATTCAGCTATTAAATTTAAGTCTATGATCTATTATGTGTTACTTTTGTATATGGTGTGAGGAAAGGGACAAAATTCATTTTGCATAGGGATATTTGTTTGTTCCTGCACAATTTGTTGATAAAATCATTCTTTTACAATAGAATTATCTTGGCAGCTTCATTAAGAATTGATTATTCATATAAGGTGGATTTATTTCTACACCCTCATTTTTTTCTATTGATCTATATGCCTCTATTTTCTTCATTGCTGAACTATCTTGTTTA
Organism: Orcinus orca; assembly: GCF_937001465.1. Classification (NCBI taxonomy): domain Eukaryota; kingdom Metazoa; phylum Chordata; class Mammalia; order Artiodactyla; family Delphinidae; genus Orcinus; species Orcinus orca. The sequence continues at coordinate 63,491,413 of NC_064575.1, forward strand.
CTGTAGTTTTAGACTAAGCTTTGAAATCAGATAGTGTATGTTCTCCATCTTAATTCCTTTCTTTCAAAATTTGACCCTTCTGTGTCCTTTGTGTTTCCATATAAATTTAAGAATCAGTATGTATGTTTCTAAAATATATTATTCAATAGGATTACATTAAACCCATACATGAATTTGGGGAGAACTAACTGATATCATAAAAATACTGCATCTTCTACTCCATTAATATTGTACCTCTCTACATTTATTTAGTCTTGTTTTATTTTCTTCAGTAATATTTTGTAATTTTCAGGATACAGGTCTCCCAAATAATATGTTAAAATATTTCTAAGTTTTGCTTGATCTTGATGTTATAGTAAATAGTTTTTCTTCTTTTTAAAATATTTAATAAACTTTAAAATTTTAGAACAGTTTTATATTTACAAAATTATTGCAAAGATTATACAGAGAATTCCTATATACTCCTCATTCAGTTTTCCTATTAGTAACATCTTCCATTGTTATAGTACATTTGTAACAATTAACAAACCATAAGTACTGATACATTATTACTTTATTTTGTTATTAATAACTACTTTAAAAGTATATACCTCATTCTGATTGCCCTAGTTTTTTCCCAATATCTTTCTCTGTTCAGGATCCCACCATGATACCGCATTACATTTAGTATACAATTGACCATTGAACAACATGAGTTTGAACTGTGTGGGTCCACTTATACATATATTTCTTTCACTAAATACATACTACAGTACTATATGATCCATCTTGGTTGAATCTGAGGATGCAGAACAGTGGATATGGAGGAATGGTGTATACGGAGGGCTGACTATAAATTATATGAGGATTTTCGAGTGTATGGAGTTGGCATCCCTAACCCCCATGTTGTTCAAGAGTGAGATGCAAGAGGGAGGGGATATGGGGATATATGTATACATATAGCTGATTCACTTTTTTATACAACTGAAACTAACACACCATTGTAAAGCAATTATACTCCAATAAAGATGTTAATAAATAAATAAATAAAACCTTAAAAAAAAACACAGTCAACTAATATCTTCTTAGGTTGCTTTGATTGTTAAAGTTTCTTTGACTTTCCTTGTTTTTGATGAACTTGAAAGTTTTGAGGAACACTGGTAAGGGGTCTTGTAGAATGTCCCCCAATTGGGATTTGCCTAATGGTTTTCTCATGATTAGGTTGAGGGAATGTGTTTCAGAGAGGAAGACCAGAGGCATAAAGTGCTATGATCTTCACATTATATCAGGGGTATATACTATCAGTATGTCTCAATATGTCACATCACTCTTGATGTTGACCTTGATCACCTGGCTTGAGGTAATGTTTGTCAGTCTTCTTCACTGTAAAGTTATGCTTTTTTTCACTCTCATTTTATGGTTTTGGAAGATAGTCACTATTTACTGCCATGATTAAGGAAGGGGAAGTAATACTCTTCCTCCTTAAGGGGAGAGTAAGTATATAAATTACTTGAAATTATTCTGAACATAGAATGTATTTACTCTCATATTTATTTATTTCATCAATCATTTTTATATCTATATGGACACAGAGATATTTTATAATTTGGGTTATAATATAATACTACTTTATAAATCATGTTGCTCAAATTTTTCCAACTTTGGCCATGGAGACCTCTTTCTATTGACCTCTATGTCCTTTTGAAATATCTCCATTATTGTGGATAGGGGTTTTATTTTTGTTTTTTGAGATTTTTCTTATTTTATGACACCATAAGATACTCCAGGATCATCTTGTGTATTCCCTATCCAGTATTAGAATCAATCATTTCTCCAAGGAGCACTGGTTCCTTTTATTAGTAAGTGGTATTAGAAAACAAGATGAATTATAGGGGTACTAATTACCACCAGCCTATCATCACTTCCAGGCCTTCTCAGCTGAAAAAGCATAGAGATATATATGAATATATAATACTAACCTGTGTATACATACATATCTATAAATATTTCTATGTGTAACAACCTGTATTTATATGAAGGTAAATATGAGTTCATACTGATGTTTCCAATTCTAATCCATTACCACATTTATTATTCTATCTTCCTCCCCTTGTATATCTGTAACTTTCCACTCAACAGAAAGAAACCTGGTTCCCAGGACTTCCCTGGTGGTCGTGGTCCATTTGCCTTCCAATGCAAGGGATGAGGGTTTGATCCCTGGTCGGGGAGCTAAGATCCCACATGCTTCGCGGCCAAAGAGCCAAAACATAAAACAGGGGGAATATTGTAACAAATTCAATAAAGACTTTAAAAATGGTCCACATCAAAAAAAAAAAAAAATCTTTAAAGGAGAAAAAAGAGAAAGAAACCTTGTTTCCACCATCCACTATCCATTTACTTATTTGTTCAACTCTAGTAGACATGTATAGTTGTTCCAGAATTGTTAACCTGTAAATCCATGGGAAAAAACTTTATCAACTAGGGTACAAGTCTTATGTACAGCTCCTTTTGCCTTTAGTCTTACAAACTCCACTCATTTCCAAAGGTGCTTAGGTCAGCATCACACTCCCCCAGCCCCTTCAGTGAGGTTATGTCATACAGCTGTAATACATTTATAATATTTTGTTACATTCTATATTCCATCCTGAGATCACCTGAACTCCTAAATGATTTTTCAAAATTTGCATATCATAAGGTTTATTCTTTGTGCTGTAAAGTTCTAGAGACTTTGACAAATGCCTGCCATCTTGTATCCACCATTACAGTATCATACAGAATATCATCATTTCTCTACCCTAAAAATAATCCCCTGGGAATCACCTATTCAACTCATATATATCAAGTGTTGGTCCAGTGAATTTGCTATGCTCACTGATTAGTTATAGAAGTTTTTTTGTCCATTCTTTGGGATTTTCTATGTAGACAATCTTGTCATTTGCAAATAGAGACAGGTTTATTTCTTCATTTCCAATCCATACACCTTTTATTTCCTTTTCTTTTCTTATTTCACTAGCAAAGACATCCGGCAAAGAAACTGTAGTGTTGGAAGAAGACCTCCTTGTCCTGAACCTTGGTTACCCTTTCTAGAGAATTTTTTCCCCCAGTTTTGAGGTAAAGTGTCTACTTTCTTACTATTAAGTATGATGCTACTGGAAGGTTTTGGGGTAAGTATTCCTTATCAAATTGAAGTTGTTTTCCTCTATTGCAGCTTTTCTGAGAGGTTTTGTTTTTAAATCGTGAATGGATATTAGATATTGTCCATTGTTTTTCTGTGCCAGTTCTGTGATCATATAATTTTTCTTCTTTAGCCTGTTGACGTGGTAGATTACATTGATTGATTTTGATTTTGAATGTTGAGCCAGCCTTGAATACCTGAAATAATTTTTTTCAAAGACTTAAGAGCAGTTTTATTTATTTTTAAAAAAAATTTACTGAAGTATAGTTGATTTACAATGTTGTGTTAATTTCTGCTGTACAGGAAAGTGATTCAGATATATATATATTTTCTTTTTCATATTCTTTTCCATTATGGTTTATCACAGGATATTGAATATAGTTCCCTATGCTATATGGTAGGACCTTGTTATTTATCCATCCTGTATACAATAGTTTGTATCTGCTAATCCCAAACTCCCAGTCCTTCCCTCCCCAACCCTCTCTCCCCCTTGGCAACCGCAATTCTGTTCTAAGAGCAGTTTTAGGTTCACAGAAAAATTAAGAGTAAAGCACAGAAGTTTCCCATATACCTCCTACTCCACACATGCACAGCCTCCCCCTTTATCAACATCTACTACCAGAGTGGTACATTTATTACAATTGACAAACTTTATTTTTTTAAAATTTCCTACTATTTATGGCTAGTATATAGAAATATAAATTATTATGCATGCAATTCTTACTGTGCATGCTAGTATTGGGCCATAAACATGACTGTTCGAACTGGAACATTACAAATCAATCTTAATAATCAATGGTAAAAATTAAATTTGTTATATTCTCACAAAGAACATATTTTTCCTATACCAGAAATGGCCTTTGGAATACAGCAGATGGATTCATTTGGATCACCCTGAGACTGGGGCACATATCTCTTGCATTGAATTTAGGCTACCTGGAGGGGCAGAGATCATGGTCAGCTGGACCACCTTGGATAGGGGAGACATACCCTGTGGGCATAAAAGTAGGTCACAGGTGCTGTTAGTGGTCATATTCCTGCCTGAGGGTCACCAGACCCACTGAGAGTCAAGACCCTAGGTCACAGAAAGGGCTAGTTGTCTAGTTGTTGCATTGTTTGCCTGCAAGCCCCAACTTACCATGAATAGATGCAGTGTCCACAGAAGGTAGATCCCCCAGGAAACCTTGTGATGTACATTCAACTTGAAATGAGAGACTGAAACAAAAACTTCTAGTAACCAGTAATTAGGTACATTTTCTATTGTTGTTTAGGGATATAGGGATATAAACCTGCTTGTAATTCAGTCCATTGGCTCCCGCTCATGAATCTCTCACCCTTATGAGCTTTAAGGTTAAAGAGAGAGAACAAAAGATAAAAGAGCCCACCATCCTATAATGGGGGTGCTAAAGCATCCTAATATTACAGAGAACACCAGGATCTTTGGGGAAAATTTCAGGACCAAAACATATTTAACAGTACCTGGAAAGATAACTAATCCCCCTCAAAAGCAAGAGCATCCAAGCCTGGAGAAATTGCTAGAAATTTAAATGTTGATTTCAACTTGTGAATGCTGGCAGACAGTAGGATGTGGTTTACATAGGAGACTCACTTCTAACTAAGGCACTAGACTGACCCATCAGAAGGGGAAAAGAGAGCTGCTGAACTCAGGGAGCAAAAAATACTTCCTTAGACTCTGATTCCATTTGGGGACAGCCCATTGTATTAGGAAAGTTCCCCTCCTGAATTGCAGGAATGTCTAAGAGATGAATGCTGTTGGCTCTGGGCCAGACTCCTGGGAAGTTTGCCAGCAACTGAAGCTCTGTGGCTAATACAAAAACCAGAGTGACTCTGAAAGAACTGTCAGGGAGAAAATTGTCAGGAGTGGAAAAACTGGGTTAAGGACAGGAAGCTAAAATAATTCTAGGGGAAGAGACATCTGGAAATAAAGGAGGATGAGAAAATATTATTAAGAAGGCATTGTGGAACTTTGAAAGCTGGGAAGCATTCATAAGATGCAAATTAAACTAGTTGAGGGTGAGATTGGTTCAAGATGGCAGAGTAGAAGGACATGCTCTCACTCCCTCTTTCGAGAACACAGGAATCACAACTAACTGCTGAACAATCATCGACAGGAAGACGCTGGAACTCACCAAAAAAGATACCCCAAATGCAAAGACAAAGAAGAAGCCACAATGAGATGGTAGGAGGGGCACTATCACATTAAAATCAAATCCCAGAACTGCTGGGTGGGTGACTCACAAACTGGAGAACACTTATACCACAGAAATCCACCCACTGGAATGAAGGTTCTGAGCCACACGTCAGGCTTCCCAACCTGGGGGTCCGGCAACGGGAGGAGGAATTCCTAGAGAATCAGACTTTGAAGGCTAGCGGAATTTGATTGCAGGACTTTGGCAGGACTGGGGGAAACAGAGACTCCACTCTTGGAGGGCACACACAAAGTAGTGTACACATTGGGACCCAGGGGAAGGAGCAGTGACCCCATAGGAGACTGAACCAGACCTACCTACTAGTGTTGGAGGGTCTCCTGCAGAGGCCGGGGGCAGCTATGGCTCACCAAGGGACAACGACACTGGCAGCAGAAGTTCTGGGAAGTACTTCTTGGCATGAGCCCTCCAAGAGACTGCCATTAGCCCCACCAAAGAGCCTGGGTAAGCTCCAGTGTTGGGAGGCCTAAGGCCAAAAAACCAACAGGAGGGAACCTAGCCCCACCAATCAGCAGACAAGTGGATTAAGGTTTTCCTGAGCTCTGCCCACAAGAGCAACAGCCAGCTCTACCCACCACCAGTCCCTCCCATCAGGAAACTTGCACAAGCCTCTCTGATAGCCTCATCCACCACAGGACAGACAGCAGAAGCAAGAAGAACTACAATCCAGCAGCCTGTGGAACAAAAACCACATTCACAGAAAGATAGACAATATGAAAAGGCAGAGGGCAATGTACCAGATGAAGGAACAAGATAAAATCCCAGAAAAACAACTAAATGAAATGGAGATAGGCAATATTCCAGAAAAATAATTCAGAATAATGATAGTGAAGATGATCCAGGACCTCGGAAAAAGAATGGAGGCAAAGATCGAGAAAATGCAAGAAATGTTTAACAAAGATCTAGAAGAATTAAGGAACAAACAAACAGAGATGAACAATACACTAACTGAAATGAAAACTACACTAGAAGGAATCAATAGCAGAAAAACTGAGGCAGAAGAACAGAGAAGTGACCTGGAAAACAGAATGGTGGAATTCACTGATGCAGAACAGAATAAAGAAAAAAGAATGAAAAGAAATGAAGACAGCCTAAGAGATTTCTGGGACAACATTAAACACAACAACATTCACATTATGGGGGTCTCAGAAGGAGAAGAGAGAGAGAAAGGACCAGAGAAAATATTTCAAGATACTATAGTTGAAAACATCCCTAACATGGGAAAGGAAATAGCCACCCAAGTCCAGGAAGCACAGCAAGTCCCACACAGGATAAACCCAAGGAGAAACATGCTGAGACACATAGTAATCAAATTGGCAAAAATTAAAGACAAAGAGTGATTATTGAAAACAGCAAGGAAAAACTGACAAATAACATACAAGTGGACTCCCATAAGCTTAACAGGTGATTTCTCAGCAGAAACTCTACAAGCCAGAAGGGAGTGGCATGATATACTTAAAGTAATGAAAGGGAAGAAACTACAACCAAGATTACTCTACCCAGCAAGATTCTCATTCAGATTTGATGGAGAAATCAAAAGCTTTACAGACAAGCAAAAGCTAAGAGAATTCAGCACCACAAAACCAGCTCTACAATAAATGCTAAAGGAAGTTCTCCAAGTGGGAAACACAAGAGAAGAAAAGGACCTACAAAAACAAACCCCAAACAATTAAGAAAATGGTAATAAGAACATACATATCAATTATTACCTTAAATGTGAATGGAATAAATGCTCCAAACAAAAGAAACAGGCTTGCTGAATGGATACAAAAACAAGACCCATATATATGCAGTCTACAAGAGACCCACTTCGGACCTAGAGACACATACAGACTGAAAGTGAGGGGATGGAAAAAGATATTCCATGCAAAAAGAAATCAAAAGAAAGCTGGAGTAGCAATACTCATATCAGATAAAATAGACTTTAAAATAAAGAATGTTACAAGAGACAAGGATGGACACTATGTAATGATCAAGGGATCAATCCAAGAAGAAGAAGTAACAATTATAAATATTTATGCACCCAACATAGAAGCACCTCAATACATAAGGCAACTGCTAACAGCTCTAAAAGAGGAAATGGACAGTATCACAATAATAGTGGGGGACTTTAACACCTCACTTACACCAATGGACAGATCACCCAAAGAGAAATTAATAAGGAAACACAAGCTTTAAAAGACACAATAGACCAGATAGATTTAATTGATATTTATAGGACATTCCATCCCAAAACAGCAGATTACACTTTCTTCTCAAGTGCACACGGAAAATTCTACATGATAGATCACATCTTGAGTCACAAATGAAGCCTCAGTAAATTTAAGAGAATTAAAATCATATCAAGCATCTTTTCTGACCACAATGCTATGAGATTAGAAATCAGTTACAGGGAAGAAAATGTAAAAAACACAAACACATGGAGGCTAAACAGTACCTTACTAAATATCCAAGAGACCACTGAAGAAATCTAAGAGGAAATCAGAAAATACCTAGAGACAAATGACAATGAAAACATGATGATCCAAAACATATGGGATGCAGCAAAAGTAGTTCTAAGAGGGAAGTTTATAGCTATAATAGCCTACCTCAAGAAACAAGAAAAATCTCAAATATACAATTTAACATTATGCCTAAAGGAACTAGAGAAAGAAGAACAAAAAAACCCCCAAAGTTAGCAGAAGGAAAGAAATCATAAAGATCAGAGCAGAAATAAATGAAATAGAAACAAAGAAAACAATAGCAAAGATCAATAAAACTAAAAGCTGGTTCTTTGAGAACAAAAAAAATTCATAAACCATTAGCCAGACTCAACAAGAAAAAGAGGGAGAGTACTTAAATCAATAAAATTAGAAATGAAAAAGGAGAAGTTACAACAGACACTGCAGAAATACAAAACATCCTAAGAGACTACTACAAGCAACTCTATGCCAATAAAATGGACAACCTGGAAGAAATGGACAAATTCTTAGAAAGGTATAACCTTCAAACACTGAACCAGGAAGAAATAGAAAATATGAACAGACAAATCACAAGTAATGAAATGGAAATTGTGATTAAAAATCTTCCAACAAACAAAAGTCCAGGACCAGATGGCTTCACAGGTGAATTCTATCAAACATTTAGAGAAGAGCTAACACCCATCCTTTTCAAATTCTTCCAAAAAATTGCAGAGGAAGGAACACTCCCAAACTCATTCTATGAGGCCACCATCACCCTGATACCAAAACTAGACAAAGATACTACAAAAAAGAAAATTACAGACCAATATCACTGATGAATACGATGCAGAAATCCTTAACAAAATGCTAGCAAAGAGAATCTAACAACACATTAAAAGGATCAGACACCATGATCAAGTGGAATTTATCCCAGAGATGCAAGGATTTTTCAATATATGCAAATCAATCAATGTGATACACCATATTAACAAATAGAAGAAGAAAAACCATATGATCATCTTAACAGATGCAGAAAAATGTTTTGACAAAATTCAACACCCACTTATGATAAAAACTCTCCAGCGAGTGGGCATAGAGGGAACCTATCTCAACATAATAAAGGCCATATGTGACAGACCCACAGCAAACATCATTCTCAATGGTTAAAATATTTTCACAATATTGTGAAAATGACTATACTGCCCAAAGCAATCTACAGATTCAATGCAATCCCTATCAAATTACCAATGTCATTTTTTACAGAACTAGAACAAAAAATCTTAAAATTTGTATGGCGACACAAAAGACCCCAAATAGCCAAAGCAGTCTTGAGGGAAAAAAAACAGAGCTGGAGGAATCAGGCTCCCTGACTTCAGACTATACTACAAAGCTACAGTAATTAAGACAGTATGGTACTGGTACAAAAACAGAAACATAGATCAATGGAACAGGATAGAAAGCCCAGAGATAAACACACACACCTATGGTCAACTAATCGATGACAAAGGAGGCAAGGATATACAATGGAGAAAAGACAGTCTCTTCAATAAGTGGTGCTGGGAAAACTGGACAACTACATGTAAAAGAATAACATTAGAACACTCCCTAATACCTTGCAGAAAAATGAACTCAAAATGGATTAGAGACCTAAATGTAAGACCGGATACCATAAAACTCTTAGAGGAAAACAGGAAGAACACTCTTTGACATAAATCACAGCAACATCTTTTTTGATCCACCTCCTTGAGTAATGGAAATAAAAACAAAAATAAACAAATGGGACCTAATGAAACTTTAAAGCTTTTGCACAGCAAAGGAAACCATAAACAAGATGAAAAGACAGCCCTCAGAATGGGAGAAAATATTTGCAAATGAATCATTGGACCAAGGATTAATCTCCAAAATATATAAACAGCTCATGCAGCTCAATATTAAAATAACAAACAACCCAATCCAAAAATGGGCAGAAGACCTAAATAGACATTTCTCCAAAGAAGATATACAGATGGCCAAGAAGCACATGAAAAGCTGCTCAACATCACTAATTATTAGAGAAATGCAAATCAAAACTACAATGAGGTATCAGCTCACACCAGTTAGAATGGGCATCATCAGAAAATCTACAAACAACAAATGCTGGAGAGGGTGTAGAGAAAAGGAAACCCTCTTGCTCTGTTGGTGGGAATGTAAATTGATACAGACACTATGGAGAACAGTATGGAGGTTCCTTAAAAATAGAATTACCATATGATCCAGCAATCCCACTACTGGGCATATACCCAGAGAAAACCATAATTCAAAAAGACACATGCACCTCAATGTTCATTGCAGCACTATTTACAATAGCCAGGTCATGGAAGCAACCAAATGCCCATTGACAGACATATGGATAAAGAAGATGTGGTACATATATACAATGGAATATTACTCCGCCATAAAAAGGAATGAAATTGGGTCTTTGTAGAGATGTGGATGCATCTAGAGACTGTCATACAGAGTGAAGTAAGTCAGAAAGGGAAAAACAAATATCGTATATTAATGCATATATGTGAACCCTAGAAAATGGTACAGATGAACTGGTTTGCAGGTCAGAAATTGAGACACAGATGTAGAGAACAAAGGTATGGACACCAAGGGGGGAAAGTGGCGGGGGGTGGTGGTGGTGGTGTGATGTATTGGGCGATTGGGATTGACATGTATACACTGATGTGTATCAAATGGATAACTAATAAGAAAAAAAAAAAAATAAACAATTTTTAAAAAATTAAAAAAAAAAAGGCATTGTGTGAGGAATGCCTGTGTTAGACTACCATCCTCTAGATATCTGGCCTATTCATTCTCACTACCACAGCACACAGCCTCTGAGTTCTCAAATATACAGTAGAGGAGAATTGTCTGTCTTGCCTAAAAATTACTTAAAACAACAACAAAAAAACCTATCCACTATTTCGATTGCTCCCCTGCCATTGAGTTTCTCTGAATCTGCTCAGACAAGGGGAGAACAAAGCCTGGAAGGCAACAGTGCCTCCCTAGACAGTTGCTTGCTGAAAAGAGAGAATATCCTTAACATTTCTAAGTCAAGGGGACTCCAAAGCCCTGGAAACTGAGTTTTGGCTCACTTGATGGAACTGCCATTCCTTTAGCCTCAACTGAATAAAGCTAGCACTGTTCAGCTTGCTCACTAACGCTGGCTGATGGCTTTCATAGTGAGGGATGGATCAAATCAGAGTTTGTTGCAGGGTGGAATGCTGATATGGGAAAGATGTATCTACACAATAATCATAGCTTTTAACAGGAACTCAAGACTTCCAGGAAGAAAAGAGTGTAGAAATGGGAAGTGACAATGAACTTCTTCCCTTTTTCATTTTCTTTTAACAACTTTATTGGAGTATAATTGCTTTACATTGTTGTGTTAGTTTCTGCTGTATAACAAAGTGAATCAGCTATACGTATACATATATCTCCATATCCCCTCCCTCTTGCATCTCCCTCCCACCCTCCCTATGCCACCCTTCTAGGTGGTCACAAAGCACTGAGCTGATCTCCCTGTGCTATGTGGCTGCTTCCCACTAGCTATCTATTTTACATTTGGTAGTCACATGAAAGGATGCTCAACATCACTAATCATTAGAGAAATGCAAATCAAAACTACAGTGATGTATCACCTCATACCGGTCAGAATGGCCATCAGCAAAAAATCTACAAACAGTAAATGCTGGAGAGGGTGTGGAGAAAAGGGAACCCTCTTGCACTGTTACTGAGAATGTACATTTATACAGCCACTATGAAGACCAGTATGGAGGTTCCTTAAAAATCTAAAAATAAAACTACCATATGACCCAGCAATCCCACTACTGGGCATATACCCTGAGAAAACCATAATTCAAAAAGAGTCATATACCACAATGTTCATTCTTCCGTTTTTCTACTTCAACTTCAGCAGATAGACATTTATACCTGGATGAAACAATTTCTGAGGCTCTGTGGAAAGATAATAGTAGTATAACAGCCTATCTATCTATTTCACTCCTGAGGGGAAATGACCCACCACAGTTGACTTGACATACATATAATATTCTCCAAAAAGCAAATAAGTATTTGGGGTCAGGTAGAATGATAAATAACTCCTCTTTTTATTCTTGTCTTGGATGTATGGTATGAGCACCTGAATCAGGGGGCTGAACCAAATTACAATGAGCAGAATTGTCTAAGGGGAGTTCCAGAGTGTAAGGCCAACTGGCCCGAGGCAGGAGAACACAATCAGATTCACAGGTTGCATCAGACCGAAATTCACCGGACCACGCAGTTCCAGAAACTGCCCTGGAGACATTCCGGACCACCCAGTTCCAGGAACTGACCTGGGGACTTTGAACCCAGCCCAGCCTTCCCGCCTTTCGAGGGGCGGGACTAACGGTCCCCCACGATACCCGAAGAGACCACCAAATAAGGAATACCCTTCGCTCTCCCAGATTCACCACACCCCTTTCCCTTCTTCCCCTATAAAATCTTGCCCAGCCCTCGCCCGGGTGCGACTTCTCTGGCCCCTTTCTCTCGGACCAGTGAACCTCCCCTGGGAGCGGTCCTTAATAAAGCTCACTTGAAGCTTTCCTCCGTTTCGCGGTGCCGTTTGTTGAGATCCGACCTTACATTTGGTGCCGCAACCCGGGAGGGGTACCAAGCCCCGCAGGTTACGGAACCTCTACTCATCTACCCGATCCGGCAGAAAACGGGGTAAGTCCCCCACCCTTGCTCCCTCCGACCCGCAGAGTCCCTGCCCACCGGACTCCCTGTCCTTAATCGCGGCCGCGTCAGGGATTCCTCCGTCCTCTCTCCGGGCCTCGGGCAACTGTGGAGACGTCCCAATTGCCTGACCGCTCTCCGACCTGCCGGACCTCGGGTGATTGTGGAGACGTGCCAATCGCCTGACCGCCCTCCGACCTGCCGTGAATTGGAGACTGAGACCAGGGACGCCTCTCTCCCTCTCCATTCACTCAGGGACAGACTGGGGGTCATGGAAACCTCACAATCGAAACCAGATCCTAAGACGCCCCTGGGGTGCCTCCTAGCCAATTTTACAGCCCTCGGTTTCTCCCAAGATCTCCGTTGCCGACGGCTTATTTTTTATTCCACTGTGGCCTGGCCACAATATCCTCTAGACGATCAGTCCTGAAGGGACTTTCGATTTTAACATCCTCCGTGATCTAGATAATTACTGCCGCAGGACGGGCAAATGATCTGAGGTCCCCTACGTCCAGGTTTTCTGGTATTTGCGCTCCCGCCCCTCCCTTTGCGTCAATTGTTCTACCTCTCAAATCCTCCATCCAAAACCTCAGTCCCCTTGGATTCCTCCCCACTAGCCGACCCTCCCGAATCTCTTACCACTCCCCCCTTCAGAACTCCTCTCTAACCTCCACGCTACCCTGAAGCGGTCCCTCCTCCTCCTGAACCCGCTCCGGCCGCTCCAACCATTCCCCCGCCTCCCTCAACGGTTTCTCCTCCCACGCCCCTTGCTTCGCCAATTAGTGCACATACACGCTCTCACGACTCCCAAGATCCAAATCTCCACTGCCCTCTGAGGGAGGTAGCAGGAGCGGAAGGACTGGTCAGAGTCCATGTCCCTTTTTGTCTCCAAGATCTCTCTCAAATAGAAAAGCGATTAGGCTCCTTTTCTGCCGACTCTTCCCGCTACCTCAAAGAATTTCGCTCTCTCAAGCTTACGATCTAACCTGGCACAATACCTTTGTGATCCTATCTTCTACTCTGACCCCTGACGAAAGGGAAAGAATTCAAACTGCTGCCCGAAACCATGCAGATCAGGTTCACCTTACCGACAACTCCATGACTGTCGGAGCGACTGCCGTACCTGGCACCGATCCAGGCTGGACTTATCAGGATGGCCAAGATGGCCGTCGTAAACGCGACCTCATGATCCAATGCCTCCTGGCTGGCATGCAGGCTGCCGCTCATAAGGTAGTCAATTTTGAAAAACTAAAAGAGATAACCCAAAAACCTAACGAAAATCCAGCTATCTTTCTCAATCGCCTTACAGAGGCCTTAACTCTCTACACCCGGCTGGATCCCGACACCCCGGCAGGGGCAGCGGTCCTAGCCACCCATTTTATCACCCAGTCAGCCCCGGACATCCGAAAGAAATTAAAACGGGCGGAAGACGGCCCTCAAACCCCTATTCGAGATCTGGTAAAGGTGGCCTTTAGAGTCTACAATGGCCGTGAGGATTTGGCAGAATCCAGCCGACAGGCTCGGATGCACCAGAAGGTGGCCCTTCAAACCCAAGCTCTTGTAGCCGCCCTAAGGCCGGCCATCTCCCATGGATCACAGCATCCACGGGGTCTGCAAAAGGCAACCCTGCCGGGGGCCTGCTTCAAATGCGGAAAAGAAGGCCACTGGGCTCGCCAATGTCCCAATCCTCGACCTCCTTCTAAGCCCTGTCCCAGCTGCGGGCTAACGGGCCACTGGAAGAGTGACTGCCCTACGACTTGCCCTCCCTCAGCATCTCCACGCGGGGGGCAGGCCGACCCAACGGCATTACCACTCGAACTGCTGGGATTGGCTGACGACTGACGGCGCCTGGACTCGAGGACCCCCATCACTCTTGCCGAGGCCAGGGTAACACTACAGGTAGCGGGTAAGTCCATCCCATTTCTGGTGGACATGGGGGCTACCTATTCGGTCCTGCCTACCTACTCCGGGCCAGTTTCTCCTTCCCAGATCTCGGTCATGGGTATTGATGGCAAACGATTCTTCCCACTCCAGACCGGTCCACTCCCATGTCATATCGAAGGACTCCCTTTTACTCATTCCTTCTTAGTCATACCATCCTGCCCAGTTCCCTTGCTAGGCCGAGATGTCCTTTTCCACTTAGGGGTAGATGTAGAATTAGTCAGTTGCCATGTTACATCCTGTAAGTCACTTGCCAAATTTTCACTTTGTATCTCCTCACCCGTAGGCTTGGCAAGATTAAAAGTCCTGGTCTGGAGTGAGGTGGTGGAGGTTTCTACCAGGGAATACAGAACTTGAAGCTATGACTCGCATAGCTTCACTATGACTCTCACATGGTTGTACTGGGCTTATCATGCTGTTGGTTCAGTAGACAGTGAAAGGAGATTGTTGGAGATTGCTAGAGTTTTGGCAACACAATAGGTCAGAAAGGACTATATCTGGAATTCAGGAGATTCACTGGAGTAAATCTTGATGATCCAGACATAGTGATAACTATGTGTACAGTCGCAACAACCTTAACCTGACAAGTACAGCAACTGAAGGCTCTAATTCTTCAGGGATCAAGGTCTGGGTCTTCTCATCAGTCAAGAAACTGAGACCAGCTGAGGATAAGAGTAATCTAAGACTATACAGTAAAAGAGAGAGATGATGAATATCAGTTAAATCCTAGGGACAAGTTACAATTCTGGGTATGTTAAGTTATTCAATTAACACTCTTGTATTAAGCTTTGTGTAGAGTCTGAGGCTGGCCACTACAACTGTGGTGTACTGGACTTAACGTAGGGCACAGGAGATCTTGAGCCGTGCAAGGAGAGGTGGTCCCTATCAGATATTTCTTATATTTACCTCAAATTTTACTGTAGGTTTTTGCTCTAGCATGACAGCACTTTAACATGGATACACAACACTTGTCTTGCTTTCTGAATGGTGTTTCTCTGCTACAGCTCCATTGGAAGACTGTTGAAGCTGAATCAACTAGGATGATGCATGCATGCACATATAACTGTGGGGCAGACTGGGTAAACAAATACCCCTATTCGCGTCTCAGGCTGATATGCATTTTATAGGATTCCTCATAGAGTCCCTAGTGGGATTGGGTCCCAATGGCCCATAGTGGAAACAGCCTAATAATGCTACTTAAGACAACTTTCCCTCTTTCGTTTTTCAGTTATTGCCTACATTTTGGTGCCTTAATGTCACTTCTAAAAATAAACACCTGCATAAGAGTCCTTGTCTAAAACCTGTTTTACTGGGGGAACCCAAACAAGGACAGCAGGGTCCCTGAAATATCCTATATACAAAGTACCTAAAAAATGAAATATCCCCATCTTTACTATGGGCTGTTTGCCCAAGTTTCTACCCTGGTTATTCATCTCAGGAAAGCTGTAGTCCTGACCACCAGCAGAAGCCAGAGAGAAAAACAAAAAACAAAGCCTGAGGGAAATCTTTTCAAACCCAAAGCTCTAATGTTTTCCTTGAAGCCTAATAGATTTCAGGGTCAATATAAATGTTTAGCTAATTTACAAAAACCTGTTACTCTCAGACTCAAGGTGTTTATAGTCCTTTCAATATGTAACTTTCTAGTTCAAACTGTAATTAATAATATCACATGTATGAAAAGTTATCTGAGTTATGCATTTGACTTCCTTTCTCTGGGTGCCAGGCTATTAGAGTCAGAACACTAGAGTAATAGTTTTATTGACATCAGAATTCTAGATAAACTGTTTTTATTATTTTTTGGCATAAAAAAATCTAAAGAACTTGATAGAGAAGGCACAGTCTAGGAGCCTGAGCAATTTCTTTCCCCACTTTCTCAATTGTCTCTTTTTCTGGACGTTCCAGGAGAAGACATGAAAAGAAGCAGCACAGAGACTCCAATAGCCACTCTATTAATAGGCTCTTGCTCCCTTTGGGGAAAAAAAAATAAAGGAAATACTTTAGGATGTCAAAACCATTGAGATTTGGGTAAACTCTGACTATATGAGACTTTATGTGTATACACAGCTATCACAGCAATACATCTGCCAGTGACTTAATGGTTGTTAATGCCTCGGAATATATGGAAACTAATATATTTCTAAGTTTGTAAAATAAATTTGTGGTGCTTTACCAATTTCTTTTCAGACATAACTGAAGAATAAGAATTAAGGCATGATAAACATACATTTTAGAGGGAACTAGGTGTTAGTCTTAATGATAGCCTCAAAGCAACCCCAAATACCTTAATATTGATGTAATAATAACCATCTAGAATCTTTTGAATATGAAATCCAAAGAATTTACGTGAAGGTAGTAGTTCATGATATATAGTTTTCCCCTATTATATAGTTTTATGTGAATTTTTAATAATAGACGTTTATGCTGGTTATTTACTTCTATAGGGATTTTACTTAATTCTCTACTTTATCTTACATTTACAACATTTGTTAGAATGAATAGGAATATTTATATAATTACAATCCAGTCTCACCACCACAGCAAGTTTTTATTATGGGTAAATCTATATTAATATTTTGGTGTAATATCCCATTAGACCTTTGGATAGAAGTCACTTTAGCTGTACTCCGTGATATTCAGTGAAGCATAATTTTCATGGAAAATGCTATAAGCATATTTCATCCTCAGAAAGTTAATTAATACGTTAGAAGCCTTGCCACCAACTTACATTGATCATAAAAAGGATACGGATATCACTTAAAATAAAAACAAGTGAAACAATCTCATAATTTCCTCATATTTCCATGTCATTTTACCTATTTCAAATTTTCTTTAATGGTCCAATTAATTCATAATTTTGTATATTTTATAAAATTTATAAGATGAATCAAAAGAATTTAATACTACATTTTAAACTTTCTTTTTTTCTCTAAAATAATATATTGTGTTTATTTGATCACATATTCAGACATAATAGTTATTCAAATTCTTAACTGTGGGCTTTATAATAAAAATTGTATATATTCATATTTATGCATTGCAAAAGAGAAGTGCTCAATGAGCTATGAATAAATTATGACTCATTAACTCATTGATCACAGATATGAAAGCGTGGCAGCCTGGCATACTTTCTAAGTGTCATGAAAAGGACAGTCCTATTTTGCAAAACTGTATATAGTGGTGTTGGAGGAGTTCACGGAAAGGGCATGACCACTGGATGACACGCAAGCTGCAACTTACCTGCCTCTGGTGTTTTCAGAATGTACATTCTGCGGTCCATTTCCTTACTAATTGCTACTTCAAGGATACAATCTTTAGAGTAAAGTGTTACTGAGACCATCTGGACAGTGCGTGACTGAACTTAAGGCTTCTATATAAACTCTTAAGATTCTGGTGGCAGGTGAGGAGATCTACTCATCTTGCTACTACGCATGACAAGCCTCCTACGTAAGGTCCCTTGATTGTTAACACAGCTGCCTACCAATCTGGAGTGGTCTTTCTTCCTTCAGTCTCTCTTTGACCTCTGCATAAAGAGGGCCCGTTTCAAATTTCACCCTGGGAACCCCTAAGGAACTGAGGTTTGAACCAGCAAGTGGTCAAGCACTTTACCTTTCACTGAAAGGAGAAGCGGGAGAATCCCTTCCCGAAAGGGTAAGGTCATTCTCTTTCTTTCAGCATTTGCACAAGTGAAAGACACACACAAGAAACTGGGGAATGTCTCCTACTTCAAAATGAAGAATCAGATTAAGCATTTTTGCATTGTTTTTCATATTATTTTCTGGAGATCAAATGTGGCACTGGTGAGATTTGAATCAAATACACATCATTATATTAAGCTGCTTTCAGTAGAAAATTTTTAACACAAATGTGAAAGATAGTATTTTTAAAATACAGTTGACCCTTGAACAACACGGGTTTGAACTGCATGGGTCCTCTTATAGGCAGATTTTTTTCAATAGTAAATAATATAGTACTATACAGACCGAGGTTGGTTGCATAAGAGGATGCAGAAATAGGGATACAGAGAAACCTAGGATAGGGAGGGCCAACTATAAGTTATATGCAGGTACCAGGGGAGTTGATACTCCTAATGCCAGCAGTGTTCAAGGGTCACCTGTAATCTGCTTAGTGTATATATATATATATATATATATATATATAAATAATACATTTAATTATTTTTCAGTATATTTAAGTTTGAATCATATTTCCTATCAAGAGAGCTAAAATTAACTTTTATTTTTAAATATTGTCACCGAATTAGACGCAAGGCTCCCTCTTCGGGACCAAGCCTAACTCCTGACTCGGTCAGGGAGTTCTTTCCCACTCATGTTCGCGCTACCAATAATGAAACTGAGTTTGTGCAAGCAAGACAGGCTCTTATTCAATGGCCAGAGAATGGAGCAAGGGAACTCAGGCTCTAAAGGCACCTTCTCCCTGAAGGGATGGGAGTAAAGGAATTTAAGGGTTAGAAGGCAGACAGGTCTTCTGGGCCTCTAGGAAAGGGGTGCAAATTTCCAGGTGCTGCCAGGGCATGCACAGTCTTCCATGCCCCTTTGCATGGGGCATAGATTATGCCTAGCTGAGTACAAATCCCTCCTTTGGGCGGAGATCTTAGTATGATAATGAAGCAAAGGTAACTCTCAGATTCCTCCAGGAGGGTTCCTGTGGTCAAGTCTGTGCTGGTTCGAGGTGGTTGACCACTGTATACCTCTCAAAGCATATATCTCTCAAAGTACAGCTGCAAAGCATCTCTGCCATATACCAGGTACTTTTGAAACAAACACAGAGATAATCAGGGCAAGTCTCCTTCAGCTCTCAGGGGTTGGTATAGAAACAGAGAAAAATCAAGGCAAGGAAAGTGGTGACCTTTGGCCTACTTTGCCCGTTAAGTTTCTGCGCCTGGGCCCTGGGTTGCATGGGTGACAATATTATTAATTTCTTATTAACAACCATCACAGTAATTATTTAATAAATTGTACTTATTGTTCCACTATCAACTATTAAGACTTCTAGTCACTACATTTAGCCAAAAGGTCTGAGACACTTTTCTGAAAAATGTAGGTTTCTCACTTGGGAAGTGAGGGTTGTAACTATGTACATGGTCTTACCCAGACAAAAGAGTAATGGTTAAAGGCTCTGGCTCTAAGTCACACATCTACTGATTCATTGAGGGCAAGGTGCTCCTCTTTGAGTTCCAATCTTTTCACTTGTAAAGTGAAGACAATATTACTAATGCCTAATTCAAAAATTGCCAGGAATATTAAATGAGATATTCTACATGAAGCACTTTACATTGTATCTGGCTCATATTAGATGTCAGTAAATGTTATTTTTATTATTGTTACCCTTATGGATTTTTTTGGTGAATGCTGGATAATGTTCATAAAATCAATTTGTATATTATTAATATCTGTTCAATATTAATTTATCATTTTATTAGTATCAGACTGAAAACAACCCCTCAGTTAATTACTTTGGAGTAGTTGATCTCTATGAATTGTACCAGACAAAGATAATAGGGCAAGGTCATTATGTGGATCAGGAAACAAATAATTTCTTTTTTTTTTAATTTAATTTTTTCCATAAATTTATTTATTTATTTATTTTTGGCTGTGTTGGGTCTTCACTGCTGCACACAGGCTTTCTCTAGTTGCGGTGAGCTGGGGCTATTCATTGCGGTGCGTGGGCTTCTCATTGCAATGGCTTCTCTTGTTGCAGAGCATGTGCTCTAGGCACACGGGCTTCAGTAGTTGTGTCAAATGGGCTCAGTAGTTGAGGCTTGTGGGCTTTAGAGCGCAGGCGCAGTAATTGTGGCACGTGGGCTCAGTTGCTCCGCGGCATGTGGGATCTTCCCAGACCAGGGCTCGAACCCCTGTCCCCTGCATTGGCAGGAGGATTCTTAACCACTGCGCAAACAGGGAAGTCCCCAAATAATTTCTAATGTTTTAATATGAAGAGAAACTATCAGATAACTGTATAGTGTTACATTATTTATGAATTAATGACATGTTGTATATCCTATCTTCTACTCTGCCCCTAAATCTTAAGAGTGGACACACAATGGAATTTTCTTGCTAGAAGTGAGAGTAACATAAATAGCCCCATTGGAAGATTCTAAAATTTGTAACAAAGTAGGCAATCAAGAATAATATTTGCAAAGGGGGAGAGTCTAAGATTTAACTCAAGGGCAAAAAGTCCAACTAAAAGAACCCTACCCAGTTAGATGGCAAGATGTGGTAGACATGTACAGGCATTGCCCAATTCCGGCTTCATAAAAGGGCTTGATGCCCACCAGCAGGGAGTGCAGGCAGCACATGGCCTCCAGGTGGCAGCTCCTTCATGCCAGCCTCAGCTCCCCCAAAGTCATGTCCTTCCTGTGGCAGCCCACAAACAGCTACTGAGTCAGGTGGTGATATAAAAGTCTTGTCATTTCAACAGGCAACACATACTCCAGAGCTCCCCACCATATTGGCTGAGGCTTTGTCAATCCTGAATTGCAGTTTGATTTCTTCTTTTGCCCAATCCAGCTTCTTTTCACAGGTGTTGATTTCCAATAAAGAATTTACACCTTAAATTTCATCTCAGTGTCTGCTTCTGGAGAGATAATTTGTGACACTAGAGCAGAATAAGAGAGGCTTTTTCCTAGCTTATGACTGAGTTAGCAAATCAATGTAAATTTTTTTTCCTCAAGTCATTATGAAATATGAGAATAGGTATAATGATTAAAACAATTTGTTTCCTTTGACAGTTTTTGGTAATAAAACTAAAGTAAATGATATGAGAAAATTAGGAACATGTTAGTATAGGGGCCCTAAATGTCAATATTATGGCACAGTCATAGAATATTATGCAGTCATTATTTATCATGCAATGATGTTTATTAAGTAGTAGTATTAATTTCAAAATGTTTTCAATATTTTAGGAAATAAATGGAATTTAAAAATCCAATACATTTTTATTTAGGCTAAAGATACTGTGCATAAAATAAAATATCCAATGTGATTTTATTTAGTTAAAAGCATTATGCATAGAGGGAGATATGCCAAAATTTTAAAAATGTATACTAGTATTTTTTTTTTTTTTAAATTTATTTATTTTTGGCTGTGTTGGATCTTCGTTGCTGCATGCGGGCTTTCTTTAGTTGCGGCGAGCGGGGGCTCCTCTTCGTTGTGGTGCATGGGCTTCTCGTTGTGGCGGCTTCTCTTGTCGCAGAGCACGGGCTCTAGGCGCGCGGGCTTCAGTTGTTGTGGTGCACGGGCTTCAGTAGTTGTGGCACGCGGGCTCAGTAATTGTGGCTCGCGGGCTCCAGAGCACAGGCTCAGTAGTTGCAGTGCATGGACTTAGCTGCTCCACGGCATGTGGGATCTTCCCAGACCAGGGATTGAACCCGTGTCCCCTGCATTGACAGGAGGATTCTTAACCACTGCACCACCCAGGGAAGTCCCACTATTATTTCTTAATGGTAGCAATTTTTGTTTTCTTCATGGCATAGTTTTTTGTTTGTCTTTCAAAAAATGAGCATTTAAACATTAGGAGTTTACTATTAAGTGACTAGATTTCTGCTCTCATATTGCTTGTTTTCTAACCAGGAAGAAAGGGCGTGTAATAAATTAATGCTATTGTCACACAAGTTACTCTAGGCATTCTATTTCTAGTATTCCATACAACTTCAGATCTCATTTGTTATTTTGGCTGCTACATTATTTCACATTAATTAAAAAGTCAATTTAAAGTTTATAGCTACAAAGCCACAGTTCTCTGTAGACAGTTTATTCGATGAGGTATTTGAAACTAAGGGCAGAATGTGTCATTTGTTCCTATTAAGGTTCATCATTTTAGGTTCAGCACGAGTTTCCAGCCTGTTAAAATTTGTTTACATCTAGATTCTATCTTCCGTTCTTCAAAAGTATATGTCATCTGAAAATTAAATCACTTTCCATCAATACCTACTCTAAATTTTTGTCAAAAATTTCTTACTAAAATTCAGAATTTGCCGTAAATTTGCCTTAGGTTTACAGAGGCCAATTAGTTAGTACTTTCTGAGTTAGGCTATTCAACGTGTTAGGTATCCATCCAAACGCAAAGCTTTCTAGTTTATAGTTCTTAAACTTTTCCCATAAATATAGTAGGAGACAATAGAACAAAAAAAGAAAATGTTTATTGTGTGATGAAACAGTTTGTCAAGAGTTTAGACAGGATGAATGACAATATTGTACCTTGAAGTATGATATATGAGAGATTTATCAGTATTTGCAATACCTAAATTGTCAGATAAACCATGGACCATAAATAATAGATGAATATATGAAAGAATGAATGAATATATGAATGAATGAATGAACCTAGTATGTAGGTAGACTAATTGATCCATGACAAATAAATGTAAAGTTACCAAAAAAAAAAATTATCTAGAGGACTTTTCTTCCATTTTGCTACCTCTGGATTTTGAGTCAGGTTTTTAGGGTAAGAAAATATACCTATGCAGATGTTTCTGGTCTCCTTTTTGGTTATTTCAATTTTTGATTCCTAAGTGCTTCCATGCTTTCCAGTCTTTAAAATTATGATTACTAAGCTCATTTAAGTATTATCTTTCCTGAATTTAGAGACATGGCCAAATTACTGTTATTCTATGAGATCTCCGAACAATGTCTGATTCATTTTAGAGGCAAATGCTTTCCTATTTTCAAACTTATTAATAGATATTATACATGGATAAGCACCAAAGCAACATTATTTTATTGCTTTTATGTGAATTCCTTTTATTTTCTGCTACCTCCTAGGGCTCCACATGGTCTCTGCTTTTAACATAATCACGGAAGACAGTAGACCTTTTTTATCTGTTGTCTAAAATAGTCTTCCCACTGTTCCATGCTTATTGATTCTCGTACTTTTAAAATCTCTCTTAGAAATCAATATTTTGACCTTGACATATTCTTAATTTGAGTATTAAAAATACATTCCTTACTTCAGTTTCATTTTCTTTGTCTTGGTTTGCTTTGTTGAACTAAAAGTTATGAAAAGAAAAACTAGGACATTTTCTCTGAGACATTTTTCTTGATGAGTTTGCATTATTCTATTCAAATCATGGCAATAAGATTCCAACAAAACATGGGTTTTATGTCACATAGTGTTTAATTTATTTTGGATTGGAAGGACATCTTTTAAACTCTCAAATTTGTCAGTCTATATTCTTTTTTTTTTTTTTTTTTTGTCTTTCTGCCCCACCATTCCCAGTTCACACATTCTTGGTCACTCATTCTTACCCCTCCTTATGATTCCCAGTCACATGGTTCTCTTTCCAACCATGACAACTTACCTTTAGAATGACAGTTCTGGGTGTACTATGATGCTTTTGCAAAAATGTTCTTATAAAAGGGTTTCATATTCAAGGAATTCATGGAAAAGACTCTGACAAGTACAGGTTTCTGGTAACTGACTATACCGCTGAACTGAATGAATAAGCATTTCCAGAACTCTAATGGAAAACTGATGAATTCATAAAAGTGCTAACAAAAGATCAAGATAAAAAAATATTAGTTACATGAGACTGAGTGAACTGATGAGGATGATTATAATTTTTGTGACTTTCTGTTTGAATAAAAAAAAATCCCACAAGGACTCAGAGGCAAAAAATATACAAATCAATTTTCACTGAAAAGTAAAGGAGCTGTTACAGTGGAGGATTACTGGACTGAATGCCAATATTATGACATAGTATGAGTGTGCTTCGTGTTTGGTAATTGCCATCATTGTTGCTTTTGCTGTGGTCATCCATTTACAATGCTTGGTGTCAGTTTATTTATCTCTTGTAAAAATAAAATACAAGAGATTTTTTGTATGTGTGTGTGTGAAAGATAAAAAAAAGAACACTGGCAATATTCTAACATTGTGTGCTTAGACACAGTGGTTGAAGTGGACATTATAAGAAAAGTCAGATTCTAGATATATCTCCTTATTGAAGTATAATTGACATATACATTATACTAGTTTTGGGTGTACAATATAATGATTCAACATTTGTATCCATTGGGAAATAATCACCACAATAATTCTAGTTACCATCTGTCACCACAGAGTTACAAAAAGTTTTTTTTGTTGTGATGAGAAAAAAAAAAAAGGAAAAAATAGATTATATACCAATATAAGAATAAAGAGACCCTTGGTAAGTGAGGAGGTATTAAGAGAACATGTAGTTACTACCATTACATGAGACAGCTATTTTTAAATCCTTTGGTGAAAGATAAAAACAGTAATGGAATCCAAAAGCTAGCATTAAAGATATTTTGTCTGAATTCATTTTTTAAAAGAGGACATGGGTTAACCTTTAATTAAATACTGGGTAAAAAATTCGACATAAGCTTATCATGGATGTCTGTATTTAGTAAAGAAATATGTAACAAAAAAGAGAGACCTGATAAATTCATAGAGAGTTTTTAACCCAGACTGAGGACAGTTCTGTTGAGATAGAGCAATTCCATTTGTGAACAAAAAAAAAAAAAAAAAAAAAAAAAAAGGCAAAATTCTTAGATGTGTAAATATATCTAAGTATAAATTGACTTATATTGAATAATTTAAGTATAAATTACTTAGTGACTTCCTAACCACTTGATAACCACACTCAAAAGCTGAGTAGTAAATTTGTATATTGTTATTTAGGTCTTAGCAAAGCCCTCACCTTCTTAGAGAGGCCTTCCATAACCACCCCATCTAAAATACCCTTCCTCATTAATGGACACATTACACTGTTTACATACTTTTTTTTCTTTTAAAAATCAGTTTTTCTGAGTTGTAATCCACATACCATACAATTTATCCATTTAAGCTCTAAGACTCTATGTTTTTTAGTATATTTACATATATGTGCTATCATCATTACAGCCAATTTTAGAATATTTTATCACCTCCAAAAGAAACCATGTGTCGTTCAGTTTTAACTCCCCTATCCCATCATCTTGGGGATGAAGAGACTTTTTTATTTTTTTAACATCTTTATTGGCGTATAATTGATTTAAAATGGTGTGTTAGTTTCTGCTTTACAACAGTGAATCAGTTATACATATACATATGTTCCCATATCTCTTCCCTCTTGCATCTCCCTCCCTCCCACCCTCCCCATCCCACCCCTCTAGGTGGTCACAAACCATCTAGCTGATCTCCCTGTGCTATGCAGCTGCTTCCCACTAGCTATCTATTTTACATTTGGTAGTGTATATATGTCCATGCCACTCTCTCACTTTTTCACAGCTTCCCCTTCCCCCTCCCCATATCCTCAAGTCCATTCTCTGGCAGGTCTGCAACTTAATTCCCATCTTACCCCTAGGTTCTTCATGACCGTTTTTTTTTTTTTCCTTAGATTCCATATATATGTTACCATGCGGTATTTGTTTTTCTCTTTCTGACTTACTTCACTCTGTATGACAGACTAGAGGTCCATCCACCTCACTACAAATAACTCAATTTCGTTTATTTTTATGGCTGAGTAATATTCCATTGTATATATGTGCCACATCTTCTTTATCCATTCATCTGTTGATGGACACTTAGGTTGCTTCCATGTCCTGGCTATTGTAAATAGAGCTGCAATGAACATTTTGGTACATGACTTTTTTTGAATTATGGTTTTCTTAGAGTATATGCCAAGTAGTGGGATTGCTGGGTCGTATGGTAGTCCTATTTTTAATTTTTTAAGGAACCCCCATACTGTTCTCCATAGTGGCTTGTATCAATTTACATTCCCATGAACAGTGCAACAGTGTTCCCTTTTGTCCACACCCTCTCCAGCATTTATTGTTTCTAGATTTTTTTGATGATGGCCATTCTGACTGGTGTGAGATGATATCTCATTGTAGTTTTGACTTGCATTTATCTAATGATTAATGATGTTGAGCATTCTTTCATGTGTTTGTTGGCAACCTGTATATCTTCTTTGGAGAAATGTCTATTTAGGTCTTCTGCCCATTTTTGGATTGGGTTGTTTGTTTTTTTGTTATTGAGCTGCATGAACTGCTTGTAAATTTTGGAGATTAATCCTTTGTCAGTTGCTTCATTTGCAAATATTTTCTCCCATTCTGAGGGTTGTCTTTTGGTCTTGTTTATGGTTTCCTTTTTAAGTTTCACTAGGTCCCATTTGTTTATTTTTGTTTTTATTTCCATTTCTCTAGAAGGTGGGTCAAAAAGGATCTTGCTGTGATTTATGTCATAGAGTGTTCTGCTTATGTTTTCCTCTAAGAGTTTGATAGTGTCTGGCCTTACATTTAGGTCTTTAATCCATTTTGAGTTTATTTTTGTGTATGGTGTTAGGGAGTGTTCTAATTTCATACTTTTACATGTAACTGTCCAGTTTTCCCAGCATCACTTATTGAAGAGGCTGTCTTTTCTCCACTGTATATTCTTGCCTCGTTTATCAAAGATAAGTTGACCATATGTGTGTGGGTTTCTCTGGGCTTTCTATCCTGTTCCATTGATCTATATTTCTGTTTTTGTGCCAGTACCATACTGTCTTGATTACTGTAGCTTTGTAGTATAGTCTGAAGTCAGGGAGCCTGATTCCTCCAGCTACATTTTTCTTTTTCAAGATTGCTTTGGCTATTTGGGGTCTTTGTGTTTCCGTACAAATTGTGAAATTTTTTATTCTAGTTCTGTGAAAAATGCCAGTGGTAGTTTGATAGGGATTGCATTGAATCTGTAGATTGCTTTGGGTAGTAGAGTCATTTTCACAATGTTGATTCTTCCAATCCAAGAACATGGTATATCTCTCCATCTATTTGTATCATCTTTAATTTCTTTCCTCAGTGTCTTATAATTTTCTTCATACAGGTCTTTCATCTCCTTAGGTAGGTTTATTCCTAAATATTTTATTCTTTTTGTTGCAATGGTAAGTGGGAATGTTTTCTTGATTTCACTTTCAGGTTTTTCATCTTTAGTGTATAGGAATGCAAGAGATTTCTGTGCAGTAATTTTGTATCCTGCTACTTTACCAAATTCATTGATTAGCTCTAGTAGTTTTCTGGTAGCATCTTTAGGATTCTCTATGTATAGGATCATGTCATCTGCAAACAGTGACAGCTTTACTTCTTCTTTTCCGATTTGGATTCCTTTTATTTCTTTTTCTTCTCTTAATACTGTGGCTAAAACTTCCAAAACTATGTTGAATAATAATGGTGCGAGTGGGCAACCTTGTCTTGTTCCTGATCTTAGTGGAAATGGTTTCAGTTTTTCACCATTGAGGATAATGTTGGCTGTGGGTTTGTCATATATGGCCTTTATTATGTTGAGGAAAGTTCTTCCTTTCCCATCTGGATACCTTTTTTTCTTTTTCTTGCTAAATTTTCCTAGCTATAGCATTCAGTACAATATGAATAAAAGTGGCAAGAGTAGACATGCTTATCCTTTATTCATTTTTGGAAAAAGGGATCTATTCTTTTACCATTAAGTAAGATGTTAGCTATGAGTTTTTCATAGATGCTCTTTAACAAGTTGAGGAAGTTCCTTTCTGTTCCTAGTTTTTTTGAGTGTTTTGATCATGAAAGGATTTTGGTTTTTGTCAAATGCTTTTTCTGGGTCTATTGAGATGATCCTGTGATTTTTCTTTTTAGTTATATTGATATAATGTATTACTTTAATTAATTTTCAATGATTAAACCAACCTAGCATTCCTGGGACTGATCACTTGATAATGATATATAGTTCCTTTGTATATCCATAAATACACTTTGTTAGATTTTGGTTGTGGATTATTGTGTTCATATTCATAAAATGTATTGTTCACTGATTTTCTTTCTTTTTAAATTGTGGTAAGAACAGTTAACATGAGATTTACTTCCTAACACAATTTTAAGTGCACAGTACATTATTGTTAACCAAAGACAATGTACAGTATATCTGTACAACTTAATCATCTTGCATAATGGAAACTTTATAGCCTTTGAACAGCAACTCCTCATTTCCCCCTCCCCAGCCCCTGACAACCACCATTCTACTTTCTGTTTCTATGAGTTTGGCTAATTTAGATACCTCATATAAGTGAAATCATGCAACATTTGCCCTTCTATAACTGGCTTATATTGTTAGCATAATGTCCTCCACACATTCATGTTGTCGTATATGGCAGGATTTCCTTCTTTTCAAGGCTGGATAATATGTCATTGCATACATATTTTTTTTTTCACATTTTCATTATCCATTCATCTCTTGATGCACATTTAGGTTGTTTCCATATCTTGGCTATCGTGAATAGTACTGCAATTAACATTAGAGTGCAGATATCTCTTTGAGATGCTGATTTCAATTTTTAGAATAAATACCCAGAAGAGGGATTGTTTGATCATATGGTAGTTCTATTTTTTAAATTTTTTTGTGAGCTTCCAGATTGTTTTCCATAGGAGCTGCACCATTTTCCATTCCTGTTTTCATTGTACAGGTTCTAATTTCTCCCATATCTTCACCAACACATTTTTCTTTTTAAATTTATAATAGCTATCCTGACAGGTATGAGGTTAGATCTCATCGTGACTTTAATTAGCATTTCCTTGGTGATTAGTGATGTTGAACATCTTTTCATATACCTGTTGACAATTTGCAACAGGTGAAACATCTATTGAAGTCCTTAGCCCATTTCTAAATTGGGTTATGTGGTTTTTGTTTTTTATTAAGTTGTTTGAGTTCCTTATATATTTTGGATATTAACCCCTTATCAAATATATGGTTTGCAAATATTTTCTCCCATTCCATAGATTGTCTTTTCATTATTTTGATTGTTTATTTTGCTGTGTAGAAGCTTTTTAGTTTGATGTAGTCTTACTTGGCTATTTTTGCTTTTGTTGCTTGTGCTTTTGGTGTTATTTCCAAGAAATCATTGCCAAGACAACTGTCCTTAAATTTTTCTCTTTGTTTTCTTCTAGGACTTTTACAATTTCAGGTCTTATAATTAAGTTTTTAATCCACTTTGAGTTGTTTTTGTGTACTGTGTAAGATAAGGGTCAAATTTCAATCTTTTGCATGTGGATATTCAGTTTTCCCTGCACTATTTGTTGAGAGACTATCCTTTCTCCATTGTGGGTTCTTAATACTCTTGTTGAACATCATGTAACTGTATATGGTTGAGTATAATTCTGGGCTTTTGATTCTGTTACATTGGTCTCTATGTCTGTTTTTATGCCAGTATTATACTACTTTTTATTACTGTAGCTTTGTAATATTTTTTGAAATCAGAAAGCATGATGCTTCCCACTTTGTTGTTTTTTAAGATTGCTTTGGCTATTTGGTGTCTTTTGTGGTTCCACGTGAATTTTAGGATTATTTCCTCTATTTTGATAATGTTTATGTATTTATCTGGCCTTTTCCTCTGGATAGTTAGCTACAATATTTAGTGATTTTGCTTGTTTTGTTTAACATTGTGTTCTTAGTACCAAGTATGGTGCTAAGAAAATAGTAGGTTTCTCAAAAATACTTACTGAATAGTGTTGAATAGAAGGAAGGGAAACAAGAAAGGGAAGAAAGAAGGAAGAGAGAGAGAGGATCAATATACAGAAAGTCTCTGGTTAACCTAGCTGGTGAAGATGATGAAGATAATGATGAAGACAATGGTGACAAAGTCAACCAATAGTGGTGATTAAATCTTAAAAAGAACTAGAGATGGTCATAAATTCTAGAATGCCAAATGCCAGATGTATTAATCATATAACAAATGGTATTCTGATTCATTTGTACTGTTGGTTTAATTAATGTTTACTGAACACAGTGTATGTGCCAGGTGTAGGTGATAGAGAGATAAAAGCATATGTTAATTGTGCTTAAGGAGGCTTAGAAAATCAGACTCTTCCATTTGGGGGAAAGAAATTAGGAAGATTAGAACCCAGTAACTGAATAAAAATAAGTGTAAATACCAATGACATGTTTCTAAACCAAAGAAAACTGAATGATGTGACAATTGCTTACCTACAGTGGGATTCAAAGCATAAGCCTTGTGTTTTCCTAAAGCATTTTATTAACCACTAAAATAAATTTTATTTTCTTTCTAATACTAAGGTGTAAGTGCCCTATAACATTATCATTTTCTTTAAAAGTAACATTTAATAAATTTGTCACTAAGCTAATTAGTCCATATTTCTGAATTAGTGTACTGCATTTGTGGCTTACTATGCCTAAAGCAAAAATTATTTTCATCACTACTATGTTAATTTTTTGATTGGGGTATGGTATTAAAGTCAAAAAAATCCTTTACTATGTTTAAATTTGTTCTAATAATTAAATGTTTGGCTAATTTTCTTACTCAAAACATCTCATTATACTCTAATAGTAAAATGTGTGTTCTATGTATAATATTTGGTGTTTAATGCATTTTTACTTTTATTTAATTCAAAATAAATGAAATGTCCCAGGGACCATTACTCTAATATAATAAAAATTTAGGCATTTCTCTATTTCAAATAATGAATGGTTATGTAAGGCAAAACAACTTCAGAGCTTGTTGATTGTATTTTAGAGCCAGATCTAAATGGAATAGCAAACACACATGCAAAAAAAAAAAGTCTAACAGTGAGTATAATCATAACCTATTTAGAATGAATAGTTCAATCCAAGACATAGATGTTTTATCAATGGCTTTAATTGGAAGAAAGGAGGTTTGCAACCACTCAAAATATTATGACTGTGTCAATGTTACAAAACATATTCTTCTTAAGAGCAGAGGGGGGAAAGAATGAAAAACATGATGGACCTTGAATAACAGCTCAACAGTAATGCTGTATAATTGCTTTTCATCCTTTCTATCAGCAGTGAAGCTTTAAAACATTGCTCAAAATGATGACTGTCACAAAGTGCTTAAAGTGTAGCACACTGTTACATTTCCTCAGCTTCTGAAATAATTATAGCATGAGCAAGCATAACGATGGTTCCCCCACCTTCACCTGCCTTCCTCAAATGGTTTTCCAGTCAAGGTAGATGGGATTAAAAGAACTCTGACATGAATGAGCTACATTAGAACATCAATGTCAAAAGATATATCACAGGCACTTGCCTCAAAAAGATAAAAATACTGTGAACGTTTCACATTAGTGCACAGCAGAATTCAGACACCCTCCCTACTGACAAACACACTACTGAAATAAAGGGCACAAAGCACACCCAATGCATAAGAAAGCGCAACACAGATATGAGAAGTGTTCATTGATAATATAGGAAAGATAACTCTTGTCTGCTAAGACTTTACAGCTAAAGAAATGATGGAGAAAGAAAAGCTTTTTACCCATTTATGGGAATAAGAAATAAAGGACTTTTTTCAAGAATTTAGTAGTTTATTCTAGATTAATATCTTAAAATCATGGTGTCATTAGAATTTAACTATATTAATTTATTCATTTAAAAATTTAAAAATAATTATTGAAATCCTAGTAAGTGCCAGGCATCGTGTAGAAACACAGGTGCTGTGCTGTTACAATAGTTGCATGTGGGGCTCCAAGCCAGGCTCTCAGCTCCTCTGATTTCAGCACAGGCATCTGGGATAGATAGTCACACATCTTTGCCAGTTTCCTATGTCAAGTGCTCACTCTGATGTCTCTCTGCTCTAGAATGCCACTCAGTTACAATTAGAGGAATTAGAAAGTAAAGGAAATTTAATGTCCTTCAAAGGGAGTCTTAACCAGTGGTGAGTGGATAAATGTTTCATCCCCCATGTTCTCTGGAAGGATAAAATAAGATACATTCAGAGTAGTTTCTCAAATGATTCCCTGAGAGTGGATTTAGCTCTTGTTGTTCACAATAGTAACCAGATCATAAGTGCTCAATCACAGACTTTCTTTTTCACCTGTTCAGTTTCCCCATTCTCTCCGTTTTTGTTACTCCATTCTTCCTCCCCTCACCCCCAAACTTCCAAGTGCTTGTTTCAGGACCTGCTCTCAGGAAGGAACCTAAACCAAAACAGTTGATACTGGAAGTAGCAATAGTAAATAGCCTCTTTAGATGGGATTCTGAAATTGGTTCCCTCATAGGTCAGATGGCAAGAAAGACCCCGTTACTGGTGATAAATGGGATGCTGAAAACTCCTCGTTTATGTGCTTTACCACCATGTTTTTAAAGACTCAATTGTGGAGAGTTGAATGAGAATCAGGTGGAGGGAGGCACACAGGTTTGTGTAATAACTCTAACACGTGAAAGCTATCAGGGCAAACCCTTTATAAGCATTGTGGAGGCGGCTTACTTGTTTCAGTTGTTCCAGAAGTCTTGAGGTGGAAGGATGGCAGGTTCAGTTTAGCCAGCTATCAGCTCAGAACATGCTAGAAAATTAAGAAGGCCTTCTTGCACTGTTTATTACCTGCAACTGGAGGAGCGATAACACTGAAAAAGCAGGTCCAGGATTTAATTACAAGTGTTGAACAATTGCAAAACACATGGTGGAACATTCAGCTTCTGGGGGTTTCCTGACATCAGTGCTGTGGTAGTGAGTAAGTGAGACTCTGAGAACTTGGATGGCTGGAAAGAATTGACCTGAGAATGTTGCACCTCCAGATTTTCCTGATATCTCTGGACTTTGGGAGCAGCGTCTTCCCTTCACAGAGGACAACGTAAAGAAATTACCTGAGGTGAGTCCCTTGAAATGTGTTTTTTTCCTCTGAAGGTCATTCACATCTTCAGTATTTCACTCAAATCTGTAAATATTCTCAACTCTCAGTATAGTCCAAGAAGGGAATTGTAGTCTCTGCTACTAGTAAGATATCTCATCAGACAAGCTTCAGGACTGGGATAATAGGTAAATATACACTAACAGAAACTCAGAAACCTATACAGGAGTGGATATTGATAATATTTCACTGGATAAGTACATAATACAAGGCTGAAGAAGTACAGCTTTATTTACGTGGAGGCATAATTTAGAGACATAAAATACACTCTGTGTGAACACTTAGAGCTGGTTTTAATATGATGCTGGGAGGACTACTTAAAGCTTGAAGCAGTAGTGGTTTACAATAAATGATGTGGAGATGCCAGGATCTCTCTGGCAAAGTTCTAAGGAAGAGGTCAAAGTGGTGGGCCTGAGAAAATAGGTTTATTATTTGAGACTGGAGTTCTCTTAACCTTTGTCCTTTAGAAGGCCCAGAGAACACTAAAGTGATATGCAATTCAACAGAGAGGTATTTGAGAAAGTTAATGTTGGCTATTTTCCTTGGGCCAGAATTAACAGGGAGTGATACTTCCATATTTCTTGGTGTGGTAGAATCCTGGCCTAGCAGAACACAGGTGATGGCACTTAAAGGCAAGACACACATAATGGTAAAAGTAAAAATAAAGCAGAATGGTAGGGTATCTTTACTCAAAGCAATCTGTGGCTATGGCTATTAGACCACGGTGGTCCAAGAGAGGAGAGAGATAGGCAGTAGAACAAGCCATTGCTTGACTTACTTATCCAGAATAAGTTGATATTAGTTGTCTCTATGGGAATTTGTGATACCTTGCTCAATTGCCAGATTTGAACCACTTGGAGCCAGAGCCCACTGATTAAAGGTAAGTCTAGATACTCTTGAGGATGGATCCTGAAATGTTACTACATGTATATGATATTAGTATTTTCCCAGTATTTGCATAAAGGGCTTGCAGCTATTTAAAAGAGTAATGGTACCTCCGGGAAAGGAGAATTCCTTTAGACTGTTAAATATAGGGTCTGAGCAAACACTGCTATCAGTGAGACCTAAATGAAATCACGGCCCCTGTTTAAAGTTGGGTCTTATAGAGGCCAGGTGCTCTATAGAGTTCTAGTCCAAGTCCGTAAAATACACAGACCCAACCTGTGGTTATTTTCTTGACTCTTACATATATATTTATGCTGGACATACTTAGCAACTGGCATTGCTTTTAGAATGATTACCTGGACTTAGAATAGAACCAAAATACAAGAAGGTCTTGAAATTACCCATTCCTGGCTAAAAAAGTAAATCAGAAACAATGTAAAACCCTAAGTAGCACTGCAGATATGAATGCTGTTCTCAAAAACTGAAAGAAGATGTGATAGACCCTATCCCTTTCAGTTGGCCTTTTTGACCCCTTCAAAACTCAGATGAATTCCGGCTAATGACACTGTGACTATGTAATCTTAGCAAGTGGTTGCCTCCATCACAGACACTGTGCTTAATGTGATAATTTTATCAGAAAAAATGTTGTATGCTTTATTGATTTAGGAAATACATAGGTAAGAGAATCAAATGTAGTTATTTGTTATGTGAGAAGGACAGCAGTAGCCTACAGATGTCTACCACTATAGGAGAATTGAAGTGTAGAATGCTAAAGTTGGGGAACATGTGAATGCCTTCTGGAAATCTACTCTCATCATTTCTATGTAACGTAACATTATATTGGAGACCCTAGTCAGCACAAATTGGAAAGGAAGTAATAAAACTGCCTTTATTCATAGAAAATAAAATTGTATACATGGAAGATCCTAAGGAATCTATAGAAAGATCTGTAATAACTAATAAGTAGATTTCGCAAAGTCAGTGGATATAGGGATATTTAGAAATCATCTGTATTTTTATAACTAGAAATACACTATTGGGTAATGAAATAAAAAAGAAATACCAATGAATATAACAAAAATATTGAATATATGTGAAGGACCAATACAAGGAACACTATCAAACATTGCAAAGAGAAATAGTGGAGTTTATTATGCACATGAATTGGATAACATAATTTTAAGTTATTCTCTGCAATTGATCTTTAGAATTCAAAATTCCAATTAAAATAATAGGTTTTTTTCCCACCAAAATTGACAAGTTGGTACAAAATTTATATGAAAATGCATTGGACCTGAAATAGCCAAAATAATTAGGAAAAATAAGAGCAAAGTTCGTACTTACACTACCTTAATTTATGTTCCAACTCAAATGTTTGTCAACAGGTAAACTGATAAACATTAAGGTATATCAGTAAAATGGAATATTACTCAACAACAACAAATACTGATACCCACGACAACAAAGATAAATCTCAAAAATATTCTGAGCTAAAGAGGCCAAATGTAAATTTGCACATACTGTATTATTTCATTTAAATTAAGTGGTTGATATGATTTCATATTAAATTTTAGAACAGACAAAACTAGAACGTAAGGACAGAAAGAAAAAGAATGGTTTCCTGGTGATTGACTGCAATGAGACACAAGAAATTTGGGGGGAATGGACATGTATACACAAGTATATATTTGTGATAATTCTTTGAGATATACACTTAAAATCACTGAATATTATTCTATGTAAATTATACCTCAGAGTTTATTTAAAATAAATGGTTAAACAAAATGAAATTTTACTCCAGTCAAGTAAGAAACAGAAATATTGGTTGAGTTTTGTGAAATAATGGAATTACTGAAAGTTGATGAATGGGTGCTATTGAAGTCACTTAATGATACTTGAAATCCATTTGTAACATTAACTATTGTTAACTTTCAACTGGAAATGTAATTTAGTGCTTTCAAATTTCGTTTTCCCACTATTGAAATCCCAAACCACCCAATCATGTTTTGTGTCTTTACACAAAACTATACCTTTTCCAGTGAATAATATTTTATAAAAATAGAAATACAGTGAAGTAGAATACCTCAACTTTTAGTTGTATTTTAAAAATTTTTTGTTAGACATCTTAATGGCTACAGTAATGACATACTTTAACATAACTTGAAAATAATGAAATCAAAATAAGCTTCTCCTAATTTACTCTTTATACAGTGTATGAGGTTAATCATTAGATGGTGCAAACCACAGACTGTGTGCAAAGTATGTGTCTGAGAGTATGAGAACTTACAAAATTCTAAACCTTGCAAACTGGATGAAATATGATTAAAGTACCTATAATTTAAAAAGATAAAACATAATGCATTATATTGTATCTTGCATAAAGAAAGGCTGTTGAAATTATAGCATAGGATTGTCAGATTGCAATATAGAACAAGTATTGACAATCAGATTTTCTCCTCTAGGACAACATGGAACTAGATAGAGGTCACTTTTATCTATGCCACAGCAGTCAGGTGGACCAGACAAACCCTTTGCTGCTGTTCTTACTGTCTCACCTTTTAGCGCTTGCTTGGAACTTGCCTGTTTCCTAAATCTTAGTTCAGTCTGATGTTCTGCCAATAAGTCCTTTTTTGGCTTAAACTTGTTAGATTAACTTTCTGGCAGGTGCACTTGCATACCTCTTTACTAGACTACAACGTCTTCAGGGAGCAGAAAACACGATTGTATTTATCATCTTATTCCCAGTGATACAGGATAGGCTTAGTGACTAATGCATGGCTTAAACTCAATAAATGTTTGAAGGATGTACACATGAATGAATATAAGAATGGTATGCATAGAACATTTTTTTGTGAAACTGTAAGTTGTACTGTATAGTTACAGTGTGAGTACGTTAAAAGGAATAATGGGATATAAAAATTGGAATTGTTGGTAATAATCACAATGTGGACAGATTTTAAAAAAACAGATTGAGATGTTTGTGTTTAATTTATTGGCAAGATAATACTAATGAATCAATTATTGTTATTTTTAAAGTAATATATCAGAAGTAGTATATAGGATGAATTTGAGAAACTTTTCATGGGGAAAAATAACAGTTTTGGTTACTGTTTTTCCATCAGTTGTCTCAACATAACACACTGGTTAGGATGATACATTTGTTAAAAAGAAAAAAAGGCAAGGATTAAAACTAACACACTTGGAAATGTACACTCAAAATCTAAATTATTGTTTGGAATAAGCAACAACAAAATCATAGAATACCCATGGGTCTTCCATTATGTATAACAAGGGAAAAAATCCATTGTTTTTGGTGAGAGGTAATTAAGATGAAACAACTAAGATGAGTGTGTTTCTGAACTGGGTGTTTGATCATATCACTCCCTTGATATTTAGCAATACATATCACTCTCAATAAATGCATAATTAAATTCAGTTGTCTTGACATTACAAATTCATCCTTAACTTCCCACACACTCACCTATTTTCCAGTCCTACAAAACCCATGAGCTTCCAGCAATCAACTTTCTCAGTATTCTTGAACCATTTTGATAGATGGGAAAATTCAGAGTCATTGTTTCTTAAGTGACTTTCCTAGTCAATTCCATATAAAATGTTCAGTGTATGGAGAGATTTGTTCACAATATTTCCTTGCTATTCTTTTTCTTTTCCTTTTTTCCTTTAACATCTTTACTGGAATATAATTGCTTTACAATCTTGTGTTAGTTTCTGCTGTATAACAAAGTGAATCAGCTATATGCATACATATATCCCCATATCCCCTCCTTCTTGCATCTCCCTGCCACCCTCCCTATCCCACCCCTCTAGGTGGTTGCAGAGCACCGAGCTGATCTCCCTGTGCTATGCAGCTGCTACCCACTAGCTATCTAGTTTACATTTGGTAGTGTACATATGTCAGTGTTACTCTCTCACTTTGTCTCAGCTTACCCTTCCCCCTCCCCATGTCCTCAAGTCCATTCTCTACATCTGTCTTTTTTTTTTTTTTTTTTTAGATTCCATATATATGTGTTAGCACACAGTATTTGTTTTTCTCTTTATGACTTCACTCGGTATGACAGACTCTAGGTCCATCCACCTCACTACAAATAACTCAATTTCGTTTATTTTTATGGCTGAGTAATATTCCATTGTATATATGTGCCACATCTTCTTTATCCATTCATCTGTCGATGGACACTTAGGTTGCTTCCATGTCCTGGCTACTGTAAACAGAGCTGCAATGAACATTGTGGTACATGACTCTTTTTGAATTATGGTTTTCTCAGGGTGTATGCCAGTAGTGGGATTGCTGTGTCATATGGTACTACTATTTTAGATTTTTAAGGAACCTCCATACTGTTCTCCATAGTGGCTGTATCAATTTACATTCCCACCAACAGTGTATGAGGGTTCCCTTTTGTCCACACTCTCTCCAGCATTTATTGTTTGTAGATTTTTTGATGATGGCCATTCTGACTGGTGTGAGGTGATACGTCATTGTAGTTTTGATTTGCATTTCTCTAATGATTAATGATGTTGAGCATTCTTTCATGTGTTTGTTGGCAATCTGTATATCTTCTTTGGAGAAATGTCTATTTAGGTCTTCTGCCCATTTTTGGATTGGATTGTTTGTTTTTTTGTTATTGAGCTGCATGAGCTGCTTGTAAATTTTGGAGATTAATCCTTTGTCAGTTGCTTCATTTGCAAATATTTTCTCCCATTCTGAGGGTTGTCTTTTGGTCTTGTTTATGGTTTCCTTTGCTGTGCAAAAGCTTTTAAGTTTCATTAGGTCCCACTTGTTTCTTTTTGTTTTGATTTCCATTTCTGTAGGAGGTGGGTCAAAAAGGATCTTGCTGTGATTTATGTCATAGAGTATTCTCCCTATGTTTTCCTCTAAGAGTTTGATAGTGTCTGGCCTTACGTTTAGGTCTTTAATCCATTTTGAGTCAATAAGTGGTGCTGGGAAAACTGGACAGCTACATGTAAAAGAATAAAACTAGAACACTCTCTAACACCATACACAGAAATGCCTAAATCTTGTTTTTCCCTTCAGTCACCTGTTTTTCTCTAGATTTGAGGTTAGTTCTTTGCCTTTTGCAATCTCAGTTCCCTCACGTAAAGTAGTTTTCAGCTGTGAGTGTAGAAATACTACTTTCCGGCTCTCAGTATCTCTGAGCTGAAACTAAAATTTTCCTATGGAACTATTTTGAACATAAAGTTTATAGGAAGCTGTGTATAGAGTTGAAATTTCTTATATTTTAGAATCCACATAGTTGGTTCAAGTACCATTTCTTCCCTTTACATATACATGTATCTATGTAGATAACTTGACTTCTGATCAACACCAAGAGGAATCTGATACTAACCTTGTAGAGCTATCATGAGACTTAAATTTCTACAAGGAATATAAAAATCTAGGGCAAAGAAAGCACCCATTAAATATTTTAAACATTTTTTTAATTTTTAATTTTAAAATTGGAGTATAGTCGACTTACAATATTGTTAGTTTCAAGTGTACAGCATAGTGATTCAATTATACATATGCATATATTCTTTCTCAGATTCTTTTCCCTGTGCTATACAGTAGGTCCTTGTTTGGTTATCTATTATATATATAGTACTGTGTGTATGTCAACCAGAAATTGGTCACACCCCCGCCACCATATTTCACCTTTGGTGACCACAAGTTTGTTTGCAAAATCTGTGAGTTCGTTTCTGTTTTGTAAATAAGCTCATTTATATCATTTAAAAGAAGATTCCACATATGAATGGTATCATATGATATTTGTCTTTCTCTGTCTGATTTACTTTACTTAGTATGATAATCTCTAGGTCCATCCGTGTTGCTGCAAATGACATTATTTCATTCTTTTTTTATGGCTGAGTAACACTCCATTGTATATATGTACCACATCTTTTTTATCCATTCCTCTGTTGATGGACATTTAGGTTGCTTCCATGTCTGGCTATTGTACATAGAGCTGCAATGAACATTGGGGTGCATGTATCTTTTCAAATTATGGCTTTCTCTGGATATATGCCCAGGAGTGGGATTGTTGGATCATATGATAGTTCTATTTGTTTCTTTCTCTTGCTATGGCAAAATTTTAACTTTAAATCATTTGTGTCTGTGTGCCCTAATAAAATACTGAATTTTCTGAGAGTAGGATCCCTGTCTTATTTAGATTAGATACATCAACTCCTTGCTTAGAGTTTGGAACATAATTTT
Organism: Orcinus orca; assembly: GCF_937001465.1. Classification (NCBI taxonomy): domain Eukaryota; kingdom Metazoa; phylum Chordata; class Mammalia; order Artiodactyla; family Delphinidae; genus Orcinus; species Orcinus orca. The sequence continues at coordinate 63,531,648 of NC_064575.1, forward strand.
TTGCTGAAAAAACATTTTATTCATCCAGATATGTCTAAAGCTAAGTAGTCAGTGGTGCTTAGGAAAAGATTTATGAGATGTATTTTTGGTATTAAAAGCTCCTAAAAAAGGACCATAACATTAAATCCTCAGGAAAATCATGCCCAGAGCAGTGAACCATCTTTAAGATGTAAATTTTCCTATCTGCAGACCTTTAGGGAATGATGAGTAGACAACACAGATTTTGCTGTTAGATAACCTTGGTTTTGGTCTTGATTTCTCCAAGTCATACGAATGTAGGCATATTAGTTAACCTCTCTATGGTTTTGTTTTTTCTTGTCTGTACCTCACAGAAATTTTGAGAATTAGAAATAACTTATGTAAAGTTTCTGGCACACAGTAATGCTTAATACATATGTCATTCTTAGTTTTTACATAAAATCTCATCCTGAGGGAATCATGTTTTTTTAGTATAAAAGATTTTCCATGGTTTTAAAAACAAAAAGGTGCTCTATGTACAAAAGGAGCTCTATTTTCAGAATGTAGGAAAAGATACATGTATTGACCCATAGAAAATTGGTTCTGTGGAGAATGTGAATTCTTTTAAAATCATGTTTCTTGTGCTGACAGTCAAGGTGCTAAAACAACTATGCTGAAAAATTTATAACAGCCAATTTAAAAAACATATCTAAATATGCCTGTGTTTCTATCTGTAAATTTTAAATAAAGTGTTAGACTTATATACAGTAGCTGGAAGTCTATCAAATGATCTCTCCAGATTTACTATTAAAGTTCTGCTTCATGAAAGGTAAAAAAAATCACAAAATTCACTTTTTAAAAATGGGAAGGGGATAGGGAAGAAGAAATTTTCTGATATTGTGGAATATTTATAGCCACAGACTATGAAGGAGACTCCAGAGAATATTGGGCTGGTTTATTCCATGCCTTCAGACAGAAACAAATAATAGCATTTCTGAGACAACTGTATTTCTATTATGTAATAAAAGATACCAATTTTTCCAATATCTGTCAGTTAAGATATTTGTTATTAAAATTTTTATTGCTTTAGCTTGTTAATAAACTTCTTTTTGGTTTTTTCACAGAGTGTTTTCTTATCATTAAAATATTTCATTTTTTTAGATTTCTTATATCATAAATTCCAAAAATTTCTTCTGGAGTTATGGTCAAATAATTTATTAAAAGCTTTTTTTTTAAAAAAACTTTTTAGTCATGCTTTTTGAATTTCTAATTCCTAACCATTTTTTTATGTATGGTGAAACATTTACATTTGAAAAGGAAATAAAAACAGATTTATCTATCTAGACAAGAAGAAAAATAATCACTAAATGTTAATTGCTTAAATATTTATAGATAGCAGATTACTTTCTCTTTTATTCTAGGTAATTCTCACAGCATTTCTGGAGGTAGAAAAATAACTTACACAATATCACTTAATTAAAAAATGGAAAAACAATGACTCATGCCAGGGATGTATTCAAATCCAAGATTTACCCACTAAATATATCTGCTATACCTCCCATAACCCCTTCGATTTTTCCATGTCATTTTAAGGTTTACAATTTAAAGTTTACAACTGCACTGATGACAAATATTTCACTTTGGGCTCAATTTTGACATTCAAAGTTTTGGTCACTATAGTTTTCATTCGCTGTTAATATTGCTACATATTCTTGCATAGTATTATTTTCTTTTCCAAATCATAAAGGTAATATAAATCAAAACTCTGACCTTCAAATATATGAACAGAATTTTTTTCATAAAGCTCTTGGTTTTTTATTAAACATGAATTCATATAGAACATGAATCATTATGTTACCAACTTTAACAGGGAACTGTTGCTATATAAAATCCTTTAGCCAGTTTTCTATTCTCATACTTTGCTGCCCATAAAGCTGGACATCCCCTCCCCTTCCCTCCCTTTAGCCCTTTACTTTTTTGTCAAACAACACAATGTTCATGCTTTCATGCAATATAACTTGTCTAGAATAGGCACCTAACGCATAAATCACATGTCACATCAGTAGAGTATATGGAGTTTCAATCTGTAATGAGAAAGAAATCTGTGGGAAGAAAATTGTAGTGTGTAAGTGGAAATTTTTACATCTTACACAAATATTCATTTTTGAAAAGTGTCTTACCATTTACTGTAAACATTGCTGAAATTCAAATTTGATTGGTTTCTGACTTCCTTGGAAAACAATGCAGTAGGGCTGACTTGATTTCTTTTACATAGCTTCAAACATAGGCACTTATTACACTTTAAGAACCAGCATAGAATGCAACCAGACCTTAATGTCACTTATGTAACCCTAATCCCCTCTCCTTTTCTTCCCTTTTATAAGACTACAAGAATATATGTGATTTTATTTTAATCAATAGTAATGATAACATGCATTTTGTTAGGTTTCTGTAAGATCTGTAATTTTACTTTGTATTATTATAAGTAACTCTATCATAGGTTTATCTCAAACAATATCTGCCATAGTTTCAGGGTGTTATTTGGAAATCTAATGGCCTTCTCTCATTTTACTCATGAGAGCATTGTTGTCATTCTCAAAAATGAATCTTAAAAAGAAGCATATGTTCAACATTTCTTTTAGTAAAGGATGACAGTTAAATGTCTAAAGGCGGAAAGAGTGGATCAAAGTAGAGAGGAAATAGAGATGGACGTACTTAGTTGTTGAATAAGAGGTTCAGCCATGAAAGTTATCTGGAAAGCTCCCAAGGATAGAAAGTCTAAAGAGGAGTTAATTAGAATAAATGTCAGCATCACTGCCTAATTGTGAGCATTTTCCTCCAGTACCTACTTGATCTCACTTTAATCCTCACGGTCTAAATATATAATAATGGTCAGTTTTAGCAATTACTTTGCTAAAGCTAATCCATCAACAACATTTAGAGAAACCAAGGGATCTAGAAGGGATTTTGTTTTTGTAAAATAGAGTTTGCTTCTTTACTTTTTAACCTTAAGCATAGGTTGAGCATTGACCCAACTCATTTTCTAGCTGGGAGATGGGTTTTCATAACCTTGTGGTATTACCTAGGATACCAAGCCCTTGTGACATTTAGACACCTGCATAATTTTTCCATGTACATTATATCCAGTCACTTGTGAGACAAATCAAAGAAAATCATTTAACCAAATGAGATTCTGATGAAATGACGATTGTAAAATAATATTTTGATGATTTTTAAGTATTTTCAAATTATTCTGAAAAACTGCCTTTCTCCAGTATAATTTTTGAAATCAGTTTTGTCCCACATAGTGTCAATCGTTTATTGCTTCTAGTTTGTAACTTAATCCTATTATCAAAACACTACGGCTGACTTCTGTGACTTTTTGATGTTGTTGACTATGATGTTGATGCTGATGAGAAAAAAATAATTCGTTCTAATTTATGTAATAAAGTCACTAGTAATTTTTTAATGAAAGCTTTCGAATAAGATTTTGATAGTTATATAATCAAGCAAGTGAACTAAATCCTAATAAAATTTTCTAATTGTATAAAAATATTTTTTATGTCAGAAATAGTCATTGTATAAAACTATTTGTTTATTTTTCTAACCTGTTTGATCTCCAGAATTCATTTCAGTAAATGATACTGTGATTGAATTAGTGTCTTGTTACCATCTCCAAGCTGGAGTCCTGGGTGGATTTTCAGAAGTGTGTTCTTCCTCATTGAGCTCATGGTTGGAGAGTGTATGGGAGGTAATGGAATAAGTGGACGTCATGATCATGTGCTCACTTATGCACATCTTCTGCTTGGTTCCATGTGGAGTAACAAGGGATCTTATGTTAGTGGATCACTATATAAATCTTTAGATAGTGATGTTGGCTAAGGTCCTATAAGAAAGAAAGGCAAATCCATATTCAGAATGGGCATCAGTTCTAATCATCATGAAAGGAGTCCACTGCTGAAAGGAGTCCCATGTAATCACCTTACTACCAAGTCGCTCACTAGTATCTTCTAGGCATGATCCATAACAGATCTTATGCACTGGATTCTGTTGGATATTCAGAGGCATCAGCAGCTAGATTAGCCTTGGTAAGTGGGTGTAGCTCTATTGCTCTCTTCATGGGCCCATTGTAACAGCACTGCTGTTGCTGAAGACAGGCTGACTGACCTGAATTTGTTGAATCAAAGCTTTACCAATAGGGAGATTTCACCTCACTGCTGGCTTTCAGGGTCATACCTGAGTGTGGCTGTAGTATAGAAGGAGTGTATCTTCAGTTTGCAATTATATGTGAGCTGACCCACATACAAACCAAGCTCATCCTTGCTCTTTCTCCTGTTTCTCCTGCTCATCATCTGTTTTAAGTGCTCCCCTGGCACCCATAGGTGTGACATGAGGGAGAAGTATTGGGACAACATTGGAGGACATGGGAGTCTGAATCCCTTGCTTGTGAAGTTAATTTCTGCTCTCTGGACCTACCTGTACCGTATGTTTCCTAGAACACTTCTGTCTTGTGATGAATTGCTGCTGGGCCTCCCCAATCTTTTGACTTGGTAACTTGTTAGGTCTGATGGAATGCCTATTCATGATGGGCATTCTTTTTTTTTAAATTGAATTATAATTGGTATAGCATTTAGGTTACAATGTAATAATTTGAGATTTATATGCATTGCAAAATTATCACCACGTCTAGTTACTGTCTGTCACCATACAAAGTTAAAATATTTTTTCTTGTGATGAACATTTTTAAGATTTACTTTCTTAGAACTTTTAAATTTGCAAAACAATATTACTGACTATAGTCACCATGCTGTACATTATATCCCCATGACTTATTTTATAACTGGAAGTATGTACATTTTGATCCCTTTCACCCATTTTGCATACTCATGATTGGCATTCTTTTTTTTTTTTTTTTTCTTTTTTTTGCGGTACGCGGGCCTCTCACTGTTGTGGCCTCTCCGGTCGTGGAGCACAGGCTCCGGACGCGCAGGCTCAGCGGCCATGGCTCCCGGGCCCAGCCGCTCCGCGGCATGTGGGATCTTCCCGGACCGGGGCACGAACCCGTGTCCCCTGCATCGGCAGGCAGACTCTCAACCACTGCGCCACCAGGGAAGCCCTGACTGGCATTCTTAATTGAAATTCACTTGATATCTCTTAATCAACTGTTCCATCTTTACAAGTGCACAGTAGAATGCCAGGTGTTGTTTTCACATGATGGCGTGACTTTAGAAAATTGAAGCTTTACAAGGTGATGCTCTCACAGGATCTTGACATACATTCTAAGGGGTATTATTCCTTCAGAGTCATTTAACCCAAGTAGAAGGGCCCAAGAAGAAGAATCATAACCTATGTCTGCCGCTGATACTTTTTCTGGCTCTGGGTCCCACCAAAAGTTCTCAGCCTTCCAAATCACCTGGCAAATGAGGCAAAACAATAATTCCCAGTGTGAAATATGCTATATCCAGAATACAAAATGTCTCCCAGGTTATGTGCTTCCTTTGTAGTTGTGAGTAGTGCAAGATGCAATCTATCGTTCTTTACTTTTGAGAAAAGCATACCCCAGTCCATTCGACAACTAAGAACTTCACTGGTGTGACACATCCCATAGGTTTTTAGAGTTTTCCTCTGGGACACATGGACCTTACCAATCCTCAAACATACTTGCTCTTTTTGCTCAGTTGGTTTGATTATGATGCCATTGATATAGTGGACCAGTCTGATAGTCTGCAGAATATATTAACGGTCTAGAATTCTTGAGAGTATTTTATGAGGGAAGGAGAGAGAGTTAACATAGTCCTGTGGCATTTCATGTAAACTGATTCTTGTCCTTTTTCGCAGTAAGGCTTGAGAAGAATACACTGAGCAGATCAATTACTACATACCTCGTACCCAAGGCCATGTTACTAAGCTCTTGAAGAGATGACTCCTCTTGTACAGCCACAGTGTAGATACAACTCGCTTAAATTTGAGGGAATTGATTGTCATTCACTAGGATCCATCTTGCTTTTGAAAGGGCTGACATGATGAATAACTGAGGATACAATAGAGACCACAGTCTTGGAATTCTTTAGTTAAAGGTAGCACTGACCTCTCCTGTTTCCTCTGGCTTGTGATATCATTTTAATATCTTGCCTGCTATGGGGGGGGATGGGTAGTTTTGCAGGCCTTACCTGCAAAAAGTTCTTACTACTACATAGACTAAGGATCCAATTTGGGTATTGGTTTACTGAGAAGAATGTTCAGTTAAACTTACACTTAGGGATTGGGGAAATGAGGATTCTGTGATAGTGAGTCTGTGAGGTTAGTGGAACCTGCTATAAGCCAGACCTGGGTCAGTTCTTTCCTTACTACTTAGTCCCCACATTCTGTCAGTCTAGCAGGAGTGATGATGCTGCAGGTACCATATATCAGTGTCATCTAGAGCTCTGTCCGTCAATCCTCCAAATATTTATGTATTCCCAGTCCCTAGTGTATCATTTCCAGAGTAAAGGGTCCTGGATCTTTTTTGGGAAGAGGCTAGGTGAATTATTAGTATTTACACATATTATTGCATTTCAGTGTCCTTCCTTCTGGGAACTTGGACCTTCCTTCAGGCAAATAGTTTTGGGCCTGAAAACTGGTCCAGGACCTGAAAGCAGGCAGAGCATCATGAATTTTTGAGTGACTGTCCTTAGCTTCCTGATCATGCCTCCTTAATTTACCTTGATTTTTTTTTTTTTTTTTTTTTGCGGTACGCGGGCCTCTCACTGTTGTGGCCTCTCCCGTTGCGGAGCACAGCCTCCGGACGCGCAGGCTCAGCGGCCATGGCTCACGGGCCCAGCCGCTCCGCGGCATGCGGGATCCTCCCAGACCGGGGCACGAACCCGTGTCCCCTGCATCGGCAGGCGGACTCCCAACCACTGCGCCACCAGAGAAGCCCAACCTTGATTTTTAAGATTGATTATACAAATTGAGCCATCAGTCTTGCCCTACATATCTTTCCCCCAAGGATGCTGTATCCAATTAAAAACCTCTATGGCTTGATGTCAGCCTTCACCCCACTTTTACTATGACATTGTTGTTTATTACAATAATTTATCACATGACCTTCTTTCTGTCAGGAAACTCTCATTACCATTCACGTTGCTATCAGGGAACCCAGTTCTGTAACAGCTTTTCCAATGGTCAGACCTGAACTACAGTCTTACAGAGAAACTTGTGCTCAATTTCTCACCAGTGCATGCCTTATTGACTGGGTAAATGGAGTGTCCTTTAGGCGTCCTTTAAAATATAGTTGACTAGTGGTTTCCAGCTTTACATAATAGATACCCATTTCAACATTCCATTTTGCCGAGATTCTCAATTCCTTTTTACACTGCCTGCTGTAGTAGTTATGGCTTTTATTTTTTACTTAGTGTGAGACATTGTCTTCTCTGGGCTTTCTACTCCATTCTACCAGGTTAAAACTATCTCTTGTATCTTAGACAGTGTTTGAAATAGAGTTTCATAAGAAATTGTTCCCAATTTTATAAAGTGTCTCTTACCTAACTTTATGTCATGATACCCTTGACATCAGATTTTCTGCATTAAATCCCTTACATAAGCTCTATATTCCTTTCACTCCCTTAGTAGATCACGTGCCATCCAAGCTGAGTTATGTTGCCACTTAATACTGGTTATTGCTCTCATAGACAAAACTGGAGGAGAGGTAGGCATTCTGTGGAGGACACATGTTATCTCTTAATGCAGCAACTGGTAGATTTTCTTCAGACAAGGTGCAAGCTTTTAACATGGAGGTATCCTGGAGGATTCTGGGGAGTACTGAGATTTAGGGGATGGGGATTTAGGAGATTCTGCGGTCTGAGAATGTTTAAGAGCACATGGAGATTTCAGATGTTCACGTGCATTGTCACAGATGTCTCCATCCCAAGTATAAGGGTCTCACTCCTTCCCAGTTAGAGCCCCGTGATGGTGTAATGGAATTGTTATATATGAGGATTCAGTCTTCTCTGGAGCTGCATTACCATTATAACTAAGAGATGACCTTAAGCTTCAGCTTCTGCCTTCCAGCTGCAGGAGATAAAAGTTTCCATTTCTGTTGCCAAGGAGGCTCTATGGCTTTTAAGCACATGGTCTTATATTAGTGATGAATTAACACAAGCTTTTGCTGTCTTTCTCCAGTTCATTGATCACCCCTAGCAACACCTCTGGCAATTATGTTTCTCATAAATAGTACTTCCCCTGAACCTGTCAGATACCTAAGATGTTGATGCTTCAGTGCCTTCGTTTCACTGTATACCATTCAAGGTCACCATTGGTGAGAGTATTAACAATTACACAGCTGTCTCATTCCAGAGGCTATCAGCACTTCACCTATCCCAGCAATGGGGTTCTAATTGCCAATAAACAGGCCAATGAATAATCCATCTTCAAAATCCCATTTTTATAAACTGCTTCCTCCTCCTAACACCATCAGTTATTAACCTGGTTCTGCAGAAAACTGAGTTTTAGGAATATTGGGAAATACTTTTGGGAACAATACCTTTTAAGAGGTTGAAAGAAACAGGATTGCACAGAAGGAAAAATCAACCTACAGTGCAGTAGCATCAAAATTCTCAGCCAGTCCTATGGATAGCTCTTCAGAGATACCCTGCACTGAATCTGAGGGATAGAAGGGAAGAGGAGGCCTTGTTCCCTTGTATTAAGCAGTCATTGGAAGCAGTCCACCCCTGGGGAGGAAGAAGAACTTTGGGCAAGCAACTCCCTTTGCCTAAGAATAACTTCTGCAGGAATTCACCTGTGATCAATTAACAGGTAACACTTTCAGTCCTGGAGGGAGTATCTGAGTGGTAAACCACAGTATTTGCTGCAGGACCCATGGTGAAATAGTTTGACTATAACTTTGTTCCATATACCCAGATCTAAAATCTTTCATTTCTTCTCCCTTCTCCTACACATAAATCTCTTGCAGAATAAGACCTGCCCTGTCAATTTTCACATAGAATACCAGAACTTTTGAATTATTAAGACAGGTTATTCAAAAGATGAGAAAATGTAGCAGGAGCTGCATTAAGATTTCTCAATTGCCTCATTTTAGCTCCCCAGTCATATAGGTTGTACCTTTCCCATGAAGAGAGAGGAGTATGTTATTAGTGAGTAGCTAAAAATAATGGAAATAAACTGGGAAAAAAATGAAGAAAGGAGAAAGGAATTCCAGTTTCCAGTTTTTTTTTGTTTTTGTTTTCTTTTTTAACTCAGTGGTTCTCAAATGTGGCAGCACATTAGAATCATCTCAAGTGTATTTTAAAATATACCAGTACCTGGGTCCACCACTGACCAGTTAGATCAGAATTTCTGAGAGTGGTTCTCAGAGACCTTTAGGTTATAAATGCTTACTAAGTAATTGTAGAGTGTGGTCAGTATTGCTTACTACATTGGGCTTATCAGTTAAGTTACAATCAACCAACCACTATTGTAGCTGCATTCCTGAGAAGAGACCAGTAGTCAAAATCCATGTTTATAACTCTACTCTGCCAGTATCAACCATTGCTCTTTTGTGTATCTTTCTGGAACCAAGAGAGGCAGTTTTTTTATTTTGTCCTTGGTAGGCTGTGACATGGATCGAGGATATACTGTTTCCCAAACAGAAAATATATTCTCTATTCTATCTACTATTTTGAATGAGTCCCAAACAGAAGTTATATGACAAGTGTAAATGGCAGCATAAAAATTCTACAAATATTTAAAAATTATCAGTGTTAAAGAATAATGAAATCATCGAGTCCTCTAAAAATATTAAGGTCTCTTGGAGAAATTAGAGTTCAAGAAATAAAATATCGTCTTTTTGTAAGTTAAAGAAATAAAAGTTCACACATGTAAACAAGCATTTAAATGAATTGAGATCTTAATTTTTTATCCTATTCAATTTCAGCCAAAAGAACCTCACTGAGATGCCTGGGTAGAATTGGAATTTCCTTAATCTCTTGTTGTAATAAATATAATCTTGTAAGAGCTCTGAAGATGATCTTATCACCAAATCTCTAATGTGTAATTTTCAACCCTAAAGGATTTATTAGATAATTTAATGTTTTTATACACTAGCCTTCAAACAGAAAGTCTTGCAAATACAAAGTCCCGACTCCTTAGCACAGCTAATAATCTTTCCAGGCTCACTTTATATTTCCAGTCAAAGACCATAGCAGTGAATTAGTCATCTCAGATGGAATGAGGTAGAGAGAGAGAAGAAACAATTCTTGATTTCAGCCTTGTCTGGAAGAGTACAACTGTACAAGTTGTCCAGAATCCACAATTCATAAATTTAAACTATGAGAGTTACCTATCAAGAGGCTCATTTAAACATCATATGTACAATCTAGAGGAAAAAAATTGTTCAAATTTCCTTGCTCTATCAGTGCATGAGCCTTAAACATATTTTTTCTTACACAATTTAGAAAAATATTCTTTAGTGATGCGAATCCTATTTAAGGTATCATTTTCCCCATATGTGATATTTAATATTTCTTATATAAATGAAGTTTTTGATACAGGAGGTCTGGGCTGTAGTCTAAGATGATCATATCTAACAAGCTCCTAGGTGATGCTGAAGATGTCAGTCTGAGGATACCTTGACTAACCAGGACTTAAAGCAGTCTTACTGCTTAATTACACTGCAGTCTTAGTACCAGCAGCATGAACAGTGCCTGCGAGTGTGTCAGAAATCCAAATTCTCAGGCCCTATGCCAGACGTTTTATAACAGACTCTTTGAAGGTTAGGGCCCAGTAATCTTTTTCTTTTTTCTTTTTTTTTTCTGTACACGGGCCCTCACCGCTGTGGCCTCTCCTGCAGCGGAGCACAGGCTCTGGACGCAGAGGCCCAGCGGCCGTGGCTCACGGGCCCAGCCGCTCCGCGGCATGTGGGATCTTCCCGGACCGGGGTACGAACCCGTGTCCCCTGCATCGGCAGGCGGACTCTCAACCACTGCGCCACCAGGGAAGCCCCCCAGTAATCTTTTGAAAAGTTATTTGATGATTCTGTTGGATATTAATTTGAAAATTACTACTTTAAAGTATTAGTTTCCTAATACTTCAGGAACAGTTGACTGTTCCTTTTAATTTTAGATATTCCTGTTACTTTTTGTAACAGCTATATTGAGGTTAATTGATATAAACTGCAGATATTTAAGAACACAGTTTGATAGCTTTTAAAGCTATCAGTAAAATCAAGATAGTAAACATATCCATAACCCCCAAAATTTCCTACTTTGACTTTGCAATTCCTTCTTCCTCCTCTCCCCAACCTTCACTCCCTCTCTTCCCAAAAATAAAGCGTGTCCCACTTTTGGTTACTTTAATTTTTGGTTACACTACTTTGCACATACAGAGTTTCATATAAATGGAACCAAAAACAGTATGTATTTTATCCTATTTTTTTCACTTCATAATTATTTTGAGATTTATTCATGTTGTGATATGTATTAAGTAGTCTGTTTTTAAAAAAATTGTCCTGTGGAACATTCATCTAATAAATATGTAGGTTTTCAGCTTTTGGTTATTACAAGTACAGCCACTATACTGTATATGTGTAAGTCTTTCTATGGACATAAACTTTCTTTAGGGTGAAAAACTGCATGGAAAGGTTGAGTCATATGGCAGTTGTATGTTTAGGTTTTTAAGCAATAGGCAAACTATTTCTCAAAATGGCCATATCATTTTACATTCCCACTAAGAATTCCTCATCCTCTTCACCATTGGATGTAGTTATACCTTTTATTTTTTTTCCAGCTTTATTGAGGTGTGATTGACAAAAATTTAAGTATATTTAAACTGTACAATGTAATATTTTGATACATGTATATATTGTGAAATGATTACCACAACCAAAATAATTAACATATGCATCACCTCATATAATTACCTTTTTTCTTTTGGTGATGAGAGCACTTAAATTCTACTCTCTTAGCAGATTTCAGTTATACAATACAGTACTATTAACTATAGTCACCACTTGTACATTAGTTCTCCAGAACTTACTGATCTTATAACTGAAAGTTTACATCCTTTGACAAACAGCTCCCCATTTCTCCTACCCACCCCTTGACCCTGGTAATCAGCATTCTACTCTGTTTATATGAGTTCAACTTTATTTGATTCCACATATAAATGAGATCATGCAGTGTTTGTCTTCGTGTGTCTGGCTTATTTCACTTAGCATAATGTCCACAAAATTCATCCACATTGTTGCAAATGGCAGAATTTTCTTCCTTTATTACGGCTGAACTATATTCCTTTGAGTGTGTGTGTATGATATCTTCTTTATCAATTCTTCTGTTGATGGACTCTTACTTGGCTATCACGCATAATGCTGCAATGAACATGAGTGCTTTGAGATAGTGAGTTTATTTCCTTTGGAGGTATACCCAAAAGTGGGACTGCTGGGTCATATATTTTACTGTTTATCCTAATGGCTGTAACAATTTACTGTCCTGCCAACATTGCACAAAGATTCCCTTTTCTCCAGATCCTTGCCAACACTTCTCTTTTGACTTTTTGATAATAGTCTTCCAAACAGGTGTGAGTTGATATCTTACTGTGGTTTTGATTTGCATTTCCCTGAAGACTAGTGATGTCTAACACTTTTTCATATACCTATTGGTCATTGTACGTCTTCTTTGTAAAAATGTGTATTCAGGTCGTTTGCCCATTTTTTATTTAGATTTTTTGTTATTAAGTTTTATGAGATCCTTATATATATTTGAACCCCTTAGCTGTTATACGGTTTGCAAATATTTTCTCCCATTCCATAGATTGCCTTTCCACTGTGTTGTTTATTTTTCTTGATGTGCAGAAGCTTTTTAATTCTATGTAGGTCCACTTGTTTGTGTTTGCTTTTGTTCCCTGTTCTTTGGGTGTCATATCTAAGAAAATACTGCCAAGACCTATGTCATGGAGCTTTTCCCCTATGTTTACTTTTAGGAGTTTTGTGGTTTCAGGTCTTATATTTAAGCGTTTGATCCATTTTGAGTTGACTGTTCTTTTTAATTTTAGATATTCCTACTTGTATTTTATTGTGGTTTTAATTTGGATTTGGCTAATGACTAATAAATTTGAATATTTTTATAAGCTTATTTTTTATCCATAAATACATACATTTGGATGAAATATCTGTTTAAATTTTTGTGCATTTATTTGTTGAGTTGTATGCTTACTTATAACTGAGGTTTGAGATCAATACAAGTTCTTTATCAGATATATGCCTTGCAATTATTTGCTCACAGTCTATAGTTTCTTTCATTTATTATTATTCCTAATAGTGCTTTTTGAAGAGTGAAAGTTTTAAAGTTTGGTGAAATACAATTGACCGATTTTTATAGATTATGAATTACACGGAAGAAAAATTACATATCTTAAGTCTTTCAAAAATAAAGGTAAAATTTATGAATATATCCCATTATATATGCATATATGTTATTCGGAATAATGATACAAAGAAAAATATAGATAAATAAGAAATGAAAAGGTTTCAGATAATGTGTCATAAAAAAGTGGAGACTAATTCCAGAAGTGAGAGGTTTCAGTATTTTTTTCAAGATCCACTATTGTAAATCACCACGTTAAGAGTGTAGGGTGATTAAAGAGAGCTCTATAATCTCAATCCATCTTTGAAAACTTCCTAGTTTTCCAGTTTTCCTAGTTCCAGTAGAGAACTTTCTACATTTCATCTTAGTATTTATTGAAAATTATCATCAAATATTACGCAGATGGTCTCATAGCACTACTTGTATTTGTTGTTGTACTAAAACCCCTAGAAGTACAAAAAAGAAAATAAAATAGAATACAGCTCATGTAGATTTAAAAGAGAAATAAAACTTTCATTATTCATGGACATTACAATTGTGAGCATCAAAAAGTCAAATCTACTGAGAGACTCTTAGAATTTAAATGTTAATTAAGCACATTTCCTTTATTCTGTATCCTGCTTTTGTCTCGGTCTTCCAAGAAGCAAACACCAAGACAGAATGAAATGTATGAGAATTATATGAGGGGAAATGCCTTTGTTACAGGAAATAGAGGGGGAGATGTAAAAGGGTGGGTGAGAGGTCAGAAAGGGGGATAATGTTGGGTGAAAGTATCTTAGGCTGCCCAGCAGTGTAAAGAAAATTCTGCAAAGCCGTCAGTGAGTCCTTGAACAAAAGGCAAAAGATAAAGTGATCCTTTCTTTCCCAAGAACTGGTCTGCCTTTGTATCTCTGATGTATTCCAATATGACACAGTTTCTGTGCAAACGGGTGATGGATTTCAAAGCTGGAATGGCCTTTGTCATTTATACTCCCTACAAAAGAAGGTCAGCAAGGCATATTCTCATGACTGCCACATCCTAGTGTAACAATACTGACACAGAATTTTAATTTATATGATAATATTGCCATAGTGACTTATATTTGCTAGCATGTATATGGTACATAGTTTTCATGCCTTTTATTTTAGATGTGTCTCTTATAAGAACATCATTTTAAAACAATTTTTATTTTCCTCTGAGAGTCAAACTCATTCTGATTTATATGGATTATTGATATGCTTCGAATTACGCTTTCTGACTTTATATTGTTAGTATTTACAGTGGTTTCTTTCTCTTCTCTTTCCTCTTTTCTGCCTTAATCTCTTTCGACAGTTTCATTTCCTTGTTGTTTAAACCCCCATGTTGATTTCTATCGATAATTTTTTTTCTAGTGGTATTTAATAGTTGAGCAGATATATTTACATTTAATCAGTAATGCCTCCAGAGTAGAACCAAATGACAGAATATTTGTAGATTTTTACATTCAATAATTGGGATGTAACAAGAAAATCATGAAATTCAGGACCCTGCCATAGGAATAGAATATTTCTATAATCTGTGGATGGTCTTTTATTTTGTTTTAATAAGAAGAGTTTAGAAAAACTCAGAATGTAGGTATACAATCCTATTTGGCTCAGAAACAATTACTTTACACTGTCATAACTTAAATAGATTGGGAAGAGGAGATTCATGACCTTCATCTTGTCTCTAAATATATCTTCTGCCTAAAAAGAAAACTTTTCTCAAACTAGCATAATTTTCTAAATATTTGTAGAGTTAATGGTGTGTACATTACAAAAAATGATTAATAATCTTAAAAATATACTTAAATACTCAAAACAATGAAGATACAGTAATCATTTACATCCAGCTAATGCATGACCCTTTGGTTCATATGACAAAGTTCAAAGAATGTACCTTTTTTCTCTGTTCTAAATACCTGGAAAATAATAATGTCAAGTTGCAAACCTAAAAATTGCACCAAGGAGAACAACTACCACAATGCAATTTAAAAAGTTGTCATATATTCTTTCTGTGTGGGTGGTCTCTAAGCATCGAATCTGTTCTTGACATTTTGTGCCAGGTAAGAGCACTGTTTTTAAATGTCATCTTCTAATTATTGAGATAAATTGTCAGATTACTCCCTTTTGATACCCCCTTAATTTCTCCATTATGATTTTTTAACATTTTCTTTTTACTTCCATTGTTCTTCTTGTGAATTATAAGGTGTACAACTCTATATATTCTGTAGATTCCTCAAATTTTATATTCAAAGAATTGGAGACTACAATTGGCAAACAGACAATATCTAAGTATGGTCTTTAGGAGGGAGGATGCCTTTCATTCTAACACAATTATTACATCTTCTGAAAACCAGTATTATAACATCTAGAAAGCAACGCCAATACAAACAATACCAAACTAGCTTTCATATTACATACAAATTCTCTGTCCATGAACTCAACTGGATATATTGAGTAACTACTACATGCAATGTACTTTGTAATTATTTGAGTTATAAAAACGACCTGTGATTCAAACTTTGATATGCAAAAGTAGTTGCAAAATATGATTTTGACTATAGTTGCACAAAATCTGAAAAGTTTAAAACAGAAAAGAATCAGTATAGCACAAAGTGCTACATTAATAGAGAAGATTTCGTTAATTGGTAGAATGTATAACTACAGTCTACATATAATTTCTAAGACTCCGTATGCATCAAGAGCCTAGTAGTAAGATGGTAAATTCTAGACAAATATTTGGATGAAGTCAATTGACAGTTTAGCAGTTTCTTACTGAAAGAACATAATTTCGTATCTCTAAAGGAACATAATTTGAGACCTATTGATTAATCTTAAATATTTTCTCTTTTGAATAATTTTACATTTTTATAGAAAGTATAGTTATGTTGATGGTTTTCATTTCTAGGATTTTTTAAAAATTATTTTTTCTGTTGTCATAATAGCTCTGAGTATTAGAAATCTATTTCCCACTTGTAATATTTCAAGTTGTCATTAGGAGTAAGTGCAAAGAAAAAAAAGGAAACATATTGAATAATATTGCTTTTTAGTGATTATAAATATGAGTGTGAAATTTCCTTTTTTTGATCCATTGAATTTTGGCAAGGCAGTTTTACCTGTGTATATTTATTCAGTGGTAACTCCATGATATATTTAAAGAGAAGCATCTTAAAATCTTTTAGAGTCCCTAACCATTTTAAGACTTGTTTTAAAAAATAATAGTGAAACCTAACATTTTAGTTACAATAAATGGAAACACTGATACTTTGCTTATGATATCATGTTTTGTCTTTTTTTTTTTGATAATTTTATTACCTGTTTGAAAGAATGTGACATAGAATCTTTTTCCGAACGATTCTCTGCTCAGGGATCTGAAGCCATGTAATTTCACTGTAATTCTTACATTAGTCAGTCAGAAATCTTGCAACAAATTTAATCCATGACTACCAATGTGATGGGTCAGCTGCTGTCTGTATTTTTGTTTGTTTTGTTTTGCTTTTAGCTTTTCAAATGTAACTTAAATTGATCTTTCAAGGAGACTTTGCTTTTTTTTTAATCTCTCCTAAAATTAGAAAACAAAAAGCAAGTAGACATATACATGTTAAAGAATTGTTGCCAAGCCTTAATTCCATAGTTTATGTACTCTCCCTCAGTGACTTTTATAGAAAATATTATAATTTTCATCTTATATTCTCTTTAACATAAATTTTACTTTCATTTTATTTGGATATATGATGATTTATATTTGTAACAAGCTTTTGGTTAAACTCATAACGTTGTGCTTTCACAATTTTTCTTCAGTAATTTATTTATTTGTGATTAAACAAAAGTATATTAAATATGAATTTGGTTCCTTAATTCATGCTTATTTACTTGTCTAGATGACATTTCATAAATAATTTATACATACTCTTCTTCATATAATTCTTTCATCATATATATTCACTAAACCAAGTTTTTATGTAATTTTGGGACAGTATCACAGATGGAAAACGTGCTAGAGTCAGAAGACCTATGGTTAAATCTTTGGTATATCTTTTGAAGTTATTGTTGTTAATATTAGCACTATGGTGTCTAAATGATGTTGTTGATCCTTGTTTTGATGGATTAGATTTTATTTTTATTTATATGTCCTTATATTTATTTGTCATATATTTATATGTCAGATATGTCATTTACCATTTCATTGGTAAATGAAACTAGTACACATTTGTTCTTCATGTTGTCATTATTACTATTATTGTTATCAAAGAGATAGTTATCAATATCACATATTCTGCAGTTACAGAAATAAGGTCTATCTGTAAGGCCAGAGGAGTTTGGGAGTCAAATAAAAGTGACTATTTCAAGCAGTTATTAATGTAGAGTATTAAGTAACAGAGAGAGCATGAAGAATGGTTCACTCTAGAATTGTAACTTGGAAGGCATAAGCAATATGTAGTAAAAGAGCAAATGGTTGAAGTAATAAAGAATAAATCTCCTTATGAACACATGCTTGGTTGACTTAAAATATCTGTACTGAAACCAGGCAACAAAATGTGATTGAAGGACAATTTCACAATGAAATATAATAAACATAATTCTTGATGTTCAATTCATGGTTTGATTGGATTAGATCATAGGAAATATGTCTTACGCTTGTAAATTATAAAGAGATCAGTGAAAAGAGGCAACGGCTGGACCAGATACCTTCCATTAAAGCAAATATTAAAGCAGGATGAACCAGACTATTAGTGAACAGAATTTCAAACAAATTAAGGTCTGGCAATGTTAAGCAACATTATTTACTTGATTTTTAAAGTTTCAGACATGCTGCTGCCTTAATCTATGATTTCTTAAAATATTAGTTATATATCATTAACTAGTTTACATACCTCATAGACCCTATTATCCTCCATTGCAGCACGCTTTTCATCTCTTTTACATTTGCACTTACTTATTTGTTCTGGCTAATTTTTGCATTTCAACCAGACTGTACAATTTAAGACCAGGGATTATGTCTATCATGTGAATACCTAATGTGGTGCTTGATACTTTACAGCTATTCAAATATTAATTGTGTGAATGAATTGAACAATTTACTATTGATAATCTGAGTATTACTTGCCATATACTACACCCTACTAATATATTATTGCATACCTTATAGTCAAAATATATTTTATACAATGATAACTTTGGTTTTTGCTATTCTTTATACAAACTTATAAAGAAACAAACATGATGACAAAACTTTCTTTAGCTATATACCCCACAGGCAGCTGAACAAAGATTTAAAAGCTGTAGATATTTAATGTTACTTATATACTATTTGGTGTGATATTTCAATTTTCCATTCGGCCAAATATTAGTACAGGGATTAATTATTGAAACCAACATCAACTATGATGCTCCAGCTGCTTTGGTACATTAAATACCAGATGCCTATAGGTGACTCCATTAGAAAGGATGGATACACTTTCACTACAGCATCAGCTAAATGAAATTTGCATCCTTACTACCTTTAATTAGCATAATGTGTATTCTTTTTTTTTTAAACATCTTTATTGGAGTATAATTGGTTTACAATGGTGTGTTAGTTTCTGCTGGATAACAAAGTGAATCAACTTTAATTACAATAAATTTAACAACCACTCTGAGCTTTTATTATTTTCAGAAGATTAAGTGAAGGAAGAAGCTACTCAGTGTTTAGTATTTAAAAATTGTGCTATACAGAAATAATCTGACTCATGTAAAAGAGTGATTTTAAAACTAAAACTGTTTTCTTAGAAAGTTGAATTTTAAAAAGTTTTGATGCCAAAATTTAGTCAATTTAGTCAATCTGATCTTATATTTTTTTTGTCTTCGACTTTCAATAAACTGGTATACAGTCAATATTTTGTTTTATTTGATCTGGATAAAATTGTATTCTCTTTGCATAGTCTGATCCTAAGCACAAATAAAGAGGAATCAAACTGAGTTTCACAGTCAGTATTCAGTAAGTATAATATCTATCAATTAAATCCACATTTTATGTCTTCAGAATCAGAGACTGCTCAGATAAATCAATCAGAATTGCTTTATTTGGCATTAAAAAATCTACATAAGTGTCTGAATTATCTTTTTTTACAATTCTATTGACACTAACTTTGCCTTACAGTATTGTTTATAGCAGTTTCTCAAGCTATCAAATTTATACAAGTTGTCATTACCACATTTTTACTGATAGGCAAACTGAAAATCAGTGTTTTATTTAAGTGATTTACTTAGATTTTGCACAGTGATTTATTCAAAGATATGAAGGACTGGATAGGAACTGTATCATCCTCATTCCCCTACCTCTAATGTTTTTCTAGTAAAAAAACTTTGAAAGACCTTTAAAAAACTAACAACTAGATTTTGGTGGTTTGTTTAAATTACATCATAACTGGTATGTACAATAGTGATACTGTCAAATTGTCTAATTTGATTTGGGAGAACATATATGATAATGAGTCAAAAGTGAATAGATCAACTTTAATCTTGTAGCAGAAGAGAAAAGGCAAGCAAATTTGAATTTTTTCATGGCATTCTGGGGAATATGCTCTCTGATCCTGAGAGCATCTTGCCAGACGACTGGACTAAGATCTAATACACTGGTTATAATTGCCAATACATTGTACAAAGCCAATATGAAAAAGATATTAGAAAATAAAGAGAATGCCTCCAAAACACTTGTCCCAGAACTTGAATTTATGACCTCAAAATCACAGAGAACTTAATGGGTAAACATATTTGAAACTTCTCCAAAATGAGCCATTAGTGACTCCAAGGCTTGAACAGTTAGATCCCTCCCTGCTTGCTAATCTAGCACACTTATAGTCCAAACTACCCTAACTGGCATGCTGTCTTAGGATCAGGTTAGACTTCACCTCTTCCAAGAAATCTTCCCTGACCTATAGAATGTTTCATTCTCTTTTGAGCTACCCTACCAAAGTGTTTCTCTCTAGCATGGCTTTTATCACATAATATTGGCCTTTTTTTCCTTAAGAGTAGTAGCTGAGACCCATAATAGTTCAGTTTCTGGCCTATGGTAGACACTCTGTACATGTTCCCTAAAAGAATGACTAAGCAATTAAATGAATTAATCAGAAGAAAAAAAATTTTAAGTGTGAGAATGAGTTTCTTAGTCTATATTTGGGGGATACATATGTCAACCAGTTCAGAATTAAGATAAGATCCAATTGCCTCAGATTCTAAATTAGAAAATAACTTAGAAGGTTCTGGAGATTCTTAAGACCCAGATGTGGGCATAAAATTTGATACAGTAGGAGAAAAAATCTTTGAAACTCACTTAGGGTATTGACATGACCAACTTCAAAGAATAAAGGGACTCCCAAAACTGGCTGTAGAGAAAATCTGGAATTCAGATGTAGAGATAGGTAAACCCAGGAGGACTTTTGTAAAGACAAATGATATATCAATATTTTAAATTGCTTCTTTAGGATTAGGATCAATTTCATACTTAACCTTTCAGAGAAAACTGTTGGAAACAGCCCAAGCATCTGAAAGTAACTATAGTTTCATGAGATTAAATACAGAAATATACTTAAATCTAATATAAAAATTTAAATATATATCCTCATGTATGTATATATTATGAATGCAATACTGGATTGATGTTTACTTGGTTTTTTTGGTTTTTTTTTTTTAGCTGTTCTGTCTGGTGTATCAACATACCACTAGAAAAGCAAAAGGAAAGAGCCAAACTGGTGCTCTCTCTCCTAGAATTAGGATTAAATGTCTAAGGGTTTCTCTAAACCAAATGAAATCATTGTTTACACATTAATCATAGCTGGTATGCCAAAGAATTACCAGGAATTACCACTGGTATTCTAAAATTTCACTGGAAAACTATTATAATAAAAAATATTTGTATAAATCATTAATTCAATTATGAAGCAAGTCTGAGGTTCATATCTATTGTGATGTATAATTTCATATAATTAATTAAAGTTTATAAATTTTCACTTTTAGTACATTTTGAAACACTTTGGATACAATGGGTTTTGTCTATCAGACTTTTATTTTCCTCTGAAATGAGCACTAAATATTAAAAACATTGCTTTGTTTTTAAAATCATGTGCTATTTAGTTATGAAATTTAATATTTGAACTGTATTTTAGATCTCTCCAAATACAAGAATATGACACCATCACAATTATTTATGATAAAATGTATGCATTAAATGAAATGGAAAAACACTGAACTACGTTAGCTAAAGTTATATAATGGAAATAAGTCACCAAGCTAGAAAAATGAGACAAAATAAATAAAACACATTTGGAAAATGGATCTTTGATCAAGTGCTAAAAGCAGTCATTTTAATTTCTTCAGAGAAAACAAAACTGATTTTAGATGGTTCAGAATGTATTTACCCTACAATTTACTTTATAATTTAAAAGCATTTGAGGGTGATTTATGATAGAATCTGTGATCCGTAGCAAAATTGAAAGTTTAAGATTTGACGTTTTCCTGCTTAAACTCTTTCATACCACTAACTCATTTATGTAGCACTTACTTATTGTCACATCCTATGGTAGGTTCATTACACTCATAATGATAACAGATAGGCATTTTTATCCCAATTGCATAAGGGAAAAAAGTGAGTTTCAGAGAAATTGGGTAACTTTCCCAAGGTAGCATGTTTAATACATGGGAGAGTTAGAATTTGAATGTAGGAAATTTTGGCTTCAAACTTAAGGCCCTTCTCTCTCTACCAAACTGCTTTTCTGTTCAGTATCATACCTTACTATTTTTCATTCCCAGCTCACTTTCCACTAAAGCAGTATAAAAATAGACTAGTTTTCTGAAAATTCCATGATGTTTCTTACCTACTCTCTCTTTATATCTTTCATACATTACTCATTTTCTCTCTCTCTTTTTTTTTTTTTTTTTTTAGTTTTTATTGAAGTTCCTTCTACTTTTAAATACCTGGTAAACTATTTTTCTTAAAAAGTATCATCATATTAAAGATTCCCCCCAAATCCCTTGCTGACCAACACCATTCTCCTCAAAGGGTCATTTGCTCTCTATTTAACCTTTGTACCTTCTGTGTTCTCTGTTCTTAGTATGTATGCAACTTTTGTATATTTATATGTATATATAAATTTTCTAATGTGTTGGCTTCTTCAGAGATTATGCCATAGTATACTTGTATATGAATTCCTAGTGCCTAGAACATTGTCTGGTACATAATAGGTGCTGAATAAATATTGAACTAAAACAAAAGGCATTAGCTTTTTTCACAGTCCTATTTATAAAGGCAAGAGGCCAAATCTGGATGGATGATGAGAATATCATTGTTTTTGTCCTTAGATGACTGGAATTATGAGTAGAATATTTTAAATTTGGATATTTTATAAAAGGATACTAAACTTGAAATCAGAAGACCTAAATAAAATCTTTCTTTTTCATGTACAAGCAATGAGAAATTAGGTATTTCATTTCTCTCGAAGCTTTAATTATCCTCTAAAATGTGGCTTACACAACTCTTTTTATATCACATAGTTATTTTGAGGAATCAAATGAAAATGGAATAATGCATGTGATAACACTTGCAAACTGCAAAACATTAAATGTGATGTTCCTTTTATTATTTCAGAGAGAGAAAGTGACCTAAGGAAGATTAGCAAAATATAGTAGGTCTGCCAGTCTAGTGATTTAGTAGAGTTAGGTGCCATGGACTATTTTAACTGAATTTGTGGGTAAGTCTTCCAAACATTCAAAGAAGAAATTTGTCGTCAATGAACTGTAGTTAACCCAAGATGTAGTTGTGAGTGGCATGCTGTAGACTAAATTTAGTCTTCATCTGTTTAGGAATTACATTTGAAATTAAAATGAAATATAGAAATCATGAATGTTGAAGTTATTATCGCTCCACTTCCAAAACTGTTCCATCAAAAAGTAATGAAGTTTTTGAGAAAAGTAAAAAAAATAAAATATAGTTAGAGTAATTTAGGATTACTCTATACCATATTCTCTGTGGCTATTCAGAATCACATATTTAATTTAAATATTTGTTCCTTTATAAGTTTAGTATTTTCAGAAATTATCAGCTTTATTTTCAGCAATTTCAACCCAAGTTACTATTTTGCAAAAAGCTCTTTGGGAAAAATCTGTCCTAGATATTTTTAACAAATGAATAAGGAAGTAAAAGAAGAGGGACCCCAGATTTGAAGATCAAGAGTAACTGAAAATTTGTCTCCAGCTAGATATTCAAATTAAGAATCAAGTGTATTCAGCAGAGTCATCTCAAGTTCTAGGCAAGCCAAGAGCCATACATTTTGTGAATATATTCTTCTTTTGATTACTGCTTTCCTAATGGATGAAAAGAAGCTGTATGCTGGTATACAATGGTACTTTAGGGGCTAAGAGAGAGCACATTGTTGCACAGCCAATATTTAATAAAGATATGTATCCTCAGGGAATAGCTTTGTTACATATTAATCCAAAAGTAAGCAAAGACTGTCAATACCTCTTTAAAAGCAGAATTAATTCATGACTAATTATGGAATTAATTCCAGATTATGGAATTCTTGTTTGTCATTTACAAGAAAACCCATGAGCAAGCACTATTTGTAGATTTGAAAAAAATGCAGTTGATATTAAAACAAGACAATTCAGAAGTCTAATATTTAGGTAAAATATTCAGATTCTATGCCTACAATAAGCTTGAAAACTTATTAGACAAGGTGACATGACATTGAGTACTTCTGCAAAATCCAGTTTGAGAAATATTATAAACTACTATTTTGAGATTTATATTATTTATAATCAATTTTCTAGGTGAAAAACATACTTTGATTTAGACTTTGTATGATTTTCTAAAGGAATTCAAAACCTGTTGAAGGATAAAAGAAAACATCTGGAAAAAAGAGAAAGACTGAGAATAGAAGCTTCAAAAAATTAAAATAATTCTAAGCTTTGAGGAAAGTTCTAGAAGGAATGATTAAAGAAATGCCATCTTGAAAAATAATGGTAATCATTAAATATAGACAAGATTTTATTTAAAACACATGGTAATATGACACAAGTTGAATAATAAATAAGAGTAATGCACATGTTCACTTATAAATAATTATTGGTGTCCATTATTCCAAGAACTTTCTTACCTTCTGTGAACACAAGTATAAAACAAAAACAAAGAAATTGAAATCTTTGTCCTCATGGGGTTTACATTCTAGCTAGGGGGAGTAATTGACAAATAACTAAAACATAAAAACAAAGAAAAATAGAAGGTTGTAAGGCATGCCTGGGGTGATGGAAGTTATAATTTAAATAGGGTAACCGTGGAAACCCTACTGTAAAGAGGGTTTCAAAGAACTGAAGGAAGAGAGAAAGGAATTGAGGTAGATATCTAGGAGAAGGCCATTAGAAAGGACTCATACATGTACTTTACCTTGATTTTAGTGCTGCTTTCAATAATTATAAATTAATTATAAATAATAATTTAATAATAATATAATTATAAATAATAATAAATTATAATTTTGGTTATAATTATAAATGAAAAATATACTCTCAAAGTGTTAATGAAATGATGTCAGCTTGTAGTACAGTGCATACCAAAGATTCTGCCCTCCAATCTGTACTCTTCAGTAGTCAATAATTGAAATCAGGATATAGAAAGCATACTTCTCAAATATGTAGACAAGTAGAAAATGGTAAGGTTAGTTAATCCTACATGGATAAATTTTACTTCTAAAGAAAATTTGTCTACACCAACAGAAATGAACTTGGCAAACATGAATATTAGATCTTGTATTTGGTGAGAGAATCAGTTTTATAAGTGCAGGAGTATTGGGACCTGCTAAACAGAAACTTTATTTAAAATACTAGAAATTTTTCGGCTTCCCTGGTGGCACAGTGGTTGAGAGTCCGCCTGCCGATGCAGGGGACACAGGTTCATGCCCTGGTCCGGGAAGATCCCACATGCCGCAGAGCGGCTGGGCCCATGAGCCATGGCTGCTGAGCCTGCGCGTCTGGAGCCTCTGCTCCACAACGGGAGAGGCCACAACAGTGAGAGGCCCGCGTACTGCAAAAAATAAAAAATAAATAAAATAAAATACTATAAATCTTTGACCACAAGCTCAATCTCCTACAGGGTTCATATTGGGATAAAAGGTAGTTACATTAAATTAGGATTTGCTCTACTGAAGAAAATAATTCAGTCATTGTTTTTTGTAGTGTTTATTATGTCAGAAACAGTATGTTCAATGTTAAGAAAGGTATTGTAAGGGGGCACTAAAATATTGATGTTAATCTAGAAAGGAACAGTAACCCTAGAGGAAGATTTAAAACTTTACATACGGTCTCCCACATACATTTGATACAGAAAATAGTCTTGATTTAGAATCTCAGAAGTGTCCATTTCCTCACTGGTCTTTTTAGGCTGGTCAGGAGAGAGGTATTTATGCCATTCAGTTCTAGACATTGCTTTTAGTTAATAAATTGGGATTTGCTAGACAAGCCCAGTAGGAAAAGTGTTGTGAAAGTTTATCTCCACACATAAGGCATTGCTTTGGGAAAAGGTGTGGAAGTAAGACAATGAAGATCACTAAGAGAGGACTTCGAGGTGATAATTCAAAGAAAAATAAAACAAGTAAATCTGGGTGGAAGATTGCATAAGAGCACTTTGGAGACTATTTTTATTTATTTTTTAAAATTGTTTATCTTTGGCTGTGTTGTGTCTTTGTTGCTGCATGCAGGTTTTCTCTAGTTGCGGGGAGCTGGGGCTACTCTTCCTTGTGGTGCACAGGCTTCTCATTGCAGTGGCTTCCCTTTGTTGCGGAGCACGGGCTCTAGGCGCACAGGCTTCAGTAGTTGTGGCACGCAGTTTCAGAAGTTGTGGTACACGGGCTTAGTTGCTCTGCGGCATGAGGGATTTTCCCAGACCAGGGCTCAAACCCGTGTCCCCTGCATTGGCAGGCGGATTCTTAACTACTGCACCACCAGGGAAGTCCCTATTTTTAATTTTTAAAGTAAAGATTTCAAATGAATTCATGGTAAAATGGAAAATTATTACAGAACTTTCAGGAATGGCATGAAGTCCAACGATGAGTAGCAAACTGAAGAAAAAAGTTGCAGATTTCCATGTCTAGAAAGGGCCCCATGGAAAAGAAACTACAAGCAGTCTCTCGATGCCTGGCTGATGGTCATGAAGAAAGCAGAGACCTCAGTCCTACAATCACAAGAAATAAATTCAGCCAACAACCTGAGGGACCTTGAAGTGGATTATTCCTTGGTCTAGATTTCAGATGGTTGTGACTTTGTTAAATTAACTTTTGTTAGGTAGAGCCCTGGGGTGTTGATAATGAGCCATGGGTCAACAAAAGACTACAAGGGAAAGTGAAATAGAGAAGTTTATTATTTACAGGTTCTGGAGAAGGTACACAGCACACCTCCAGGGGCCATAAAGGGAGGTCAAGGCAGGGTGCAGGCAGAGGGAGCACCTCAGGACCTGGGGCACACACTCTGTCAGGGTCCATGGGGTGGAGTGTTTTGGGGTTCCCCTGCTAAGGCTGGAATAGTCACCTCAAACCAAAAAGAGTGGGGTTTTGGTAAGCTTTGATAGGGCTTTATCAAAGGAGTGGACAAGGGTAAGTCCTGGGAGATGGGGTAGAGTTCTTACCACAAAGAAGTCTGGGGAGTTTATCAGGAACTTACAATTACTTGGGACTCTGGGGGGCTGTTAGCTAAGGTATGTGCTCCAGGGAGGGGCTCATATCAGTTCAAGGTCCCTGCAGGCCACTTCGCCGCAAAAATGGATGCCAAGGTAGCAATATCATGGAGTAGCTGAGCTAAACTCTCAACATAGATTATACTGCAGCCTGATGGAAGTCTTGATATCAGTCTTGGTCTAGCTTCTAGATTGCTGTGACTAAGCTGAGAAAAAGACACAGCTGAACTATGCCTGTACTCCTTACCATGGAAACTATGAAAGAATAACCATGTGTTGTTTTAAGCTTCTAAATCTGTGGTAATTTTTTTATTTAGCAGTGGAAATACAAGCCATTCAAACAATTTTAATAGCAAGGTAGTGTGGTGTAGTTATATAACCTATGTCAAACCAAATAAAATTACCTTAGAGAAGAAAACATTTAGAGATGGACATGTGAATCAAGCCGAGTTGATCAAAATTCTTTTTAAGATATTTTTGCTAGAGCAGTTAGATATTTTTCTGCTAAAGCTTTCTATGCCAGTCATCAAGCTACCTGCAAAGAGAGAAAATCTGAAAATATTATTTCGTCTATATAGCTATGTATAAAGAGCTTCTGATCAGTTGCACACCTTAGAATTCCATAGCTGCATAAGAAATATGATTTCTTATATGGCATATTATAATATGCCTAATACAAAGACTAAATATTGGGCCTCTTATCCTGTCCTAGTATATCCTTCCTAATCACTAAATTCTGGCTGACTGTATATCTATCTATATATATATATATGCTATTTACCAAACACATCACTTATACTTTTGTATCTTTGCTCACAGTTTGTTTCACTGAAATGTGCTCCCCTTTTTATATCCAATCTTATCCATTCTCCAATGATCTGAGTTGAACTTGCCTGTCAAGAGAATGTCTTTGCTTCAAAATAAATTCTTAGAATAATTTTACCTTGGTCATGCAAATTAAATTCCTCTTTTGGAATTTAGTAAAAACGTCTCTCTGACTTAGTTGCATGATCATTTTTTTTATAACTTCTCCAAGCTTATTTAAAATGAATGTATTTTCTGTTTATAGGCTTGCTTTCTTTTTAAAAAAAATCATTTCTAACTACTGTTTATGGGCTTTCAGGTCTAATGTAAAACATATCATCATTTACATTTAAAAAATATCATTTGTAATTAATGCTGATATTTTTAAAGGGATTATATTTGAAATACGTTTAAATATGTGATTATAAATAATAGTTTTAAACAAATGAAATGCTACCATCTTGGCTTTCGAGAATGAAGAATCTACCATCAACTATGCTACTGGAATGGAGTGTAGATACCTCTTCTCACTTTCACTACTCACTACACTCTGATACTGATCAGGATCCTGGGACACAGGTATTGAACTCATAAAGTACTCTCAGAATTTTGAATAAAACACTGAATTCGACAAGTTTGATATGTAGCTAACAATCTATACATCTCATAGTTTCATACTTGTAGAAATTTCTGCTTCAGCCTCTAGACTGTAAATACCATTCTGGGGCAGGGGTATGACATATACCTTGGTATACTCGTCCTCTCAGCTGTGACCCAGCAATAAGCACTTTGTTTTTACTCAGCACAGCTTTGGTACTGAAAGTGAACTAAGGAAGCAGTCGGGACAGCTCAGAACTGAAGCGCGGTAAAAATGCTTCCTCTTGGCGGCAGCATATGGGGCTTGCCATGAAGTTAATAATAACAGTGAACTAATCTGCTGAGGAACAGGACAGAAAAGAAAAAGTTATGTGATGACAGCTTTGTAATGCCCATGCATACTGATATTTTAAAGTCAGAGTTGAAGACCTTACTTGACTGACATATATTTAACTTTACTATGAAGTATGCTCTGTAAAGGTAAGAACTTTGTAGATAGTGTTCACTCATCTATCCTCAGCATCTATTCTTGGCATGTATTAGTGATTAATATTGACTAAATGGATTAATGGATCAATTATTATGTCAATGATTTGAAATATGAATTTGAAGATAAGTTGCTAAATATGTGTTCCTTGTTACCTGAACTTCTGGATGTCATGTAAAGCAACAAAACCCAATTTGAAGAGCATCTACTTATATTTATTTGAAAAAACTCTAGGTTTATATTAAGAAAGGTTCACTCTTTACCCCTGAATTCTGACATTTTTATATCTACATTCCACTTAGTCTTCAAACATAACATGTCCACTCTTAAGGTCATCATATTTTGCTCAAAATAGTTTGTCCCTCTTGTCTTCCTCATACTATTGAGGCACTACAATTTTTCTAGCCATCAAAACCTGCAAATGTAAGGTAATTTTCAAATGTCTTCTTGCTCCATCATATCTGATTAATTGTCTTAGACTTTGAGTACCTTGTTGAACACATTTATTTTGATAACAACCCAATTACACATGGTAGAACTCAGTCTATAGATGGGAAGATGGTGAGTGACTTCCCCAAGAAATGTTTAAGTAACCATTATTCAGGCCCAGATTTATTTCCACTTTCCTCATTAGCTCTTTCTATAGCATTCATTCTCATATTTTACTTTTTTTCTGTTATCTAGTAGTGCACATGTCCTATATTTTACATCTGGTGTTGTAGTTGAATTGTTTCACTTGTGCTTACATTTCCTCAGAAATAGTAAGCTCTCTGATGTCTCAGACTAAGGGCTCTCTCTGGCCACCCCTGAAAAGTGAATAACTGCAGCATTTCCTTTTGCTACATTCTTGGGGGCAGTTACCACTCTCATTTTGAAGCAGCCCATGATCATAGAGAAATCCCTAGTAGGTGTTTGTAAGGTTCTATTTTAAGTTTCTCCAGCGCAATAAATATGTATTTCAAGAATAGTTCTAGCTATTAGACTGAGGTACATTATCACTAATCCCCATGAACTCACAGTTAAAGTGAAAAACATGCAAGGAAATAGCAATTTTAAGAGAATCTGATAGATGTACATCATGGGTCCTATGATATCTGTAAGGAATACCAAACCTAATGTGGCAATGTCTTGAAAGCCTTTTGGCAGGGGGAGGGACTCATTTTTATTGAGATAAATTCATGTAACAAAAAATTCACCATTTTAACCATTTTAACTGTGGAATTCAATGGTGTGTAGTAAATTCACAAAGTTGTACAACTATCACCGTTATCTAATTCCAGAAAATTTTCATCAACCCAAGGAAACTGCATACCCATTAAGAAGCCATTGCTCATTTCCCCCTCCCCCTACCCCCTCGGAAACCAAAATCTATTTTTTGTCTCAATGGATTTGCTTAATCTGGACATTTCATATAAATAAAAACATACGAATATATTAATCTTTGTCTAGTAAGCTCAGTGTTTGAGCTTCCTTAGGGACAGTTTCTATCTATTGCTTTTTTCTCTTCTGTATATGGGTCATACTTTCTTGTTTATTTGTGTGCATCATATTTGTTGTAGAAAACTGATCATTTTTAATATGATAATATGACAACTCTGGAAATCAGATAATGCCCCCATCCCACTATATTTTTATTTCTTAGGACCCCATTTATACCCAGAGTTTCTTTTATCACTTATATACACCTATATAATTTATATACAATTTATATATTGAATACATTGAATACAATTCTGAATAATTCATTTTGTAAAGTCTTTATTCTTTGTCATGTGTGGCTACTAATTTCTCTATTTGGGTGGTTTAGTGGTGAGATTTGCTTAAATACCTAGAAACAATAAACTCCCAGTCTGCTGATGGCCTCTGCATGTTGGGCACGCCTTTAACACTCAGCCAGGCAGTTTACAACTCTTCCTTAGTCTGTACTTCCTCCCCATGTAGAGCATAAAGGTCAGTCAGAGGTGACAGCTTAGAGCCTTCTTTCTTGAGCATGTGCCCTACTCTGGGAATTCACATTGCCTTCTAGATTCCCAAGAATAACTTGGAGCTTTTAAAAACACCTATTACCTAAAGCATCTCATTCTCCAGGCTTTTCTCCCAAGCGTTTTGTTTAGTCAATGATTTGTTCCAAATGTTATTCATTGTCCCAGACGGCAATGGCTATTACATCTCCCTATAAAGTTTTTGACAAATGCCCAGATAGCTTCAGCACTGGGAGAGTTTCTATTGGGCAAGGCAAAGGCAAATCCTTTGGAACTGGTCATCTAGGGAGCCATTAAAAAGGTCAAACAAACCATAATTTTGTTCCATCTGGTACTGGTACCTGAACAAGGGTTTTGGGTTGTTATCTTCAAAGAATGTGAAGTAGAAACAGGGTAGATTAAAATGCCACAGGTTCTTTCCAAGTTTCTGATGGCTTTTATTACTTAAGTATTACCCTCATTGCTGCAAGCTTTTGATAATTTTCCCAGGTTCCTTAAAGGTTGATTCTGACAGTTTTTACACATTTTTCATTGTCTTTATGGAAGGAAGAATTTCGGGATTTCTTTGCCATTTTGCTCACAACACTAGAAAAAACTTTTATAATAATATTACAAATAAGCTGCATTTGAACCAGCAGGAATTAGGTAGGAAAGTTAAGAGAAACAAACCAGGTAGAGAGCGTTGTGTTAAAAGGCCCAGAAGCAAAGGAGAATGGTGTGTGCTGGGAAATGGCCCTAATTCTGCAAGGCTAAATGATAGGGTGCAATTAAAAGTAAAAAGACATGCATTTTACAGGAGATAGGATGGAGACTGAGAGCTCCTTATGCCATAATACAATATTTGGACTTAATTTGGGCAATGTGGACTTAATCATTTAATGCAGATTTGTTAAATCATTTCTGTAAACATTGCAGAGGATGGATAGCTTGAGAATAAACTTAGGCAAGGAATCTAGTAAAGAGGCTAATATAAAAGTCAAAAGCATAAGAGATGGTGAACCAAATTAAGGATGTGACTGTTGAAATGGAGAGAATGTTTACATATTTAGTACGTAGAGACGAAGATACCTAGGAGCTAAAATATATAAATATTCATCTCCAGTTGTTTCAATGAGTGGGGAGAGGGAAGGCATGACAACAAGAAGGAAGGGTGGGGAAAATGTCTAGAATGATTCCGATATTTTGGCTTTGGAAACATGAGAGGAAACTGATAACCATTCACTGAAATTAAGAATACTGACCATGACTGATGAACCTAGTGGCAGGGCAGGAATAAAGACGTAGACATAGAAAATGGACTTGAGGACACAGAGGGGAGGGGGAAGCTGGGGCGAAGTAAGAGTATCATTGACATATATACACTACCGAATGTAAAATAGTTAGCTAGTGGGAAGCAGCAGCATAGCACAGGGAGATCAGCTCGGTGCTTTCCGATGACCTAGAGCGGTGGGATAGGAAAGGTGGGAGGGAGGCTCAAGAGGGAGGGGATATGGGGATATATGTATGCATATGGCTGATTCACTTTGTTGTACAACAGAAACTAACACAGTATTGTGAAGCAATTATACTCCAATAAAGATCTATTTAAAAAAAAAAAAAAGAACTGACCATGAAGTGAACTTGGAGAAGGAAAACTAAATAAATTCAGTTTGGACATTATGAAATCAAGTTGTCCATGAAACATACAAGGCCATATTCAGCAGACATTTAGAGACACAGGTTTGGTTCTCAAGGGGAAATTCGGCACTGCTGATGCAGATTTGGGATAGCCAAAGATGTATGGAAGTGATAAAAGAAATTCTGGGTATAAATAGTGTCCTAAGAAATAAAAATATAGGGAAAAGGTAGACAATTTATTAATAGTATTTCTAGTGAAATGACATCATAAACTGAGTCAATGAAAAAGATTATTCACAGTAAAGAACTGAATGTTTAAATCACTCTTTCTTAGGTGTGTACCTTAACTTTACTATTAGAGAAGTTTTCTTATAGTAGTTCCAAAAATTTTTCTGATGGAAGACTAAGTCTGGAGAGAAAACTTGGTTCTAATAGTATAGAATCCAAAGTTATCATTTATATTGTAGAACAGTAAGCAATCTCAGAATCAACGTTGTTTTTAATCTAGGTCATCAGTATGAGGTGGGTTTTTTATGTTTTGTTTTTGAATTTGTTTTTTAATATCATCAGCTGAAAGAAAATTAAACTCTTCTAAGAAAATAAGCCAAGAGAATCCCAAAATGTAATCAGGGACAAAAATAAAATTGCTCTTGGGAAATCTGAGGTATAGTTATATCACCTGACATTAGTCTTATTCCCAAACTTAATCTATCCCAACATTAGAGATTTAAGAAACATAGCTACATCCAAAGAAATAGCCCATGTTTTGACAAATAAGTAATTAATGATTTCTTCCTATTTTAATATTAGTTATTTGTGGATAGGGGCTCCACTTTAGATTTTTTTTAAAAATTGACATAATTAAATAGAGTAATATTACATATATAATACCAAATATTCTATATTTGAAAACAAACATATTACTTGTATTTTTAAAAGATTGCAATAATCAGTCACAATCACTGTTAAAAATGGGCAGCATCTGAATTTCTAATAAAGAGTTAACTAAGTTTTTCAGAAGAGGATTATTTCAGTGTGAGTAGCTCCGTTCATACAATGAGAATTTTTCAGTAAACATTTCATATATGGGTGAGGGGCAACAAACATATCTAGAAAGGTACAGATAGCAAATATTTTAGACTTTGCAGTTCATATCATCTTTCATAGCTACTCAAATCAGTCCTTGTAGTGCAAAAACAGCCATAGCCAATACATAAATGAACGAGCATGGATGTGTTAAAAACAAACAAACAAACTTATTTACAGACACTAAAATTTGATTTCCTATGATTTTTATGTGTCACACAATATCATAATTTTGATTGTTTTCAGTATTGGGGATGAAAAATACTTCCTTACCTCAACATGCAAAATGAACCAAAACAGACAGAAGGCCACATTAGTCATTTGGGCTATCCTTTGCTGACCCCTGGTCTAGAACCTAAAATTGACATGATTATTTCCTCACACTCTATACATATAAGCAGTTTATATACAGACTAAGATCAACTTTTCTGGACTCTGAAAAACCTAAGGCTGGAACAGTGTGATTTTTTTCTTCATCATTCTATTCCTTGTATTTGACATAGAATAATAGATTTTTTTTGTTCTTATTGTGTTTCATAGGCTCAGAAAATGTTTTTTGGAATGACTGCATACATATATGACTGAATAAAAATATTAAGGACATTTCTATTCTGGCAGGGCACTAGAAAGAGCCAAAATGACTCAATTTTCTTTTCCCAGTATTTTTTATGTAGCCACATTATAAGCAGCCCAGTTTCTTCACTGGTATTGACTTAACCCACAGTGTGTAAGAATAAACAGTTTTTAAAATTCCATACCCATTTCAGTGATCCACAAAAGAGCATTACAACAGAGTTTATCATAGAATAAATAAAGCACATTATTGGTTATACGCTTGCAAAGCTTAGGCATTTAAAGACTTGAGTGTTTTATAACTATAAAGCAGAATTATTTTAAATGTCATTATTTAATAAATATATATAAAGTAAAATAACTATTAATTTTAATTTTGGATGATAGTAGTGGTCTAAATATTTCAAAATTTGTTTTCCTTGCATCACATATTTAGTTGTGTTTTCCAGCTATTTAATTTTTCAGTTGGAAATAGTTTTTTAACAGAGCTTGATTTATTATAGCATAATGGTTGAGAGCATGGGGTCTGCAATTAAACTAATTAACTGCAGTTTTTAGATCCACTCCTTACTAAGCATGTGACCTTGCACAAGTTACTTATCTGTGATTTATTTTCCTCTTTTTGCCTGGAGATAAAAATTCCTAGCTCATAGGATATTGATATTTAAAAGATTTAATATGTGCAAATTGCTTATAACAGTTTCTGGTACAGTTTTTGAAACGTTTTAAGAACTTACTACATGTGAACTTTTAACATATATTTAAATTAGACAATAAAATATCATAAACACTTTTCTTAGTTATCTATTTCAACCTATCCAGCAAATATAATGTAGGAGAAAATAATTTGGAGACATTAAGGAAGATTTCAGACAAATTGGTTAATGCATTAAGAGTGTATATTTTTAAAATAAATTTATTTATTTATTTATTTTTCTTTATTTATTTATGGCTGCAATGGGTCTTCATTGCTGCATAGGGCTTTCTCTAGTTGCGGCGAGTGGGAGCTACTCTTGGTTGCGGTGCGCGGGCTTCTTATTGTGGTGGCTTCTCTTGTTGCAGAGCGTGGGCTCTAGGTGGTCAGACTTCAGCAGTTGTGGCACACGGGCTCAGTAGTTGTGGCACACGGGCTTAGTTGCTTCGCAGCATGTGGGATCTTCCCAGACCAGGGCTTGAACCCGTGTTCCCTTCATTGGCAGGCGGATTCTTAACCACTGAACAACCAGGGAAGCCCAAGAATATATATATTTTTTAATCATATAAGTAACTGGCGTTGAAAATCAGAACTGAAGGAAACCTCCTACCATCAGAAAGCAGCTAAAGGCACTGTGGAATTTTACCCCAGATCAGAGGAAAAACATTTCTTTTCCTTTTAGAAGGACATACTCCTATCCATCCATGGGCATGCATTTGTTTGTATCAAGTTTCTTTTACCTTCAGTTATTTTAAGTTAGAAGGAATATTTGTCTCCTTTTGATGTGAAAAAAAAATTCCCCTTTGGGTTAAGACTGCCTCTTCCTTGGCTGCAGAAGCATATTAATGAGAACAGTATTTATAAAAATGTAAATTATCTTATATCAATATCACTGTACTTAGCATGTGTAGTGATTTCAAAAGTGGATAGAATGAATACACTAAGATGTCAAAATGGAAATAAAAGGGGAAAAATGAATTTTTATTAGAAATTATGACATCTTCTCAACGTGTAATAGTTGCCTATCCCAGCATCCTGCACATCACAGAAGATCAATAATTACTTATTAAATTAATGAATAAATAGTGCCACTGATCTCCTGTAGTCTTCACAACTACACCCAATAAATAAAACTTTGCCTCACTTTTCAGTGCCTGGTGTTAAAGAGTACTTACTTTGATTGACAGATGTGGGTCAAAATGTGAGAAATTAAACAGGCTTTCTACCAATTAAGTTAGCCCAGGAACCATTTGCCATAAACAGATTAGGAGTTTGTACTGAATTCATCTCAAGTTGCCTGTTAAAAATCTTCGATAAAACCCTTATCATCATCTCACACTTAGAATAATTGAAACAAGACCTGCCAAATCAGTAGGTTCCTCCTGTTGATTTTTTTCCCAATAAACCCATGTAGTTATAGAAATACCTACTCATTCATTTTCTCTGTAAATCTCTTATTCTGCAGTAACTATGTATAAAGTCCTAGAATTTAAAAAAAATCAAATCTTATCTCTGAACATGAAAAAGTTTTAACATTTCTGAGGCTCAGATTTATCACCTGTTTAAAGAGAATGATATTGTCTTGTTCTAATAGGTGTTATGAAGTTTACACAGTGATGCAAATTAGAGCCTTGGGAATTCAAAGACTTTGGTTATCATCCTGCCTCTTCTTCTTAACAACTGTAAGTCTTTGAGCAGTATTTCAACCTATGAACCTGAAATAGGAATAACATCTACTTTATATGCATCTAGAGTGAAAGGTGCACTTTCTGGCACACAGTAGGAACTAAATAAATAGTATCTACTAAAGAGCTTGGTGGAAAAGTTGGGCATATAAGGGAAAGTTGGACCTATAATTATGAGTGAAATAGCAAGGTTATATGCAGAATAATAAGAGCCTTATATTCATAGAGTTGTCACAAAAGAAGGGAGTAACCAGTACTTCTGAAAGAGGAATTATTTACAATATGAGACAATTTAATGGAATTTTGAAAAATCAATAGGTTTTCACCTGATGGATATGGGTCGAAATGTATTCTAGGAAGAATGGTAGAGAATAAGAAGCAATGAGAGTTGGTATAATGATCTTAGACTGAATAGCAGTTTATCAGCCTTAATTGAACATTGAGTGAAAGTGGAGAAGAGGAAGAGAGGAGGGAGGGGGTAAATGTGTTTTTAGATGCAGGTAGGGACCATACCTTATGAGACACAATAAGAAATATGGCTTTATTTTTACTGAGACAGAAAACAGATGAAGGTTTTGAACAAGGGAATTATCTAATCTCTGAAAAACTGTTGTGATTTATAATAAGAAATATATTTTTGTTCTTTGTCCCCTTTTCTGGCACATAGCTCCTTAAACCACTGGAATTTCCTAAGTGTTAAGAGACATAAAATATGTCTTATGTCAATGAGGTGATTTGGAGCCAATCTAAGTAGGGGAGCTGGTTGGTAGGAGAACAAACCATGTGATTAGAGGGCAGGAACTTTCAGTCCTATCCCCCTGATCTCCAGGGAGGGAGGGGAGAGGGACCAGAATTTGAATCAATAGCCAATGACCAATGGTTTAATCAACTATCCCTATCAAATAAAGCCTCTATATAAACCCAAAAGGACTGGGTTCAGAGAGCTTCCAGTTTGATGAACGTGTGGAGATTTGGAGAGAGTGGCTTTCCTGGAGGGGACATGAAGGCTAGGTGCCCTTTCACCATATCTTGTCTTATATGTTTCTTCCATCTGGCTGTTGTTGAGTTATATTTTTTTATAATACATAAATAATCTTTTATAATAATCTAGTAAGTAAAATGTTCCTCTGAGTTCTGAGCTACACTAGCAAATTAATCAAACCTGAGGAGAGGGTCATTGAAACTTCCAATCTATAACCTGTTGGTCAGAAACACCAGTAATAACCTGGGTTTTCAACTCATATCTAAAGTCAAGAGAGAGGAGCAGTCTCGTGGGGACTGAAGGCTTAACCTTTGGAATCTGAGCCTATCTCTGGAGAGATAGCCTCAGATTTGAGATGAATTGTAGGACACCCAGCTGGTGTCCGAGGATTGTTGCTGGCATAGGTAAACCTCCCCTCCCATGTAGAAATTGGGTGATCAGAACTTTTAACTGTTAGCGGCCAAGTGGTTCCCAACCAGCAGTGCAGGGGCAACTTCTAGGTTCTAGGCAGACTCACTACAATTACATAGATTCAGCTGATGAGAAGACAATGAACCTAAGTAGATTACTCACAGAATACAGCAGGTAGCATGAGCTCCATGTTTTCATCATTACTTACCCTCCTGAGTCCCATGGGGGTGATGCAGAGGTGTGCCCAAATGGATGTTGTATATGTTGTGTCACAGCTGAGAAATGCTTAGGATAGTCCCAGTCTTAAAAAGCGACCTCTAGGAAACTTGTTCATCTTCCCTCCAGAAAGATACATTATTACCCTGAAATGTGAGCAAGTTTTCTCAGAATAGAGGATTGAGGTCTTTATCTGTGTAACCTTGGTATATATGTTTAGGGAAAGAAACATTCTCTATCTTTGCTATCCTGGAATATAAAAAATAAACTTGAATAAATATGCTTTGAATACCTAGGCATGCAGAAATGTGAGAGATTCATTGAAAATATTTTCTCCCAACTAAGAGAACTCTTGAGCACACATATGAATGAAAGAGAGGAAGCATCAAAAAACCTAAGAGAAAAGTTCTCCAATATTTAAGGACAATAAATTGAAAGCTCTGGAGTCAACAAAAAACGGCACCTTTAAAGAGCAATGAGATGTTATGTTTGACAAAAGCAGAGTATATAAACTCATAGTGGTAGGAGATTAACTCAGGGAGGTAGGCTTGGGAAAATTATAAAGAATATTATCAGTTTTAATTTGGACCTCATGTTGAGATTCATGAGAAGCTACTTAAGAGTTTGAGAAATAGAATGGCAAGATTTAATTTAGATTTTAGTAAGTTCACCCTGGATGCTATGTGGTTTTAAAATTTGAAGGAGTACCTTTTAAGGAAAATAAAGTATTATAAATCCAAAATAACTGTGGCATTTTATATATTGGTTAGATTTGGTATGTTTTGAAATCAGAAACAATAGAAGTTTCTAGCTGACAAGAGTACAAGCAAACAAGAGTATTCGAGAATAAAACATTATTTTGGACTGAATGCTTAGGCGAATTGATTTGCCATTATTATGATGGCTAAAACTAAATTGGGAAGTGGAATCAAGAGGGCTGTTTGGATAGAATGTCCATATTATCCATGTCAAGATCCCTTTGAGATTGAAGGGGAATATATTAGTAGTTATACAAAGACAGTAAGACTATAAGTGTAAATACAGATTGTCTTGGCTAAACTGGAACCATGATCATCACGGTTTTAGGTATTTGAGGTGCTTATTAGCTATTCACTTGTAGAAGTCAAGTTGGGAGTTGGATAAGTGATTCCAGTGCTCTGTGAAGAGATCAAATGGAGGTATGATTTTGGAAATAATCAGTGAATGGATGATATGTAAAGCCATGAGAGTAAATATCACCACCAAGAGAATTAATGTAGAAAGAATAAGAGATTGAAGAAAGAGCTCTGAATAAGTATAATTTTTAGAGTTTAAGATGCAAAGGTAATAGCATAAAGGAGACTAACTGTACTTGGCAGAGAAAATGAAAGAATGTGACCTCCACAGAAGCAGAGAATTTTGTCTGTTTGATTTATTAACATATCCTGGGCTCCTCAAAGCATGGTTAGCACATAGTAGGCACTCAATAAATATTTGTTCTATTAAATGATTTTTTAATTAAAAAAATTTTTTTATTGAAATATAGTTGATTTATAATGTGTTTCAGGTGTACAGCAAGGTAATTCAGTTATGCATATATAATTGTTTTTTTACATTGTCTTCCATTATAGGTTATTACAAGATATTAAGTATCTTAATATCTTTATACTAAGTATATTAATAGCTTAATATCTTAATACTGTGCTTGCTATACAGTAGGTCCTTATTGGTTATCTATTTTAAATATAATAATGTGTAAATTTTAATCCCAAACACCTCATTTACACTCCCCCATTTATTTGTGGCTGCGTTGGGTCTTTGTGGCTGCATGTGGGCTTTCTCTAGTTGCAGCGAGCAGGGGCTCCTCTTTGTTGTGGTGTGCAGGCTTCTCATTGTGGTGGCTTCTCTTGTTGCAGAGCAAGGGCTTTAGGCACATAGGCTTCAGTAGTTGTGGCTCGCCGGCTCTAGAGCACAGGTTCAGTAGTTGTGGCGCACACGCTTAGCTGCTCCACAGCATGTGGGATCTTCCTGGACCAGAGCACGAACCCGTGTCCCCTGTATCGGCAGGCAGATTCTTAACAACTGCACCACCAGGGAAGCCCCCATAGTTTGTTTTCTATCTGTGAGTCTATTTCTGTTTTGTAAATAAGTTCATTTGTAAATATAATTTTTTTATAGATTCTACATATAAGTGATATCACATGATATTTGTCTATCTATCTATCTATCTATCTGGCTTGCTTCACT
The DNA here is from genome assembly GCF_937001465.1 of Orcinus orca. NCBI lineage: Eukaryota > Metazoa > Chordata > Mammalia > Artiodactyla > Delphinidae > Orcinus > Orcinus orca. The sequence goes on from NC_064575.1 coordinate 63,571,999, forward strand.
TAGTATGATAATCTTTTGGTCCATCCATGTTGCTGCAAGTGGCATTATTTCATTCTTTTTTATGGCTGAGTAGTATTCCATTGTGTATATATACCACATCTTCTTTATCCATTCATCTGTCAGTGGACACTTAGGTTGCTTCCATGACTTGGCTATTGTAAATAGTGCTGCTATGAACATTGGGGTGCATGTATTGTTTTGAATTATGGTTTTCTTCAGATATATGTCCAGGAGTGGGATTGCAGGATCATATGGTAGCTCTTATTTTCGTTTTTTAAGGAACCTCCATACTGTTCTCCATAGTGATATTCTCACCAACATTGTGCTAGGGTTCCTTTTTCTCCACACCCTCTCCAGCATTTACTACTTGTAGACTTTTTGATGTTGACCATTCTGACCAGTGTGAGGTGATGCCTCACTGTTGTTTTGATTTGCATTGCTCTAATCAATAGTGATCTTGAACAACTTTTCATGTGCCTTTTGGCCATCTATATGTCTTCTTTGGAGAAATGTCTTTTTAGATCTTCTGCCCATTTTTTGCTTTTTGGTATATACAAACAGCTCATACAGCTCAATTTTAGAGATAAACCCTCGTCACTCACATAGTTTGCAAATATTTTCTCCCATTCTGTAGGTTTTCTTTTTGTTTTGTTTATAGCTTCCTTTGCTGTGCAAAAGATTTAAGTTTAATTAGGTCTTATTTTTTTATTTTTGTTTTTATTTTCATTACTAGACCTTTTGGCTGCAAATAGATCAATTTGTTGTGAAAACTCATGAAATGGATAAAACATAATAAATGGCCCTTTTACAGTTTGTCTGATAATGTGCTATTATCAAAGTTACTTAAATATGCATTGGGCACACTGCAAACAAGACAGTAAATCATTATCATGAGTCATGTTTGCACAAGGCCAGCAAAACCAAAACAAATAAGCCCATTTAATTGGCTATTTCAGAACTCAGCTGTAAAAATAAAATATTACAAGCATACCTAGTATTTTTCTTTAATATTAATGGTATAATTTACACATAATAAAGAGTTCCCACATTTTTACTTTGAGCTTTGAAACTCTGTTTACCTACTTACCACCATCGAAAATCAAACATAAAATAGTTCCATCATCAGGAAAAGTTTCCAATTTTTTTTCCAGTCCATTTCCTGTCTTTCTCTGTACCCTGATGAAATCACTTTCTGATTTATACTACCATGGATTATTTTGCTTATTTTGGGACTTAATACAAATAAAGTAATGATTATGAGTAAAGACAGAATCTGATTTCTTTTGCTCAAACTAATGCATTTTTATATACTGATATTATTTTTGAAGATTCACATTATCAGATAGAAGTATGCTCTTATTTCTAAATTAATGAGTTTTTATTATAAATGCATGTTGGATATTATCAAACAGTTTATTTTGCTTTTATTAAGATGATCATATGCTTTTCTCCTTTCAATTGTTAATACCATAAATTGATTTTTAAGTGTAAAATCAGTTTTTCATTACTGAGAATTCTCACTTGATCATGAAGTACTACCCTTTTCGTATATCACTGGATACACTGTGCTAATATTTTGTTAAGGACTTTTGCATGTATCATGATGAGATTATTCTGTGATTTTATTTTGTATAATAGTCTTATCAGATTTTCAAATCCAATTATACTGGTCTCATAGAATGAATTGGGAATGTTCCATTCTGCTAGATTTTCTAAAAGATCTTATATACAATGTTTGTTTTTTTAAAAGGAAAATTCACCAGTAAAGCATTCTGAGCCTAGAGGTTTTTTTTTCCATAGTGTTTTTAAAAAATTGTTTTCAATCCTGTTGATTGATATAAAGCTATTTTCATTTCCTATTTGGTTTTGGATGAGTTTAGGTAAATTTTCTTTTCTTACAAAAATTTTGTGGTTGATCTAAATTTTCAAATTCAGTGGCATAATATTCATTATGTTTCCCTCTTATCCATTTAATTACTATAATACCTGTACTGTTGTCTCAGCTTTCATTGCTGGTATTTTTAGTTTGTTTTCACTCCTCTTGTTTAGTCATGTAAGAGGTATATTTACTTTCTATCCCTGGAGCTATCACAAACCTGTTGCAGTGATGGCTCCTAGGACCATTTTTTTAAAGTAATAATCTATGCTTAGTGAGGTGGAGATGCCTGTAATGAGCATGTCTAAGTGAAGGAATTCTCCAAAACCCACCAGATGGTCATGTTCCAGGGGAGGATTTAAAGGTCATTCTATTTACTAAAGTGATGAGGGATATACAGGTGAGTGCGGCAAACACCAGCATCTTGGCAGTTCACTGGTATATTTCCTCTGAAAACCAGAGTTCACTGTAGAAGATTCTGTTATAAAACTAGATCCACTGACAGCAGTAAGGATTCTAGGCTTGCAAAACTCTATTGACCAGGTGTTGATGCTTTGCTGTCAGAAGGCAAGTGTTCAATTATCATAATGAACAACAATGTTAAAATGACAGCCAAGACCCAAAGAGCATTGTGGGATATTTAGTAGAGCACAGTATCATGAGGGCAAAATATGTGGACAGTCAGTAAGGGTAATTCTAACTTTGTACCATCAGAAGAAATCAAGGATGGATGATCATGAATCTGAGGGCAGTTGTTCCATTAAAACATCATGATACTTTGTTCAATTTCTAGACCTACATTAGTTTTTAAACTCAGAGCAAACTGACTGAAATAATGGTTAGGTAACCAGAAGGAAGGACTCTACATTGAAACTACACACAGTAATGACTATCTCAGTCCTTCACTAAAGGAACTGAAAAATGACTACTCTTATAACTCTGCACTGTTGGTGAGGGGAATGGAGGAGATACTTAAATACTCTGAGGACTGTCCACAAGGTATGATTTCACATGTGTATCTGGAGACATGAAGTGGCTTCATAACTTTTGGTAGACAATTTCCCATGGTCCTCTCTGGTTTTTGCATTTTTTTTTGCATGTTTTTAAATCAACTTTTTTTCTGAAGAAGGTGAGCAAGCAACCTTAGAAGATAGTCATAGTGTTCCCTTCCAGAGCAGAGGTCAGATTTGTTCATTAACTATGATAATAAAGATAATGTCTAGCTCTGGGGAGAAATTTAAGCAAGTTTTCTAACAGCTTCCTTATCACAGATTTGAGTTTTGTAAGCTTGTGGTCCCTCAGCTGAGGTTCAAACCCACTCTTTTGTGCAGTATCCACTTGTATCACCCCACATGGACCCCAATGGGACTTGTAGAGCAGGTGGAACTAATGCAAACATGAGATTCTTCCTGTGCTATGAGTAATAAAAGTCCTTTGTCTAGGACCCAGGAGTCTCATGGCTTCTGCTACCATCCATGAACTTGTGGCAGGTTAACTTGTTAGCTTGCAAATAGAGGAAATTCCAGATACTTTGTAGTTCTTGACAATTACTCCACAACCCCTTAGAGATTCGGAACATAAAGTGAGCAGGTATTAAGTTGAGTTCAGACATAGACGTACCTGTTAGTCATCTCTCTAACCTCTAAATGTGTAATCAGAATCCATCTACTTGGCATAAGGCATAGACACTATATTTGGCACTTAGCCCATGTGGTAGGCTATATTGTAGTTTAGAAGTCTATATGGCACCTCTGAAACTGCTCTTCCACAACCAGGATTTCAATTTTAAAAAGTCACATCTTTGAGGGAATAGCAGAAATTGATGTCACCTTAAAGAACTAATGGATGGAGAAGTGGTGGTCCCAACATTCATCAGTTTAATTCATAAATCCAGACCTTGCAAAAATCAGATAGAATATGGAGCATGAAAATTAAATACTGTTATCTCAAGCAAGTGGTAACTTTAATTTCAGATACTCTACCAGATGCAGTATCTGCACTAGAGAAAATTAACATTATCTCAGAAACATGCATGAGTCCATAGATTTATCAAATTCATTTGTTTATATCTCTATTAGGACAGAGAATCAGAATGAGCTCACATTCACTTGGAAGAGATAATGGTATATATTTACAGTTTACACAGGGCTATGTCAATTCCCTTGTTCCCTTTACTGTCAACCAAAGAGATCTAGACTGTCTAGACATCAAGGACTCCAGAGGATGGGAACTAAAGATTCAGAGACCTGCAACATTGGTGAAATGGCTAAGGTCCAATGCTCTTAGCATTCTGGGAAATCCCTTCCAAAGTAAAACAAATTAGTTCATCTGACTCTCCTACCATGAGGACTTCTTAGATTTATTTTTCCATCTTGCTTTCTAGTAGTTGTTCTAGAAATAACAATATCTATCTTCTCTTATTAGATTTTGTCTTTAAATAACCTTATACTGTTTCACAAATAATATAAGTGACTTACATAATTCCATTTACTTTTCTCTCATACTTTGCTTTCTTTTGGCTATGTTGGGTCTTTGTTGTTGCGAGCAGGCTTTCTCTAGTTGAGGTGAGTGGAGGCTACTCTTCGTTGCGGTGCACAGCCTTCTAATTGTAGTGGCTTCTCTTGTTGCGGAGCATGGGCTCTAGGTACATGGGCTTCAGTAGTTGTGGCATACGGGCTTAGCTGTTCCGTGGCATGTGAGATCTTCCTGGACCAGGGGTTAAACCTGTATCCCCTGCATTGGCAGGTGGATTCTTAACCACTGCCCCACCAGGGAAGTCCTTCATACTTTGTTTTCTTGATGCTATATATTTTATTTCTACATATACTGTAAATTTCATAAATGCATGCATTTTCTTTAAAATAGTCAGTTAATAGTATCCTTTGAATATACAGCAGAATTTTGGCCCCCATAACCTTTGACTCCTGGTGTTATGCTGAAGAATAAGTTCCATTAAATGAAAAAAGGGGCTTTCTAGATGTTACTAAGGTTACTAATCACTTGACTAAGATTTCCTAGATTATTAAACTGGGTTCAGTGTAATCATGTGAGCCCATAAAACTAGAAGATGACTGTAGAAAAGGAAGTCAGATGAGAAACACAAAAAGAATTTGACCATCCATTGCTGGCTTGAGGATGGAGGGGCAATGTGCAAAGTATGAGAGAGAAATTAATTCTGGCAGCAATCAGTGAATTTAGAAGTGGATCACGAGCCTAGAAGATACTTGTAGCCCAGGCTTATAACTTGATTTTAGCCTAGTGAGATTCTGAGCAGAAGATCTATCCACTACATGCCAGGCTTCCAACCTTCAGAAATTATGAGATAATAAATTTATATTGCTTAAAGGGCTGGTAATTTGTTATATAATGATAGAAAGCTAATTTTATATATATATAAAACTTATAATGTATATTACTATGTATATTATATACATTGTATATATATAATTAAGTATATGCATATATATGTAATACATACATAATAACTAACATATTCTTTTCTATTGTTTTGTACTCTTTCCACTCTGCTATAGTTTGAATGTGTCTCCCGCAAATTCATATGTTGAAACCTAACCCCAAAGGCGATGGTATTAGGAGGTGGGGCCTTTGTGAGGTGGTAAGGTCATGAGGGTGGAGCCCTTATGAATGGGATTAGTGCTCTAATAAAAGAGGCTCCAGAGAGCCCCCATCTTTGGAGTCAGTTGCCCTGTCTCCCTCCTTCCGCCCATCCCTTCCGCTCTCCCCTCCACTTGCCCTAACTGGCTTTCTATAAACCATTTGCTATAAAGCCTACAGGCACAAGGGAATGAGTTATGCCAATGACTGGAGGGAGCTTGGAAGTAGATTCTTTCTCAGTCAGGCTTCTGATGAGATCCCAGAACTGGGGTAAACCTTAATTACAGTTTTATGTGGCCCTCTGCAGAGGGCCGAAGTGAGCCATTCCTGGATTCTAGCACCACAGAAACCATGAGATAATAAATATGTTGTTTTAAGCCACCACGTTTTAGGTAGTTTGTTATGCAGCATAAACACTCTGGGAAGTCCAATGTATCTTAAGAGTGATCTTCCTCAGTTCTCTTGCCCTATCCTCAGCCTTCTATGTATTACCTCCTTGCATTCTGATGAAGACTTGTAAAGAGTTGTAGGGCAGGTAAAGATTTGCTGTGTGTTTTGGGGTCCTCAAAACTTAAATTTAAGATTTTAGTAAATCTTGCCAGCTGAAATATGACAGATAACTTACCCAATTTCTAAATATAGCTCATTTCTTCCCATTCTCTTTGGCATATCCTTCCTCTTTCTGCCAATTCACCAAAGCTGAAAGCAGTATTAGTCTCTTCTCTACTAGGAAGGACTTGCTACATTCTGGAATTCATTTGGCATTGATACCATATCTGGTACAACAGCTACAATAAGGCTAATGCTAGAGTCATTGAGCTAGAGTCATTCTGTAGTAATTCTTCAGTGTTTATGATTAGGACCACCACCCTTGGATCATTTAGGTCTTTAATAGGATCACTAGTGTCTGACACCTCTCTTTGAAGCACATTACTTTTGATTTACTGTGTTGGCCGAAGTAGAAGGACAATTTCAAAGGCTTCAGTTTGGCTTTCCACACCATGATAACACTTAGTCTGTAAACCAAGATCCAAATGTGGGAGTTACTCCAACTGTCAAATACGTCAATCTCAATTATACCTTCAAGGACTGGGGAAATGAACACTGAGTGGATCCATGGCTCCATGGGCCCACTATATGTTAAACTTCAGCCAGATATCCATATATTACCTGGCCATTATGAGTCATTCTAACAGGATTGCCAACAGACATCAATGTCAAGCCAAACTCGGTGTCCAAGAGTCTTCAAAACATCTGGATAGTCTCCTTTCCTCTGTGTTCTGTCACTTGAGTAAAGGGTTGTATGTCTCTTTGGTGAAGGACTGGTAAAAATCGTTATGGTCTATACTTTTCATAGCTTCTTCCTATTAAAATATTCCCATTGTCTGCATCTTCCTATTAAACGCCGGGCCACCTCCTCCATCATTGGGTTCCAGATGAGAAAATAGGCTTAAGTTTGGGTACTGAACAAGGCATGAAGACTTTTTCTTTGCATTCCTGCCATTAAGCTTCCTCCTTCTCTATTTTTGCTTTCTTTGGATTTACTTTCCCACAGAGCAGAACCCTTGTTGGTAACCTGTCTGTTTGGATGCCATGTTCTATTAAACATCTCCACAACTGCCTGCAGGTCAAGCCCTCTTACTTGTTCTCCTAACCTGGTCTGAAATTTTGGCATTTTTTTCACACTGGCATTTACACTTTGCTTCACCTGTGACATTACCTTCTCCAGGTTTTTAAGAGCCACTCTAGAAGAAGGTTTGCCCCATCCCTTGAAGTCTTTGACAAGCTATTATTTCCCCAAGAAAATGCCCTATGGCAATTAATTCTTATTCAGTCTTATGTTTTAGTCCCCTTGACCCCTCCAGTAGAATCTCAGGGACATTCCCTGGCTCCTACTGCGATATGCTGGCAACATCTTGCAGTTACTTTTGGGTGTACTTATTTTCATGCTTATCAAGTTCAACATATCTCCAGCGTGCTTATGTGACAGTATAGCAGTAGTTTGGGGCCTGGTAGTTAGGAAAGTAGGCCTTGGGAGAATTACCTCTTATAGAGGAAAATCCTCAAGCATCTTCTTTTGTGTGGGGGAGTGCTACATCATACTACACAGAGATGGGTCACCTCTTCAATCTCTGAGTGGTCTGCACACCATACATTTTCAGGGGCCCAGGTTTTACAGATTATGCCTGACTTTAGCATACCAACAAGCAGTGGCAGCATTTAAACATCTCCAGAGCTCTATGGCCATGATTATCAGATCCTGCGTTTTATACTCTTCCGAGTCTCTCTCCCACTGGAGGAGATAAAGGCCTTTTTTACACACCACTAAATAGGATCTTAAGTTTTTACTCTGACCTCTGTTTGTTAACTGCCTTCAGTTTCTTGTTAATCATCCCACTGCAGGACATCAATGGAACTTAGTACATTGGTACTTAGTAAACAGGCAACTGTACTGCCCTTGTAGTCATTATTTCCCCTATAACTTTCAAATGCCTACATTATCTCACCAATCAGTCAAGGCACCTTCCACCACTGGGTTGTTTCCCAGGTTATCATTGATAAAATCTTCCAGAAATAGACCTGCAACCTTGTCAACAGTGTTCCATATTCCACTCAGGATGGAGTCTTCCCTGCTGGAGATAGCCTTCCAACTTCATCTTAGAAAACTTAATTTTCTCGGACCACTCCCATGATCACCTGTATTAGTTCAGATCTCTGAGAAGCACGCTCCGAGAGGAGATTAGATATACACAATTTTTTTTAAGGAAACATTTGTGAAAGATAATAGATGAAAGAGAGAAAAGCAACCCCTAAATATCCTGGAGCTTGCCTCATAGTATCAGTCAGACCTTAGTGTTGCTATAAACTGGCCTGGCAGTCACGAATAGGTTGGTTGTTCCCTTACTGAAATGAACATTTCACAGAACATCAATATCAGTCAAGTCTACTCTGGGACTATGATTGATTAACGTAAAAACAAGATCGCTCCATGTAATAGTCTGCTCGGGCTGCCATGACGAAATAGCACAGACTGGGCAAGCTTAAGCAACAGAAATTTATTTTCCACACTTGTGGAGGCCATAAGTCCCAGGTAGAGGTGCTGGCAGATTCGGTTTCTGGTGAGGTCTCTCCTCCTGGCTTGTAGACAGTGCCATTTCACTGTCCCCACACGCCCTTTACTGCGTGCACACTGTGGATAGCTCTCTGGAATTTCTTTTTGTGAGGGCACCAGTCCTATCAGATTAGAACCCAACCCTTATGACCTCATTTAACCTGAATTACCTCCCTAAAGGCCCTATCTCTAAAAACAGTAACATTAGAGTTGGGCTTTAACATATGATTTTTGGGGAAACACAGTGCAATCCATAACTTTCTATAGACCTACACATAAAAAACATGAAAATTGTCCAAGCCAAAAGTACCAAACATCTCTGTCTTAATAAGAAGTATATATTTGGTGTTCTGGGGATCTCTGAAGTGATAAGTGTCTCTTTGTATGCTAATGAGATGGCTGTTTGGCAGTGGTTTCCTGGATGGCCTAAGGATGCAGGGGTGGGGGGGTGGGGGGTGGATGCCAGGGGACTAACCATGTGATTAGAGGGTGGGAAATTTACTACCACCGGCCCCCAACCCCCAGGTTGAGTTCATCACCAATAACCAATAATGTAATCGACCATGACTAATTCAGCTGCCATAACATGCCCTGTCTGAAGAGAATTAGGAGAACCTCCACACTGGTGAGCACATGAAGATTCTGGAAAGGTGGTACACCTAGAGAGGATATGGAAACTATGTGACCTTTCCCCATAACCTCATCCTATGCACCTCTTCCATCTGGCTGATCCTGAGTTGTATCATTTTATAATAAGCCAGTAATCTAGGAAGTAAACTATTGTCCTGAGTTCTGTGAGCTGTTCTAGCAAATTATCAAACCTGAGGAGAAGATTGTTGAAATCTATGTATAGCCAGTTGGTTTTAGAAACACAGGTGACCACCTGGACTTGCAGTTGGTATCTGTTGTGGGGTAGAGCAGTCTTGTGGGATTGAGCCCTTACCCTGTGGAGTTAGCACTAATTCTGGGTAGGTAGTGTCAGAATTAAGTTAAATTATAGGACACCCAGTTGGTGTCAAGAGAGTTGGAGAATTAGATGGCATGGGTAAAACACCCACAAATCTGGTGCCAGAATTGCTGTGTAAGAATGTAGAAGAAACAGGTGTTTTTTCCTTTTTTTTGTTTCTTACAATCCCTCTCTTTCAGCTAATCTGAGTAGTCATTATTTCTTTACAAATTATAGCTTTATCCTTTTCCTTGTCTGCCCTCCCTGTAGATAAAATTTATTAAAATTCAATGATACAATTACCCCCACTTCCTGACAACATTCAATACAGATCTAAGCCATACTTACAACCTCCCTTGAATCACCTAACACAAGTCTAGATCCTATAACAAGTTCTTTCTAATACCTCATAGTTGGGACACCCCTCAGTTTCCTGTGATATGCACTTTTTCTTGCTGGAATGAGTAAAAATCTGAATTTTCAACTACAGGTATGTTCTTGGTGTTTTTTGACTGTGGGGCATTGACCTGGGAAAGAGAACTGGGGCAGGCCAAGAGAGCCTTTGGCCCACAGTACATATCTGATACTTGTAGGAAGAGAGGAAAGGAAGGAGGATTGCTAGCAAGAGACTGAGTATCCAGTGCAGTTCTGAGGAAATCCTATCTAGGCAAATGGTCTAAGCAAAAATGGCTCATTAGAGGTGTCTTTAGTTTGGCAGAAACATCTCAGCCTTTGGTTGGGAGCAGCCTGGGTGAGGTGTGGCCATATTGTGAATGTTTGAATAAATCTAAATGTAAGACAGCTGATGGTCATCATTCAACTATGTTCTTCACAAAAGTTTCTGCTGAAGGCAGATCTCACTGGCACTTCTCCAGGGACAATACAAAAAGGAGAGAGAGGAAACTGAGATGAGTTTCCAGATCAAAGTTTTGTCACTGATGAAAGATAGTACAGTTTGGCAATATTAATACAAATAATGGATGCAAAAGCAATTTTAAAATATACGATTGTTACAACTTCACATCTGATTGGATATGAGGGTTTAAAAATAGGAATAATTAATGGATAACAAGAAGCTTGAAGTTTGAATAACAGAGAATGGTAAAGTCAGAGCAATAATAAAGTTAGAATAAGAACAGTTTGTAGGAGGATATGATGAGTTGATTTTGAGATTCTGGAGGAATTTATAAATCAAAATTACAACAGAGTATTAAAAATATGACTAGTGTTCACAAGAGGTGAGAAAATTTTTAAAGAAAAAAGGAAGAGTTGTTATGAATTTACTTTGATTTTATAGTTGAAATTATGGGAGGTTAAGTCACTAAGATAGCCGGGATAGGAAGAAAAATAGAAGAATCAGGGAAGAGTATAGAAAAACAGCAAAGGTAAAGATGAAGCAAGAGGAAGAGGTATTAATGGAAACTAAGGCACAGCCCTAAGGAGTTTAATGAAAAAGGGCTAGTTCAGGAATCCTACAATGATAAGAAAAGTATGTATAAATTAGGTGAAGGAAAAGAGTGTGAAATTGTTCGGGGAAATAAAAAACAAGAACTATTAATTTACTGATCAGAGGACCACTGGTATCCATTGATCAGTGTCAACAAGGAAATTAATACAGAGGATGATACATTCTAAGGATAGAAAGTGTTTTCTGAAGTTTGGTCAAGAGCTCACTTAGATTAGAAACAGATTCCTGGGTTTTCCCCAGAATAGCTAAATCGGAATCCATGGAGAATAAGTTGGATGAGGCAGTGAGTCATATAAATCAAAGTTTGAGCACCACTAGTAATACCACTTTCTAAAGAAATTTGTAAGTAAATAACGAGCTACAAAGAGGATAGGAAAATAAACAATAAAATATTTAATAACATGAATTAATAAAAAGACACTAGAAAAAAAAAGTGTTAAGCCACTCCATGGAGAGAAACATGAGATAAGATTTGATAATTAACCAACGAAGAACTTCAAGATGGCATTGCCTCCTAGGAATTGAAGAGTATATACTTATAACTACTCTTATTTACAATAGGGATGGGCTGAGCCTTCTTTTGAAGGGCACCACAGAAGGGAAAGAACAAAACTTGCAGAAGATAAACTCTTAAAAAGATAGTTTCTCCCTGCTCACTTCACCAATATATCACTGCCTAAAATGACAGAGGTACTTACTCTTTCTGGCTTTTTGAAATTTTCCTTCAGGCTAGGTAGGTAAGTATGTTAAGGTATTGAAAACTCTGGATACTCCAGTAAAAAGCATTATTTACATGTGGTCAATACTGAAAAGTATGACAGACTTGTGCCTGTATCTCATATAAGAGAAGTGTGTGACAAGGTCAAACTTATCTGCAGGGAGGCTGTAAACTTGAGTATCTTTCACTTTGGAGGCTCTGTATTAGGGGAAAGGAAGAGAGAAAGTATCTGGAAACCAGTCTTGAGCATTTGTCATTTTGATATTTAAAATATGTCTTCAGTCACAGACTGATGTTTAAATGTTATAAGAATTATCAACAAAGGCTACAATTTATAATTTTTAATGTAGTAAATGAATTTTATTGTATTCCCTTAATGTTATAAGCTGAAGAGTAATAGTGATTTATTATAGTGTTACGTTTTGGATAAATGCTGTGCATGTGTACATAGATATGTACAAATGCTGTAGATATAGATATGTATTTAGCCACATTTTCCAATTCTGGTAGTTTAGCTTTATATTTAGAATATTTTGGGATACTGAAATCAGATTTTTCATTATGAGAGACCCTTGACAAAATTCAAAACAGAAATTTTTAGAACTAAGAAAATATTTTCAATGGCCTTGGTCCGTAGAATCTGTGTTATCTAATAAGGATCACCACTTAGATAAACGTGATGGCATATGAAGATGTAATAAATCTGGGTATTAATTACAATGAATAAGTAAGCATATATTTGCTTTGTTTGGTTCTATTAACGTAAATAATGATATTACTTATGAAAGAAATTGATTTGAATTAGCATATATAATCTTATAATTACAAATTAATATTCATTTCATATTATCCTCATGTTAAAATCTTTCAGTGGTTTGTTAAAATATTAGAAAATATAATTTTTGAATAAAAATTCTTTGCTTGTATCTGAAACATGTTTCAGACTATTCTGTACTGAAGTGGAGATCAAATATGATTGACAAAGATTTTATTCAAATATTTTGTAAATGAAATGCTCAAGGAAATTATAACATCCAAGTTTAGATATTACATAGCCCAAATCTTCCTTCAGTCTTTCCTTATCTGTGGCAAAGGAATCATATAAAACGTTAATCACAGGGTTATCAGTCTTCCTGGCCTCCTAAAATATCATTTTTATTCTAAAAATTCTGAACCAGTAAAAATCAGAAAACGTCTGCTGGGTGGGTGGGGAATCTAATCTATGAGCAACTGGACAAGAACTAATACAAAATAATATTAAATGTAATGATGTTAATACTAAAAAAAAACAAGAATATGCTATTTTTCAGAAGGGGAAAACTTCATTTTTATGATAGAAGGAAACTCAACACCCAACTTACAAACTTTAAACTTTGAAAATGACAAATGTTCAGAGTTCAAGATATGCCCATCACAATATTTTAGATATACCTTCCATCTAAGGATAAATGTTAAGTATTAATTACTTACTGGCATGCTATATGAAATGTATCGAGAGCTAAAATCTATCGTACATTGCTTTGTGAGAAAGTTTAATCTACCAAGAAAATAATGGTCTTCAGTGCATATTTAAAAGAGAGTTAAAAAAATTTTTTTTCCTGTGGACCTCTTCTTTTTATGTGGTAAAATTTTATTTCTAAATAGATAGGCTTAAATACTGAAATTATTCAGCATCATCCTTCTTACAAAGTAATAATTGTAGAATTACTGTTTACATTGTTATACCAGCATTTCTTATCATGACATACACAGAGATCATTCATTACAATACTGATTGGTAAACTACAAATCTGATAGTTCTTCCTAGGGTTCTATCAATATTACATTCATTGCATACATATAAATTAAAAACTTCATACGAAAGAAGCGGAAGTAGATAAAATACTTAAGATTGTGAAAACATGTACAGTGTGAGTGCTAAAATAATTTTCATGGCACAGTTAGTTTTAAAACATGTCTAAAGTGTTTAACAAAACTGCTAGCTCCTTGTCTACTGAAGATTTTAAAAGACTTTGAAATCCTAAATAATATTGTCTGGAAATACTTAGTATATTATAATTTGTGGTTATTAAAGTTATTAAAGTGATGTCTTCTTCCCCATGGCTGTGTATCTTCCTATTTCTCTGTGTTATTCCTGAAAATAATTTTTTCCGTTGGCTTAGGTAACTCCTCCCATTTATTTTCTACAGTTTGTCAGGGTTTCTCAGGATCTCTGAGCATACATTCATTTCTGCTGGCTGGAAGCTTTCCAAGAAACTATATACATATATATATGTATATGTATATATATATATATATGCACACACATACAAACATATATAATTTTAATTGAATATCAAAATTGTTTCTGCTTATATATTCACCTAATAGTAGTAGTACTATCACATAGAAGGGAATTTAAAATGAAGCTTTTAAAAGGACCAACTCTATGTCTAGTTTCATGACAGATTTATACACAAAGATTTGTTCACTAAAATAACAAAGTGAGGGAGATAAGCCCTGCATGAATGAAGATGTAAAACTTTTAATGCTAAGTATTCAAACCATGTAAGATTTCTTATATAGAAAACATACTCAGTCTGTAAATAATGTGACTTGCTATACAGGTTCTACAAGACTTTACTGATCATTACCCATTTAATAATCATGGGTTTGAAGGAAACAATGTGACCAGTAACCTTAAGTTGCAAAATATAGACAATTAGTAGATTAACAGGATTTTCCTTTTCATTTTTCTATAGCTTCATCTAAGTACAATTTTTGTTGATTTATAGAACATTTTATTTGCTTAAATTATTATGCAATAATTGATTAAACTATTCTCACATATTTATATAAAACTTAATAATTTAGCTATCTCCATGTAACTTGAATATTAAATACTTGAAATTCATGGATTTTTCCATAAAACTGTTTTAACTTAGATAGGAAGTTACTTGCTAGAAATGTGGTATAAATGAAAACAATGGGCATTTTAAAAATAAACTCTGTTGCATTTTTAATCCTTTTACTAGTTTAAAAAAATGACAATATAAAATAAACACATCATCCAGAATATCAAAAAGAGTTCATAGTACCTTCTTGACAACATGAAACACATATAGTTACTATTTTTAGCAGTACTAAGTAGCTGACTACACAATGAGATAAAATTACATGAAATGTCTCTTCCACTGATTTGTACAGGGCTTGAAATTGACTTATTCAAAATATATTTATAAACTCTTAGCTAGTTTAGCTAAGAGGAAATCTAAAGAAAATGGAATCAAAGCTAATCAAGAAAAAAGAGCATCTTCCCACACTATACTCACATTATACTTTTGATTTGCATTTCTCTAATAGTGCTGCTATGAACATTGCGGTGCATGTATATTTTCAAATTATGGTGTTTTCCAGATATATACCCAGAGGTGGAATTGCTGGATCACATGGAAACTCTATTTTAGTTTTTTGAGGAACCTCCATACTGTTTTCCATTGTGGATGCACCAATTTACCTTCCCACCAACAGTGTAGGAGGGTTCCCTTTTCTCCACACCCTCTCCAGCATTTCATATTTGTAGATTTTTCAATGATGGCCATTCTGACCAGTATGAAGTGGTACCTCATTGAGCTTTTGATTTGCATTTCTCTAATAATTAGCGATGTTGAGCATCTTTTCATGTGCCTGTTGGCCATCTGTATGTCTTCTTTGGAGAAATGTCTATTTAGGTCTTCTGCCCATTTTTTGATTGAGTTTGTTGTTGTTGAGTTGTATGAGCTGTAAGTATATTTTGGAGATTAAGCCTTTGTCAGTCCCATCATTTGCAAATATTTTCTCCCATTCTGTACATTGTTTTTGTTTTGTTTTGTTTATGGTTTCCTTTGCTGTGCAAAACTTACAATTTTGGTTGGGTCCCATTTGTTCATTTTTGTTTTTATTTCTATTGCCTTGGGAGACTGACCTAGGAAAATATCAGTAAGATTTACGTCAGAGAATGTTTTGCCTATGTTTTCTTCTAGGACTTTTATTGTGTTATATCTTTAAGTTTTTAAGCCATTTTGAGTTTATTTTTGTATATAGTGTGAGGGTGTGTTCTAACTTCATTGATTTACATGTGGCTGTCCAGCATTCCCAACACCACTTGCTGAAGAGATTGTATGGTCTCCATTGTATACTCTTGCCTCCTTTGTCAAAGATTAATTGACCATTGGTTTATGGGTTTACTTCTGGGCTCTCTATTCTGTTCCATTGAACCATATGTCTCTTTTTGTGCCAGAACCATGCTATTTTGATTACTATAGCTTCGCAGTATTGTCTGAAGTCTGGGAGGGTTATACCTCCAGCTTTGTTCTTTTTCCTCAGGATTGCTTTGACAATTCTGGGTCTTTTATGGTTCCATATACATTTTAAGATTATTTATTCTAGTTCTGTGAAAAATGTCATGGGTAATTTGATAGGGATCACATGAAATCTTTAGATTGCTTTGGGTAGTATGGCCATTTTCATAATATTAAGTCTTTCAATCCACAAGAATGAGATATCTTTCTATTTCTTTGAATCATCTTCTTTTGATTGGAGCATTTACTCCATTGACAAGGTAATTATTGATAGATATGTATTTATTGCCATTTTAAACCTTGTCTTCCAGTTGATTTTGTATTTCTTCTTTGTTCCTTTCTTTTTCTTTTTCCTTTTGTGGTTTGCTGGTTTTATTTTGTAGTATGCTTGTGTTCTTCTTGGTTTCTGTGAATCTTTTGTATGTTTCTGATTTTTGGTTACCTTGTTTTTCAAATATATTAACCCATTCCTATATCTACTTGTTTAGACTGGTAGTCATATAGGCTCAAACACATTTTTTTCTTTTTTTAACATCTTTATTGGAGTATAATTGCTTTACAATGGTGTGTTAGTTTCTGCTTTATAACACAGTGAATCAGTTATACATATACATATGTTCCCATATCTCTTCTCTCTTGCATCTCCCTCCCTGCCACCCTCCCTATTGCACCCCTCTAGGTGGTCACAAACCACCTAGCTGATCTCCCTGTGCTATGCGGCTGCTTCCCACTAGCTATCTATTTTACGTTTGGTAGTTTATATATGTCCATGCCACTCTCTCATTTTGTCACAGTTTACCCTTCCCCCTCCCAATATCCTCAAGTCCATGATCTAGTAGCTCTGTGTATTTATTCCCATGTTACCCTTAGGTTCTTCATGACTTTTTTTTTTCTTAGATTCCATATATATGTGTTAGCATATGGTATTTGTTTTTCTCTTTCTGACTTACTTCACTCTGTATGACAGACTCTAAGTCCATCCACCTCACTACAAATAACTCAATTTCGTTTCTTTTTATGGCTGAGTAATATTCCATTGTATATATGTGCCACATCTTCTTTATCCATTCATCTGTTGATGGACACTTAGGTTGCTTCCATGTCCTGGCTATTGTAAATAGAGCTGCAATGAACATTTTGGTACATGACTCTTTTTGAATTATGGTTTTCTCAGGGTATATGCCCAGTAGTGGGATTGCTGGGTCGTATGGTAGTTCTATTTGTAGTTTTTTATGGAACCTCCATACTGTTCTCCATAGTGGCTGTATCAATTTACATTCCCACCAACAGTGCAAGAGTGTTCCCTTTTCTCCACACCCTCTCCAGCATTTACTGTTTGTAGATTTTTTGATGATGGCCATTCTGACCGATGTGAGATGATATCTCATTGTAGTTTTGATTTGCATTTCTCTAATGATTAATGATGTTGAGCATTCTTTCATGTGTTTGTTGGCAATCTGTATATCTTCTTTGGAGAAATGTCTATTTAGGTCTTCTGTCCATTATTGGATTGGTTGTTTGTTGTTTTGATATTGAGCTGCATGAGCTGCTGTAAATTTTGCAGATCAATCCTTTGTCAGTTGCTTCATTTGCAAATATTTTCTCCCATTCTGAGGATTGTCTTTTCGTCTTGTTTATGGTTTCCTTTGCTGTGCAAAAGCTTTTAAGTTTCATTAGGTCCCACTTGTTTCTTTTTGTTTTGATTTACATTTCTGTAGGAGGTGGGTCAAAAAGGATCTTGCTGTGATTTATGTCATAGAGTGTTCTGCCTATGTTTTCCTCTAAGAGTTTGATAGTGTCTGACCTTACATTTAGGTCTTTAATCCATTTTGAATTTATTTTTGTGTATGGTGTTAGGGAGTGTTCTAATTTCATACTTTTACATGTAGCTGTCCAGTTTTCCCAGCACCACTTATTGAAGAAGCTGTCTTTTCTCCACTGTATATTCTTGCCTCCTTTATCAAAGATAAGGTGACCATACGTGCTTGGGTTTATCTCTGGGCTTTCTATCCTGTTCCATTGATCTATATTTCTGTTTCTGTGCCAGTACCATACTGTCTTGATTACTGTAGCTTTGTAGTATAGTCTGAAGTCAGGGAGCCTGATTCCTCCAGCTCCATTTTTCGTTCTCAAGATTGTTTTGGGTATTCGGGGTCTTTTGTGTTTCCATACAAATCGTCAAACACATTTTTTTAAAACAATCTACATTTTCTTGCTCTCCTCCCTCGCATTTTATAATTTTTGATGTCCCCTTTTACACCTTCAAGTTTATCCTTTTGCTGTTTATTGTAGTTATCATCACTTTTACAAAAACATTTTTGATTTTTTTTTTAACTGCATACTGGCTTATTTAAGTCATTTACTTTTCAGTTGTAGTGCTGTATTCTTTTAATTTTTGCTTGTCTGCAAAATTGTTTCTCTCTCCTTCTATTCTAAATGATAATCTTGCTGGGTGGAGTATCCTAAGTTTCTGGTTTTTCCCTTTCAGGACTTTGAATATATCTTGCCACTCCCTGCTGGCCTGCAATCTCTATTTGTGTAGAGAATCAACTGATAGCCTTATGGAGTTTCTCTTGTAATTAACACTTTGTTTTTCTCTTGCTGCTTTTAGAATCCTCTCTTTAACTTTTGGCATTTTAATGATAATATGTCTAGGTACAGGTCTCTTTCGGTTCATCTAGTTTGGGGCCCTCTGTGAATCCTGTACCCGGATATTTGTTTCCATTTTTAGGTTTGGTAAATTTTCATCCATAATTTTTTCAAATACCTTTTTGATACCCTTTTCTCTTTCTTCTCCTTCTGGGATCCCTATTATGTGTCAGTTGGGATGCTTTATATTATCCCACAGGTCTCATATATTGCTTTCATTTTTTTTTTTTCACTTGCCTTTCTGTCTGCTGCCCTGGTTGATTGATTTCCATTATTCTATCTTCCAGATCACTTATTCTTCCAAAACCCATATTTTAAAATGTACTACTCTGTTAACTTTGATGAACAGCCTAGATTAGGAATAAATATAATAGTAGAAAATATCTTCAATAGCATTTATATAACATTAATATTAATTATAATATTACAAGAGAGTAAAAACTTACCTGACATGGTTACAACTTCAATGTCAGGGCATGTTGTAAAAACTGCTGAGTTTAGTCTTGCAACAATGTGTGATGTCCCTTTCAATACTAGATGTTTCCTGTAGAAGCCAAGTGTATGCAATACAATGCCAGTGTGTTAGGGAGTGTAACCCAGGAATTCTTCTGGAAATTAGGTGGCATGGAAAGGAATTGGAAGTTTATACTTACACTAAATTAAAGGACATAGTTGTTTTATATTTCAGCATTTACTAGAAAGAGAAAAAGGAACTTATATACTCCTTATGCCAAGACAGGTTTCCTGGGAGAGTATAGTTTTTAGGGGCTGGCAGTCAGGAAAGCACTAAAAGTGCTGGGGGGATGGGGGGCACCTGCTACTAGAAATTATAAAGTTGGCCAGAGCCTAGAAATAACGGTAGTGATTAGAACATTTAGTCGAGATTGGGACATTTACTTCAATGTCAATGAGTGAAGATAATTATTTGCAAAGTTCTTGGGTTGCAGTAGGAGCCACACATTCTCCAAACTAACAGTTTCTCAGGGTTGGAAACAGCAGTTATTGGTTAAACACTATTTCATTGAATGAGACTGTTAAGTGCATTGAAAAACATTCAGCATGTTTGGATCTTGCCCCACCTTTCAAGCACAGATTCTTAAGTCGGGGCTTAAATGTTAAGTGTTTGTGTAAAGCTTGTATTCTATGAGTTCTGTTTTCCTTCCCTGCCCAAATCTCACCAGTTATAAACTATTCTATACTCCCCCAATATTTAACCTCTTTTCTCTTTACACTTCCTGTCAGTCAATCCCGTTTCATCCTTGTGCACATTTGCAAAGCCTCAGCAAGCACGCACATGAAAGTGACACCCACATGTGCACGCGAAGTCCTGAATTCTCACAAAAAGAAATTAAAGAAGAAAACAGGGTTTTGTAAAACTCATTGGAAACATAAATGGGAAACAGTGAAACCCAGTTTGTATTCTCCAATCTTTATTTGCTATATACTCTTCTGAACCTGTTAAAAATATTATATTCTATTTTCTCATAGCAATTATGTTGTCCCATAATCATCCCAGCATATTGAAAGTCTTGAGGAATATAACAATAAATTCCCCCAAATTATAAAATATTATATATGTGTCAGAGTTAATAATGTGTTTACAGCTAAAAATGCCCATATTTTAGCTATTTATTACGTCACTATGCTTTTGATTTCATATCTCACTAGTAAATGATTTCTTGTGTCTACTTTATTGGCCCTGTCAGCCCAAACAGAATTTCTGCCAATGAATGATAAAGAAGAAATGAAGATTGTAGTTCTTATTCACTGCAGTTACTCTTACAGTATGCTTAATATAGTATTCAAATATGCAGCAAGCCTAGCGTCCCTTAGCTATTCTCAGGTTCAATTCCTTTGCTGAATCAAATGCTTTCTCCCAACCTTTCAACCTCTTTCCTCCTCTGCAGTAACAATCTCTGTTCCATTGGACAGTGATCTGTTGTTTATATGCCAGATTTTTTAAGCTATGGATTTATAGCTGGATGGTTCAGGGAACTTCAAGCAACAGCTTGATCAGTAAAACACGTAGTCATGCTTCAATTGTGCTTTGCTCTCTTGGTAACAGGCCAGATTTAAAAACAAAAAGGAATGGGAAAATATAAATGATTACCTAGGATACGTTACATAGTACTTTAGGATACAAAGACTGCAGCAGTGTGCAATTTGAAATTCACAGTAATGGACATCTCACTTTGTGAGACTTTGCTATTACGGATAGACTATGCTATAACAGAGAATAGAGGAGGGGATCTAAAAATAGTTCATTGCATTGTGTTGCTATCTATGGGCAATTCTGCTGTATAAAACTTTTGCCACTCTGTCTGTGGAAACCAGTTAGACATAGGAAGCTTTTTGGATGGTACACACAAATCTAGCTAGCCTCATTTCTTTTTAAAAGACATAAGAAAAAGGAGTGAAAAGACATTTGGAGTTTCTGCGTGTGGATGACACGTAGCCCAGAAGCTAAGTAAAAAGACCCAGTTTCAGCAATTATTGTTGTTGAAATGTAATGCATATAAGTGCACTCTTAATACATTTATTTTCTTTTTTTGTATTTAATAACATCTTTTAAAGAAAATGAGTCAAAGTTATTGTATCATACGAAAACAATCACTGAAGTTTTCTACTCTCTTGGAAAAACAAAAGGAAATATGTATCTTCTCTCTATTCAGACACCTGAGTTTTTTTAATAATTAAATGTAAGCATTTTAAATGCAAACCCTATTTTCAAAAGGTTTATGATTGCCTGTTAAAAATCAGCACCAAGCTAGAATTTAGCACAGTGAGTGTTTATTGGAGGGCAGTGACATTTCAAATGCATTTTTCTTTAGTATATTATGGACTCAATTTCCAAGAGATTGGCTAATTTAATTTCAGAACAATTCAGTGTCTTCCAAGATCTCCATCCCTGCTGCCCTTCATAAGTATACTCTAGCCTGTGTAGAGTGTTCCAATACACAGATTTAGGGAATTCTGAGAAATCTTAGCAGAATGAAGAGAGAAGAGCAACTTATTATGAAAAGCTGCTGGTTCAATGAGCTAAATCATATTCTTGTATTGGAGAGTATAGGATTTTCGAAAAAAAATTGGAAAACTTTAGCAATTTCCATTTTATGATGTGGACAAAATGTTACAGTTCATAATTTTCAGGTAAACTTATTTCAGATACACCCATGCAAAATAAACAGGGAAAATAGTGGTCAATGTATTGTGTTCAATGTCTTGTACCTCAGTTGAAGGACATAATTAAAGGCAGAAAGGAGAAAAGAATGGCCAAAGAGGGTAAAAAATGCACCACAGTTTTATGACAATAGGAGCACTGAATTGAGAGTCAGCACATGGGGATTTGAGTTATTAATCCATAAGTTCCCTTCTTTAGGTCTTGGTGTCTTCAACTGTGAATTAAGGAATTTAGAACCCTTATTCCTACTAAGTTTTACCCAGAAATTTAATTATTCAATCCTAAGGAATATCTATTTTTCTTTCCTTTTCCTTTATAAATTCTAAATTAAAACCCTCTAGCCTTACGACCAATTAAATATTTTATATTTATGAAATAGACCCATAGGAACTAAAAAGGACTGATCTCATCAATTAGCCTTCAATTTCCTGTTTTTCAAGCATATGAATTATAATTTACGAGATTAAGACGAATGGTGAGAATTCCATGATATTGAGGGATAACGAGGAAAATAAAAATGAAAAGTGCTATTTTTTAAATAATAGCAAAAGTGTGTAATTAAAATAGTTTTTCCTCTGGCATTCTGAAAGATATATAAAAGGTTCAGAAAAGGTTATTTTCACATAAAATGAATGTGGTGGAATCATGGGCACTTGAGACTTTTAAACCCAAACAGCCTACAATCATGCCTACAGTCATTTTTGGCTGTTCTTTTTGATTTCATTCATAATGTTTCCTAGTTAATAATTATGGATTATGTTACTCTCATTAAATATATCTATAATCTTACTTGATTGTCTCAATTCTCTCTATTAAGTATACTGTGGTTTTTCTAGTAAGAATTTAATACAATTTTTCATATCTGAATACAGCATTTGGTCAATTTGTTGAGAAGACCTGGCCTCTTAAATCTGTTTTCCTCACCATCGCCTCAAAATCCCCAAATGTCGGCCTTTTGCAGATGGAATCACTATAGCAAACAGAAAGGTGGAGTTTGGCCTTTTGCTGGGTTTGATGTGGTTCTTTCTTTCAGGACAAGACGTTTCCTATAAAGGGATTTTATTTTTTACTGTTTTGCTAATGTTTATTTTCTGAGTCTCTCTTTGTTTATATTAAAATAAAGTTTGAGGGGAAACAAACCTTCTGAAGGCCAAAAAAATCTGTAAACATAATATAACAAACCATGTTTTTATTTTCCATGAGCAGTAACTGGTTACTTAGTAGCAAATTGGTCAGTGTGCTGTTCCAAGTAGTTTCTGATTTTGCCAAAGTGATTAAAGTACCAGACCTATATCAGAGGTTATATTCTCTTCTTTCTGTGCTGGAAGTGGGCCTGCAGGTCAAAATGTAATAAAAATATATACCGCATCATCTAAAATTCGAGAAGGTGCTATGTTGCAGATGATAGAGGCTTATTTAAGGACTTATTAAATTGAGGTGCAAATTAGTTTAAAAAGTAGATGAATAGCTTTGGTGGACACCCCTCTGTCAATTTGGCACTACTCTTGAGTTATATTAATTTTGTGGCAAGTGGTAAATATGATGAAAGGAAGTTACAGGTAAGGGAATAACACACAGGTACTAAGGGCAAGAGAATGTGGCAAATACGGATTTGTTGATGAATTTAAAAGCTCAGAAATTATAACAGCTACAGCATTTAATAAAAGTTTAAAATATAAGTCAGTATTTATTGAATATTCTTATATGAAATGGTATTGATTATGGTGTTCTTGTGCCTTCATATCAAATATTTATAATGTGTAGCATTAAGCAAGTCAATAATTTCATGATACCTTTTATATTTTTTCACAGTCTCATTAATTAAAAATATGCAAGTAAGGTTTCAGTTCTGTGAAGTAAAGAGCTTATATATTGCATGCAGAAGAACATGTTATAGGTTAGGTACTTGGATTTATATAAAGAAAGAAAGAAGGCCAGAGAAGGAATAAATCAAGGTAAAATAGAATCCTTTATTTTCTTAACGGATTTAAAAGATAACTGTCTAGTTAAAGTAATAATTGTAAAAATGCATTGGATTGCAATAGCATTTGTTCAGGTGAAATGAATGACAGCAATGCCACAATACATGGGCAAGAGGAATTGGGGATATTTTATGCTTAGTTTCCTGAAATTCAGGTGAAATGACAGTGTTATTTGTAGGTTGACTTACAGTAGTTATATAGTGAACTCTAGGGCATGTAGTAAAAATTTAATAATAATTGGTATGCTAAGAAAGAACATAAAAAGGGACCATTTAAAATGCTCAATTTATACCAAAAAAGGCAGAAATATTGGCAAACATAAGAGATATCAATGTATTAATAATCATTATAAATGTGAATGGTGCAAATATAATTAAAATTTACAATTTGCCAGATTGAATTAACAAAGAAGAACCAATTACCATTGGCCCTCCATATTCATGGATTCCTGCCACCACGGATTCAGTGAACCACAGGTGGATCCATGGTTACGGAGGGGCAACTGTATTAGGCCATTTTATGTAAGGGACTGGAGCATGGATGGATTTTGATATCCGCGGAGAGTCCTGGAGCCAATCCTCCCCACAGATGGGGAGGGGTGACTGTGTATTTTGTCTACAGAGATCTGTTTTAGATATATATACTCATATAAGTTAAAAGTAACCTGTAAGTACATTAGAGGCTTTCTCTAATTTGGGAAGTAATTCCACCTTCCACCAAGTAGCCCTCTTTCTATCCCAGAAATTTGCCAAGTTCTGTCACACATCGAGGAATTTTAATATATTGGTTCTTCTCTCTGTAATCTAATCCCTTTGCCTTTCTCATTGGCCATATCCTTCTCATCCATCTTGTTTCCTCTACACTATTCAATTATATAATTTTAACTGTATTTTTTTAATTAATAATTTATTTTTGGCTGTGTTGTGTCGTTGTTTCTGTGCGAGGGCTTTCTCTACTTGCGGCAAGCGGGAGCCACTCTTCATCGCCGTGCATGGACCTCTCACTATCGCGGCCTCTCTTGCTGTGGAGCACGGGCTCCAGATGCGCAGGTTCAGTAGTTGTGGCTCACGGGCCCAGTTGCTCCGCGGCATGTGGGATCCTCCCAGACCAGGGCTCGAACCCGTGTCCCCTGCATTGGCAGGCAGACTCTCAACCACTGCAACACCAGGGAAGCCCCTGTATTTTGTTTGTTGATTAAACTGGGTGTCTTATCTCTTTCAGTAGACATAAGCTCCATGAGAGCAAGGAGTAGGTTTGTCTTTCTCACTGATGTAATTCCAGAAATTAGATTAAGTGCTTACCATTATTAGTTCAAGATAGATGTGAATTGAATAAATTACTTGCTAAATGAATTTAAAAAACAATTTTTAGTGCATTCATGACTAATATGGCTTAATATGTTAATCCCTTTATTTTGCCTTAACAAAAACAATGACAAAAAAAACGACTGTGAAGAGGCAGAATGGGGAAGAAGATTGGGGAGATACACGGAGATGGCTTTTCCCATAATCACACACACACAAAAGAGATTGCTTCATCCTCCTGCAACAGAAACCTCAAAGTCCAGGTGCGATGCTGGTATAAATTAGGCCTAAATTATGTAAAGAGAGAAAGTTCTCAGGTTCTTTGTTCTTAAAGGACCCTTAGCTGGGACACACATGAGAAGCCAGAGCCCACTGAATGGGAGTGCTATTAACCATGGAACTATTGACTCACACACAACAAAGGTATTTCATAAACAGAAGTGACATTAAATTTGGATTTCCATCTCTGTGGGACATAAAGGAATGAAGAAGAAATATTTCTCTTTGATTTCCCTTGCACACTACGGGAAATACAGTTGTGTTTATCATGTGGTTATAACTATGAAGAGGAAGTCAGGTCTGCTCTCCCCACTGCTGTTCACCACTTCAGGATCTAAGTAACCATGACAGCATTTATTCATCCTCAAAGCTTTGAAGAGAATTTGAGATGAAGGTTGAGGAGAAAACCCAGATATTCTTTTAAAAGTTAGAATTCACAAGGAAGGAAAAAAGACCTATTCATAAGAGAGACTGTTTTGGGTGAAATGCAATAAATTCCATACTCATAAGAGTTAATGTTTTAGTTAGTTTTTTAAAATAATTGTCAACAAAAGCTCTTATGCTTAAAATCAATACTGTAGAAGTTACACAGAATTCATGTTTATTGACTATCAGGAATCAGGGCAAGGATATTCAAGCTAACATGAGTGCATGGGGGTGCTGAGGAAAACATGGTTTTGATGGTAAGGAAAATAATCACAGTGTTTAGGTAACAAGGATAATATATGTCTTTTGCATAGCCTGGACACACTAGAAATATAATAAGAGCTGTTTTTTGATAAAATAATTTAATGGCTCAGAATCTAATGTTTTGCCTTGTATGCTGGCCATTTACTCAAGGTACGATTTTTTAATACTTAAATTCAAGGAGTAAAAATACTATATTTTCAACAAGAAACAATCAGTGTGTTGTGTACCACATTTTACTTCTTACACACTAAAGTGTGTCTGTAATATCCAGGGGTCAGCAATCATTTAAAAAACCTTTTGTGAATGCATAGAAGTTCACAGATACACTGTCATAGATAATCTATTCTGGGCTACTGGCTTTACAGAATGAGTCATGATTATAATAGGAAAGTTGATGAAATTTGCATGTAAATTGATAATTCGTGAAACATTCATTTTTCACGTTTCATACATGATTCATTTTTCGGGGCAAAATATATATTAAAGGAGACTCCTATTTTAAGGCGATTCTTATATAATTTTGCACAACAACATTCACAAAATCTTTCTTTTGAAATCAATATAGTACAATCTCATACCAAATGAGAAACTTCCAACACCACTGAAATACAGATGAAAGATAAATGCTCACATTCACAACACCTATTACTGACATATACCTACTATGGATTTAATATGTATTGAGTCGAAATATCATACATACAAATGTAAAATTATTTGTGTACTTTCAAAGTTCTCAGATTTTTACCAGTTTTTGCAATATATATACATATATATATGTTGCAATATATATACAATATATATACATACATATATATACATATATTTTTTTACCAGTTGTTGCAATATATATATATATATATATATAAAGCAAGTATCTTGCTTGCTTTAATATAGTAAGTTACACACTGTTTTATTGGCCATACACATAAAAATGTGTGGACTAAAAAGTCAACTTTAGACAAGCCTTTTAGATAGCCTCATCCACCAGAGGGCAGACAGCAGAAGAAAGAACAACTATAATCTTGCAGCCTGTGGAACGAAAACCACATTCACAGAAAGACAAAATGAAAAGGCAGAGGACTTAGTGCAAAATGAAGGAACAAGATAAAACCACTGAAAAACAACTAAATGAAGTGGAGATAGGCAACCTTCCAGAAAAAGAATTCAGAATAATGATAGTGAAGATGATCCGGGACTTCAGAAAAAGAATGGAGGCAAAGATCAAGAAGACGCAAGAAATGTTTAACAAAGACCTAGAAGAATTAAAGAAACAAACAAACAGAGATGAACAATACAACTGAAATGAAAACTACACTAGAAGGAATCAATAGCAGAATAACTGAGGCAGAAGAACGGAGAAGTGACCTGGAAGACAGAATGGTGGAATTCACTGCTGTGGAACAGAATAAAGACAAAAGAATGAAAAGAAATGAAGACAGCCTAAGAGACCTCTGGGACAACATTAAACGCAATAACATTCACATTATAGGGGTCCCAGAAGGAGAAGAGAGAGAGAAGGGACCCGAGAAAATATTTGAAGAAATTATAGTCGAAAACTTGCCTAACATGGGAAAGGAAATAGTCACCCAAGTCCAGGAAGCACAGAGAGTCCCATACAGGATAAACCCAAGGAGAAATATGCTGAGACACATAGTAATCAAACTGGCAAAAATTACTGAAAGCAACAAGGGAAAAATGACAACATACAAGGGGACTCCCATAAAGTTAACAGGTGATTTCTCAGCAGAAACTCTACAAGCCAGAAGAAAGTACCATGATATATTTAAAGTGATGAAAGGGAAGAACCTATGACCATGAGTACTCTACCCAGCAAGGATCTCATTCAAATTCGATGGAGAAATCAAAAGCTTTACAGGCAAGCAAAAGCTAAGAGAATTCAGCACCACCAAACCAGTTCTACAACAAATGCTAAAGGAATTTCTCTAAGTGGGAAACACAAGAGAAGAAAAGGACCTACAAAAAAAAAACCCATAACAATGAAGAAAATGGTAATAGGAACATACATATCGATAATTACCTTAAATGTGAATGGATTAAATGCTCCAACAAAAAGACACAGGCTCGCTGAATGGATACAAAAACAAGACCCATCTATATGCTGTCCACAAGAGACCCAGTTCAGACCTATGGACATATACAGACTGAAAGTGACGGGATGGAAAAAGATATTCCATGCAAATGGAAATCAAAAGAAAGCTGGAGTAACAATACTCATATCAGATAAAATAGACTTTAAAACAAAGAATGTTACAAGAGACAAGGAAGGATACTACATACTGATCAAGAGATCAATCCAAGAAAAAGATATAACAATTATAAATATATATGCACCCAACATAGGAACAGCTCAATACATAAGGCAACTGGTAACAGCTATAAAAGAGGAAATCGACAGTAACACAATAATACTGGGGGACTTCAACACCCTAGTTACACCAAGGGACATATCATCCAAACAGAAAACTAATAACAAAACACAAGCTTTAAAAGACACAATAGACCAGATAGATTTAACTGATATTTACAGGACATTCCATCCCAAAACAGCAGATTACACTTTCTTCTTAAGTGCACACGGAAAATTCTACATGATAGATCACATCTTGGGTCACAAATCAAGCCTCAGTAAATTTAAGAAAATTGAAATTATATCAAGCATCTTTTCTGACTATAATGCTCTGAGATTAGAAATCAATTACAGGGGAAAAAACGTATGAAACACAAACACATGGAGGCTAAACAATACGTTACTAAATAACCAAGAGATCACTGAAGAAATCAAAAAGGAAATTAAAAAATACCTAGAGACAAATTACAATGAAAACACGTAGATCCAAAACCTACGGGATGCAGCAAAAGCAGTTCTAAGAGGGAAGTTTATAGCAGTACAAGCCTACCTCAAGAAACAAGAAAAATCTCAAACAATCTAACCGTACACCTAAAGGAACTAGAGAAAGAAGAACAAACAAAACCCAAAGTTAGTAGAAGGAAAGAAATCATAAAGATCAGAGCAGAAATAAATGAAATAGAAACAAAGAAAACAATACAAAGATCAATAAAACTAAAAGCTGGTTCTTTGAGAAGATAAACAAAATTCATAAACCATTATCCAGACTCATCAAGAAAAAGAGGGAGAGGATTCAAATCAATAAAATTAGAAATGAAAAAGGAGAAGTTACAAAAGTCACCACAGAAATACAAAGCATCCTAAGAACTACTCCAAGCAACTCTATGCCAGTAAAATGAACAAACTGAAAGAAATGGACAAATTCTTAGAAAGGTATAACCTTCCAAGACTGAAGCAGGAAGAAATAGAAAATATGAACAGAGCAATTACAAGTAATGAAATTGAAGCTGTGATTAAAAATCTTCCAACGGGGCTTACTTGGTGGTGCAGTGGTTGAGAGTCTGCCTGCCGATGCAGGGGACACGGGTTCATGCCCCGGTCTGGGAAGATCCCACATGCCACGGAGCAGCTAAGCCCATGAGCCATGGCCACTGAGCCTGCGTGTCCGGAGCCTATGCTCCACAACGGGAGAGGCCACAACAGTGAGAGGCCCGCGTACCGCAAAACAAACAAACAAACAAAAAAACCACATTCTGGAGTTATTATTAGAAAACATAATATATCTTTTAGAGAGATTGATGATTTCCATCATTTACATATATTTGGAGCCAGATACCTTATTTTTCTTATGATTTGAGTGAGAAATCTCAACCTTACAGATCTTACAAGTTCAAAGCACCTTATGTTAGCATTTGAAGTCTCCCCTGAGCAAATAATGGCAACCTAACAGAAAGATGAACCTGCACATCAGTGCAATATATTTTAACATACCACATTTTTAAACCTACCGATATTCTCCCTGGAAATTACCTGAGAGTATGCATGGAATTATGTTCCATGGAAACATATTAGGAAAGCCAGAAGTTTCTATCAGTGGAATATGATTCTCTGAACATCAATAACTCGACATAAGTTTGAAATCCTGCACATAGACACTGACTTTGGGATATAGACTTTCTTCTTAGAAGATGCACCTTGTGTTTCAAGTTATTAGATATGCTAAGATTGGACTATATTACTTTGCCTAACTGCTTCCTATTATATCAAAAAGCATTCTTTTTTTCAGGTGTATTTTTAATTGAAGTTACAATTAGAACTGAGTGGAAAATGTTGTTTAGAACCATATTCAGCTATCATGGTATTTTCTAGGTAAAATGAATCATTTAAATAAGTTTCTCCCACTGGTCATTGTTCAGTTTCAGTTTTACATTTCAAAATAAAGAAAAACATTTCAAAATAAAGAAAAATAAAGAAAACATTTCAAAATAAAGAAAAAACAATGAAATGTAAAAACAATACCTTGTCTTTTTAAAAAAAATTGACATATTTAACATGTTACATTTTGTAAGTTGGTATATAACATGCTACTTTGATACATTTGTATATTGTAACATGGTTGCCATTGAAGCAACATTTATCATATTATTTGACTGTAGTATAATATTACTCTATATATTTATTATTCTATAGTTTATTTACTACTTGTTACAAACAAAAGAAAGCTTCATGAATTTGCATGTCATCCTTGTTCAGGGACCATGCTAATCTGTATTCTAATTTTAGCATATGTGCTGCGCAAGTGAGCACTTGATATACTGCCTTGAGTTACTGCAAATAAGGTAAACTTACATTATTACAAACATCTGCTCTATGAGCATCTAAAATATTAGAAATCAAGGTAGTGGACTGTGATAACTGGTACAAAAATATAATTTAATAAGTGTTCTTTAATTCAGAAACATATTCAGATAAGAGAAAGCCATAAGAATTTCAGTAGAATGCACGGAGGATATTTTATTGAAAGAAAACTAGTAATGATGTGGTTTTTGCACTATATTATTTTTGTAAATACTCTGCCTACTACTTACATGGGTTAAGTAATATTTGCTACTCTTTGATGCTGGACTTGGTCATATAACTTGCTTTGAATAATTGGATGTTGGCAGATGTGACAAAAGCTGAGAGTTGCTCTCACATCTCTTTCACAACCATGAGAAAATCATGTCCATGTTGACTACTGAGCCCAGGAGAAAGATATAAACTTTGGGGGCAGAAATCATTATTCCTATCTTTTCCTAGCCTAAATCTATTCTGAATAAATGGCTGTGGTTTTAACACAATGACCTTTAAGAATTTTGCTGCCTTTATATGGCAATAGCTAACTGATTGCACTGAATTCAAGACACACTGAAACATTCATCTTTTTTACAATGTCTTGACACATTAGATTTCCTTAGCCTAGCATCCTCATACCTTTTTAAAGCTTATCTTTCATGGTCCTCTTCAAATGACACATTTCTCTGAAAGCATCAATTATTTATCAACTTATATCTGTTTCCCCGAGCACAGCTTTTGTGTTGTTTTACAACACTAATAAATCATACCTTGTGTTATATCTGTATTCTTCATATATCTACTTCTGGATTCTACCTCTGAAGAGTGGTTTGTATCACATTTATGTCACTATTCTTAGTTTTTAGAATCTGGATATTGGTTATTTTTAATATTTCATAAATATTTTTGCAATGAATAAATATATATTAAGCAATGTATTGGGGAGTCCTAATCAAAAATAGAAGCCTATTATTGCTCTATTAGAGGGGTAAGATGGGGAAATATGTCAATTATTATATGAGCAAATATAAGCATAAATTAAATACATTACAGAGCAGTCTTGGGCTCTTTGACTTACAGAGCTGAGAGCTCCTTAGCTGGTTTTGACTTGCCATCAACATCAAGTTTCTTTACTGTGATTAGAAAACCTCTGCTCTAAACCGCTGATATTGAGGAGATGTTTTCCTAAATTTCTTTAAAACTAGTAGAAAAGCATTTGCTTGATGTACAGATGCTTTTACACTGGTGAATAAAGCAATATGTTTGAGCTACATTATTAAAATACCTTTAAGTATTTCTCCTGCTACAACCTAGAAACCACAAGGAGTCTTGGTACATTCTAAATGTATCTAAATGGAGAATGGCATTTAGAATCCAACATTTGGGCTCTGGGTGTGCTCTGTACCACGTGGGTGCTATTGCTTCTAGGTCCTCTCAGTGTATAGTGTTAGGGAATATAAGTACATATACTAACCCATATAAATAAACATGTCTATATCTAATTATTTGTGTGTGGATATAAATATATATCCCCACAGTTGACCTTTCAGCACGTGGGTTGGGGGGCTAACCCTCAATGCAGTCAAAAATCCATGTATAGCTTACAGTTGGCCCTCTGTACTCAGCTCCTCCGTATCAGCAATTCCACATCCATGTATTCAACCAATGATAGATCATGTAGTACCATAATATTTACTGAAAGAAATCTGCATTTAAGTGGACCCATGCATTTCAAACTCATGTTGTTCAAGGGTCAACTGTATACACACAATGCATTTTATTAGTCATAAGTTCACCATATATATAAAATATATATACATATGTGTGTGTATATATATACATATATATGTGTGTGTATATATATATATATATAACTTTGTACTAGTTAAGTCGAATCCAAATCCAACATCACAGAGTTAAATGTAGCCTGCCTCCTTCCTTTATTTGTGAATTATTTCTCCAACAGTGAGAAACCTGGTTCTTATTTGCTACAATATACTTGTTTGATTAACTACAGTGTACTTACAAAGCAATTTAAGAATTGCTACCCATATTTCCATGCTTCTGCTTGAAACATATTTATTCAGTATTCAGTCAAGGTACTGTTTCCTGAAGTTACTTAAAATTGCTTTTTCTGTTGTACTGAACAGCATGGTAACAGTTAGGTTTATTATTGTTGGTATTTTATTTTTAGTTTTCCCACATCCAGGTTGATTTTAATTGTTCATTTATTTTGGGGGTATGTTAATGGCATGTGAAATATGGCTATGGTTCTAATACAAAAGATAATGAGAAATGTCACTTCCTCCTAATCTTGGCTATTATATTACCAATACCTGCTTTTTTCCATTCCATTCCTATCCACCTCTGATAAAAAAAACTAAACCCTTTAGTTTCTGGTTTATCCTTCCATCAATGCCAGAAAATACATTCTCAAAAAAAGATGCAGGCTTGTTGAAAACACAGGTGCCTAATTGAAGTAGCTATGACCAATTTGAGCAAAAAAAAAATATGATAGAAGTTGATTCTTACCCATAAAGCCAAAATAATAGTGGATCCGTAAATATAAAAATACCACTCTTAAAATAGGTATTAACCAAAAAAGAAAGACAATAGCTTTAGAGTGAAACAAAGAGGAGGGACGACATCACCAGTAATAACACACAACAGCAATATGAACCTTGTGAAGTGATGCTTTAAGAACTCAACATCAGCCCTGTGGTATTCTTGACAAAAATACAGAGTAATGAAGAAGTCTCACACTCAACCAAATTGACTGACATTCGTTACAGTAATTTATCAATATTCTTTGAAAGTGTCGAGGTCATGAAAGACAAGGAAAGTCTGAACTTACAGACTAAAAGAAACTAAAGAGAAATAATAACTAAATGCAATGTGGGATCCTGGATTTGATATTGGAGCAAAAGGAAAATGTTAGTGCAAAAACTGGTGAAATTTGAATAAAACTTTTAGTTTAGTTCATAGTATTGTACCAGTGTTCATTTTCTGGTTCTGACAATAACACTGTGGCTATGTCAAATGGAAGTATTAGAGAAAGGAGAAGGAAGGATATGTGAAAACTCTTTGTAGAATTTTTAAACTATTCTCCAAGTCTAAAGTTACTTCTAAAAACTCTTTAAAAAGATCTCTACTTTTCTTTAGATTCAAATATTTTATTAATAATTATCAAAACTGTGGGTAGCTTTAAATACCTTTCATGCCAAAATTTGGAGTGAATCCAGCTCTCTTGATTCCAAGTTCAATAATCTTTCCATTACTCCTTATTCTTCCAAATGTTCTTGGGATATTTTACTCAAAGTACAATTGATTTAGTAATGCATTAAACCTGAATTCTATTGTTAGGCATTATAAACTATGAAGCTCATTCTTAAAAAAGCTCATAGATCTCTATTCTTTACTACCGTTAAAATAATCCATAAACTCCTCCACTTAATTTTGTGGCTACTCAATTAGTTGCACTCTACAAAAGAGTGAGATATCCAAGATATATTTTTAATAAGGCAGTAGGCTGCTTTTTAATATATATCTTAGAATTGGAGAGCAGTGAAAAATCATTTAGAATATTTTTATATTCCTTTCCTATCCTAAGCTTGTCCTTAAAATTGGTAGTTTCAAATTATCTCTGTGGTTTTATAATACCCTTTCTGCTTCTTTGGGTGACATTAAAAAAATCTTTAATAAGATAATATTTATTTTTAAAAACACTATCAATAGAGAACAAATACTTATTAATGCATACAGTAAATATATTTCTCCCTGACCTCCAAAATCAGCATTTTCATTCTTTAAGCCATAGTTGAAATCATACCACCAGTTGCTAAATTATCAAGTAATACTATCAGGAATTATTGGATATTTTCATTTTGTGTTTTGATTTGGCTGCATTTTCCAGTGCTACATTTTTATGCGATTGGTAGATTGTTATTTAAATGACACCAGTGCCTGTTAAAACATGCAGAAAATTAAGCTCACGGAGTCACATGCTGAATTTTATAGATGGTGCTATAGTGATACTGTTATTAGTATTGATCTATTAAAGTTTATAGCAGCTAATGAAAATAATATTATATAAATGTATATAGAAATTAATCATTGGTTAAAATCATCATTTGGGGATTTATCAGTAAAATAAAGATTTTATTAAGTTAAAATTCTAGATTTGGAATTATCAGGCTAAATTTTCCAAATTTATAGCATTTCCTTGAATCTTGCAGTATAGCATCTGTAATGTCATTCTTTAAGTAATTGATTTTGCATGAGCTTCATTCCCATTTTGATTAGCTAATTGAGATTATAATTGGCATTTTAACGTAAAACTTAAAGTGAAGTTACTTCTAAGAAAGATCCTGGGTGGAAACACACAGAGACAAATCTATTTAAACAGCACATTATTTTGAGGATCCCACAGAATTGAACTCAATAGGAGCTGTTGATAATGCCATCCCTGGGGACATCCTTATTAGTCTGCCCACCAAGTGGACTGTGTGTGTGTTATGAACTCTGTGGGTTAGCAATAGCCACTAATTTAAAGTTGGTAGAAGAGTCACTCCAGATACTTAAAATGCAGTCACCTACACTTTTCTGGCATTTCACATAAAACTAAGCCAGTGTAAAGTTGGTGAAGTAGACTTGAGACACTCCAAGGTGATACATGAAGTTGTCTTGTGGTTTTGTAATGCCAAGTTTAAGTTGAATATGAATGTTTAGACTTTCAAGGATTTCCTCTTTTTGGCATGGTGGGAATGAGGGCCATAACATATCATCAAATGTTCACTGAGTGTTTATAATTCTTGGTCTCCAGATATAAGAAAGAAAAGAAGGATATTCCGTCTAAACTAAAATGTGCTTCAATAGGATAGTTTCCAAATGACTGATGTATGTGATGATGATAGGGTGATGAAGACGATGATAATAAACTATTTTAAATTTAAATACAAAAAGAAATAAAATAACAGAAGGGGCATATTTAGGTAGGGTGTGGTTGTCAGAGCTCAGAAAACAACCACTGAAAACTTGTGCCCTCATTCATGTCCTCAAATTTGTCTTCATTCTCTCTTTCTCTGGGTTAGGGAGTGTTTTATTGAAACCACTTCCATTAACTTCAAATGTAGACTAAAGAGAGATGTAACCCAAGTTAAGCTTCCTTTCAATCTTTTCCTATATGTACTATTGATAACAGAATTTCTAAAGTAGTCACATGGAATTTGGAGTTTAAAGTGTTTCGGGGACCAATCCCAAGTTTGCTCATTATTTTTACTCTCTTAGCCATTACACTGTGAATCTTGGAAATCATAAGTAAACCTAAGTTTTTCAAGTTACTGTATTACTTGGAAACCTATACATTAAATTTCCCCATCCTCCACCAGGGAAAGTTACTATAATATATTACATCTCATAAGATATACATCTCATAGGATTTTCTAGTACAATTTACATAAAACCCACATGCTTCTGGATCAGAAACAGTTAACGAAAATCTAACAACAGTGCCATTAGAAGAGGCATAAGGCAGAAGCTCATTCACAGATTGATTTACAAGATGAAAACACTGCTAGAATCACATAAACTTTTTGTTCTATATTGTATAGTTGTAGAAATAAGATTAGTTACTGGTGAATTGTGACATGTCTCTTTACCATCCCCCAAACAGGATAAGCATATTTTGAAGTATTAAAGTTCAAGTGAACTTTAATACTTTGGTGTTGATTTTACCTCCAAGTCTATGGTAGTCTTCATTCTTAAGCCATAGTATTTTTAAAAGTATGAAAAAAAATAGCATCGTCAAAAACTGGTTTTGCTTTAGCTTGGTATTATTAGAAATATAATTCAGTTTGTGTAGATTCTTGTGTTCTTCCTATAGTGAGTCTGGTCACTAACAATATTTAACCTATAAATTTTAAAGTATCACATTTTTATGGGCAGTTCTGCTGATGTTTTTTCTTTTTAATTTTTATATAATTTTTAAAGTTTACTTTTCATTTGCAGTTATTACAAAATATTGGTTATATTCCCCATGTTGTACAATATATCCTTGTGCCTATCTTACACCCAATAGTTTGTGCTCCCACTCCCCCCCGTCCCCATTGGTAGCCACTAGTTTGCTCTCTACATCTGTGAGTCTGCTTCTTTATTGTCATATTTAGTTTGTTGTATTTTTTAGATTCCACATATAAGTGACATACAGTGTTTGTCTTTCTCTGTCTGACTTATTTCACTTAGCATAACTCCCTCCAAGTCCATCCATGTTGCTGCAAATGGCAAAATTTCAATCTTTTTTATGGCTGAGTAGTATTCCATTGTATGTATATGTGTGTGTGTGTGTGTGTGTGTGTGTGTGTACATCTTCTTTATCCATTCATCTATTGATGAGCACTTAGGTTGCTTTCATATCTTGGCAATTGCAAATAATGCTGCTATGAACATTGGGGTACATGTCTCTTTTCAAATTAGTGTGTTTGTTTTTTTCAGATGTATACCCTGGAGTGGAATTGCTGGGTCATATAGTCTTTCTATTTTTAGTGTTTTGAGAAACCTCCATACTGTTTTCCACAGTGGCTACACCAGTTTACATTCCCACCAACACTGTACAAGGGTTCCCTTTTCTCCACATCCTCACCAACGTGTGTTATTTGTGTTCTTTTTGATGATGGCCATTCTGACAGGTATGAGGTGATATCTCATTATGGTTTTGATTTGCGTTTCCCTAATGATTAGTGGTGCTGAGCATCTTCTCACGAGCCTGTTGGCCTCTGCGTTTCCTCTTTGGAAAGATACCTATTCAGTTCTTCTCATTTTTTTTTTTTAATAAATTTATTTATTTATTCTTGGCTGTATTGGGTCTTCATTGCTGTGCATGGGCTTTCTCTAGTTGTGGCAAGTGGGGGCTACTCTACATTGTGGTGTGTGGGCTTCTCACTGCAGTGGCTTCTCTTGTGGAGCACAGGCTCTAGGCATGCGGGCTTCAGTAGTTGTGGCTCGCGGGCTCTAGATCATAGGCTCAGTAGTTGTGGCACATGGGCTTAGTTGTTCCACGGCATGTGGGATCTTCCTGGACCAGGGATCAAACTCGTGTCCCCTGCACGGGCAGGAGGATTCTTAACCACTGCGCCACCAGGGAAGTCCTTCTTCTGCTCATTTTTAAATTGGGTTTTTTTGTTTGTTTTATTTCTTTTTATATTAAGAGACAGTTCCTACATTCTTTTCACACTGTAGTTTTGACATGTTTATTAGAAAACTGATTTTCCCTGATTAGGAATAATGGTAAATATGGCCTAATTATATTTCACATTACTTTGCAAAAATTGTACTAATTTAAAATAATTTGTAATGGACTAGCACATAGAAAAATGCCTAACACCACATAGTAGAGTTGGTGCTTGGGGTGCAGGTTCTGGAAAGGTTGGTTTGCATATGAAAGTCACAATCACAGGCAAGTCTTTTGATCTAAGAAGTAGCTGATCCTGCAAGAGGCATTTCCTCCAGTGTCAGCTAGGCCCCAGATGTCAGAGCATGAAAATTACAGAAAATAAAAACATATGCTTAATATATACCTTTCACAATTCTTTTAAAAATCTACAAATTTTTATTCATTATTTTGATCCATTACAACATTATATATCAATTCAAATACTTGAGTGGTGTTAGGCAAGCTTTTCCTTTCATAAATCTTGTTAACTTCTTCCTATGAGATTATCCCAGTTTAAGGATTCAGTGAACCTGCCTTTTATTGATTCCATCTGGCTGCCAAGCATAGGCTTTCACATCTGTTTATGGCTCCCTGGGTACTTTCAGGACCCTACACAGTGACAAGTATGGCACTGTGGAAAAATCACCTAATTATAAGTTAGGAATTGCAAATTGTATATTTTGAATAAGGTAAGGTTTTTACTTTTGGATTGCTTTACATATAGTGGATGTCAGCTTATTTTAATGTTTTTTTCAAATTCAGCTGGGTTTTTTTTTAGTGCTTGGTTAGTTTGCATATCTTAAATTATGTTTGAGTTTTAGAATCTTTTCAAACAAACGTTTAACAATTTTGCTCTCTGTCAAGTTGTTTGTTTCCTGTTTTTCTTTTTTTATATAAAACCGTTGTTATTTGAGGAAACAAGTACCTCATTTAATACATGTTTTGCAAATACTTCCCTAGTTTACTAGATTTCTTTTTTATCAGTATCTTTATTAAAATTTTTATAAAATAATTTTTATAAATAATTTTATAAAATTTTATAGAATCTCATTTGTCAGCTTTTTACTTTATGATCTTCTGGTTTTAGGTCAAGCATAGAAAGGTCTTCTGTACTTCAAATTTATAAAATTATTTAACAAGACTTTCTTCTAATAGTTTATACTTCCCTATCATATTTTCACTATAGATTTTTTAGCCATTTAGAATTTATGTTGGTATTAAAATGTCCTCTTAATCATGTAGTAAAACCCAGTACATATTTGGGACTGTTTACAGACTCCATTTTTTCTCTAGTGACAAACTTATTTTTTGTCAATAATAATAAATATTTTAGTAGCTGGCAGGTCTTTTATTACTCTATTATTTGCCTTTATTCTGACCATGTCCTGATTCTTTTTACATTCCTAATTTTCAGACAACTTTAGAATAGTTTTGTCAGTTTCCAAGAAAAAAGTAAAAGGTTATTTTAGTTGGTATTAAGTCCAAAATATTGGTATTTTTTGGGAGAATTGATGCTTTTAAATATTTAGTATTTTAACCCATAAACATTGCTTATATATTGTTTTTCAAAGGATGGGAAGTGATAAGATGCCCCCCCATCTTCTGATATTTACATTCTTTTGTAATTCCCTCTCCTTTAGTATGGGTGGGACCTACAGCTTTCTTCTAACCAAGAGAATATTTCACAGGTGATGGAATAGCATTTCCATGATTATGCTTCATAAGGTTGTAATTTCTACCATGTTAGAAGACCCTCTCCCTTGCCTTCTTTGATAAAACAAATTGATATGTGCAATACTCTATGTAAAGGCCCATATAGCAATGAACTGAATGTGACCTCTATTGGATAGCCAGAGAAAAACTGAAGCTTTTAGTCCAAAAGTCCAAAGGAAATAAATTCTGCCAATACCAAGTGATCTTCAAAAAGATCCTTCCTCAGTCAGGCCTTGAGATGAGATTGTAACCCAAAGAGAAACCTCATTTACATGCAGTATACAGGTATGTACACACTGAATTTAATAAGCTAGTACTTTCAGTTTTTTGCATGGACTTTTTTCAGTTAAATTAATTGGCAATTTTCATCTTCATTCCATCTTTCACGAATTTGGTACTAATGCTAGATCAACTAATTTACAAAATAAATGACAAAGTATTTTTTTCTAATCTTAAAAAATTACACTGTATATTATTTTGTTCATTACAACTTGAAAAAATCATGTAACTTCCTCATAGAAACCCTATTAGAAGCAAATTTTTTTTTTTTTTTTTTTTTCTTTAAGCGGGCCTCTCACTGTTGTGGCCTCTCCCGTTGCGGAGCACAGGCTCTGGACGCACAGGCTCAGCGGCCATGGCTCACGGGCCCAGCCGCTCCGTGGTATGTGGGATCTTCCTGGACCGGGCACGAACCCGTGTCCCCTGCATCGGCAGGCGGACTCTCAACCACTGCGCCACCAGGGAAGCCCTAGAAGCAAATTTGATAAGCTGTGTAAACCTCTTTAATCAGAGCTTGAAATGTTTGACATTCAGTAAATGTTAATTAGTTTTATTAATGGTACTCTTGACAGTTTTACCAGTTTCTTCCAAGATATTTAACTGTTTAGGTTTCCTGTCACATAAGGACGTTTTAAAAATTGTACTTTATGTTATATCTAATGCTTCAAATTATTTGCATGAGTTTTACAGAACACTCATTGGCCCTTTCAATTTACTTTGCATATGTCGTGATTTTTCTTATTCTTATTTCACTGCATTGTGTGGCTTCTCCATGTCTTATTTTTTTTTTAGAATATATTCTTTTTAGATAGGATTATTTCTTGTATATTTTTATTATTCTACTCATTCTCCATTAAAAAAATTTTTTTGATTAGGTCCGATTTACTTGTATCTTTTTTTCTTTGATGGTCAGTGCTTTTTTAAAAAAATTAATTTATTGTTTGGTTGCACTGAGTGTTAGTTGCGGCACACGGGACCTTCATTGAGGCATGCGGGATATTTCGTTTTGGTGCGTGGGCTCTTCGTTGCAGTGTCCAGGCTTCTTGCTAGCTGTGGTGTGCAGGTTTTCTCTCTCTAGTTGTGGCATGTAGGCTCCAGGGTGCATGGGCTCTTTAGTTTGAGGCACGTGGGCTCTCTCGTTGAGGCGCGCGAGCTCAATAGTTGTGGCCCACGGGCTTAATTGCCTTGCAGCATGTGGGATCTTCGTTCCCCAACCAGGGATCGAACCCGTGTTCCCTGCATTGGATGGCAAATTCTTTTTCACTGGACCACCAGGGAAGTCCCCAGTCTCCATTTCTTAATCCACTATTTTTTCTTTAATATTATGTCTCAATTCTTAAAGTAGATGAGTAATTCAATTTTATTCTCTCATGTAGCCTTGAAACAGGTTAAAAGTGACTTTATTTTCTTTAGGAAAAAATTTAAATATCTGTAAATTTAGCTATGTAATCTTTATATTAAAACATTTTTCTAGATATTTAGCAATTTTGGTGGTAATTTCCATTTTTGGCACCAACATTATTTTTGACTTTTTAATAGTTTTTGTATTTTTGTTTTGATATTCTTTTTATGCTTTTATAGTTGTACTACATTTATTTATATTGTTCAAAGTACATGGCCTATGTTATTTGATAATTTTTGAAATTGAGATTTCCTTTGCAGAATAATATATAGACAACATTTAAAAATGTTTAATGAGGATTTGATAGGGAGTTTTGTATTTCAGGGCATAGAATTCAATATATATTTTTAAACCTACATTATTGGTTAAATATCATTTAATTCTTCAATATCCTTTCTTACTTTAAGGTATATATTCTCTAACATAATACAGGCAAGTAAGTTTTTTTATTTCCATTGTGTTTCTTCAGAATTTGTTTTTATATTTCCTATATTTTATAACAGTAATTTAGTTTTTAAGTGTTCATGGCATTTCAGTCCTCAATGTGGATTTTATTTTTTTTTATCATTTTATAATATCCTCTTTTGGTTTCATTTAATGAATCATATACAAACTTTGATGTTAATATCTTAAACTAGATTTGTTTTATTTTCTAATGATTGTCCAGCAATTTTTAACCATCTTCTACTGGCCTTGGTATAGTTTTAGTCCTGAGTCAAAATATAGAGTGATGTGTATTTAAATAATTAAGTACACAGACCCTATAACCATTGAGGCCAACAAGTTCTGAAACTATCCTCTCAGTGTTCCAAGCAAGGCAGTTCTTATGGTAATTACATTAAAGAGACAAACAATCATGAGTCTCCCTGTGGTATTATTCTATACGTGCAAGAACTTATGGGAATGGGAAGCATATTATAGTAGTGAGATCAGCATTATTTTAAGCACTAAAGTGCAACTTACTGAGGCTAAATAACCCAAGTAATGGCATTCACAGAACATCCCTGTGTTTGAGGTTAGCAAATGTTATCAGTATCTTTGGCTAGATCACTTATTCTGTAGAATCAGAAATAGAAATGTATTACCGAAAAGAATATCTCAGAAGATAGAAGTTAATTCAATTTTAAGCACTATAGACCTTGCATAATATTTTATTAGACTTCTGATTTTTGATGTAATCGAATACAAGAGACCCTAATCAAAGTAGTTGTTTCCTAAAAATATTAAAGACTGTAAATAGACTTTTCTTTTCCTCTCTCTCTACCATTTATTCAAATTCTGTAGCAGCATAATGTTGCTTAGGTCATAGATGAACCTGAGGTAAAAACTGCTTTTATGATCAACAACTCATGGTGATTTAGTCTCTGCTATACTCATAGATCCATGAATGTAGTAACCACACCTAAAGTAATTCTCTTCCCTGTATTCTCACTGTCAATCCTATGCTTGGTACATGATGTCTCCTGCTGTTGCTTAATAAGTATATTTCACCTTGACAATAAATATGAGTGAATGAAGTTGACTACTAAACTTTATCATCTTATCAAAGTCATATTAAAATACATATTTTTAAGTTTTTCTCAATTATCCTAGAGATAAGAGTATTAATAAAAAATGGATTATATGCATAGAAAGTTTAAAATTTTGTGCAAGTTAACAACAGTTCTTTCAGGGAAATTATTGGTCAGTGTTTATCCACATATTGGGAAAAACTAATAACATTACAGTCAGTTATAAAGACGGTTTAGATCATATTTGTTGAAGGTTGAACCAGTCAAGTAAGTCTACAAGGAGTCAACAAGATCTGACTCTTCCATGAATAAGATATTGAGATTAAACAACTAGAGAAGGGCAGAAGAGAACATTTGTTGAAAGTGTGTTATGAATGGGTAACAGG
Source organism: Orcinus orca (assembly GCF_937001465.1). Classification (NCBI taxonomy): domain Eukaryota; kingdom Metazoa; phylum Chordata; class Mammalia; order Artiodactyla; family Delphinidae; genus Orcinus; species Orcinus orca. The sequence continues at coordinate 63,615,341 of NC_064575.1, forward strand.
GAAACAGTGATATAATCACTATCCATAGACTTTAAGATCACTTCTTTTACTCACATGTTTTAAACAAACAAGTAAAGAAATGTTTTAATGAGGATAAAGCAAAGGTATATATCTCTACCAAATCATGTAACTCAGATGTGCCTGGTATTGTCCTTGTTTATACTTTTGCCTCAATTCTTTAGTTCAACCTAAAATTGATAAACTCTCTTAGAATAACAGTCTTAACTTTGATAAACATTGGCAAAATTAACTGATTTTATTTTAGTAAGAGTAATAGCAAAATTGGCTATTTCACCACACGCACAATACTCCCCCTATTTATGTTTCTAAATATCCTAATCTTTGGATTCATTAGATATGAACACTGATTTTATTTTTGTATTATATAATGTACTAGATTCTTTTTATTTATTTTTTAAAAAATTTTTAATGTTTATTTATTTTGGCCGAGCTGGGTCTTAGTTGTGGCACACAGGATCTTTAACTGTGGTATGTGGGATCTTTTAGTTGCAGCACGAAGACTTCTTAGTTGCGGCATGTGGACTTCTTAGTTGTGGCATTCATATAGGATCTAGTTCCCAACCAGGTATTGAACCTGGGCCCCCTGCATTGGGAGCACAGAGTTTTACCCACTGACCACCAGGGAAGTCCCTGTACTAGATTCTTTGTATACATTTACGATTGTGTCCCTGAAATAAATTACCAAATGTGAAATACATATTCAAAGTGAAAAAAACGTAAATAAATTACAGATATATACATATATAAGAATTGTCTTTTATCAATTTATAAAGCAAAACCAGTAAATAACTCTTTTTGCCCCACCATTGCCGACAGTATATTCAAGTATTTTACAATTTTGTATAATACTGCAGGTAAAAATTTTAATGACCTACATTAAGTTAAAATACACATAGAAAGAAACCTATACAATTGTAAATAGCAAGTTCATATTTTGTAAGAGTCCTCCTTCAAAAGACAAAAACTTGAAAGAAAAAATTTTTTGAAAAGCACTGAAATTATAATAGCAGTGAGGGATTACTGAATCCTAGAGGATGACAGGAATCCAGATCGTGAACCTGGGATCACAGCCATTTTGCCCTGTTGGTGTCCGTATGTCAATCAAAAAGAGCCTGGAAATGTCCAAAGGAGAAATATAGTGTAAAAATTATTACAGAGGTAAACCTGGCTGGCCTTGAGGATTTATTAAATATATAATACATGAAAACAATAGATTAAGTACCTGCTTTCATGCAGTTTGAAATCTGAAATAAGAAATGCATTATAACTACTTGAAATAACATGTGATAGGGAATACTATGATATAAACATCAAATTAGAGTTCTGGAGGAAATAACATAGCTATAGATAAATATGGTTTCCCTTTTTATATGAGCCATGTGGAAAGTGTTCAGACATCCAGAGATCCTTGAATGTGAATTGCATCAACAGCAATATAATGAATGGTCTTCTAAAATGTTTTATTTTAAAATTGTGTGACCCTTTACAGTTGCAGGCATAAGAAGTCTTACTAGAAGGTATTATTTATTACTATTGTTATTATTATTATCATCATTATTATTGAATCCTATGTAATTATGATGTATTACTCAGGAATAAAACCATAGAAAATTGACAGTTTAGACAAATAAGGTTGTGTATTCATATGGTGAAATTGAGCATTTTAATATCACAGCCAATGGGCAAGTCGATATCTTGTATTTTGAACCTAGATTTTTTTTTCATTTTCACTCCTTTGAGGAAACTAAACCACCAAGTCATTTAAAAATGTATTACAAGCCTAAAGTAATGTATTATTCTTTTGACAGACTGAATGTCTTCTTACTGCTAATGTACTCATTTGTTTTTACATTACAGTTGGAATTGAGTGATTCACAGTATCCACTACTTTAGACTCTTCCATCAAACCATGGTTATAAAAATAATGAACTGAAAGGGACTCTTTTTATTAGCAGGAAGTTAAAAAAAATTAAGTTCAATGAAACTCTGAATTCTTAGACCCTAATAAGAAACATTTTTATTTGTTCTTTAAGTTAACAGAATTACTTGAATGATATGGAAAATGAAAGACAATCAAACACACTCCTGGATCTAAATCAGTGATATTGTGAGCACGGTATTACTGAGCAACTATCATGGCATTTATTGCTAAATAGAAATATTTATGGCTCTAAATTCTTCTAATCCATCCTAGTAGATTTATCTGTTTGTCTCTTCCACTATCCAAAGAACAAATTGAGGATAAAGCCTAGGTCATTCACTCAGTATTACTAATAACAATAATCATAACAATACTTATAAACATATGCTATGTTGTGTGAATATCTTCAGGCGCTTCACAACAGTGGCTTACTTAATGTTCATAACAATCACGTGAGGTAGGATCTCTTATGAAACTCACTTCAATTCCGGTATCTGGATTTAAAGTCCATGCTTTTAACCACAATATTATGCAATACCCACTAGTACATTATTGTCAGTTAACGGCTTTCTCTTTTAAATAACTTATGAAAAAATATTTTTTATCAATCACTGACTGTATTAATATAGAAATATAAAAAAATACAAACACTCTTTTCTCCAGGGTCTCAAAATTTAGAATTAGGACTCTATATGCATACATATTTGAGTATGTTCATAACTTTTTTGTGTTGTATTTTTTCTCCTTTTCTGTTTTCTGACCTAAATTTTGTGTTGATTTCTTTTTCTGTGTGCAGTAAATAGTCTTAGAACTATGCTAACTAATTATAAGAATCTTCTGAGGTTTTTTCCCCTATGGAGAGAAATTTCTTTTTTCTTTTTTTTTTAAAAGATATTGGGGGTAGGGGTTTATTAATTAATTTATTTATTTTTGGCTGTGTTGGGTCTTCGTTTCTGTGCGAGGGCTTTCTTTAGTTGTGGCAAGCGGGGGCCACTCTTCATCGCGGTGCGTGGGCCTCTCACTATGGCGGCCTCTCTTGTTACAGAGCACAGGCTCCAGACGCGCAGGCTCAGTAGTGGTGGCTCACGGGCCTAGTTGCTCCGTGGCATATGGGATCCTCCCAGATCAGGGCTTGAACCCGTGTCCCCTGCATTAGCAGGCAGATTCTCAACCACTGCGCCACCAGGGAAGCCTGAGAGAAATTTATTTTATTCAAAGAGGCCTCAGTGGAGCTATAAGGCTACAGCAATACTATTTAAGCATAAGATTCCTCTTCAATTAAAAAAGGATACATTTTACTGGATGTTACACAATAGTAGTACTTCTTTCTAGATAATGAAAGTGAGAAAATTTAACACTACCTCTATGAAAATATAGTACAATATTAAAATGTTTGTGATTTAATTTTTAAACTCATTAAATTACTATTAAATATAGCATTATATGCTTTACTGAGTTTTCATTTTCTTTCAAAGATTGTACAACCATGTAACAAGCATTTTGAATCTAAATATAATATATATCATACTTTTAAGATAATGATCTTTTAAACAACTTCATTATTCTGTCTATATTTTTAGTTTTCACTTGTGTAATCTTTTTTATTTCCCCTTCTTAAGAAAAATTTTATCAGTTTCATGCACTCTGCCCATATAGCAAACATAGTGAAATTAGTTATTCCTGTACTTTATGACAAATGCTCTGTGTTTCTAGTTCCAAGTCTAATGTGATAAGGGGACTACATAATTTTTGTACAAACTTGAGCCACTCTTGGGAATCAAAAGGGTGCTTTTAATAATTAAACAAAGGTAACAAGTATAATTTAACAAGTCAGGGCTGTTTTGAATAAATTGGGATATACTTTTACCTTATATACAAGTTTTCCAGCCCTTATGTAAGATAATCTTTGATAGAGGAAAGAAGAGTCATTCCCAGCTGTCTCCCTTCCCTAATGCAGGGATTTTACCATATTTAACATCCTACCTTTTCTGGATATCCCATGAGGGCAATTGACAAAAACCCAAGTTTGGTACCTAGAACCATACTGACCCAACTAGATGTGTATACTCAAGTAGTCAACAAATATTTACTAAATACATGCCAGGCACTATGCTATTATTTGGGAATTCACCACTCAATGAAATAGGATGCCTTTTGTATGAACTCTTAGTCTAACAGAAAGGGGAAAACAAATGGGCAGATGCAATCTACTGTGATAGGCAACATGACGGAGTACGTAGCAGGTCTAAGAGACCAAAAGCGAGGTAAAACTATTTCAGTTTTTGTGAGAGACATCTCGGAGAGTAAACTGAAATCTTAAAATTTATAGATTCTTTTTAATTGGCCAGTTAAAAATGAAGATTATTTCATTCAGTAAGAATGGCAAAGGGACTTCCTTGGTGACACAGTGATTAAGAATTCACCTGCCAATGCAGGAGACACGGGTTCCAGCCCTGGTCTGGGAAGATCCCACATGCCGTGGAGCAACTCAGCCCGTGGGCCACAACTACTGAGCCTGTGCCCTGGAACCTGTGAGCCACAGCTATTGAGCCCGTGTGCCACAACTGCTGAAGCCCACATGCCTAGAGCCTGTGATCTGCAGCAAGAGAAGCCACCACCGCAATGAGAAGCCCGCACACCACAACGAAGAGTAGCCCCCGCTCGCTGCAACTAGAGAATGATTGATTATATTCCCACAGAGGTATATGAATTCCAATTCCTAAATATTCTAACCAATAATGGTTACTATTAATTATTTAATTAAAGGTGTTCTGTTGGTTGTAAAATGACATTGAAAGATACTTATCAGAAAGCTTGAAGAGAGACAAATTATATTCCCTTGTCAAAGTTAGAAAATAAGTTCCAGATCATCGTCCTTGAATATGCCCTGATCATACCTTTTATTATAAAGTTTGAGATAGATTATTCTTTAGGGGGCTGATCTGGGTATTGTAGACTGTTTAGTGGCTTGACAACCCCAAATATCCAGATATTGCCAAATATTCTCTAGGAGGCAAAATTACCCAAGATTACAAAGCACTGGTATGAAGGAAAGATTCAATCAACTTTATGTTCAACGTCATGAAAAACAAATACTTCAAACTTTTACTTAGACACAGTATCGTGCTTCAGGCACATTATAGGAGGGGAAGAGTGGAATACTTACGAGAGTTTTGTACCTAATTTATCAGGAAAAGGGAGTATGTCTTAAAGATTTTAACCACGGCAAATATCTCAAATATAACTGATTTCACCAATGAGAATATGTTTCTAATACACATTTTGTAAATTAATATGCCATTAAATTTGACCAATGTGAAAATCTGTAAATGCAATTGTATATTTCTTGAAGGTGAAGGACACTGAATCAAACTGTAGTAAGTATTCTAGAGTATAGTTTCTCTTATTTAATGCTAAATGACCATTCTTGGAATATGCATTAATTACTAATATGAATTAATTAGGAAAAATAACTAGCCCATAATGTAGCTTAAAACTAAGGCATATGTAATTTCCCATTGTTTATTTAAAAGTAAATCACAGATATCATAGTAATTGGTTATACCTCTTGATTGGATTATTATATCAATCAAAGTTCATCAAGAGAAGCAGAATCACTTGGAGATATGTACAAATACATGTGCATTGATTTCTTATAGAGTTTGACCGTATGAAGTTGTGGTAATGGTTAGGCAATCTCCGTCAATAAGGCTGTTGTTTCATGTCTGATGTTGGAGCCTGAAGTCCACAGGGTAGGAAGTCAGGATAAAAACATGAATGGAAGGTTGGAGAGATCAAGAGCAGACTGGAGCTCGTGAGGACAAACAGAAAGTACGTTAAGTGGTTGTGTGGGCATCCTAAGCAGCTTAAACCACCCATCACAGAGCTAAACATACACTCCTGACCCAGGAGTCAAAGATGCTGAAAGAGGATCCAGAGACAAGTAGAGCATCATAGGCCAGCTGTTGCCTCACACCAGCGAGGTGAGGCAGCAGATCTTTAACGATGTGTATGAGTTGCAAAATGGCTGCTGCTTCCCTTCCTCCATCCGATTTTATCCCATGTGTCTTTCTTTTGGCACACCCTAAATAGAAAATATACGAGAAATAAAATTTTGGAAAATGTAGTTCAATCTAGTCAAATTTAACCTTACAAAACCATGACAGTTTATAAATATTATAGCATGATATATATTGACTTAAAACATTATTTATTCATTTTTCTATCGATAAATAATTGGGTAGCTTATACCACCCCCTTTCTCTTCCCCCTCTCCAATTTGTTCTCTGTTGGTTATCTTTGAAACTGTAAATAATATGCTTAAAAGGTAGTTCATGTTTTATGAATTATAGCAATTATACCTTGAATCCCCACTGATCTGTGCATAAATTCTCCTTTACCTCCTTTTCTCTCTACCTCCTTATTTTATGTTCCATCATCTGTTATCTATAACTTGCCAAGTGCAAGTGACATGATGATCTTGATTTTCAGTCACAAAGCTATATCTGTTTGACTTGCTTTTTCTATGAGTAGTAACTCAGTTTAAGTTGTAATGAATATCTAAATATTCATTTCTAAATACTCAAAACTATGCTGTGGTTATATTTTCTTTCTTGACAATCATTTTGTAAATTTTTAAATGGTGTTTTCATCACCTTTATTATGTTTTCCCTGATTTGTCTGTTTATCATGTCTGTACATTCATCTGCTGTTTTCTGTAATCTGCTCTTATCCCAGCGACTTCCTTCCTAGAGCAATCTGGATCAGTTGCTTTTTAGGCCAGTTACAAGTCCTGGGTCATGTCAACAGTGTTCCATGTCTTCTGTCTTCCTCTTCCTCCTTTGTGCCTTGTGTATTCTTCAGTAATGGGAAGAGCATATTCTCAAATAACATCCTAAGAAGGGAGTTGCAGGATGTTAAACTTCTGAGACTTTGAATTTCACACACACAGACATATGCTGCTTTACATTTTCCTCAAATTTGGTTAATAATTTGTGCATAGAAGTCTAGGTTCAGTATTGCCTGTAAGAACTTTTTAAGTCTTTGCTGCATTGCATTCAGCACCTGATATCATTGATTAAAAACCTGAGGCCATCGTGATTCTTGTGACTTTGTATTGAATATATGTCATTTCTTTTTTTTTTTCTCTTTACAATCTCTTATAAACTTCTCTTTATTCTGGCTGTTTTAAATTTCACAGGGTTGTATCTAGTTTTAAGTTTTGTTTGATTTTTTTTCACCCCTCAAATATCTTGATGAATACTTAAAGCTTGAAGAGTTGGGAAGTGCTGTTCTACTATTCTTTTTCCTTAATTTCCTTTGTTTGTTTGTTTTTCCTTTCTGAAACTCTTGTTAGTAGGATGATTATGTATTGAATTGATTCTCTACGTATATTTTATGATTTGTTTTATTTTATATCTCAGGAGGCCATAATTTATGTCTTTAACAGTTCAGTTCTATTCTTCTTGGATAATGTTTCTTTTCTTCTCTTATCATTTTTGTTGTTGTCAGTTGGTTGTTGAAATTTATTATGTTGCTGAAATTCTGCACATGCATATGAATCCTTATTTGTCCATTTAAAATGTATAGTAGAGCTGCTGGAAACTCTTTGAGTAGGTCTGTGTTCATCAATGTCAGGCCTGTTATTAGGTGAGTGAGCAAAGAACTGGCCATTATTTTAAAAACCTCCAAATTCCTGAAGGCATGGGGTCTCTTTGGGTCTCTCTCATTTCCTCCATTACATGCTATACAGTTTATTCAAATCTCATGAGTAAAGAACAAAAAATCTTTCTCATTATATATTTTAGATTTGTTTTTTTATTTTCTAGAGAGTAAGCACATGGTAGCTGCATTCTACATGTTACCTTTTGAGAAAAGAAGGGGAAACATACCCATTGCCTCATACACGTAATTTGTATAGGTTTTCCTGATGTTCACCCATTGTTCACTCTTTTAGATACATATTTTGAGTTTCTTTTGGGTATCTTCATAAATTGTAGGACTTCTCATGAGGAATGGATTGCTGGATCCCCTGCTTTGATTCATCTACCAATGTACTTATTTATATTTATTGTACTTGTTTTTATTATATGTGATAATTTTATGTGCCAGCATGAAGGGTTTTTTGGATGGGATAAGCATTTAAATCAATGAACCTTGAGTAAGCAGATTGCTCGCCATATTGTGGGTGGGCCTTATCAAATCAGGTGAAGGCCTGACTAAACAAAATGTCTGGCTTCTGCAAGCAAGAGGGAATTCTCTGGCTGACTGCCTTTGGACTTCATCTGAACCATCAGTTTTCCTAGGTCTCCAGCTTGCCGTTCTTCAGACTGGAGCTGCGTCCTTAGCTCTCTTATGTCTCAAGCTTGCCAGCCCACACTGCAAAGTTTACACTCTCTGGCCTCTGTAATCATGTGAGCCAGTTCCTTACAGTAAATTTCTCTGTATATATTTACATATCCTATTGGCTCTTTTTCTCTGAGAACCGACAAATATACTGTGCTTTCAATTTTTTTTTTATTTTTAAAAATATCGTATCTCCTGAATGTCTTCCTTTTTAATGCAGAATTAAAAACTATTTTGCCATTATTTTAACACAGTTTTAGTAGAAATTAAATATAAGCATCTGTGTGGCCAGTCCATTATCTTGAATTGGAATCAATGTTTACTTTTTAAAAAAGGAATCTAGTTAATATGTGGAAATGGGTTGGATGGGGGCAGAATAGAAGGAAAGATTCCAAGTGGATTCATATTTCATTAAATCAGGTAAGATAGTGATGACCTGTACAAATGAAATTCAGTGTATCTTAAGAGGCTATGTCGGATCTAGAGCATATTTTGCATCAAATGTGATTGTCGGTTTTGTGATGGCTTCAGCTTGATGATTCCTCTAGGTCTGTGGGGATTTTCAGTCATTTAATTAATCTGTCTTCTGTTTTATCCTCCTGCACTTCAGGCTGCCATAACAGGCCCTAGACTGCATTTATTTTTTTCAATTTGATAACATTTCCAAATTGGTAACAAGCCCTGTTCTATCTTGTGCTTCTTCAGCTTTCTGAAACTCTAATAATCTGGTCTTTTGTAACATTTATCATTAATCAAGTCTCTTTTCTCTGCTTGTTTTCTAGCTTTCTTCCCTCCTTTGATTTGAAGGATGTTGGCTTTTTTCCTATTTTCTTGTAAAACTTAGTTACTTTGCTTATTGTTATAAGCTAATATAAATTCCATCTTTTTGCCAATTACTTTCAAAGGTAGGAACTATAAACTTTCTATTCATCCCAGATTTCCTTGCTAGGAAAGACTAAACGTGGGTCCTCTTTAATTTGTCTAGATGGATATCTTCTCATTCAGCTGTAGATTCTGACTATATCCTGAATCTTGGATCTGCCTCTCATTTGTGTTGGTACTCTTGCCTTTTGGAAATTGTGCATAGATTTCATGTATTTGGCTTGAAACATGGCTCCCTAGAAAGACTGTGTGTCAACTGACCCCTCTGTCTCCTACCAATTAAGCTTTATGTTTACTTTATCTAATTTGGCCATCATGGAGACAATCAATATCCCTGTCTTAAAGGACACCTTCTTGGCGTGACTTCTCCTCACTCAATATGATAATATGTATAAAATATATAACTAATGAAAACATAATGTACAGCACAGGGAACTCTACTTAATGCACTGTGGTGACCTAAATGGGAAGGAAATCCAAAAAAGAGAGGATATATGTATATGTGTAGCTGATTCATTTTGTTGTACAGTAGAAACTAACACAACATTGTAAAACAACTATACTCCAATAAAAATTAATTTAAAAAAAATGAGAAGCGGATTCAGGTAACTAAAACCATGATGAGCAGGATTCCAAATATATCTATTTCCTGAGTTCTGTTTATAGGAGTTTAGAGTCACTTTTAGGTCTTTGTCTTATACTCTATAATCCTTATTTTACTCAGTTACTTTTTTCAAACTCTGTCATCCAATTTCCCAGGCACTGAACTGTAACAAAACTGAGATATACGAGGCTGTTGCACCTATCATATATTAATAATAGTTAAAATTAATCTAATGCTTATAATGTCAGGAACCATGTTAAGTACTTTACATGACATATTTAGACAGTCAAAATACTATGATTTAAGTAATAATTTTAACATCATTTTATGTATAAGAAAACTTAGACTTCGTGAAAATAAGTTATGCATTTAGCCAGGATGCTACATCAATGCTACCTATTTTAGAGTTAACAATAGGATCATACTTCCATTACTAATTTTTATATAGGCTAGTATAGATTAAACTTATATTGAGCTAACATACAGCCCCCAAACTGTCAATACCTTAAAACAACATTTTCTTCTTAACACATGGCTTCAAGATTCACCCCTGAAAGGAAAGAGGGAACATGGATAGCTTATATTTGCAGTTCTATATTTTGTTCCATAAGTGACATCTGCCATTTTCATCACAACCCATTGGCCAGAGTTAATCAAATAACCCCACCTAAGAGCACTAGAAAGTGTAGTCCTTTGTATGCATGGAAGAGAAGACAACTAGTTATTGGTGACCATTAATAATGTTACTGTAACAGCATTTGTAGAAACCACGGGTGTCTGACTCTAAAGACCATGATCATAAGCACTCAGTTATCCTTTCTTCTCTCAGTTTTAATAAACACATTTAACAAACTATATACTAACTTAAAATAAAACTGTTTAACATACAGAAAAAAGTGAAGAAAGAAAACTAATCACTAATGACTGCTGATATCAAAATATGAAAGTGTTTTCATAACAATTCCATACATAAATCCTAATAAATAGTTAAGAAAATTACCAATGTTGTATTCTGTAGTTTTCACCTATTATTTAGCATTTTTATGAATTCAAGGTTGGTGAGTAGATTATATTAAAAAGTTATTAACTATGCTAGAGATATTTTACTTAACCAATTGGCTAGGTTGGATATTAAAGTTGTTGACGTGCCTTAGTATTATTTAGTAGTACTCCATTAAACATCTCGGCCCCTCAACATTACCTGTAACATAAATTTACAAGTATAGCAATACTCAACTCTGTGATCTGATTTTATATTTTTATATAATTGTTTTGCATTTCCTTTCCTACTTTTCACTTCATTTGTGGCTTCACTCTTTTTTTTTTTTTTTTTTCTTTGTGGTACGCGGGCCTCTCACTGTTGTGGCCTCTCCCGTTGCGGAGCACAGGCTCCGGACGCGCAGGCTCAGCGGCCATGGCTCATGGGCCCAGCCGCTCCGTGGCATGTGGGATCTTCCCGGACCGGGGCACGAACCCGTGTTGCCTGCATTGGCAGGCGGACTCTCAACCACTGCGCCACCAGGGAAGCCCGTGGCTTCACTCTTTTATGCCTGACTAAATTAATCAGAGATTTGTTTAAATTTTTAAAGGAATAAAGTACTTCTAAAAGAAGATATTTTCAGTATCAGTCTGTAATTGCCTAAAAATTAGATTTTAAGAAATAGCATGTTCATCAAAATATCTCCAGGGAATATTTGACTTTCACCAATTCAAAGAAAATTGTTTCCCACCAATTATTGACTTGAATGACTTATTTTCCTATTAGTAGAATCCTATATGGTGTGTCTTTTTTAGTTCTTCCTCCTCTGAATGTTCCCTGGTGATTCTATGATGAGAGAATTATTTTTTCCCTCACTGATTTTAGAGAATGGCTTTTGCTAAAAACTGGCCTTGTATCTGATAGAACCATGGAAACCACAAAACTTTCTAAGAAACAAGTTAAATGAGCTCCTCTGCCTTAGCAGTTTGAATTTCAATACGATACAATCCTATCTCAACAATTCTATAAATTGTATAACTCTTCAGTAGCCCCTCACATATTAGGGAACTGTTTTGATACCAGTGGAGTTCATAGGTTAATTTTTAGTGACAATCTCATAAATTTATACCAAATATATTTTGAACAGTATTAGTGTTGAAATGATGGCACTCAAAGAACACTTTTTAAAAATATTGGATTTGCCATATTATGCTTATGATTGTTTCTGAACAGCATTTGGCCTAGGAACCAAGTATATTCCTGCTATAAAATTTTTCAAGCTGGTTTATTTTTTACTACTATACTTCTTTTACTATATTTGGCATATATATTTGGTTTCTCCTTTCAATGTTGTTCTTGAAATTTTAAAATAAATGATATCCTCTTGCATCTACAGTGTTTCATTTAGAAGGCTGTAATTACATAAACACAATAGTCAGAGGATGTTCTATTTAGCAGAAAATAATTGCTTTATCTTTAACATACCATGGATGCAGAATGGAGGTATAGAAAGAACATTTATACAGAAAAGAAAATGTGAAATGTTCCTTCAAATTAGATGTTGTGATAGCTTCATTTTCAACATGAAGATATTTTATACCTAATAGTGGAGAAAACATGTTTAAAAGTGAAGACGCTTAAAATAATATCTCATATGTTGCCATAAAAAGGAATGATATTTTTATGGACTTAATAAAATCTCAACTTTCAAAAGACTTGTAAAATTTATTCTTAAGCAGGGTCTGTCCTGCAGTTAAACCAAGTATTTAAAAGGATTTTGATAACTTTTTCCTTTGGCTTACACTATAATCAGCTCAACTGAATCATTGTCTTTGTGCCATAGAAAAATGAGAAACTTTGATTCTGTGCATAGCAGAACAAACATAAATAATTAAAGTGATACCCTCTTTTTTTAAAAAATTAATTTTTATTGGCGGATAGCTGATTTACAATGTTACGTTAGTTTCTGCTGTACAGCAAAGTGAATCAGTTATACGTATATATATCCATTCTTTTTTAGATTCTATTCCCATATAGGTCATTATAGAGTATGGTGTAGAGTTGCCTGTGCTATACAGTGGGTTCTTCTTAGTTATCTATCTTAATCCTATATTATAAATTTTTACTTTTTAAAATTGGGTCAAGCATATCTTTATACTCACATGATATCCATAAGTATCAGATAACAATCGCTAACCAAGCAAACACAGCAAAATATCTCATTTAGTCTTTCCAGCTACCTGACCAAGTGTTTACAACTGCCCATTACTTACCCACTTACTTGGTTTGAGCAGATTTTAGTCAAGCTTCTCATCTCCCCACAGAGCCTGAAACTTTGGCTTGCCGCTAAGCTTCAATAAGCACTAAGGTATATAGCAATGCCCTCTTAACAACTCATTCCAAGAACTAGCTGACCAAAGAGAGAAACATCTGCTAATATACCCAGTCATATTTTCTGTTCATCGCCACTATTTACTACCTCCCTAACAAAATTCTGCTGGTCCTACTTACCTCTCACAATAATTAATACATAAATAAGATTTTTTCTTCTGTTTAATTTTGAGATGCTTGCAGGTCTTGTGGTCAGAGATCTCTTCCTATTACAAAAGTTTTTTTCCAAAAGACTCTCCTTACCTAAGTCCAGGTTTGTTTTTATTTGGTATACACAGTGCTGTTGTTGTTATCCTTATTTATATCATCTAGGAAACAGTATATAAAAGAAATATAGTTATTTAGCAAAGACTACATATATATTGTTGATACTAGAATTTTAACATAAGTCTTATTGCATAGCTTCATTTTATACTGCCTCAAATGTGATATATTTATTAGAAGCATTTGTACATTTTAAAACACTAGGCGGAATTTTCAGTTTCTGATCTGTTCACCATACTGCCTGCATTGTTGGAATGGGTCTTGCCAAGCTACTGCTAAGTAGAATTATTAAGCACATATACTCTTTTGGCACTTGGCCACATGTTTTGTCCCCATGATCAAGCGATAGAGACTGCATGCCGCCAGCACATGGTGCCGCAATACTGTTTCCTGGCTGCCTGACAGACCCCTCTGTGATACCTCATCCTCAGTTGGTAGGGTGGTTTGGATCTAGCCCTTCATCTGGATACTCCTGCCATCTCATCCCTCGGAGTCCTGAAGCGTGATCTAATAATCACATGGCAGGAATTGACTAAAATTTAACAGGAGACAATGAGAGCTATAATTCTTAAATCCAAATGAGTGATCCTATGAATTCCATCCTTACTGGATGGAATTTCAGGAATTTGAACAAGTGAGATTTCTTAGAAATGGGGTCTTCAATTTGTTCTGTTCATATCATACCACAGAGAAAAAAATATCAAATTATCCTTGGTCTTTGTTGAGGCATGTATCCCCAAATCCTATCACTTTGCACTTTCATTGTAGGATAAATAAATTAGCGCTGCTCCAATTTTTACCTGTATATAGAACCAACAAAGGTGAATTTCTTCACTTTCCACCTGTGTAATTTTAGGATAACTAATGAACACCATTCCAGTTTCTGATTGTTGTTTAATACATTTACATACAAAACAGACATAGAATAAGTCATAAAAAGTTTTTGTGGAACAGCTCAAAATGTGGTAGGTGATGAAATTGTTTATCAGGCCCATAGCATATGGTTCCCTATAGTGTTATTTCCATGATGTAACCCATATAATTTGTGGGCCTAGCTTTTTTTAGAATAAATGGGAGGTTTGGGCACAAAAGCAGGTACTCTTGTCAGTATTCTGACAACAAAATAAAAAAATTCTGGGATCCTAAGTTTAAGATGTTAACTACGATTATTGTGCCTTGCTACAAATAATAAGAGAGGTTCATATCTACGTTTTATCTGGGATAGAGAAGCAATCATTGATGCATGGCTATGTATAAAGATTAGCAACAGGAAATTACTTCTTCAGGTTATACAGAAAAGAATGTCAAGCATAAGTTTATATTGAAACTGCAATCTAAAAGTTGAATCACGTGCTCAGGAGCATGCCATTGTGTTGTGCTTTTTTCTTTTGAAATATTTTACTGTTGTCCTCCAGAAGTTGTGCATGGCCAATAAACTATGGAATTATAAAGTATCTTCAGTAAGAGTGATGCCAAAATTAATGTAAAGAAACCAACTTAAATGAAGAGAAACGGAGAAAAAAAGAGGGAAATGAAGCATTTGGTGGTAGGATTCCAGCTAATTAATAACTTTTTAGACTCATTTAATTATCTATTTAAACAGGCATTTAACTTTGCTAAATTTAAGATAAATTTAGGATTTAAATTCTATGTTGAAAATTTTTAAAATATCAAATATATAAAAACAATTTATTGTGTCTCAAAGGAAGAACACGCACCTATTACAAATATGTAGATAAAGATATCTATATCTATACCTCTATTTCTATATTTAGGTGTAGTATATATTATTTTATAAGTTAAAAGTAATTTGTGTGTTGTTGAGAATCCAGCTTTGATCATATTATTGTAGGTAATTACTTTTCATTTGTAAAAGTTGTGACTTTATGTTGAATATTGAAAAAATAATATATGGTAGTCCTTTGGTATCTGGAGTGGATTGATTCTAGGACCCACTATGGACACCCAAATCCCTGGATTCTCAAGTCCCATAGATAGCCCTACGTATCCAAGGTTCCACATCTGTGGATTCAAACAACCGTGGATCATACAGTACTGTATTTAATGAAAAAAATCTGCATGTAAGTGGACCCAAGCAGTTCAAACATGTGTTGTTCAAGGGTCAACTGTATATGTTTTATAATTTTATTTTTAATTTTCCTTCCCTATTTTTAGTAACTCTGCCTTCCATAGTTTCCACTTCTCCTTACCCAGCCAATTTGGAAACTATTATTTGACTGTAATTCCAGAATAGAACATATTTATAAAATCATCAAATCCAGCTCTCTAAGCAGAACTAGAATATGATTTTTTACAGTAACCATATAGGTAGTCTATCTTCAAGTTTTCTATGAAACTCCTACTTTGAGTGAGTGATAGTCATTTTAAACATTTTGGAACTAATGCTGGAAGCAGTATGTGATGACTTAGTTGTCCAAGGTCAAATATTTCATCATATTTATAAAATTAGAAAAATTGGAAAACTCAGCATTTATGAAAAGAGAGGCTTTGTGTTAAGAGATTAAATATCTTTTTAATTTGCTATAGATTAGTCTGTGCTCCCTCCAACGCTGCCAATTCTGAGGCCATTAATTAAAGTGTAAGTAGAGGTGAGAGTGTTGGAATTATATACAATTACTTTTATTCTGACAGATTACATTTGAAGTGGGTGGAGAACACATAGGTAGATCTGCACAGGCAGCAGTTAAAAATATTGGCTTGCAGTTCAGGATAGAATTTTCTCTCGTAAATGTTAAATTTGGGAATTGCATATTTGGTCCTAAGGCTTTATTAAATTTCACTGCCATTCTATAGTCTAGGGATAAAACTGCATTGAGGTTTGACAAGGATTCTCCTCTGACTCTAGCGATTTGAAACTCATAAATATACAAATGAAAATATAAATACAGGAGAAATTTTGAAGTCATTAAAATTCTAAAAAGTAGATAATTTGTTAAAATAGTGACTGGGCAGGGAGGGGCTTTATTTAGAATGAATAGTGTGAGCTCATAAATGGGTATTGTTGAAAGCTGCTCTGTGTGTTGTAGTTTGTTAGGCAGCATTAGGACACTGTCCCAGAGAGCTACTAGAAAAGCCCTTTGGTAGAACCTGATTCCAAGGCATTCCAGGGATGGAAACAGGGCCAGTTTGGCTGCGGCGTAGGAGTGTGGGTAAGAATAATAGGAGGAGAAATTGGAGTTATGAGCACAGTGTACAACATCAATAACTGTTAATGGATGAGATTTTCTTGGGAGGTCTGTAGAGTGAAAAAAGGAAAATAAAAGAACAAGAAATGGTAGAGAACAGCATTCTGTTAGGAACAGATAGAAGGGGAATAACCGATGAAGGAACATAAGGACATTTGTTAAAGAAATTTGAAAGGAAAACTTGTAAAGTATCTCAGAGCCAAGGAATCCAAGGGAGGATGATTTAAAGAAAGCCAAAGTGGTCAGTGATATTGAACACCTCACAGACAACAAGTTTGACAATATTAGATTTAGCCATTTGAAGGCAGTTAATTATTAGTTTCAAGTAATTTCCTCTGCTTATCTGTTCCTTTTTGTACCCCAGTGGGGAAGCAGCAAGCAATATACTTCGTCACAAATTTGAAAGTCATGTTTAGAATGGTCTAACTTAAAATGAATGAGATATGCTATCTTCAAGTTTTATTTTTAGAGTTGTGTGTATCGGGAATGTGTGTGCACCTCTGTATGTGTATTTAGAAACATTTCAAAGAGGTAGCAAGAGACCTGCAACTCAGGTAAAACCAGAGGCCTTGAAAGGCATTCTGTTATTACCTACTATATTTTCACTTTTGTGACATTCTATAAAGAGCAAAATATCATGAAAAATATATGATCAGTTTTCTATGGAGAAACAGTACTTAAAACACATCACTGAGACCTGGAAACTTTACCTTTCACATAACATTAAGATAACTCCAGGGAGATTAACTAAATAAGTTGTGTAGTTTATTCTCTTAGTATCTAATTGCAGGATGCTGTTAAATATTTGAAAGTAATAAATCAATCTTTTGACTTTACACAGAGGTTAGAGAAAACACTATACTCGGGTTTTGCCCCTTATACACATAAAGAAACGTCAGGGAATGTATCATTATTTACAGTATCACACAATTGATTAACATACATTGTTGTTGCTTTGTAAAAATACATTGCAAAAAATCTAAAAATTAATTCATTGTTTATTAGTATAATTTTCTCTCTTGTAATTTGCATAGATGTTCCACACAGAGGAACAAAATGACAGGATTCGTTGAAGAATATAGATAATGAACTAGGAAAAGAAGTATATCTTGTGAAAAATACCACCAATTTGAAATCTTGGTAACCATTTAGAATCATTTTTCTTATCACTATTATCTGAGAATATCTGGAACAGTAGGTAATAATTCGAGGGAGGTCTTCTCTGTTTCTCCAGTTTTTCAAGGACATTATGATGTTAGAACTTCAATTCTTTAGTTCAAAAGAATTTTATTTGACTTTCCAGGAAGCTCTTGAATGGCAGGCTTATAAGGATTAAGACACAGAGTTGAATAGCTGAAGTCAAAATAACGACTTTGATATTTCTCTGTGCCTCTTCTATCAAAGCAAAGGGAGAGCTCCTCAACTGAAGGAGAATGAAGGTCAACAGACAGGAGGTGTTTGGCGGCCTTAATTTAACTAGTATGCAAATGATTTAAAACATTCTTTTTATAGTACTTGGGTCAATTACTAAATCTGACATGAAAGGTCTACCTTTCAAGGAAACCAAGCTTAGGGTCCGTATGCAGCCTTATGGAACCAAAAGAGTAGCCAGCACTCAGCATGGAGCTGGATGTTACATAAGTAAGAAAACAGAATTACTCTCCAGCCCTATGGATTTATGGTCTGTGAGGAAATGACTTTCAATGTGGAAATTTTCAAAGTTAAAGTACTGCCACTGCAAGGAATAGTGAAATTGGAGAAAAAAATTCTCTAAGAGTGTTATTTTTGAGGATAGAAAAGTATATTTTGTAATTATAGATGATTTTGTGTTCATACAGAGAACAGACTATTTTGAAAAGTCTCAAAAGAATTTAGAGATTGTCTGTTTGCAGGAAAGCAAATCATTGGCTCTTTATTTTATGAAATACAATAATTCGATTACTACCCAAGAAGCCAGGTGCTTTAGAGAGTCAGTAATATGTAAAATGAATGCAGAGTTTGTAGTCGTACAAACAACTTGGCAAATATAGCTTTGCCACTGGGGAAGAATTCTGGGGCAAGTGACTTCACTTTTCCAAATCTCAGGTTCCTTATTTTTATGGTGGTTTAGTGATAACTTAGTTCATTGGAGTGCTGTCATGATTTATTGACATCATATGTAAGTATCCTGGCACTTTGTAGACATTCAATAATATTTGTTTTCTTTCCTTTTAAAAGAAGTACCTCAGTACGTTGAATTGTATGTATACTTTCCAATCAGAAAATTCTGCTGGATACCGCCATTTTAAACTGTCTTTTCTCTATCTAAAAAAATAGGTAGTAAGAGTATCTGACTGACAGATCATGCTAAGATTTATGATGGTTAAATATGATAATGAATTTTAAAGTTTTTCAAAACCTATATAGGATAAAAGCAATGTGAATTTTTTAATTAAAAATAATGGCATATTTCAGATATAAAAATATGTAAGGCATACCAATTTATAAAATGTAAAGTACCTATGTGCCAATAATTCACCTTCAGAAATTAAAAATAATACTGTAATGAGAACCAGCCACATGGGTATCTTTCCTGTCCCCACACCAATTACTCACAACCCCCTCACCCCTACACAAATAACTACTGGCCTAATTTGATATTCATTGTTACCATGAAATTCTCTATACTGTAGTACATATGCATTTTCCCATAAATGTTATCTCACATGTTTTTAATTTTTGTTAAATGGAACATATTATATTACATGTATTCTTCTATAACGTGATATGTTATATGACGTATTGTGAGCCCCATCCTGTTGATTTGCAGAATTCAAATTCATTTATTTTCAAAGCTTATTATTCCTTTTTGTACATAAGGTGACCTTTATTTTTGCTAAGATTGACGGTCATTTAGTTTATTTTAATTGTTTTATTATTATAAACAATGCTGCTATATATTTTTATTCATATCCAAGTGTACCTGTCAAAGAGGTTCTCTGGAAGATATATCTGGGAATAGATTGCTGGATAATAAATGCCCACATTTTCTACTTTTCTAGACCACACCAAAATGCTTTCTAATTTGTGTTAATTTGAATTTTTAGTCTTCTGCCTTGCAAATAATTAGTTCACATATCTGGCTTTTCCACTTTATAATTTTGTTCTTTATTGTTTATGCTTTACATATCTTAAGATATCTATTCATTCCCCAGGACATAAAACTATTCTTTCTATACTTCTAAAATTTTAAGGTTTGCTTTTCATACTTAAGTTGTTAATCCAGAATATTTATAGGTGTGATGTAAGAGAGGAATGCAGTACTGTTTTTTCTTTTTTATTCAGATTACTGATTAGTTCAAAACCATTTACTGAATAAATCATTATTTTTCCACTGATCTTGCTTGCCACTTCAAACACCAAGTTTCCATATATGCACAGGTTTGCTTAGTGATCTTTATTTTGTTCCAGTAAAATCTTTTTATTTTCTGACACAAATTTCAGTTTAACTTCAATAGGTCTGTAATATGATACCTGGTAGAACAAAATCCTCTGTCTTGTCTTTGTTGGTTTCCTATTGCTGTGTTTAAAAATATCCTCAAATTTAACGGTTTAAGCACCCATTTATTATCTCCAGAGTTTGATAGATTAGAAGTCTGGGCATTTTTGGATTGGGTTGTTTGTTTTTTTTCTTATTAAGCTGCATGAGCTGCTTATAAATTTTGGAGATTAATCCTTTGTCAGTTGCTTTATTTGCAAATATTTTCTCCCATTCTGAGGGTTGTCTTTTGGTCTTGTTTTTGGTTTCCTTTGCTGTGCAAAAGCTTTGAAGCTTCATTAGGTCCCATTTATTTATTTTTTATTTCCATTTCTCTAGGAGGTGGGTCAAAAACACACCATTGTATAGCAATTTTACTCCAATAAAACAAAAAAAAAACTTGGAAAAAAAAAAAGGAAGGGCATGGCATTACTTGATTCTCTTTTCAAGGTCTTTCAAGCTAAAATCCAGATGTAGGCTGGGCTGCCTTCCCATCTGGAGCTTGATTCCTCCTCCATACTCATGGTGTTGTCAGGAATCAATTCCTTGAATTTGTAGGACTCAGGTCCCTGATTCCTTGCTGGCTGTCACATGCCGTTCATTCTCAACTCTTGGAGGGCAGCTGCTTTTCTGTCATGTCTCTCTCCATCTTCAAAAACAGCAATGTATCTCTCTTGGATTAAATCCCTCTCATGCTTTAAATCTCTCCTTCAGGAATTTTACAGTCCATTTTAAGGACTGATTTTAAGGACGTTAAGCCCACTTCAGATAATCTCCCTTTCTCTGAGGCAACTGGGCCATATAACATTATAACATAGCCTAAATACAGGAATGACTAGATAATCACAATCACAAATTGCATGGAATATACATAGGACATGTACATCAGCATGAGGAGTCTTCAAGGACCATCTTAGGATTCTTCCTACCACATTTTCCTAATTCAAGTGTCCCTTGAGTGTCATCCATGTTTTTCATAGAAATTTCAGAATCATCTTATAAAATTTAACAATGATTATTTTCATTGGATTTATATTTAATATATCAATATAGGACAAATCAACCTTTTATGATCTATTACCCCACTTCTAAATGTGACATATGACTTCATGCATTTTAGTATTCATTCATATATTTAATTAGTTATATTATTTTCTCTCTCCTGGTCTTGAACATTTTTTGTTATACTTATTTCTGAGTAATTTATTTCTCTTTTTTATTGAAATTGTGAATGACATTTTATAAAATCACATTTAAAATCATTTTAGTTGGGTTTGAGAATTCAACTACATTATTATGAATTTTATTGAAGTGCAAAATATATATGTGTGTATATATATATATACACACACACACACATATATATATATATACATGCAAAATAAAAAGCATACAGCCCAACAATTTTCAAATAGTGAAGCACTTCTGAAATCAGTGCCAAATCAAGACGTGTAAACAGTAATGGTATCCAGAAAACACCACTAGTTATTATCCCTACCATCTGGCTCCCCACTCCCTGTTTAGACACTACCCTGATATTTTTCTTCTTTTTTTATAATTGAGGTGAAATTCACATAACCTACAATTAAGCAATTAACTCTTTAAAAATATACAAGTAAGTGGAATTTCGTGCATTCAAAATGTTGTGCAAATACTACCTCTCTCTAGTTTAAAATTTTTTCATCATCCCAGAAGAACACCCGGTACTCTTTAAGTAATTTTGTTTTCAGTAATGTTTTGTAGTTTTCCATGTACCAGTCTTTCACCTCCATGGTTAAATTTATTCCAAAATATTTTATTTTTTGGATGCTACTATATTTAGAATTCTTTTATTGCTTTCCTTTTTGGATTTTCCCTGCAGCTGTATAACAACACAACTAATTTTGGTATGTTGATCTTGTACCAAATGATATCATTTGCAAATAAGAGATAATTTCCTTCTTCATTTCCAACTTGAATGCATTTTATGTCTTTTTCTTTTCCAGTCACTCTGGCTAGGGCTTCCAAAACAGTAGTGGTGAAAAATGGTCATCATCCATGCATTATTTCTGATCTTGGGGGAAAAGCTTTCTGCCTTTCATGACTAAGTATGATGTTAGCTTTAATTAATGCTGCTCTGGAAGTTCTATGCCTAGTTTATTTATTCTCATGATGCTATAGCATGTCTTTTAAAGAAAATAATTTCTTAATGTTAAGTGTAGTCCACTTTTCAATGTTTTTCTTTCCCTTTGTTGACATTAATTTCTGTGCCCTAAAATGTAAACCTTTGCATACAATAGGGTTGTGAAGATTGTATCCTGTTTTCTCCTAAAAAATTATATTGCTTTACTTTTCACATTTCAACCCACAATCACATAGAATAAATATATTTTATATATAAATATATAAAAAATAAATATACTTGATATATTAATAAATATATATAGGCATTATATATATATAAATATATATATATAATGGCATTAGATTAAGGTTCTTATTTTTCCATATGTTATCCAATTGACCCAAAGTGATTATTGAAATACCCATCTTTTTAAAAAATTTTTTACTGCACTGCAGTTTTACTTTATAAATAAGAAGACTTTATATGTGTGTGTCTGTCTATGAAATTATTCTATTCAACTTAACTTTTCTTGTTTCTCTGTACCAATGTGACACTGTCTTACTAGAATATCAAAATATGACATGCTATTTGAAATTAAATCTTCCTATTTTTATTCTTTTTCAAAATATCCTTGGCTCTTACTTGCCTTCTGAATTTTCGCATGACTTTTAAAATCAACTTGTCTGTTTCACACACATAGAATAAAATTGCTGGGATTTTTATCTGAATTTAAGTGAATCATTAATTCATGATAAATTTAATTTACTCCTTATCAGTGTTTGCCTTATTGTTGTCATGTATTTCAATTATGTATCCATCTTAAACCCCAAAGACATTACTGTAATTATTTTGATCAGTCATTACCCAGTCAATAGTCATTTATGACTTATCCTTTTCTAAGATTCATTGTTAAATTTCCTTCCTCTAGAGTCAGTTTCACTGCTTGTAACAGTCATTTAAGTATTGCTTTTACTACATAATTATCAGTTGAATTGAAAAGTTTCTGTGTGTCTGAAAACACCTTTAGTTTATTCACTTTTGAACAGTATTTTTACTGGACATAAAATTTGGAATAGACAATGCATTCCTTTCATAATTTTTAAGTTGTTATTCCCTTATATTCTGACTTCCTTTATTTCTGTTGAGAAGTAAATTGTTGTGTTGTATTGCTCCTTTCAAGAGATTATGTCTTATGTTTTTCCTCCAATCTAGTTTATAATTTTTTTCTTGATCTTTTGTTTTCATAAGTCTTATAATAATATTCCTCATGTGGTTTTCATTGCATGAATCTTGCTTAGGTTTCAACAGAGCTTCTTGAATGTGTGGGACTATCTTTCATCAGGGTTGCATAACCTCAACCAGTATCTCTTCAAGTATTGTTTCTGTCTCATTCTTTCTCTCTTCCTCTTGGATGCCAATTGTATGTATGTCAGTCCTATGCAATAACATATGGGTTAAACCTGTTTACTGACTCCTATATTGGTCCAACTTTCTTTTACTCCATTTGTTATTTTCTGTCTCTGTACTCCAGTTTTCATGCCTTCTCTTGGAAACATCTTCCAGTACATTAATACTATTTTCTGGCATATCTGCTCTGCTGTAAAACCTATGACATGAGGTTTGATAGGTTATACTTTTCACTAATACTTACCACAATTCAGTTCTTAATACAATTTTCAATGTAAATTCAATTCACTGTGGAAAAATCTCCAACTTTTCAGCTGTTTTTGAACTTTTTTTCTTTCTGTATTTTAGAACATACTTATAGTCAAAGTCCTAATCATCTAATTTAAATATTTGAAGCACTTATATGCCTGTTTCCATTGTCATTTTTTTTCTTGATGTTCAGCAGTATAATCTTGCTTTTTAGCCTACCTAATAATTTGTATTTAATGACTTACATTGTGTATACAACATATAGGAGCTTCAGATGAGGTTATCTTCCTCTAAAGAGGGTTCACACTTTACTAGGCATAAATAGAGCTGACTGACAGATTTATTCTTGTCAAGAACTCTTATTTGAGGATACATTGTATCTCCCAGTAAGAGTCAGTTCACGTCTCGTTCATTGGTGTCTCTCCAGTGTTTTCATATATTGAACCTATTATATTCTGCAAGTGTCTCTCCCCTCAGGACCATACTGACATCTGGCTATGCCAGAGGCTATGACACTTTGCACCAGATTCTCAGCCTCCTGCTGGCATTTCTGACTCTTTTTCAACAACTGCCTATTTTACTATTTCCTGTAATGCTGGGTTTGGCAAAATCCTCCCTACAGGCCAAATGCACCATCCTTCCTCACTTTCACAAAAGTTTTTGGTGGCTTAAAGGTTAGAATTTTTCTTATATATTATAATGTTGAAAAAAATCAAAGTGAGAAAATGTCTTAGGATATATGAAAATTAAAAGTTCAGAATCCATAAATATAATTTTATTGGAATTCAGACACATTTATTCATTTAAATCTTGCCTAAGGCTTCTTTCTCACTCTACCATCAAAATTGAGTAGTTGAGACAGAGACCATATATGGTGTTTTCTTTGCACTGCTGCTCATGGCATTACAAGTTGTAGCGAGGATGTTATGACATCACAGCATTGTGAGTGCCATCTATGTTGCCTGACTGTGTGAAAAGACATTTTCAAAGATGAAATATGTAAAATCTCTTTACAGATCAGCATTAACAGGTGAACGTCTGCAATCAGTTTTGAAGATAAGGAAAACAGACTTTGAACCCCAGTTGGAAAAATGTCTTCCCCTTAAAAAAGAGTTTCATTCTGGTTTTTAATATATTTGTATTTTTAAAAACCTCTTATTATTACTATTATTATAGTTTAAATTTCATCAATACAATTTTTCGTTATTATTTCTCATGTTATGTAAGTCTCTATATAATATCGTCTGGTTTGCTCATTGGACTACAAAGACTAAAATAATTATTATCTGACTCTTTACAGAAGAATTTGTCAAACTCTGCTCTAACAGGTCCTAAATACTAACTATGGTTTTTCAAGGATGCTAACAATTTCTTCACTGCTTTTCAAAATCTTTCCATGTAGGACTTCAGACTTCTTCTCATTACAGCCCCATTATTCAGAAAATTTCTTGAAGCTCTGAGGGCAAAAATGGAAACAACATACCTGAAACAGGTGTCTGCTTCTGTGAGAACAAATTGATTCTAGGAGGGAAGGGTTCCCATGTAGTAAACTTTCCACCAAGTGGTCAAAGCATAGTTCAGAATTGGTGTCCATTGCTGGGAGGTTGTACATAACTGTGCTTTATGCTGCTGGGCCCAGGAATAGTCTCCATCTCTATCACCTTGGCAATTCCTTTCTGACTCATCTTATCAGTTCTGTGATGGTCAATAAAAATGGCTGGCTGAGGGCAAATGGTCAGAGCATTTTTTTCTACTCAGTTGTTTACTTCATCTTCTATGAGATATTGTTTCTGGTGCGAATTAATATATGGTACAAAATCTTTATACTTTGTCCCTACAATCAAATGTTTGTGCACATGCCTTACCCCAGACCTCCAAGCCTCTGAGAAGCCAGTGAGGCTGTTTATCACTGACCATACCCATACATATTTTTTACTTTTGGCTATGTCTCCTATTCAAAATAATTTAGGGATCTGACTGCATTTCACAACCTCCTCCACAGTAACACTTGTATGAGCCATCTTCATTTCTTGCCTGTATTACTGCACTGGTCATATTGATTTTCCATATCCCTATTTCCACTCTGCAATCTCATACGCATTCAGAGTACTATAAAAGTACTAGTTTTAGTTCCAGACTTTTTAGTTAATTTACACCTCCTACTGCAAAGTAATGTAAAGTGGTGTTTTTGGAATTCTGCCAAAACAGAGTTTAGTGGGGAAAAACTCTTGGGTAATATTCTACACTAAAATTAGATAACCTTCAAAATATCTGAGTTAACATTTGCGTTAATAATATATAAATATATATTATATTTAAATATTTAATTGATCTGGAATTTATTTTGCTTTAAGTTATACATATGGATATAACAATGCTTCTAATTATTAGCTCTTAGTCATAATACCATTTACTTAATTATTAATAACTTTATCAATGGTCGTTTCAGTGTTGAGATCTTACTATAATATTTTGAAGTGTGTTATACAATTGATCACCCATTTTACTAAGAATATGAATTACATAATTATGTCCTATAATAATTAGGTAACTGAATTATCTTAATATTCTCTATTTGATCATAGTTAATTGTTCTATTCTCCTATCATTTTATGTCCAATTGTTAATATTTTTTTTTTAATGAATTGAACGATAACCTTTGTCATGTTATATACCCTTATAAAAACCATTACTTCTTTCTGGTTTTTTGACTCACTCCATTACTCTAATTGCTAATATCTGTACCAACGTCACTTGTGACTTGATTGCAGTGAACTTATATGTATTCAAGTATCTGGTAATTCAAGTCTGTACTTGCTGCTTGTACTTTTAATATTTTAAAAAGCTATTATAAAATCATTATATCCAAATAACATTGCAAAGTCTTTGAGAACTGAACTGTCATTGGAACTATAGCCCACAAAATGTCAGTGTAACTTAATGCCTGAATATAGCCAGGTTAATATTCTGATAAATAGAAAAAAAAATCAATATTCTCTACAGGCTTTATTTTTTAATTTTATTGAGGTATAGTTGATTTACAGTGTGTTAATTTCTGCTGTACAGCAAAGTGACTCAGTTTATATATATATATATATGAAATATCCTTTTTTGTATCTCTTCCATTATGATTTATCACAGGATATTCCACAGACTTTAAATGTCAACATTCTCAAGTCTCATAATATAATACTGAAAACTTCCAAAACACAATTCAAAATATTCAGCATATGTAGATATCCAGGAAAATCTTGATTCACATAAGAGTATACAATCAACAGATGCCCACAATGAGATGGCACACAGATATTACCTGACAAAGACTTTAACTATTCCAATAAACAATTATGAAAACTCTTTAAACAAACAGAAAAATAGAGAGTATCTACAAAGAAACAGAAGATGTAAAAAAGAACCAGATGGAAATTTATAATTAAAAATTATCATAACCAAATTCTACTGAAATAGGTGGCTATAGTGATGGTTCTAAGTTTATCCTAGCCACAGCAATCAGTCAAGAAAAATAAATTAAAGGTATCCAAATTGGAAAGTTAGAGGTAGAACTGTCACTATTTGCAGATGACATGATAGAGAACCCTGAAGTCTCCACCAACATCTGCTAGAACTAATAAATGAATTCAGCCAAGTTGCAGGATACAAGATTAATACACAGAAATCTGTTTTGTTTCTCTACACTAATAATAAAATATCAAAAGGGAAAATTAAAAAGAAAAAAGCAATCCTGTTTAAAATTGCATCGAAAGAAATTAAATACCTAAGAATAAAACTTAACCAAGGAGGTGAAAACCTGTACTCTGAAAACTATAAACATTGATAAAGGAAACTGAAGATGATACAAAGAAATGGAAAGATATCCATTCTCTTGGATTGAAAGAATTAATATTGTTAAAATGGGCATACTACTCATTTCAGCAATCTATAGATTTAATGCAATCCCTATCAAAATACCCAGGACATTTTTCACAGAATTAGAACAATAATCCTAAAATCCATATGAAACCACAAAAGACCCAAAATTGACAATCTTGAGGAAGAAAAACCAAAGCTGGAGGTATAACCCTCCCAGTATACAGACTCTATTACAAAAGTACAGTAATCAAAATAGCATGGTATCAGCACAAAAACAGACACATAGATCATTGGAACAGAATAGAGGGCCCAGAAATAAATCCACACACCTATGGTCAATTAATTTATGACAAAGGAGGCAGGAGTATACAACGGAATAATAGCAGTCTTCAATAAGTGGTGATGGGAAAACTGGACAGCCACAGGCAAAACAATGAGATTAGAACAGCACCTCACACCATATAAACTCAAAATGGTTTAGAGACCTAAATGTCAGAACAGAAACCATAAAACTCCTAGAGGAGAACATAGACAAGACACTCTTTGATGTAAATTGTAGCCATATTTGATTGGATCAGTCCACTAAGGCAAAAGAAACAAGAGCCAAAATAAACAAATAGGACCTAATTAAACATAAACATTTTTGCACAGCAAAGAAAACCATTGACAAAGTGAGAATACAACATATGCAATGGGAGAAAATATTTGCAAACAATACAACCAACAAGGGGTTAATATCCAAAATATACAAACAGCTCATGCAATTCGATATCAAATAAGCAAACAACTCAATACAGAAAGAAAAAGAAATGGGCAGAAGACCTGATAGACGTTTTTCTATGAAGACAGACAGATGGCCAATAGGAACATGAAAAGATGCTCAACGTCACTAATTATTAGATAAATGCAAATCAAAATCACACCAGTCAGAATGGCTATCATCAAAAAAGTCTACAGATAATAAATGCTGGAAAGGGTGTGGAGAAAATAGAACCCTCCTACACCGTATGGGAATGTAAATTGGTGCAGCCACTATGGAAAACAGTATCGTGTTTCCTTAAAAAACTAAATATAGAACTACCATACAATCCAGCAATCCCATTCCTGGGTATATATTCAGAAAAAAACAAAAATTGTAATTTGAAAAGATGCCTGCATCTCAATGTTCATTGCGACACTGTTTACGTAGCCAAGACATGGAAACAACACAAGTGCCCATCAGTAAACAATTGGCTTAAGAAGATGTGGTATATATACACAATGGAATATTACCAAGCCATAAAAGGAATGAAATGTTGCTGTTGCAGCAACATGGATGGACCTAGAGAATATTATACGTAGTGAAGTAAGTCAGACAGAAAAAGACAAATACTATATCACTTTATGTGGAATCTAAAAAATAATACAAATCTATATACAAAACAGAAACAGACTCAGATATAGAAACCAAATTTATGGTTACCAAAGGGGAGAGGGAGGGGAAGACATATTAGGAGTATGGGATTAACAGATACAAACTACTCTATATAAAATAGATAAGAAACAAGGATTGACTGTTAAGCATAGGGAAATATATTCAATAGCTTCTAATAACCTATAATAGAATATAATCAGAAAAAGATAACTGAATCACTGTGCTGTACACCTAAAACTAATGCAGTACTGTAAATCAACTATACTTCAATTTAAAAAAAAAATCAAATGAGACCAAGATATTGAAGTTAGATTGAGAAGTATTTTTTTTTCTCACCATAAAACATGAATGCTCTGAATTAACATGTAATAACTTCTCCAGTTTCTTGTTCTAAGTATAAATTCCTATCCATACAGAAGATATTCTGATTTGGGGATCTAGAGTTGGCCATAAAAATTTGCTATTTAACAACCACGTAGGATGTTTCTGTTGTAGGCTTCTAAGGGCAACACTGCCCTAAATAATTCCCCATCTAAAGATCATTCATGTGTAAATTATATTTTATTGATTTATATTTTCCCTACCTAGTAATTACTCAGGTATTTCAACTCTTCTTCTTTAGAGAATTGTTTCACTCCACTCCCTATGTGTTTCCACACCTGTATTTGTTGTAATTACAAAATTCAGTTATGTGACTTGGACATTTTTTTTCCGAAAAACTGGTGTTACATTTGGAAAACTGCAGTGAGGATTTAAGGATGAAACTGAAGCAAATCACATTTGAGTCTCATAACTCATCTTAGTAAAAGAAATGTCCGCTGTATTCAGTATCTTATCTAATTTATTTTTATGTACTTCTTTTCAAAGTCTCTAAGCAAATACCTGTTGCATGTTAGACTATGAATTAATGAGGAAAATAATGAATTAGGTTTTGAGATTTTTCTAATAAAAGTATTCAGGTCAGAGTCTAGTTTGTTTAAACATGCTTGCCATGCGATTATTATGGATATAAGCTCTATAAGTTTGTGTGCTGGAAAAAAAAATGGGGAGTCTGTGGACTCATTTATGTATTTATGTTTGGCCGAATATACAGTTATTCTGCTTCCGAGTGTCTTGGCTATTGAATCATCAGTATAAGAACTAGCAGTATGTACTTAAAATGCATACGGCCAAGTAATAACCATAGCTATATTTTTCGTGTTTTTATTCTGTGCCACAATTCTGATTCACCATCTTTTTTAATTCTCAAAAATCCTGTAAGAATTTTATAGTGTAGGCAACAGGTGTTCAGGAAAGTTT
Source organism: Orcinus orca (assembly GCF_937001465.1). Classification (NCBI taxonomy): domain Eukaryota; kingdom Metazoa; phylum Chordata; class Mammalia; order Artiodactyla; family Delphinidae; genus Orcinus; species Orcinus orca. The sequence goes on from NC_064575.1 coordinate 63,645,814, forward strand.
TGCAATTTTCCTAAGATCACACAGCTTGTATGAGTTACCATTTAATCATTGATGAGTCTGACTACAAAATTTGTCCTCTTAATGTTGGTGTTATTCTGTTTCATGGATTAGGAGAACAGAATGACTAACTAATCTAAAAAAAGAAAAATACATTTTTCCAAATTATCATGTCATGTTCATAATTACTGTATGTTCATAGGAACAGTATGTTAGCCTAATTTACTGAGATACTTAAACTTTGAGGGAATAATAAACTCCTGTACTCGAAATTCCAAACCCAAGAGCACAAAATAAGTTATCATACAACATGAAATTATATACATGTGTTGAATGAAAAGACTTTCACTAACTCTTAATATAGCCTACTTCAGTTTAAAATTTTTCCTTATATTTTCAAAATACATTGCTCTGTAATACTCATCTTTTAAGATCCCATCATCCAGCATTATAGACGAGAGTATCCCTTCTTGTTTGTGACAGATCTTCAACAACTGAAAACAGGTCCCATTCTATCCTTTCTAGTCCTCCTCTATCTTCCCTTTCCTTTTACATTAGACCTGACTCTGGTCACCTCACTATTTCCATCTGGTAAGCTTTGGCACACAACTCTAATCCATATCCCTCCAATAATAAGCTATTCAGACACAAATTCAATAATCCAAAAATGTTCTGGCTAGGATTGCAATTATGTAGGGGTCCAGATTTTTTTGTAGGTTAGAGTGGAGCACAAACAATAAGTGCCTGTATCAGGCATAGATGCATGCCTTTTAGTATGGATGTGTCACTTGTGTTTAGATACCATTTTTTCTTTGTTGAGAATCAGGGAGACACACTGGAGTCAAGGAATAAGAAAGAAGAGAATTGATTTTATTTTGTTCTCCAGACTTCTACTAAACTTTAGGTTTGTATTTTAGAAAAACAGGTGATTTTTAGGGTCGTTCACCACTTGTCCTGCTAATTAACTAGAAGACCATTGAAACTAAATCAATCATTTTTTTCGTAAATATGATATAGCTATTGGAAAGTTTGTATATGCTTTGTAAAAAAAATAACTGTGGTTGTTTGGGTATAAGATGTCCCTAAATTCTAACTACATCTTTGAAATGGAAACAGGTATTATGATCAGATTTTGATCTGCATTTATATTTAACCTCTGTTCAGGTAATCAAGTGTGTACCCCTGACACCTATTTCTAGAATGCTTGAGTGAAAATAGAAAATCTCCTGTCATCCTTTCCTTCATTCTCTGTGTCCTACACACACACACACACACACACACACACACACACACACAACCTAGAGATGGAATGATTTTCAATATTGGTGCATCCTTTTGTTAGAAAACAAAAACATGGGATGGAAAGAATTACTCTCAAACATGTTCCACTGCCATGACTCTCACAGGTCTAGAATTATTTATTTGGCATAAGGCTTGATGGGTAGGATTATGTTTCAGCTAGCGATTCCTAAAACAGTAAGAGTCTATCCATAGTCTCTCAGTGATCCAATATTAAGAGAGTAGAGGATCTCAGGGTAAATTGCTAGTTATATTACAAATGCATAAATTGGTTACTTTCTGTTTTGCTTTTTTATCCTTCCCATTTTTCCAATAAAATCATCCTCTTTCTTTCACACTTGTTCATTGGCACCCTTGGAAATTTTTTTAAACATTTTAATATGACCTTGCCTAAATAAGATCTCCTCATTCTCATTTTGCTTGGAAGACAGTAGAACTGAGTGTTAAGTGACTTTGGAGTTGAGCTGCTTGGGGTTGAATCTGAGACCTACCAGTGATCTGCTATTTAACTCTGTATACATTATATAATCTCCTTAGGTCTCAATTTATTCATATGTAAAAGAGAAAAACAACATCAACTAGATTGTATGCTTAATAATTAAATATGATATTTCACATGTATAGTATTATCGTAGTACCTGGCACATAAAATGTCCTCAGTTTATAGACTGATAATTTTTTTTTTTTTTTAGTTTGTCTATTTGTCATTTATTTTAATGAAGGGAAAATTAAGTTTTTATTTTTAGGGTGATAAATTTTAAATTACAAGTGTACAATGGTTGCTATCTATTTGACTAACAGGGCCTAATAAATCTTCACATTAAAAATATATGTAATTTTAAGTAATAGCATAAATCAGTAGAGAACAAAACTATATTTGCAGTAAGTCACTGGATAATAAGTACTTCCTATGATAATGTTAATCTCTTTACACTCTGAGGTTCATTAAATATTTTGGAAAAGTATTAAAAGTAGTATATAGTACTTTGTGGCCACCAAAACAATGCATCCAGATATTGTTGGAAGAACTGCTGTCACATTTAATAATATTCTCTATTCAGTCTTACTGTAAGGAGAATAAATTCAGTTTGTATTTCTGATAAAGGATAAACTCTTAAATTCAATTCTCTAAGAAGGACTATCATCTTTCAAATCCTCCTTTCTTTCTGGGAAATTCAGCTAGAAACTCCCTGGTAATTAATTGTAAAAGCCAGAATAAATTTTTGGGGTTTATTTATTTTTTACTTTTTGCTTTTTAATATTTTTAACTTGAAAATGCTTGAGTACAAAAGCATTTAAAACTCCACAGTACTTTAAAAAGTTAGTAATTAACTTGCATTAATAAAGTCTTCCTCCTATTATTCTTGGTAGGGATCAGCAGACCTTTTCTGCCAAGGGCCAGATAATAAAACATCTCAGTTTTGTGGGCCATAAGGTCTCTGTAAATACTACTTAATTCTGCCTTGGTAGTGTGGAAGCAGTCTGCCTTGGTAGTACGTACACATGGAGGATATTCATATGGTTTGTTCCCAGCCATATCCTCAGTGCTTAGAACAGTCCATATTGTTGTCCATATTGGCAAATAAAATAATGAATATATAATTACACAATATTTTTCTAATCCAGTGACAGATCTAATATCTACATACCTATGACCAAACAAACATCAGATGAAAGACACTTATAAAATAAATTGCAAAGAATTAGAGGTCTGGAAGGGAACATTTTTGTTTAGCACCATCCTTTCATTTTACCACCAAGAAAACCTAGAGAGACCTGGAGAGATTTGACCAATGTACAAAAAAGTGAGTAGACTATACCAATCTATACATTTTCTACTCGTATACAGTGGCCATCCTAGAATTTGGGATCACTGAAAATTTTCTTTTTGTCTCCCACTGAATTTCTTTTTTTTTAATGACTTAGTTGCCAATGTTTAACATTAGCATATTTCTCGTAAGAGTCTAAATATCAGCTTCTCTTGAAAAATTGGAACATTTTCAACACAAGATCCATGTTTCCATTTGGCAATAATTTCCACTGCTTAGATGGGACATGTGTTCTCAAATCTGCTTCCCTCTTTTTTTTTAACCATATCTTCTTGGTCCTTTTGGATATCTGATTTGGTAACTTGGAATTCATCTTTTATTTTGATATTTTGTTTCGTGTATGTATTCATAAAATTGTTGATTCTGGTAATTATGGCATAATAATGGACGGAGGAAAAAACAAACTAGCATTATGGAAAGGAAATTTAAATGCCACTATGATTCAAAATCACTGCCCCATGCATTTTACTAATTAAATATTCATACACTTCTACTTAAATGTACTTTTTAGAATTTCTATCTCCAACTGAAATTCTACCTCAAGAAGTCACTTAAAAATAAAAAAAGTCACTTAGGGAAATAATCCCTCAGTCATTGTTTTTATTTTAAATTACCTTAATAAAATCATATTTTTATTACCTGCAAGAGGCAGCTTAATTAATTAAAAGAAATCTTGATTGAGAAATAATAACAACTATTAACAAAATAATTATTATTATTTTGAGATATCATGAAGGAAGCTAAAGCTAGGTTAACTGTGTGGGTGTCGATTTGATAGTCAAAGAGAAGTCCATGTTTATATACAGAGTTTCAGTATAGTTAAAAGAGGGGTATTAGGAAGTGAGGGAGATATTTATGTTAAATTTAACCTAACCGTGCTGAATTAATCTTGCCTGACACAGGACTGCATTTCTGTTACAAGTGCTATAAGTAGAATTCTAAGAAAAACAAGTCTCATATTTTCATGAGTATCTAAATTTCTTATATAAATCTTATCCACTATTTAATTTTTGGTAGTATCAGCAATGTGCACAGGCTGTTTGATTCTTGTTTCTAACTTAGACCATTGTATGTATTTGTAGTGAAAATGTGAGTTGAAGACAATCCAAATCATTAGGTTATTTTCCTCTGTTTTAATGATATACTAAATAAATTTTTCTGGTTCTTTTATTTTTCTTTATTGCCTACACAGCCTCCCACATGGCCAAATTTCTTTCTTGATTGAATGTTGGTGACTGAACATGTAGGTGCTTACTAAAATAAATGTGCTAATGGGACTTATGGGCGCAGCTTTTTTCCAGCTAATTTAGCATTTTTCCTTTAATGTCTGCATAATATTCTGAGTTCCTAAATAGTATAGCTGGCATTGATAATTACCAGTTTTGTGGGACTACGTTCCCAGTTCTAATACTTGTGTTATCATCTGTCTTGCAGGATGATTTCTTTCCCCTTTGTGTTAGGATGATTCAGTAATGACATTCTTATTCAAGCCATTGCTGCTTAAAGTCTGAACTATTATTTTTCATATTCTTCTCTCTGTACCTTTCTTTTTTCTGAGAGGAAATCACCTACCTTAGGGCATAACAGACTTCTTTTAGAGGAAACATTTCTTTCAGCTGCAGGAGGCAGACATAGACATCATGATGGCATAATGCATTTCACCTGAAGAGAGATGGTAGTTTCCAGTTTTTCTAAAAATTGTTTACATCAACACAACATTATCATTGCAATACTACATTACATTGTTGTTTATGTTATTTCTGAAATCACGGGGACTACATTTTGGAAAATATCAATAAATTTCAGTTATGAAAATTGTCCTGTGTTTCCCATATCCCATCTTCAGTGTGAAAATGTGGTTACTCACTCTGGGCTTGCTCCAGCACTGGAGAAAATGTACTGTGTTTTGTCCGGGAAAAGAATGCATTTATGTGAGATGGCTCAAATGATCATTACCTCCAGACTATTGTGCATTATGTTTTTCTTGCTGCTCTGTTTTGTCCAATTTTTTAAAAGAATTTATTTATTTATTTTTGGCTGCATTGGGTCTTCGTTGCTGTGTGCGGGCTTTCTCTAGTTGTAGCGAGCAGGGGCTACTCTTCGTTGTGGTGCGCGGGCTTCTCACTGCGGTGGCTTCTCTTGTTGCGGAGCATAGGCTCTAGGCGCGTGGGCTTCAGTAGTTCTGGCTCGCAGGCTCTAGAGCGCAGGCTCAGTAGCTGTGGCGCACGGGCTTAGTTGCTCCGTGGCATGTGGGATCTTCCCGGACCAGCGCTTGAACCCGTGTCCCTGCACTGGTAGGTGGATTCTTAACCACTGCGCCACCAGCGAAGCCCTTTTCCAATTTTTTAAGTTTTTGAATTTGATATTAGATATTTGCGTCAAAACTTAATAATTTGAGCTGGAAATACTAGGAACAAGTTGTTTCGCTGTGTAGCGGTATTGTGGAGCCCGCCTATACGATTGTTTGAAATGCAGAATGGGATGGCAAGACAGAGATAAGACTTATGCTACATAAGGCCCTGGTTGCCTTTCTACTCTCACAGAATTCTCTTTTGCGCTCTCAGTTGATAGTTAAGCAAAAGGACTCTGACTTCAGGTATATGTTTCTGATTTAATTATTATAAAACTATATTTACTAAAGACATAGGGAATTATATAGCAGAGAGCAAATTTGGACTCACTGAAAAACCCTGATTGAGACTAAAAAGAAAAAGAAAACCTGAAGCATTTGTAAAATACTTATGTTCTTATTCATTCATTCATTCACTCATTTGCTCATTTGTCTATTACACAAATATATATTGAGTGTTAAAGAGGCTGTAGAACCAGAATGCTAGGGTTCAAATCCCATGTTTGCCACTTTCTAGCCATTTAAACTTGGGAAAGTTAAATTCTTTGTAGTGGGTGGGACTTCTAAATCATAGGTCTTCTTAAGAACTCTCAAATACGATGTAAGAATATATTTGTTATACATACAAAGAATTACCAATCAGTGAATATTTGTCACCATTAGTAATTTTATTACATGCCAGGCACTATGGGTACACAAATGGAAATAACAAAATATTTGGTGTCAAGTAGAACTCGACAGAGATGCAAATTATGGAGTTAGAGGGTATAAGTGAAATCAATCTAAATATGTTGTGATGGATATAAATAGGTATAGCTGATATACATCAAAGATATGCATAAAATGATAGGCACATAATATGCTAAAGAAGTTGGAAAATAAACTTACTTTATTGCGAAGGCCTGAGAAAATTTCAGATAAAGCTTGAGCATTTAGAAATCACTAGTGAACGAGAAGGGAAGGGTATTTGAGGTAGAAGGAGTAGCATATGTCAGTCTCTTGAGGTAACAGCATAGAATCAAGGGCAGCTAGAGGATACGTCTGACTGGAAACAAAGTGGGCTGAGATGGGACAGGAAAGAAATGAAGACATAAGGTTGCTGCAGGTATGCAAAGGATGGTTAATTGATAGCCTTAAAAGATTTTAAGCGGGCCAATGATATAATTTAGTTTCTTCTTAGGAAATAGTGGTGGTACCTCTACTGGATGTGGATGTAAAAAGACAAGTGGTAAATAGACCACCGGGATGGATTTTGCAGTGACATGTGAGAAAAGTTGCTGACCTGTACTAAAGAAAGTAGTGAGAAGAGGGAATAAATAGATGTGTTTTGGGGGGCTTCTCTGGTGGTGCAGTGGTTAAGAATCTGCCTGCCAGTGCAGGGGACATGGGTTCGAGCCTTGGACTGGGATGATCCCACATGCCGCAGAGCAACTAAGCCCGTGTGCCACAACTACTGAGCCTGCACACTAGAGCCCATGCTCCACAACAAGAGAAGCCACCGCAATGAGAAGCCCCTGCACTGAAACGAAGAGTAGACCCTGCTCTTCGCAACTAGAGAAAGCCCGCGCGCAGCAACGAAGACCCAACACAGCCAAAAATAAATAAATTTAAAAAATAGATGTATTTTTATGAAATAGAATCTAATGCAAATACCACCTAGTGAGATGAGGATGAACTGAGTTGGAAATGATAAACAGAGGTATGGTCTGACACTCCCAAGAAAACATTTTTTATGAGTAAAATGATAAATATGCTTTTTGTTAGATTGAATGTCAGTTGCTTGGTCTTTTAGATATTTAGATACATATTTAGATACACACAGGTGTGCGCACACACACACACCATTGGTCAAAGAAGGCTGGATCAGAGAATCATTCTGGGAGAATTATCTTAAAACGGTAATCATGGATGTGGATGAGATTATATAGGTATGCAGGAAGGACACAGAATAGCCAGGGAGGTATACAGAATCCAGAAGAGAGAGGTGATACAATAGCAAAGAGAAAGATTAGGAAATGAGTGATAAAAACTAGGCATTGATAGAAATTCTTAAAAGTGCCCCTTCTCCTAGGAAATTAGAAAAGCAGTGGTGACATTGCAAGAATAGTCTCATTGACAGGCTGCTGAGAGACCCAGACTGCAGTGCATACAGTGGAAATTTTCTGTTCTTGCCAAATAATATTTAATCTTATATGTTAACTGTTTCAAACAGCATGTGTGGTTTGGTCCTCTTTCTGTTAAAATATTTATTTACTTATGTACATACGTAGGAATATACGATTTTTATGTGTGAATGTTAAGAATTCCTATTTTTGGTGGTTCTATAATTATTCATCATTTTCTTCTTTGAGCTTTTCTGAGGTTTTTTTTTTTTTTAAACAATGCACATAATTTTTTTTTAAAGAAATTAGGCAGTATTATGTAAAGACTAGCTATTAAAAAGGAGAGGAAAAAGTAGAAGTAAAGGTACATCTAGAGTTCAAGGAGTTTTGCATATAAAAGATGATGGAAATATAATTATGTTTACATTCTGAAAACAAGGAGTCAGTGGGGAGAGAAGGCTGAATATGTAAGAAGAAGGGACTGTCATGGAGAGAGGCTCCCTGGAGAAGAGAGAACAGGAGACACGGACAGGATGATAACATGGAAACAAGGCCTGCCATGGAGAGGAAGACATTTAATCCTTATAAGTAATAGGAAGAGATTCAGCATAGATGTGGGCTGAAGACACTGATGCTGATGGAGATATAGCCTATCTACCACTGTGAAAACTGATTAAGTTTACCTATATTAAGTGTTGGTAAAACTTATTTTAAATAGTTTTGGTTTAGTTATTATGTAAGGGCCAGGTGTATAGCTAATATTTGACTCTGGCTAGGTATAAAACAGTATGGAATAGTAGAGATAATTATTATAATTTATTTCAAAAATCAACTGTATATGAACCCAGGAAAAATTAAATTCACACAGATATGGGGTTGACTGCAGCTGAAAGGTCTCCACTTCCCAATCTATTAAAAAACTGCTAAATTAATGGAATATATTTAAATAAAACTTCAGGTAATGTTACTTATACCATGTATATAAACATCACTTAATAGAAATATGACTACTCCAGATTCCTTCACTTACATTCATGTGGATTAAGTTCCCTAATAGAAAAAATATATTGTCTTCTATTTTCTTAAATAGTTTCACTTTGACAGCTTTCTGAATAAAAATTCATGAATATAAATCCATTGATCCTTTTCAAATTATACATGATTTTTTGCATAGTGAGTTTTTTTTTTCTGTGCTGGCTTTCAGCTAAATAAGATTTCAGACAGGAAGAATGAGAAAACCAACACAAATTACAACAGAATTCATCCTGAACAAAATGAAGTGGGATGTAAAATATAAAACAAATATCTAAAAATGAGATTTGGGGAATTGCATGAGATTTTTACATTGTTCATATTACATTTTTATAATATTAGAATAAGTTTTTCTCTACCTTTATGTTTTGAAGCAAAGATTGTGCGTTATAATGTTTTACAGGGAGTATGATGTAAGCTTGCAGATATCAGAACATTGAAAGGAAGCGATTTTGCCAACTCTATTTATGTTATTACCTTCTAGAGGGAAAGAATTGGCCAAGTATTTTCTCAATTTTCCATCATATTAAGAAACTGTAAAACTTTTAAATTTGCTATCCAGTTCACAGGCACAGTGTGTAATTACCTACAATCATTCTTATCTGGGGGTTGGGTGGGAAACAAGATGAACCCATAAATAGGGTTAGATTAGTTTTAAACAGTTTGAGATTTCTGCCTGGGAAATTAGGAAAACAGTGCTTTAAAATAGTGTTTTGAATGTCTTATAAGAGACCATGGATAATGTTTATATATTTCACGAATGAATTTTTAATTAGCTATTATTTCAGTATTTTGCCTGAAAAGAGCATTTTTTCCCTTACATTTATTCTCTGAGATGAGATAGTCACAAACTTCCAAATAGTTTGTGATAATAACTGGCCATTTACTCTCCACTATATTAACACCAAATTCTGGAAATAGAAAGCATTTTATATGAAATCATTTTTCCTTATAGATTTCTTAATGAAATTGTATGCTATTAACAAGGCAGTATTTTCTTTTATATTCTCTAATAACAAAGAGGATGCCTGAAATAGCAAATAATAGCTTTGATCCAATTTGTAGGCAATTCTGTATACTATCTGTAAATCAAACACTTAGAATGATAGTAATTGACATACCAAAATGTTTATTTTGTATTTATGAATACTATTATTGTTATTACATCTTAGTTTGGTAAAGTACATGGAAGAACAATATTTTATTAAAGAATTTATCAAAAGTTTTGTAAGCTGTAAAACACTCAATATAGATTACTTTATTAATTTTACTTATTATAATTTTAACTAATATTAGTTTTACCTCTGCTACTACTATTACTATTTTTATTTGTGCATGTTTTAGTTGGTTCCAAATGTTCAAAATCCATTGGGTAACAAGTTACTATGTCAGCATTTTAATTATTAATTAAATTCAAACCGTTCTTTAGCACAGCTTACTTTGAGAATTAACATCAGAAGACTGCATAGTTATATGTTGCAGTTATAACTTACCTTCATTGCTAACAAATTGAATTGGAAAACATTTATTTATTTAACAGAGGTTTTTACATTGCAAGGAAATGATTGATATATATGTGCAATTAGGAAAATACAATTACAGTTTGCTTGGAAAAAATCTCGGGAGCATTAATAAATACAGCCTCAAAGTATTATCCCTAATTTCAAGAAACATTCAAATAGCAAATGTAATGTTCATTACAAACAATACCCAAATTATTGATATTTACTATATTTTAAGTAGTTAGCTAAGTAAACAATTATGTTAATTATCTAATTGAACCTCCATCATGCCAGTAAGAAATAGGTAATATTGCCATCTTCCACATGAAAATACTGAGATGTTCTCAAGTTCACAGAGCCAGAAAGTGCTGGTTCTAGTATTTGAACTCTGCTGTCTTCTTACCCACTATGTTATACTGTCAAAGAGTCATTCTTTTCTCTCATATGTTAAACATTATGTCCAGTTATTGGGTGAAGGTGAAATTTCTCCTCCATCTACTCCTTTGGGATTGTGTTTATACAATTATATTTGTTTCCACTAATCTCTTAGCAGTTGCTTCTTTTTAGACATCAGCATGTAGCTTTTGCATCTTTAATTCTAATTCATCACATTTTAACATAGTTGTCTTTCAGAAATAGCAGGTAAATTTGAAGCGAGGATAATACCTCATGATATGTGAATATATATATTGTATTATATATATAAATATTCACATAAAACTTCTGCATGGTTTTTTTGTCGTTATTGTTGTTCTCGAACTACCATTTGAGTTTGACAGCATTTCAATTGTTTTTAAGCTTCCCTGGAGGCAGGTCAAACATCAGCATCTAATTTATCTCTACGAGTGTGAAATTGTGAACTTTGGGATTTATGCCCTTAGTTTGTTTGCCTTTATAAAATGTAATTGTTCATTCATTGCATAATAAATGCTTAGCAGTGCTTGTAATGCTATAGAAAAAAACATGGCAAATGAATTGGGAAAATTTTATAAGTATAACAAAATTTATTTTTCCACTGAGTTCCAGATTAAGAGTTTACCAAGTTAAAATTTTAGAAATCAATGGAACAGACAAATAGAGTTGATTTGAAGAGCCTGCTGAATTAAATTCAGCATGGGGCATGGGATGTTAAAGGATGACATGAGAGAATCAACAAGATGTCTATGTTTCAAGAGTTGAGGCGTTGTGGGAGCCATCTAGATAGAGTATCAGCAGTGGGTTAGCAGAAAAATAGTCCAAGTTGTGCCAGGGAGAATGCAGTAATAAAGCTAAGAGTAGCAAATGAAGATCAGTATCACAGGAAACTTCTGAGGTATGGGGATAATAGTAACAAAGTAATTAGGACAATGCATTTTGCTAAATAATGTGTCTTTGTTTTGACTGAATCATTTAACAGTCCAGGTAAGCACTGCCTAGGAGGCATCTTTAATAAAGGCAATAAGTGACACTTCACAGACAGCCTGGTAAAGAAGCAGCACATTGTGAATATTTATGTACATTTTTTGCTCATCAATGAGGTTTTGTCATTTACAATCAGATAGTAAAATAATCCTATCTAGATTTTTTTGGTTTTAATTCATCATTTTAATAAAAATAATGTTTAATTTTAACTAGGAAGAAATGTTATATTAAAGTGTGTGGTTACATGAGAGCTCTCATCTAATTTATATATGGATACAAGTTCATAACTTATGTATATAGGTTGAATCATTTAAAATATGTTCTTATATTTTTTAAATCCAAAAACAAAAAGAAAGAACAATGTCAGAAGAAATAAACTTCCCTGAGTTTGTTAAGAACCTGACAAAGGTAATCTTACTTTTATTTGTGGAGTCCCCTAGTAGAAAACAAATAGACGTTAATTAACACTTGGTATGTGTCCATTTACAGGTATATATTGTCATATATACTAAAAATATTCCTTATATAAAACTACATGTTCAAAAATACACCAAACTTCTTAATTCCACAAATACCCAATTTAGAATAAATGATTATAAGGCAGAAAATGGCTTTACTGTTCCTTTGGTCAGATCTCAATTCTAAAATTGAAAAATCTGTGTCCCCAAAATGTGAAGTAACTTGCTGTGAATTCTAATCCAAGGATCTTCTCACAGTATCCTTATCTCTATTACAGAAGACTTTAGAATAGCTTTAATGATACCCTTGTGAGTGTCCCTCATCTAAATATTTTAACTGCTTTAGTTAAGTAGTACACAATATTTTGGGGTGATGATTCTCTTCAGTGGCCATTGTTATTTAGAGAATAAGCTTAGATACTTTCTACTGGAAAGAAGCAAATAATAAAAATCAACTAGGTTTCTGTTGTTTTAACTTTCTCATCTGGTCTGGGATCTGAGCTGCCTTTTTTTTTGGTCCAAACTGCCCTTCTCCTCCACCACAAAAATGGATCTGTGGGAACTTTTAGGAAACAGAGATTAACGCTGGGACAGATAAAACTTGTCTTTTCAGTGGGATTCCGATATCTAAAGGATGGTTTAGTCTTGACTCTGCTTGAGGGCAGTTGATGCATGTGGAGAGAGTTTTCATGATGATAAAGAAAGATAGGGATAGGGATAGACAGTAAAACAGAGAGCTTTTGACAATTTTGAAACTCCTGATTCAGAATACCTGACACCAATTCTGCTCTTTGGACAACCTGGTTGGTCTATTAATAATACACCAAATGTTTGTGAGCACCTATCATGTGACAGGCGTAATCAAAACACTGGGGAAACAGCAATGAACCAAAAAAGTCTTATGGACTCACATTCTAAGTGGGAAAGCCATAAACACTACCATGGAAGATTACAACAGCACCATGTTGAATAAAGTATGGAAAGTGAATTGGAAATGCTGATAGTGGGACTGGGTAGAGTTTTGAACAGGGTCAGCAGGGAAGGCCGAATTGAATAGGTTATTATTTGACGTATAAGTCAAACATTTTGATGGGGCTAGACATGTGGAGAGTAAACATCAGTTAGTGTGTCTGCAGCACAATGAGATAGGTGGGTAGGAACTTTATCAATTGTTTGCCACTTATCACAATTACCTAAACTCCATGAGGCCATATGTTTTATTTCTGTGGTTCACTCCTATATTCCCAATCACCAGAATAATGCTTAGCACACGGTTAACACTCGATAAATCTTTATTAAGTGTATTAACCTAAAACAGTAAAACAGCCAGTTATTTTACCAGCAAAACTGGTTTATTCAGGAGCAGCAAAGTACCATCTGGGACATGCAACTATGGCAGACCAGAGTCCAGTAAAGCAAAGGAGAAAAACTCTTTTATAGAGAAGATGGGAAGTTGGGAGGGCTGCTATAAACAACACATCCATTGGAGGAAACCGAAAGTTTGAAGTATGGTGGCTTTTCATTGGCTGAGTTATGACACTTGCTCCTTGGCTGAGCTGTTGCGAGGCAAGGAGAAAATCTTTTTTGCTCCTGCTGGAGATAGTATAAAGGAGGGTCACTTCCTGCCAGAGATGCAGCCTCTTTCTGTTGGGATCTGCATTGATGTTGAGTGGAACCTGCACGAGAGCACCCCCTTCTGGCCTCTTGACTCCACTTTAGTCAGGTTTTCTTCTATTTTCACAAGTGAGTATGTGAATGATCACTGTGTTGAGATAGCCTGTTGCCAAATTGCTGTCACACACAACACCCACACACGATGATCTTATCTGACAATGAAGACCGGTAAAGGCAGGGAGAACTGAGAAATTGGAAAGTAGTTCTAGATCTAGGTATATTTTAGAACAACTTAATCTCTTGGACCTTCTTGTTATTATAAACACATGAATTACTTTTAGTTTTCTTCTCTAACCAATTCAGGTTAGATTTCTGTCGCATGCTGTTAAATGAGTCCTGAATAAAATGGGATATATTCGTTCTTGAAAATGTCACTTTCCTTTTAGTTGGACATTAGCAGTTTACAAGGTATTTTAGAAACCTGGTAAGTCCTTAAATTCATAATTTCCCAACTGTATTTTTTCAGAGAAAAACTTTTTACAGACATAACTAGAGAGATAGAACTCACTTGCCTTAGCTAATAAAAACTGTTTCAGTAAGTTAAAAATATATATCTTTTTGATATCTAGAATTTCCATAAACATTATTGTTAAGAGACAGATTGACAAATTTTCCTTGTTCTTTTTCTTTCTGGAAGTCACAGGTGTGACATGAATATAAGACTCCAGTGACAGAAGTTCTGCTATTATAACTATGATAGTTTTCAATGGGACCATTAGGAATTTTAAATTTTTGGCAGGAAAATTGGAAAAAAAAATACTTAGCAGAAAAAGACTTCCAGTTCTCTCAGTTATAGCAAATGTTTACATCAAGCTATATCAGGCATATAAAATTGATTATTTTTAAAGTAGTGGAACATATCAAATTTTTGAAATTTAAATTAGCTAATGCATATTTTTATTTTCGCAATAAAGTTCAAATTCCTTGATAACTCAGAATGCCCTTTATTTTCTTAGAAATGTAAATTGAATGTTTCAATCAACAATGAAAATTTTATGGAAATAATTTACAATAATATTTTTCCAGATTATGACAGCCTTATATAATTTAGCAAAAAAAGACGTATTACTGCACACTTACCAGTATTTGAATACCAATAATGACAAGGTAGCTCTTTAAAACAGTAAAGATAGTGTAACTAAATGTTGAATCAGGTGTAAAGATAGTGACTCAAACATGATAGATTAGGTAGAATTGGAGAAAAACGTTTAGAGAGTCTATGGCAAAATATAGTAATGACCAAAGAAGGACACTGATTTAAGATAGAATAACAATAAACCAGCCTAAGAATTGATAAAAACTAAGCCTAAGAATTGAAAACGTGGAAGGCCAGCAAACTGTAGGTGTTAGAAAATCAAGACAGCTAATCATCTCACTAAGTATGAATACTTATAATTTATACTACCTAGGAAAATACACCGCCCTTGTAATATAACATTCACAACTTCAATATGCAGCTGTGCTCCTACCCACAGGCTAGTTTTCCCCCCAGAGAGAGTGTAGTTATAGGTCTTTCAAGATTAAGTTCTTACTTCGAAATCTAGAGGCTCTAATTATCTCAGACATGGGGAAAATCTTCCATTGTCCACTTCTCTTGATTTAAGTTCTAGGAAATTGTGACTCATTAAAAGTACATTGTTTCTCCTTTTATTTACCTTGTAACTTTGTGCCTTGCTGAAATACTTGCTATGTGGTATATACTATGCTTTACTCTTCTATTATGTATTTTATTAATTTCCCTGAACAGCCAAATGTTGAGAACAGGGAGAGCGTGACCTCTGAATTCTAGTGGCTTATGCTGTTATAAGACCAAATATACAGGATAGAGGAGAATGTTGTTCAGGTTTTTATTTAAATTCAGCCAGAGAATAAAGACACATTGGCCTAGGGTCTGTCCACTCCTCAAACACACCCATCTCCCTTCAAGGGATCGGACTGCAGTGAGTAGGTGCCTATAGTAAGTAAGTAGCTTTTAGCTACTATACTTTCAGATCCACAATGCCATTTCCTCTAAGGCCATACTTCCTTTAGGATCCTCCCTTCTGCCTTTTTTGAGGCTTCTCTCACGGGGAAACTTTGCTCAGTGACTCTTTATCAGTCTGGTGAAGACTTTCTCAGAAATCTCCTGGGAACATTCTTCTTAACCAATTCTTCTTTCTCTCTTTTCACAGATGTCAAACCTGCATTATGGTCTGTAGCCTTTCTTCAGCTGTGATCTGCGCTCTCTCTCTCTCTCATTATCCTTTGTAGCCATTGTATTTCAAAGAATCTCTTAAAAGTCTATTTCCTTTTGACATCTGCCTCTCTGGGAACCAAACTGTCACAGGGAAACAAGCTCAGTTCTCATCAGAAACAATAGAAAATACAAGAAAATTAAATGATATCTGTGAAGTGCTAAAATCTAACAAATCAATTTAGAATACAATATCCAGTGAAATATTATTTAAAAATTAAAATGTATGGGCTTTTACAGATTAAAAACAAAACATACTACCAGAAACTGAGAAACCAGCAGAATTACTCAAGAAGAAATCCTAAAGCAATAGCCCTTAGATAGAAGGAAAATGATACTAAATGGAAGCTCAAATGTACAAGGGCTGAAAAGTATCATAAGCTATATATATGTTAAGTAGTACTAAAAATACTTTAAAATATTGTTTCATCTGAATTTCATTAAAAGAGTAAATATTTTTAAAAGCACAGAAATCAGTGAAATAAAAAACACACTAGAAATAGAAAATATTAAAAATACAGGTTCTTTGAAAAATTAATAAAATTGTTAAATCCCTAGCAAATCTAATCAAGAGAAAGCAATGACAAATATCAGCAATGACAAACGGATATTAATACAGATTATATGAATATTAAAATGATAAGGGTGCATTATTATCTAATGTCTACTAATAAACTTGAAGATTCACATGAAATAGACAAATTATTTGAAAACAAAAGTTACAAAACTTGCAAAAGAAAATAGAAAATCTGAATAGCCGTATATATATATATATATATATATATATATATATAATTGAACTATAGTTGATTTACAGTGTTGCATTAGTTTCTGGTGTGCAACAAAGAGGTTCAGTTACACATGTATACATATATATTGTTTATCAGGTTCTTTTCCATTATAGTTTATTACAAGATATTGAATGTAGTTCCCTGTGCTATACAGTAGGACCTTGTTGCTTATCTGTTTTACATATAGCAGTTTGTATCTTCTAATCCCAAACTCCTAGCTTATCCTTCCCCCTCTTTCTCCTTCAGTAACTACAAGTTTGTTTTCTATGTCTGTGAGTCTGTTTCTGTTCTGTAAATAAGTTCATTTGTATCATTTTTTTAGATTCCTCATAAAAGTGATATCATATGATATTTTTCTTTCCCTGTCTGACTTACTTCACTTAGTATGATAATGTCGAGGTCCAACCATGTTGCTGCAAATGGCATTATTTCATTTTATTTATGGCTGAATATAATATTCCACTGTATAAATGTATCACATCTTCTTTATCCTTTCATCTGTTAATGGACACTTTGGTTGTTTCCATATCTTGGCTATTGTGAGTAGTGCTGCTATGAACATTGGGGTGTATGTATCTTTTCGAATTGGAGTTTTCATCTCTTCCAGATGTATGCCCAGGAATGGGATTGCTGGATCATGTAGTGACTCTATTTTTAGTTTTTTAAAGAACCTCCATACTGTTCTCCATGGTAGCTGTAATAATTTACATTCCTACCAACAGTGTAGGAGGGTTCTATTTTCTCCACACCCTCTCCAGCATTTATTGTTTGTAGACATTTTGATGGTGGCCATTCTGACCAGTGTGAGGTGATACCTCATTGTAGTTTTGATTTTCATTTCTCTAATAATTTGCATTACTGAGCATCTTTTCATGTGCCTATTGGCCATTTGTACGTCTTCTGTAGAGAAATGTCTGTTGAAGTCTTCTGCCTATTTTTTGATTGGGTTGCTTGCTTTTTTGTTACTGAGTTGTATGAGTTGTATATTTTGGAAATTAAGCCCTTGTCGGTTGCATTATTTGCATATATTTTCTCCCAGTCTGTAGGTTGTCTTTTCACTTTGTTTATGGTTTCCTTTGCTGGGCAAAAGCTTATAAGTTTGATTAGGTCCCATTTGTTTATTTTTGCTTTTATTTCTATTGCCTTAATAGACTGACCTAAGAAAACATTGGTATGGTTTATGTCAGAGAATGTTTTGCCTATGTTCTTTTCTAGGAGTTTTTTTGGTATCATGGCTTACATTTAAGTCTTAAACCATTTTGAGTTTATTTTTTTGTATGGTGTGAGGGTACATTCTAACTCCATTGATTTACACGTGGCTGTCCAGCTTTCCCAGCAACACTTGCTGAAGAGGCTGTCTTTTCTCCATTGTATATTCTTGCCTCCTTTGTCAAAGGTTAATTGGCTGTCGGTGTGTGGGTTTATTTCTAGTCTCTCTTGAATAGCCTTATATCTATTGAATGAATTGGGTCTATAACCAAAACCCTTCTCAGAAAATGTATGGCCAAATATTTTCATGGATAATTTCTATGGAACAGTACTCATAAACATAGACATAAAAACCCATAAAACAGTATTAGCCAGTTGAATCTAATATTATATAAAACAGATAATATATCTTAACTGAGGTTTATAGACATTGAAGGGGATTTCTTTAGTCTGATTTTAAAACTGATAAATCTTTTTAGCTATCATCATACATTTAGCTAGCATGTATGTAATGGTGAAATATTGAATTTATTTCTCCTAAGATTGAGGCCAGACCAAGATGTCCACTCTTCATTTCCATTCAGCTGTGTCCTCAAAGTCCTGGTGAGTGCAGGAAAAACAGTCAGTCAATCAATGCAAGACATAAGGCTGTAAATGAAGAAGTAAAAATATATTTATTTAGCAGGCCCATAATTGATTATCTAGAATATTTAAATAAATATTAAAAATCTACTAAAACCAGTGCATACATTTAGCAACTTTGTAGTATACAAGGTCATTATACAGAAATAACAGTGTTTTTATATACTGACAGTGAAAACAGTGAAAAATTACATTTAAATACCATTTACAATTGCATAAAACATTAAAAAAATTAGAAACAAAATTAACCAAATTGCAGTGAAAACGTTGCTTTTTGCTGAAAATTACAAGAGATTGCAGAGAGAATATAAAGGAAACATAAAATAGGAAGCTATACCATAATCATATTTTGGAGCATATAATATTGTTATGATATCAGTTCTTCCCAGATTGTTCTGTAGTTTCAATGCAATAACAAAAGTTATAAGACATTATTGTTTTAATAGAAGTTGAAAAGTTGATTTCCTTATTATGGAAATACAAGGGGTCTGTGGTAGCAAACACAGTCTTGAAAATGAAAAACAAAATTTGAGGACATATACTACCTGATTTCAAGGTCAATATAAAATCACAGTAATCAACAGCTTATGCTATTGCATTAGGATAGACAAATGAATAAATGAGAATTTGGCCAACAAAATAAACTGATCTTTCTCAGTGGAGAAGAAAAAAATCTCTTCATCAAATAAACTGAGAAAGTCAAATAAATATATAGAAAAATATGACCTTCAACTCCTATATACACAATATGACCTTCAACTCCTATATACTAGAATTAAATTGAAATGGGTCATGGACATAAATATAAACACTAAAGCTGCAAAGCTTCTGAAAGAAAACATACAAGAAAATGTTTGCACTAATAGTTTGCACAAAGATGACTTCAAAAGCATTTTCGGGGCTTCCCTGGTGGTGCAGTGGTTGAGAGTCCGCCTGCCGATTCAGGGGACACGTGTTTGTGTCCCGGTCCGGGAAGATCCCACATGCCGCGGAGCGGCTGGGCCTGTGAGCCATAGCCACCGAGCCTGCGTGTCCAGAGCCTGTGCTCCGCAACGGGAGAGGCCACAACAGTGAGAGGCCCGCGTACCGCAAAAAAAAACAAAAACAAACAAACAAACAAAAAACATTTTCTATGAACAAAACCCAGAAAATTTTGCTATTCATCAAAGTTAAATGCCTTCTCATTAAAAGATACGATTAAGTAAATGAAAAGATAAGCCACAAACTAGGTGAAAATGTTTGCAGTGCACGTATCTAACAAATAATTTATATCCAGAATATAAACTCATGCAATCAAAAAAACATAGTCAATAGAATTTTGCAAAAGACTTTAAAAGCTGTTTATTTATTTATTTAAATGAGCATAGAAGTAATAAGTACAGGAAAAACTTCTCAATAACCAGTAGTCAATAGGGAAGTGCAAAGTGAAATCACAGCTCTATAAGCCTTTAAATGCACTCAAATGGCCAAATTAGAAGAGCAAATATTGGTAGTGGAGGTATAAAATGGCACAACCAATTTAAAAATCGTATGTATGGCAGTTTCTTATAAAGTTAAACCTACAACTACCCTATGACACTGGATTTCTATTCCTAGCTGTTAATCCAAGAGAAATAACAATTTGCAGCTATGAAAACTCTTATACAAGGATGTTTCTTTCATCTCTATTTATAAAAGCCTCAAACTAGAAATAATCCAAATCTCAACAAAAGAGTGATTTGTGTACATTTATATAATGGAAAATTAATAATCAGAAATAAAATAATAAACTACTGAGAACACACAAGAACATGGAATAATCTCCAAAACATTTTGTAGAACAATATAAGCCATACACAAATAATATATAATGTATAATTTTACTTTTATGAATCTCTGGAGAAATAATTAATCTGTGATAGCAGAAAGGTGGAAGAAGAGGTGGTTTCCTCCTAGTGGGGATAATTGATTGGAAAGGAGCAAGGGGTAAATTTCTGGGGTGATGAAATGAATTTCTAAATCTTGATTTATATGTTCATTCCAGGTGCATTTGCATTTGTCAAAGCAGACAAGATTGCACACTCAAGGCCTGTGCCTTTCATTGTATATAAATTTACCTTAATGCAAAACAAAATTAATGTATAGAATGAGAAACTGACATGGTTGACAGGTCCTAAACCACAAGTTTAATTAAAAATATTTTTCCTAAAATGCCCATTCCCCACCTCATATAAACATGTAACACATTGTATAGAATACACCTTGATGTTCCTATATAGGCAAAGTCATCTTCTAGGAGCCATAACCTCCATATTCTTTTGTTTATATCTAAATACACTTGTGTTTCTCCAGCTATAGGACACCATGAGGTGGTCCCTGTACAGATTAGGGTTAAGGGTGAAACATGATACAGTTG
The DNA here is from genome assembly GCF_937001465.1 of Orcinus orca. NCBI lineage: Eukaryota > Metazoa > Chordata > Mammalia > Artiodactyla > Delphinidae > Orcinus > Orcinus orca. The sequence continues at coordinate 63,666,728 of NC_064575.1, forward strand.
ATACTGTACTGCTATACTGATCCAGGCTCAGTGTACTCTGGGGTATACCTCACTTGGGTTACTGTAATAGACACTAACGTCCACTTTTCAATGAAAAATTTCATGGCAGCAGAGCTATATTAAGATACCAAGTACTTGCTGTATGTCAGGACCAATGCTAGATGCTTCACATACATCAATTACCTCACTCTTCACAACAGCCCAGTAATTTAAATAGTACAATCATCTTTATTTTCAGTAAATTAGAACTGAACTTAAAACTTAATTTTACATTCTCAAGCCATAAAGTGTCTATATTTGCTAGCATTTCAATCAGTTTAGCAAATAAATTGAGCTCTTGAAATTGACAAGAATCTTAAACAATGTTCAACGTTTTCAATAGTAAAGACTGAAGTTTGTCTTCACTGACAGAGGGAGAGTCATTATTATTTACTGATGTTAGAATATAAATAACAAAAAAGTATTAGAAACAGTTTTCAGTTTGTAGTGACAATAGATTTCTCTTGAATATAGCTAGCTAGACAATTTCTAGTAACAGTTTGTATTTTTTTTCTTTCTGACTGTGGTGGGTCTTAGTTGTGACGCATGGTCTCTTTGTTGCAGCATGAGGGTTTTCTCTCTCTAGTTGTGATGTGTGGGCCCTCTCGTTGAGGCATGCGGGCTTAGTTGCCCCGCGGCATGTAGGATCTTAGTTCCCCAACCAGGGATCGAATCTGCATCCCCTGCATTGGAAGGTGGATTCTTTACTGCTGGACCACCAGGGAAGTCCTAACATCGTGTTTTTTATTCAGGAGTTAAAATATCAACAGCAGTTTTAAGTAAATGTCTAATAGTTTCCCATGGCATATTCTTATATATAAGACTGGATATTGCAATCACAGCCTCATAATAAATTACTCAACTGTGGTAAACTTGGAAAAATGTATCATAATTTGCAGTGTATCCAATTGAAGAAGCTTAGAATACCTGAAGTTGAGAAATAGCCTGAGAATGATTGTTGGCAAACCTTATCCAGATTTGTCTGAATTTGCTGTTGCTAAACACAAGAACTGAAAAATGAAAAATAGTTACAACAAGCATTATCTTTCTTGTAGATCAGATAAGAGCATAGGGAACCATATGAAGGATTATGGTTTGTTTACTGGTCTAATGAATAAAAATGACTGTTGTGAAACTGCATTCTGGCAACTACTAGCTATGCAGTCTTAAAAAGTTACCAAAACTCTTATATTCTTTCACGATTTTATAGCAAGTGGTATATACTTTCTCTGACCTATTTCTTGTAAACTGAGTAGTAAGGTGGGACTACACATTAAATCTAGGTTTATTAATCCATGTTTCCCATATCTGCTTGGAATATAAATTTTATGAAAGTTAATGACAGGATATGCCTCTGGGCTTTAATAATAGACACTTTTAATTCAAAATACCCAGCATCTAAATCACCTTCCTAGTTTTGAAAAATTCATATTTGTGTGATTCTTGGAAAGGGAAAAAGAGTTTTCTCAGAAGTTGAGAAGAACATGTTGTATCCTTATCTTTTGGTGGCAAGGGTGAAAACATGTTATCTAGGTTTTGTTAATCCACCAAGGATTTTGAATCTTCAACACATGACTCAAGATCAAGGATAAGTGAAAGAATCTTGGTAGTGATGGTGTGGAGAGGATTATGCTGTCCTCATCAGCATGTGCTTGTCTAGATAGAGACAGGGGTATTGTTAGAAACAGCACTATCTGCATTTCTAAGTTTAGCTCTCCAATTATCTTATGAAACCTATAAATTAAATTTATTTTCCTGCTAAGGTTAGAACCTGTGTCTAACAAGTGCATTCAAGACTCTGGCTGAATGACTGGAACACCTATTGTATAACTGCTTTTGATACAATTTTAGGTCATTGAGACAGTCAGTCCTATATAACCCTAAATGCTAATAACCATGCCCTTGAAGTGTGGAAAAAATAAGGCCTGGTCTTTGTGGCAAAACAAATACAGTCTGTGGTAAACTAATAGAACGCCAAGAGAAAACCAACAATATGTCAACCAAAGACAGATAAAATTAAAAAATGGTTCTAAAGCCTGACACTGAGGACGTGTCCCTAGTCAATGCATTGTCTAATGATGTTCTTTTCTGCCTACTGATGAAGGAAAAATGAGTAAATAAAGTCAATTTATTCCTGAAGAAGCTGACAAGAGTCAGATCATTGTCGTTTTTAAACATAACAAGAAAAGCACAAGGGGATGCGGTGAAATGATGTGACTTTAAGTGCACATCAGTCCTGGAACATATAAGTTAGATCAACTATCGTGAAATATCTAAGTACTCAGAATATCTCATCTTCTAAATGCATTAAGCTTTGAATGATCAGCCAACTTTAAATTTCAGAAGTTCTTTTCGTGCCTGAATATGTGCCCCAGGGGAAAGAGGGACTTGTATATGAAGCTCCTATCCCACTGCTTGACACATCAGTAAATGTTTATTAATTTGAATGAAAAGGATGTCTTTTTTTTAATTTCAAAGTATCTTTGCTTAGAAAGGTGAATATATGAAGACAGTATTAGGAAATAAAAACATGCTGTGTAAGAGTTGAATTTTTGAGAGAAATAATGATAATGTTTTGAAGAAAACCACAATGAGCAATGAAGCTCATATTTTGAAGAAAATATAATTAGATTTGAAAGTATTTGTGGAAATCATATAAGCCAAATTTGGTAAATATGCTGAAGGAATGAGGAAAGTCACATCAAATTTAAATCTAATTGAGTAAAAAAAGAGTTTAGCATGTACATCTTTGAGAAACCCCAAGACATTTTCATAAATTTGACAGCATAATCCCCTAAAATATCAATCATTTAAACACTGAATTAAGATGTCTCTTATCATTTATGTTAATAATTTAATTGAGTTTGCCAAATAATATTTTATTGGAAGTGACACCAGCAAATCTCAGGACCACTGTTAAAAGATGTCAATATGTTTCAGAGATAATGAAAACTTTGATGACTGTCAAATGTGTCTCACTGCCATTCTTAAGCTTTTTGTATTATGATGAAATTCTCTAGCTAACTGTGCAACACCTGTGTGTTAATGCATGATACACAAATAAGGAGTACAGATATCCCCCCACCAGTATAACTAAATTATGTTTCTTGCCTTTACCTGAATTCTGCAAAAGCATTTATAATAAAAAGACTTTTTAATGTCAGCATTATAGAACTAAAGTATCAGCCATTTGATAGGAGATGCTATACTTGAAATTATAATATTTCTATCAGAAGAAATATAATATTTCTATAATATTTCTATGTGTTATGGCACATAATATAAATGGCTATAGACATATTGATTTTATTGCATTTTGAAAGAAGTAAACAATTTAACAATATTCCTAAATTTTGAAGTCTATAACAAACACATTAGTAACTACTATTTTATAACATTATGTTCATGTACAAAACAAAAATCGGTTAATAACCATTCACACATTCGATTATGAGTTATTCACTACTGATGATTATTCTTTTTTGGTTAGTGGAACATGATTTTAGTTATTTATGTACTTGGATCAATTTGATTTGCTTGGAGAAAATTAGTGTCTACACATATTTTCACTCTTTACTATTCTGATAGTACTCTGAAAGTAATTTATGACATTTAAAAATGAAAATCTATAACTTTTAAAATAATTGTCTCTGGAATCCTTTTAATAATCCAAAGAATTAATTAAATTTGAAATTTTAATGATTTTAATATATTCAGGAATGAAAATCACTAAAGTCTCGATCTTTGCTCAGTTATTTAAAAATCCTGATTTAGAAGATATTTTCAGAGGTCACCTTTTATATATAATCTCATATGTTCACTAACTAGTAAATAGCCTATTCAAGGAATTCATTCTTTCTCTAGCTAGCCCATTCTTAACAAAACATCAGAAACAAAACAAAACCAAAAAACAACGGAAGACTGATTTCAATCTCTCCTACTGAGGGAATTCGTGGAAGTTTATACACATGATCATGAGAAAGTCACTAGATTCTTCCCTTAAATATCATTCTTGCTTCTTCAGCAAACTTCTGGGCCTCCAGTGTGTGTGTCACTTGGATGTAAAGTTGAATAGGAATAGTCCATATGCCCTTTGTTAATTAGCCAGTTGAAGAAACAGACATGTAATATAAGAAAAAATAGAATGAGTCAAATAAAGAGTTCTAAGTAAAACAAATGGGATTACAAAGTAAAAGTTATTAATTATGCTCTGGGGATTAAATTAAAGCTTCACAGAGGAGGTTATTTGAACAAGACTTTGAAGGGTGGGTAGGATTTTACCAGACAGAAAATGGAAGGGTACTCTAGAATGGAGGAAGTCATGTTGCAAAAGTTTACACTTGTGAAACAGCAGGAATCACTGTAGTACATGATCACAGATCCAAACAATTCATGATACTGGATTATGCTTATTTAAGGGTTTTAGTATTTAGCATTTGTAAAATCTCCTTAATTTAGACAACTAACTCTAAAAGATTGATATTCTCTTAAGACATGTCTGAGAGAATATAATTTATAAACAAGTATATTAAATGTAGACAAATAACTGTCAGAAAACTAAAATTGTCTGCTAAAACATTAAAAATATATATTAAATTTGATATGACAGCTTCCACGCAAAAAATATAAAACTTGAACAGCTTACTAAGCAAAAGTTGAGAAAAGTAAGAAAAGGAAGGGTCCACGACTAGGAAGTTGTCTAATAAGTTTTGCTAGGAACTGCTCCCCCACCACTGTTTTCTTTCTTTCCTTTTTTTTTTTTTTAATACTAACACTGACATTGACATTTACATGGTTTCATGGAATGGGGAGGAGTAGTTTTGTTTATGTACACACACACACACACACACACACACACACACACACACACACACATTGGTGTAGAATTTGGCAGCCACTGACTAATAAGTTTCAGCACTGGTTTTTCAAAAAGCCAAATTAGAGAGAAAGAGAAGAGGAGGAAGGCAGAAAGAAGATGGAGAGAAGGACAAGAAAGGAAAATAAAGGAAAAGACAAAGACCGAATTTTGCAGAGAGGTACATTCTGGATTGATAGAATATATATTTCTGACAACTTGAGTCATACTGAAATTGTGTTAATCATAAAACTGACTGAGTTGAAATTGTTGAATCAGAAGTACACGTTTCTAGAGAAAAGGCAGGGTGACCTCATACATTCTGGTTTTTGTTTTTTGTTTTTTTTAAGGTTGTATTGTTCCAAAAGACCTGTTTCAAAACCAGAACACGTATGTGGCATACAAACTTTTGTTGATTATGATTCCCAAGAAAGTTTGAGAAAATGTGTCTCTAAAAGGAAAAAAAAAAAAAAGAAAGAGAGAAACTGGTCAGAGTGTTTGTTTTCACCCTTAAACACTTCATTCTTTGGAAATCTTAATTCCCTGCCTCTTATGTCTGCTTTTGACTCAAGACTGAGTTCTCATGAGTGGTTTCTCTCACTGCCCAACTCCTGTTAATAGTAACTGGGGGAAGAATTGTACTGTGTGTTGAATGGCGAGTTTTGTAAACTTGAGCACTCAAGTACTTTCTTAAGCCTCAAATTTCTTATCTCTAAATATAAAACGTCAATAGCTTTTACTTCATAGAATTGAGGATTAGATATGGTGATGCAAGTGCAAGTTAGGTGCATACAGCAAGGACTCAACAACAACATTAGCAAATATTGCCTTATTTATTGTATTATCATTTAGCATTACTCATCATCCCTTAATACACTTAGATTATAATTTCTATATATATACTTATGGGTTTTTTTGCACATGCCTTCATGTGCAACATCATCCATCTGTCCTCTGACCTTCTGTAAACACATCACAGAAATGGATGGATGAGATGTTTAGGATGGATTCGCGTAAAATACGGCTCCTAGGTACCATATCCAAAGCTAATATGGGTAGAGGAGGTTTCTCAACAAGATAGGCACTAGGATTAGAACTTGAACTGTTTAGTACCTATAATACTTAGAATTTAGTACTATTAATACTAGTAATATTTAGTACTAATACTGTTACTAAATAACTAGCATTCCAACTCAGAACAGTGAGGAGCTGTACAGAACCAATCAACTTAGTTATATCTCTGTCTGTATAGCTGCACATCTATTTATTTTCTTAGTCCTTCCTCATTGCAAACGTATTTTAAGGCACCACTAGTTGCTGACCATACTAGCATATGCACTAAAAACTATTGAAGGAAGAAAGAATTGGTGGTGAGCAAAGAGTGCAAAGTCACCCCAAGCTTGCATCTGTTTCCCATGATGGGATAGAGAAAAGGAATGATCATGAAAACTCAATCGGGTAGGAAAGATATATTCAAGCTGCATGCAACAGATGTACAGGAGCAAAATACCATTGAACCCAATAACAGTTATGTGGGATTTTAGTGCCATAATGACAAATTTAACCCATATTTATACTAACTTAAAACAATAACATTAATGACGACTTCTGACACATTTCATAGCCAACCTCCGACTTTATTCTCTGTTCACTCTAGTTATTCCAGCCTCGAAATATCTTTCCATTTCTTTTTGATGCTGGCTGCCAAATCTTCATCATTATTATGGGTTTCCAAAGCATTTTTGAGAGAATTATGTTTCTCAAAGCCTGTGAGAAAGGGGGAGTAGAATCATTTTGCAGGTGAATGAAATTAAGACATTGGAGCATTAAATAACAATGAGGCTTCACAGCTGTGACTTCTGATAAATTGTGTAAATTCTAAGTAACTTTTTAAGTCCCATATTGATATTGCTGCCTTGATAATTTTCTCTGCAGTATGCGTCTCCAAAGCATTGTGATGCACTTTTATTTCCTTTCTTCAGCCACTTGTGAAAGACTTGGCTAACTACACTGCTTGTGGATCGCTTTCAGCACTCACACAGGGACATACCATTAACTCCTTTTTTAATTGGCTGTATTAAAGCCAACACCTGCACCTTGTTTAGCAAGTCACCTGCAGTGTAGAGCAAATTAAAGTGATTAAAAAGATGTGTGAGTTTCACTCCACATTGTCTTTGCATTTTCATCTTCCTAATCTCTTCGTCAATTTTTTTTCTTAGCATCATTGATACATGAGAGTAATACATGCAGGGAAGTTTACTGTTTTAATGATTTGTGCCTCTATTCAATTCAACAATATGTATTCAGTATCTGCTATGTGTCAAGCTCTCTGTTGCAAATCTTGGGAGGTAAGCAACAGGATTTTTTACAGATGCATAAACTGAAGTTGATAGACATAGAATGCTTTGATTGGGGCCACACAGGCACAAAGTGGTGAAGTTCAGTTCTGTTTGAATTCCAATCTCATGCTCTTTCTCTTAGAAGTAAATTTAGTGATTGGAATAGCACGCTATGTTTCCATTTGCAGAAGTGCTTGAAGAGGTTGCTCGTCACAAATCCATTAATATTTCTGTTGCATGGAATTATTTTTATTTTGTGTCCTGAAGAAGGAAATTGAAATATGACTAAAGAGATTTGCGTCTGTGCCTATTACCTCTCTACTATCAAGTAACCTGAGCAAGTCACTTTGATTTACTTATATTTCAGTTATCTTATCTGTAAATAAGAAATCAATTACAGTTAGATCATAATTTTGACGACTGAGTAAATAACATATATAAAAAGCATACCATGAAAGGTAAAATAATCTATAGTTTTAAGGTACTTAAGTGATATTCAGCCAACTCTCCTGTTTTTCAAATCAGAATTTCAAAAAAAAAGACGCAACAAAAATAAACACACAAATAATTTTGTTGTATTCTTCTTACCAGCCCATTACTCTTGATTAGAAGTGCTACTTTTCTTGCCTCCACCCAGTTAAGAGAGCAGAGTTGCGAAAAAAATGTGACTAATGTTAAACTCTCAGTATACAAACTTTTTTATAAACTGCCACAATTCATGAGACTGTGTTCTATTCACTGCTTGTATTTCCATTACTGGCATTCTCTTTCTAAACTTATCAATCCAACAACTGTCCCCACCTAGTTCCACTGAAACTGCAATCACTAACTTTGCTAATGCTTGCTATTTGTTTATCTCTATTTTCATTTTAGATTGGTGTCATTGTTGCCACTTTTACCCTTTGGAAACTATCCCCTCATTGGTTTTCCTGTTGGTCTTTCCTAGTTTTATTTTATGGTCATTCTTTCTCAGTTTTCATTTCTGCATATCCTTATTGTTACCCCTTAATTATAGAGGTTCCCAGGTGCTCACCCTGAGTCCTCTTAAGTCTTTCTCAGCATGCTCTTTTCAGTGATTATATTTGTTCTCACTGGTATAGAGTATACACCCAACTCCTTAGAATCTCGACTTTGAAATCTGCTTTTCCCTCCCTTACAGCCATCAAGAAGAGCTGTGACCATGTGTACCCCACTTCTGCCATATCTAATTACACCAAAACTGTATACCTATCTAAGTTGGAACAAACTCCTCTCTCACTACTTCTCCCTCCCTCCCTCCCTCCCCCCCCCCCTCTCTCAACAGAATTGTGACTGAAAGATGAGAGGCAATCGTTTAATTTTGTTTTTAACCAGAAAAGTAACAGGCAAATTTTGATAATGAAGGTTACCAAATCCTGACAGGAACATGGAGAGGTAGAAGGAGCTGGTGAACAGAGCGAGAAGTAGTTTAGCAGATGCCAAGAAAGAAATGAGTTATAGAAACACAGTGTTTCTTGGCTTTCTGATATTTCTTCAAGTCCTGATTTTTGTGATAAATACATTTTTTCTTATAATACATTCACTTCATTTTCTTAAACAACAGAATGTGTTTCTATTATTTACAACTTGTCCCTCTTAACTAATATTCTAATGTGTTCAACTAAAATCGACATGCTTTTGGATCAGAAATGTGCACCTACAAACTGTACTGTAGGTTATTTCAAAGGGAAATACAAAAATCTCAAACTTAATATGTCCATTAATTTTCTGTCATCTTTAATTTATCCTCTGTAACAACCACACCCCCAGAAGTAAAATTTCTGCAAGTATTCTGTATTTTGCACTTCAAAAAATTAGAAAATGCAGATCGAGTGTTAGGTACAAAGAACCATTCAATGAGTAAACACTCAATAAAAATTAGCTATTATCATCTGTATAACTGTGGTAGCCTACATGCTGTTATACACAAGGTTGTTAAACTTAAAGCCTAGGGATGTTGTCTTAAGGTGAAATGCTTACTAGTTTTTCGTAAGTAGACTCATTGTTTTTACTGAATGGGAGAAATTTTATCTGAGTAAACTAACATAGAAAATTTTCTTCCATCCCATAGGAGAAAAAAAAATACAATTTTCATATTAAGATAGTGGTTAGATTGTGTTCAGAGAAGGTCAGAGAGAGATGGCAAAGCTGAAGAGCTGTGTCAGAAGAAAGAGAATCCATTACTGGGATTAATAGCAGTTTGATGCATGAATCTTGCAAATGATATTCGTGGAGACATACTGTCTCAAATATAATGAACATACTTAAAGTGAACTTCCAGCAAGATCAAGCAAGAGCAGTAGAGTTTAGTATTTTCTGCAATTTGTAGAAGAAAAACATCATCTATCTGTCCTCTGCCCTTCTGTAACCACATCACATAAAAATGGATGGATGAGATGTTAGGATGGATTTGCCTGAAATACGGCTTCTATGTACAGTATCCAAAGCTAATGTGGATAGAGGAGGCTTCTCAACAAGATAGGCACTAATATTAGTACTTGAACTATTATAAATACTTGAACTATTTGAACTATTACAAATACTTGAACTATTTAGTACCAATAATACTTGGAATTTAGTATGATGAATGCTAGTAATATATAGTACTAAATATTACTAAATAACTAGCATTCTAACTCAGAACAGTGAGGAGCTGTACAGAGCCAGTCTACTTAGTTATATCTCTGCCTATTTAGCTACACATGTATTTATTTTCTTAGTCCTTCCTTACTGCAAAAGTATTTTAAGGCATCTCTGACTAAACTAGAATAGAGACAGTTTAAAGGTTTTACAGATTTATTGGAATGAGAAACTCATTGTGCCTCATGCAGTATTTATTGTGTGTATTTTATCTGTAACTATCCCTTTACTGACTACTTGTATGTTAGTCTATTCTTTTTTTATATGTAAAATGCATTTCTCAGTGCTTTTTGGTTGATCTATATTATGATGCCCTCCAAGTATTAACACTGATTGTAAAACTTATGACCAAAACTGAACTGTGTGGAACATGAGGGAATAGCCATACTATAGAAGAATTCTCTCTCCTCAGGATTATATTTAGGTTACATGTGTTTAGTCATACTACTTATTTTGAGTTATGATAATTTGTTTATAGGATGAGAGCTCATAGAACTTGTGAATTTTAGATATCAGCCAAAAATATTTGAAAGCAGAATTTGAAGCCAGTTTAAAACACAGTTACTTTAGAAAATTGGTTTAAACATTTTGAAGTGTTTTCAGCTAAAATCTTCTAAAACTTTGCTTTCCAATTAATATTTATCAAATACCTTTATCACATCGACTTCTAAAAGCTTTTCTGCTATTGTAATTTTAATTAACAATAATTCTCTAGAAAGCTCTCTATTATGAAGCTGGTTAGCTGGTTAGGAATCCAGAGATGGTAGATGAGGTCATTGAGAGGATGTGACTGCTGGTTGAACCAGGAGCTGGCCCAGGGCAATTGGAGTCTCCTCACCCCTATCCCTTGTCTTTGGAATGTACATTCCACCTACTAGTCCTATACTAGCAGCTGTTTCAAGGACAGAGTTTTGGGGGAATAATGTGTTGTTTAGACCATGTGGATTGAATACCTGACTGGACCACCTTATGGCCTCTATATAAGATTTTAAGATTCTGGAGGACGGGTACAGAGACCTACTCACCTTGTGGTCACGCAAGACAAGCCTCCTATGTAAGTGACCTTGCTTACACCACCTACCAGTCTGGAGTGGTCTGCCGCTTTCTTAGGTCTCCCTTGCCCTCCTTGTATGGGGGCCAGTTTTGGATTTCACCCCAGGGAAATCCTGAGGTTGTAAATTAACAAATGAGTACTGTGGAGGATAATAAGAGGTATGGATACCTAATTCTAAGTTTCTGATTTTTTTCTATATTCTAAAAATCTTTCTATCTGTTTATCATTTCTTTCTTTATCTAAAATATCAGTAACAATTGATGATGAGATATACATGCTACATTTATATTGAATCTTACTTCAGGAATATATTCTGTTTGGAAAGAATAATATTCTTAACCTACATTGGTAGTAAGAAAAATCTTTGTCTATATGCATACACATGGCTATTATTAGAAAAATACAAACATTAATATTTTTAAGAAATGTATAACTATATTTTCTAAATGTTGTTGGCCTTTCCAATCTCCTTTTTTAGTTATAGATAAGGCTTTAGCTATGTGATGTAATTTTAACCACACCATGCAGTTACCAGTAATGTAGATGAAATGAGAGTTCATTTTTTTCTTATGAAGTTTTTAAGCAATAATAATGATCTGGGCAGGGGGAATAATGCTTTCTCAAAGTGTTACCTTTGTTACTTATCTTTCTGGCTAATCATGGGTGTGAAATATATTGTTTTAACTTCCAAGATACCCATCCAGATTCTTCTTCAAATGATAAAATTTAGTGAGAACGCTGACCTCCATTAGAGTCAACGTTTGCCCCCATTCTTGTTTCAGAGATAGCTCTTTGTATAGAAAGTGCTAATTGCCTAATTAAACATTGTGATGACAGAATTTGTTGGAGCAAAATTGCACAGGATTTAGAACTTTAGAAGTACAGCTTAGTGTTATGATTTTTCTTACAGATTCCAAGAATCCAACATCTACCTTACCTGTTTGCTTTGGATCTCTAATAAGATATAATCAACTAATAAATTCATTGATTTTAAATTATTTTATTCAATCCATATTTATTAAATACCTACACTGCACCAAGCATTATATTAAGTATTGGAACAACTGAGATGAGATGACTCTCATTGAAAGCCAGAATTTTAATAAACATTATAATTTCTCAGTCACATTAGTCATATATCAAAAGACCTAGACCCTTATCACGCAGGATAGTAGAGAGAAAACCAGCCATCATTATGTAGATAAGCATATAGTGCATATAATATGACCTATAATTTTGACCTAATGATATTTCACTGGCTTTAAAAAAAATTTAACGGATAAAATCACCTGAATATTCCATGCAACACCTAATGCCCTTTTATAATGTGCCAAAGAGTTTAGTGAAAGATCTGGAATGCACTTGAGATTTTCTTAAACAAATTTCTAACAGTCAGGCAGCCATCCCACAAAAAGAAATTGGTATTAATATATAAAAATGATATTCATCCTTGTTAACGGTTTTCAGGATGGGGTTTGCATATAATTCTTATTAAAACTTGGCAGCTCTTCACTTCAAAGCCAATATTCTAAAAGGTTCTACTATATATTAGCAATAATGAGTATGGCATATTATAGCATCATAATGATGGAGATAGAAAATGTCTTATTTATTATGGTAATAAATCAAGTAATAAAATATCACCTATGTTAGAGCTAGAGGATTAAAATATATTTTAAATCGATTTAAAACAGTAAAACCCACACATTTAAAGTTTATGTTAAACTGGGATAGAGATTAAACCTGGCTGAAATAAAATAAAACAGTCTGTCAGGAGCTCAGCTTAGCTGAGAGAGAGCTGACCTGCCAGGTTGGAAGCAGCCAATTAAAGCAAGCCAAATGAAGTAATAGTTGAGCCTTTAATCAATTACTGTGATACTGTAAGCAAGAGGCTAAACTCCCCTATTCCATTTCTTCTCATGGAATGGCATTCACAGCAATCCATGGGGGAACATGGAACAGGGGAGGAGTTTAGGTCAAGGGTCAGGTGAATCCACACAGTGGAAAAGTACTGACTATATTGAGGGCACAGAAGAAAAGTGTCTTCAAGGTTTCCCTTTCCTCCCAATAATAAAGTCTCCATGGAGGCTCCAGAGGAAGGGTTGGCAGAAGGATCCAGATGAAAAGAAGTCTCTTAATGAAGGTGGTTGCACTAGGATTGTAGCTATTCCTAAGAGCATGACTGGCCTGGGGGGCCTGAGTCTAAGATGGCAACTGCCTTTAGAGACCCAAATGCACTGGCTGCACTTCAAGTCCAGTGTGGGAGTGGCGGCAGCTACCCCCATGAGGTGAGGTAAAGGCTGTAAAATTGCTTATATTTGGGTTTTAAAGATCAGAGAGAGATTTTTTTGACGAGGAGCTCAGCTCCTCAATTCTATTTTAATCACTGAAGTCCTGGAAATACATATATGTTGTTTAAACTGTTTATCCATATGTATATTCACCTAATTACCCTGTCATCTTTCTTGCCTCTAGAATGCATTTGTTGTCCAAATGGGATGTATCTGCATGTTTTCCCACTGAGACCGCGATCTCTTTTTTGTGGCCTTGCATACTCCTGAGAAAAGGTCAGTTCTATGAGTTAAAATCACCTTCTCACAGCGGGGCTTTCCTTCTCATTTTATCCTACTGATCGTTTACAATTTATTTCTTCCTGTTCTAACTGAAGAAGCAAGTCATTGAATTTAGTGTAAAATACTTAGTGAGGTGCCGTGAGCCTCGGATTGGCATATTAAGGTTATGATGTGGTCATCGACACAATTACAAGTTAGACAAAATTTAGTTGAAGCCTCTGTATTCCTCGTGCATTTCTTTAGTTCCTCTCATGGAAACAATTGAATACTTTCCTATTTGAAAGAGTCTGTCTTCTCATATAGACCTTAATATCTTATGACTCATCAGTGGCATTCCATTGTATTTAAATAGAATCCAATGAATACATTATGGAGAGTTAATGTACAATGTGGTAACTATAGGTAATAAGGATGTATTGTATATGTGAAATTTTCTGAGAGTATGTCTCCAGTATTCTCCCCATACAAAAGGTAACTATGTGAGGTTATGGATAAGAAACTGAAGAGACAAAAAATCACATCACATACTTTCAATATATACAATTTTAATTTGTCAATCATACCTCAAAACTGCTGGTAAAAAATGTAAGTGGTTTAAAAGGAGAGAGAAGAAACTTAAAAAAAAATAGAATCGAGAATCATTAATATGCCTTACAACATAAAATATAAGTAGAATCTTGTCAACCATCAAGTTGACCACTAATATGGTCTTCTATTTCTATAATTTGTTATTTTAAGAATGTTATATATATGGAACTATACAATATGTAAACTTCTGAGATTTTCTTTTTTCAGTCAGCATAATTCTATGGAGATTAACTCACATTGTTGTATACATCAATAGTTTGTTCCTTTTTATTGCTGGATATTGTTGCATTGCATGGATGTACTACAGTTTATTCACCCCTGAATGATATCTGGATTGTTTTAGTTTTGGGCTAGTATGAATAAAGCTGCTATAGACATTCACAAGCAGGTTTTTGTGCATATGTATTGAATAACTCTATTTCCCTGGGACAAATGCATAGGACTGCAATTGCTGGATGGCATGGTAGATGCATGTTTAGTTTTCTGTTTGTCTATTTGGTTTGGTTATTTATTTATTTATTTTTTGCTTTGTTTTGTCTTTAAGAAGCTTCCAAACTCTTTCTCCATAGTACCTATACCATTTTACCTTCCCACCATGAAGGGTGGGAAGGTAAAATGGTATAGGTACTATGAATGATCCAATTTCTCCATGCCATCTCCACCATGCAATGTTGTCACTATTTTTTATTTTAGTAATTCTGATAGGTATAGAGTAATATCTCATATGTGTCTTTATGTACATTTCCCTCATGGCTACTGAAGTTGAATATCTTTTCATGTGCTTACTTTCCATCATCTGTACATCTTCTTTGTTGAACTATTTCTTCATGTCTGTTGCTCTTGTTTAAACTGGTTTGTTTACTCTTACAGTTTAAAGAGTTCTTTCTGTATCCTAAATTCTAGTCCTATGTTGGGTATGTGAGTGACTGTCAACATTATTGTGGTTTTAATTTTAGGTTTCACGTGCTCATTGCTGATATATATAAATACAGTTTTTTGTATAATTATTTGGTATCCTGTGATCTTGCTGAATTCATTTATGCATGGTAGGAGAATCTTTTCTTTCTTCCTTTCCTCCCTCCCTCCCTTCCTTCCTTTTCTCTCCTCTATAGATTCCTATGCCATTTGCAAATAGGAATATAGTTTCATTGCTTCCTTCTGATCGGTGTGCCTTTTATTTTATTTTCTTGTCTCATTGAACTAGCTAGAAATTCTAACATTGTATTCAATTGAATGGTGCCAGTAGATATATTTATTGTGTTGATATAAAAGTATAAGCATTTATTTTTTCACCATTAAATAAACTATCAGCTGTAGTATTCTGTGGATGTTCTTTATGAAATTTGGAAAGTTTCCTCTATTGCTGGTTTGCTGAGACTTTTTTAAAATCATAAATGAATGTTAAATTTTGTCAAATGCTTTTTCAGTATCAGTTAATATGATCGTGTGACTTTTTTCTTCCTAAGCACATTAATATGATGGTTATGTTGATTCATTTTTGAATATTGATCTAATCTTGCATTATTCTTGGGAAATAAAGCTCACTTGGATATAGTGTATGACTTTATATATTGCTGAATTCTGCTTGCTAATATTTTGTTAAGGATGTCTGTGTTTATATATTCATGAGGGATATTGGTCTGTAGTTTTATTCTTTTTATTTTGCATTGGTATTTTTTAGGTATCAGGGTAATACTAGATTAATAAAATGATTGGAGATGGTTCTCTATTCTTCTATTTTCTGGAAGAGATCATATAGAATTTATGTTAATTCTTCTTTAAATGTTTGGAAGAATTTTCCAGTGAACCATCTGGACCTGGAGGTTTATTTTCTAGGCTCTAGGGCTATTCATATTATATATTTAATCTTGGGTGAATTGTGGTACTTTGTGTTTTTCAATGGTTAGTCTATTTTGTTTAAGCTACCAAATTTACGTGTGTAGACTTTTTTTTGCTTTATTCCCTTATTATCCTTTGATGTCTGTAGGGTCTATAGTGATTACTCCCTTTAAAAATTTCTACTGCTGGTAATTTGTGTCTTCTCTCTTTTTTTAAATCAATCTTTCTAAAAGTTTGTCAATATTATTGATCTTCTCAATAGACCATCTCTTTGTTTCACTGACTTTCCATTTATGTTTCTGTTTTCAATTTTATTGATTTCTTCCCTTTATCTTTATCATCATGATTTCATTTCTTCTTGATTTGGGTTTAGTTTGCTCTTCTAGTTTAGGCAATTGTCCCAAAGTTGTCCTTCTTACTAAGTTGTCCCATTTCTGGTCCTTTTACCAGCTTTTTGGGGGGCTTTGTTTTTCTTTTTCTGTTAGAGTTTCCTGGTTTTCAACTTTATCCATTCCTAATCTGGATCCTAGTTATTTGTTCCTGAGTTCCTTGACTGAATTATCTTCTATCCACCTTTCAGTGTCTTCTTATATTTGTGTTATATGCATATAATGTCTAGGTTTTATATTTGTACTTAGCAGGAGGAATACGGAAAAGTATATCTATGCTAACATATCTTCCCAAAAGCAGAAGTTTCTTTTTTTTTTTTTAAGTTATGGAAGATCATGATCTTTGATACATTTTTTTCTAGAGAAAACATAACTGATTTAATTAATTTACTATGAAGATAAAGAAGTAAATGGGATTTTATTATCATTTATAAAACACAAAGTCAGAGTGAATTTAGCTTTCACCAGTAGCTGTTCTTTATATATTTAAAGAAAAATTTAAGCAGGATTGACTAGGGAAAAAAGAAAGCAAGCTATTAACCAGGGAAGCAAAACTACAATTAAGCCTACTAAAGCATTTCAAGAGAAATAAAATGGAAAAGTTCGCTGAAATTGACAGTGTAGTAGTTGGACTGATGCACTTATTTTTCTGGACAATATGGGTGCTTATAAAACTATTTATCATTACAACTTTGTTTTCTTATAGACTTTAAATTTTTTCCTACTGCTAAAGAAATACTTAACTATTCACTTAAGTTTTCATCCCATCTTGGTTGTTATGTTTCAGTTTTGAAAGGAATAAGAATATGTTAGTATCTGCTGGTTTCCATTCAAAATGGCTTTATTTTGCATATATTCACATTTCTTTATATCTCTCTATATATCGTTCAACCAAGGCATCTGTACATTCTGGTAGTCTTGTTAGTACTAGCAAAATTCCCATAAAGTATCTGTTTTTAAAATTACTTTCCTTTATTCTCATATTATTCTTACTATTTTTTAAAACAAGATATAGAACGTACATATAAATATTTATAATACTTGCTGAAAAGTAGCATAAGATGCATAGTGTACACATAGCGAAAGCAAATATACCAATCATAGATATATGTGTGTCTATATCCATATGTAGATTTAAATATTTTACTGAAATCAGAGTAAGTTTTGTAGCTAATCTAGCTCAAAATTTTCTCAAGAGATTCTCAACTGTTTTTAGCTTCATCTCAGAAAAAAACGCATCTCAAGAATCATATTAAAATGGCCCAAATCCAGACCCTTCCCCGCTACACCCCTCACAAAAAAATAAATCAGCAATGTTGTGGGACTGCAGATAAAAATACAATTTAATTTTTAAAATAATGTCCTCCATTTAACTAAAATATTGCATGGATTTCGACTGTTTATTTTTTTTAATTAAAATTCATATTGGAAAACATTTTGAAGGATCCTGTAATTGAAATCTCTCTCCTTATGTCTTTCCTTATTCTCTCGCAGGTAAAAATGTTTATGTAATACAATAGAAAGATGCTAAACACTTGTTTTTCTATCTAGGGAAGACAATAGACCAGGTAAATTTAAGAGTACAAAAGAATGCCTGCCATTATATGATTTCAACTGGCAATAGAATAACTGCATTTCTTAGACAACAAGAAGTAGACTGACAATGGCTAGGCAGACCCAGAACAAAAGTAGTATTGCACTGGAATTCACATATCTGCCCAGAATTGTCCTTATTTATTTACTCTCTCATTCAATATGTATCAAATATTTGAGTAAACAGGGCATCTTAGATCCTTTAGATATAAAGAAAAACATAGTTTTTCTATTTGTGTGCCTTCAGATATCTTAGAAGATTTGAGGGCTTTGACTGTATGCCACTTATAAATATCTAGGGAAAGGTACCTAAGATTAAAAGAAAATATAGGAATGATATGGGCAAATAAAATTCTGAAAGGGAAACAAGAGATTATTAGAACCAGTTATATTTAAGACAAATGGCAAAGGACAGTGCATAGTAATCAGATGCATAGAAAGGAACCAGAAAATAGTCCAGATCATAGGGTTTTGCTACCTCTGCACTATTGATATTGTGGGCCAATTAATTCCTATTGTGTGATTATTGTCATATGTCTCCAGATATTGACAAATGGCACCTGGAGGTAGGGTTGCCAGATTTAGCAAATAAAGATAAATATTATAGCAAATAAAAATATAGGACACTAGTTATATTAGAATTTTGGACAAAAATAAATTTTTAAAATTTAAGTATGTTCTATATTATTTGTTGTTTATCTGAAATTCAAATTTAATTGACCATCTTGTATCTGGCAACCTAACTGGGTTAGGGTTTCAGTAGTTGAAAACCTCTGAGTTACAGGAAATGTGTAACCAAATTTCATATGTGGGAGTTGTGTTTGAGGGACAATGAGTTGATGAGGCTTCAACATAACTTTAAATATGTCCAATGTGCCTTGCACTGTTCTAGGTAGAAGACATCTAGTAGGGAAGAGAAAAGCAAAGTTCCCTACCTCATGGAGTTTATGTTATGATGGTGTAGAGACAAATAGTAAGTACATAGCTAAGTAAATTATAAGCTCCATCAGCGAGCAGAGAATAGGTTTTGCTGCTGTGGTATCAAACAACCCCCAAAACTCTACAGCTAAGAACTATAAAGGATCTTTTTTTCTGTGTTACATATCCATCCTGGTTGACTATAGTCGTGCTTCACATGGCCTTCATTCTAGACCCCAGACGGACAGAGCAGCCTTTTTCCTGCCACATTTTTGCTTGTTTTGGGTGAAGAAAATGAGAGTGCAGTGAAACATATGCTGACTCTTGAAGCTTTCAATTGCATTTCTTTAGCCAAATCAACCATGTCATTCTAAGTTAAGTGGAAATGTATAAAACTCTCCTGATAGGTTGTAAAAACTATAAAAAATTAAAGAAGTTAATATAAAATTCAGGATAATTATATCTTAGATTTGTTTCCCACAAAAGCCGAACCTGAGATAAAGGCTTGGTTTCAGGTAGTTTAGAAAGTCAGCATAGTGGGGTTAATGAGTCAGGGAAGGAGGAAACGCTAATATGAAAGGTCTCTACAGAGATGGCTGCTCCAGGCAATGGGGATTTGCATTGCCTCTGCTGGCACCTCCTCAGAAGCATCCAGATTACCTACTGAAATTGTCTACTTGAAATAACTGGATGCTGGAGCATTTATCCACTGGTTTTGTTTTACAGTGAGTGACCCCAGATGTAGGTGAACAGTAATATATTCTACCATACATGTGATGTCAGATGCTGATGAGTGCTATAGAGAAAAAGACAAAAAAAAAAAAAGAAAAAAGAAACATGGGAGAAAATAGGTCATGAAGTGAGTGGGGAGTTGATTTTTATAACTTATTGATAAAATGGTTGAGAAAGGAGATATTTGAGCAAAGTTCTGAAGGCAATGTAGAGATGCTCATGTATATCTGGGGAAAAAGAATTCCTGGCAGAGAAATAGCAAGTACAAAAAACCTGTCACAGCATACCTGGCACATTCATGGATCTGGAGCTGTAATGCTGCAAGTAAGGATGGTTGTAAAATATAAGGTCAGAAATATAATAGAGATCAGGAGATCATGGAGATCCATGTAGGATGTTGTAAAGATTTAGGATTAACTTCAAGTGAGATTGGAAGGTACTGGAGAATTTAAAGCAGAAGAATGACATTGTCTGACTTCATATTTCAAGATCACTCTTGGACTTCCCTGATGGTGCAGTGGTTAAGAATCCAGCTGCCAATGCAGGAGACATGGGTTCGAGCCCTGGTCTGGGAAGATCCCACATGCTGCGGAGCAACTAAGCCCCTGTGCCACAACTACTGAGCCTGTGCTCTAGAGCCCGCGAGCCACAACTGCTGAAGTCCTTGCACCTAGAGCCCGTGTTCCACAACAAGAGAAGCCACCGCAATGGGAAGCCTGTGCACCGCAAGGAAGAGTAGCCCCTGCTCACTGCAACTAGAGAAAGCCCATGCACAGCAATGAAGACCCAATGCAGCCAAAAATTAATTAATTAATTAAAAAAAGAAAAAGATCACTCTTGTTGCTGTATTGAAATAGACTCTAAGAAGGTGAGATCAAAATCAAAGAGACCAGTTCAAGGCCATTACAGTAACAGAGATGGGAAAATGCAAACATCTCAACAAGGCAGTAGCAGTAAAATTGTTCACAAACCGGATATATTATAAGAGATTATAAGAGTATTACATTTGGTTTTGCTAATGGATCAATGTGTGGTGTGAGGAAGAAAATAACCAACTTAAGCAACCCACAAAATCACCATTAACTGAATGCAAGATGACAGAGGAAGTTTCAGGGGTTGTGAAGAGAGGTATTTACCTTGGTCATGCTAAGTTTGAGGTGCTTACTAGGCATCTAAATGGAGATGTTCAAGAAGCAGTTGGAAAGGAAGAGACACTTAGGGAATATAACATGAGAATTATCAGTATATAAATTAGGTTATAAAACATGAGTTTCAATGAAATGGTAAAGGGATAAAGGTAAACAAGGCTTAAATAATTATTTCTCCTTTGATTCCCATGGCGAATCAAACATACAATTCTGGAATGATGAATAACAGCTTAAGATTCTCTTTATCTTGACTACAGTGGGTGTCCAAAAAGGGCTAAAAATGACTATTTCTATAAACCTATAAAAAATAGGTCTATGCCTATGCTAGCATAATTCTTTATCATGATAGTTGCTTCAAGGAGGATAAAGAATGCTACCTGTGTTAATTATGCCAGAAATGAAAGTTTGTTCCCAGAAATCACATGATTGATATAAAAAAGTACTTATTTAGCTCAAATCCAGAATCTCCACTTGTCCTGTGGAGAGACAATTCCCCAAAGAGCTCTTGAATTTTTGCACCTCTTTTGGACGGACTACCTTTGTTCTGGACCATCTGTTTTGAGTATGGCTGTATAACAAACAATCTTGGAATTTAGATACAGTAGCCCAGAGCAAGTGGTCGGCACGTTTTCTGCCCATTACAAAATTTGCAGTTTCCCTAAACTCTGAGTTCCTCTCCTGTAATGCAACTTACTCTGAAGCCAGGTAACACCTGGCTCCTTTTGCACTACCCTGCATAATTTAGGGCTCAGGAAACTGGTACAAGAAAATGCTGCTACATTGGCTATTGCTATGCCTGAGTAAGGAAGTCCTCTGTCTCTGATCCAGGATACTCCTGTCTTTTACTAGCATTCATGCAACCAGGGCAAGCTACCTTGGTAGATTGTACTCTGAGTATATATCCAGGACATTTCACCATTCTTGACAATTACTCACCTTGCTGCTCAGCTCACTGATGGATCTCTATGAAGCTACAGCTAAATGTTATATCTTATTTACCTACTTTCAGAGATTCAGATGTTTTGCAGAGAGCTTCTTCCAAGAATATATACCCTTATTACATGATGTGAATCTGTGTACCAGCACCACTTATCTAGTCCACAAACAGGCCCATCCATCATTGGACAACCTAAGATATCAAGATAGAGGAGATCATTAGCATCATCACTTTCCTAGTCTGCCTGATGTTCTTTTATATTTGAGACCTGATCCCAAGTCATCTGTAGTGACCACTGGGGTCCCAGAGCAGAGGCGCTCAATAAATATGAGGACTTTTCAGATCTCCCAAATACCAGCCCTAAGGCTTTCAGGTCAGGTCTTCTGACCATGACCTCTGCCACAATACAGCAATATTATTCTGAAGTCCATCAATGCCTACCCACACACCCCCACACTGTGAAGTACTTTTTTTTTTGAACTTCAAGTATAAATTTTAATTTTTAAAGAAAAGAGTTTTAAAAAATTCTAGCTATTATAGATAAGACTAGCTTCCTTTAATATTTCTCTTTTTATTACTATGTTTAAGTAACTATAATTTACATTTTTCTTTTATGATTTTAAACAGTTGAAATAAATGTTCTGGTTAATTTTATTTATATCTGGTATCTTTGCTCCTGTACCCTTGGTGGTCTTTGAGCATAAGTTTGGAAATTTTATATTTGCCAAAATTAAAAATGGTATAGTTTTCATGATCACTTCAACAGAGCTTATTTTTAAGCTTTTTTGAACTTCAACCTTTTCCCTCATCCTACAACTACAATCCAGTACATGCTGAATCTCAGTCATTCAAAAAGGAAAAACTAGAGACTGAGAATCAAGGTTTGTATATTTAAGGAAGGCCTTCTCCTTTCTTTCTGTATGTTTCACTTGTTTGAAATAAATCTTTTTTTTTACATATTTATTGGAGTATATTGCTTTACAATGGTGTGTTAGTTTCTGCTTTATAACAAAGTGAATCAGTTATACATATACATATATCCCCATATCTCTTCCCTCTTGTATCTCCCTCCCTCCCACGCTCCCTATCCCACCCCTCGAGGTGGTCACAAAGCACCTAGCTTATCTCCCTGTGCTATGCGGCTACTTCCCACTAGCTATCTACTTTACGTTTGGTAGTGTACATATGTCCATGCCACTCTCTCGCTTTGTCCCAGCTTACCCTTCCCCCTGCCCGTATCCGCAAGTCCATTCTCCAGTAGGTCTGTGTGTTTATTCCTGTCTTGCCCCTAGGTTCTTCATGACCTTTTTTTGTTTTAGATTCCATATATATGTGTTAGCATACGGTATTTCTTTTTGTCTTTCTGACTTACTTCACTCTGTATGACAGACTCTAGATCCATCCGCCTCACTACAAATAATTCAATTTCATTTCTTTTTATGGCTAATATTCCATTGTATATATGTGCCACATCTTCTTTATCCATTCATCTGTTAATGGGCACTTAGGTTGCTTCCATGTCCTGGCTATTGTAAATAGAGCTGCAGTGAACATTGGGGTGCATGTGTCTTTTTGAAGTATGGTTTTCTCAGGGTATATGCCCAGTAGTGGGATTGCTGGGTCATATGGTAGTTCTACTTTTAGTTTTATAAGGAACCTCCGTACTGTTCTCCATAGTAGCTGTATAAATTTACATTCCCAATAACAGTGCAAGAGGTTTCCCTTTTCTCCACACTCTCTCCAGTATTTACTGTTTGTAGATTTTTTGATGATGGCCATTCTGACTGGTGTGAGATGATATCTCATTGTACTTTTGATTTGCATTTCTCTAATGATTAATGATGTTGAGCATTCTTTCATGTGTTTGTTGGCAATCTGTATATCTTCTTTGGAGAAATGTCTATTTAGGTCTTCTGCCCATTATTGGATTGGTTGTTTGTTGTTTTGATACTGAGCTGCCTGAGCTGCTTGTAAATTTTGGAGATTAATCCTTTGTCAGTTGCTTCATTTGCAAATATTTTCTCCCATTCTGAGGGCTGTCTTTTGGTCTTGTTTATGGTTTCCTTTGCTGTGCAAAAGCTTTGAAGTTTCATTAGGTCCCATTTGTTTATTTTTTTTACTTCCATTTCTGTAGGAGGTGGGTCAAAAAGGATCTTGCTGTGATTTATGTTGTAGAGTGTTCTGCCTATGTTTTCCTCTAAGAGTGTGATAGTGTCTGGCCTTACATTTAGGTCTTTAATCCATTTTGAATTTATTTTTGTATATGGTGTTAGGGAGTATTCTAATTTCATTCTTTTACATGTAGCTGTCCAGTTTTCCCAGCACCACTTATTGAAGAGGCTGTCTTTTCTCTACTGTATATTCTTGCCTTCTTTATCAAAGATAAGGTGACCATATGTGTGTGGATACCATACTGTCTTAATTACTGTAGCTTTGTAGTATAGTGTGAAGTCAGGGAGCCTGATTTATCCAGCTTCATTTTTCTTTCTCAAGATTGCTTTGGATATTCAGGGTCTTTTATGTTTCCATACAAATTGTGAAATTTTTTATTCTAGTTCTGTGAAAAATGCCAGTGGTAGTTTGATAGGGATTGCGTTGAATCTGTAGATTGCTTTGGGTAATAGAGTCATTTTCACAATGTTGATTCTTCCAATCCAAGAACATGGTATATCTCTCCATCTATTTGTATCATCTTTAATTTCTTTCATCAGTGTCTTATAATTTTCTTCATACAGGTCTTTCATCTCCTTAGGTAGGTTTATTCCTAAATATTTTATTCTTTTTGTTGCAATGGTAAGTGGGAATGTTTTCTTGATTTCACTTTCAGATTTTTCATCATTAGTGTATAGGAATGCAAGAGATTTCTGTGCAGTAATTTTGTATCCTGCTACTTTACCAAATTCATTGATTAGCTCTAGTAATTTTCTGGTAGCATCTTTAGGATTCTCTATGTATAGTATCATATCATCTGCAAACAGTGACAGCTTAACTTCTTCTTTTCTGATTTGGATTCCTTTTATTTCTTTTTCTTCTCTGATTGCTGTGGCTAAAACTTCCAAAGCTATGTTGAATAATAGTGCTGAGAGTGGGCAACCTTGTCTTTTTCCTGATCTTAGTGGAAATGGTTTCAATTTTTCACCATTGAGGACGACGTTGGCTGTGGGTTTGTCATATATGGCCTTTATTATGTTGAGGAAAGTTCCCTCTATTCCATCTAATGAGACGATCATATGATTTTTCTCCTTCAATTTGTTAATATGGTGTATCACATAGGTTGATTTGCATATATTGAAGAATCCTTGCATTCCTGAGATAAACCCCACTTGATCATGTTGTATGATCCTTTTAATGTGCTGTTGGATTCTGTTTGCTAGTATTTTGTTGAGGATTTTTGCATCTATGTTCCTCAGTGATATTGGCCTGTAGTTTTCTTTCTTTGTGACACCTTTGTCTGTTTTTGCTATCAGGGTGGTGGTGGCCTTGTAGAATGAGTTTGGGAGTGTTCCTCCCTCTGCTATATTTTGGAAGAGTTTGAGAAGGATAGGTGTTAGCTTTTCTCTAAATGTTTGATACAATTGGCCTGTGAAGCCATCTGGTGCTGAGCTTTTGTTTGTTGGAAGATTCTTTTTTTTTTTGCGGTATGCGGGCCTCTCACTGTTGTGGCCTCTCCCGTTGCGGAGCACAGGCTCTGGATGCGCAGGCTTAGCAGCCATGGCTCATGGGCCCAGCCGCTCTGCGGCACGTGGGGTCTTCCCGGACCGGGGTACGAACCTGTGTCCCCTGCATCGGCAGACAGACTTAACCACAGCACCACCACAGAAGACCTGTTGGAAGATTTTTAATCACAGTTTCAAATTCAGTGCTTGTGATTGGTCTGTTCATATTTTCTATTTCCTCCTGGTTCAGTCTCGGAAGGTTGTGCATTTCTACTTATTTGTGCATTTCTTCCAGGTTGTCCATTTTATTGGCATATAGTTGTTTATCTCATGATCCTTTGTATTTCTGCTGTGTCAGTTGCTACTTCTCCTTTTTCATTTCTAATTCTACTGATTTGAGTCTTCTCCTTTTTTTCTTCATGAGTCTAGCTAATGGTTTATCAATTTTTTTCATCTTCTCAGAATACCAGCTTTTAGTTTTATTGATCTTTGCTATCATTTCATTCATTTCTTTTTTTTTTTTATTTCTGATCTGATCTTTATGATTTCTTTCCTTCCGCTCACTTTGGGTTTTTTTTCTGTTCTTTCTCTACTTGCTTTATTTGTAAGGTTAGGTTGTTTATTTGAGATGTTTCTTGTTTCTTAAGGTAGGATTGCATTTCTATAAACTTCCCTTTTAGAACTGCTTTTGCTGCATTTCATATGTTTTGGGTTGTCGTGTTTTCATTGTCATTTGTTTCTAGGTATTTTTTTATATCACCTTTGATTTTTTCAGTGATCTCTTGGTTATTAAGTAGTGTGTTGTTTAGCCTCCATGTGTTTGTATTATTTACAGATTTTTTCCTACATTTGCTATCTAGTCTCATAGCGTTGTGGTTGGAAAAGATACTTGATATGATTTCAATTTTCTTAAATTTACCAAGGCTTGATTTGTGACCCAAGATATGATCTATCCTGGAGAATGTTCCATGAGCACTTGAGAAGAAAGTGTATTCTGTTGTTGGATGGAATGTCCTATAAATATCAATTAAGTCCATCTTGTTTAATGTATCATTTAAAGCTTGTGTTTCCTTACTTATTTTCATTTTGGATGATCTGTCCATTGGAGAAAGTGGGGTTTTAAAGTCCCCTACTGTGATTGTGTTACTTTTTATTTCCCCTTTTAAGGTTGTTAGTATTTGCCTTATCTTTTGAGGTGCTCCCATGTTGAGTGCATAAATATTTACAATTGTTATATCTTCTTCTTGGATTGATCCCTTGATCATTATGTTATGTCCTTCTTCATCTCTTGTAATAGTCTTCATTTTAAAGTCTGTTTTGTCTCATATGAGAATTGCTACTCCAGCTTTCTTTTGATTTCCATTTGCATGGAATATCTTTTTCCATCCCCGCACTTTCAGTCTGTATGTGTCCCTATGTCTGAAGTGGGTCTCTTGTAGACAGCATATATAGGGGTCTTGTTTTTGTATCCATTCAGCCATTCTACATCTTTTGGTTGGAGCATTTAATCTATTTACATTTAAGGTAATTATTGATACGTATGTTCCTATTACCATTTTCTTAATTCTTTTGGGTTTGTTATTGTAAGTCTTTTCCTTCTCTTGTGTTTCCTGCCTAGAGAAGTTCCTTTAGCATTTGTTGTAAAGCTGGTTTGGTGTTGCTGGATTCTCTTAGCTTTTGCTTGTCTGTAAAGGTTTTAATTTCTCTCTGGTATCTGAATGAGATCCTTGCTGTTTAGAGGAATCTTGGTTGCAGGTTTTTCTCCTTCATCACTTTAAATATGTCCTGCCACTCCCTTCTGGCTTGCAGAGTTTTGCTGAAAGATCAGCTGTTAACCTTATGGGGATTCCCTTGTGTGTTATATGTTATTTTTCCCTTGCTGCTTTTAATGTGTTTTCTTTGTATTTAATTTTTGGTAGTTTGATTAATATGTGTCTTGGCGTTTTTCTCCTTGGATTTATCCTGTATGGGACTCTCTGTGCTTCCTGGACTTGATTAACCATATTAGGGAAGTTTTAACTATAATCTCTTCAAATATTTTCTCAGTCCCTTTCTTTTTCTCTTCTTCTTCTGGGACCCCTATAATTCAAATGTTGGTGCATTTTATGTTGCCCCAGAGGTCTCTGAGACTGTCCTCAGTTCTTTTCATTCTTTTTTCTTTATTCTGCTCTGCAATAATTATTTCCATTATTTTATCTTCCAGGTCACTTATCCGTTCTTCTGCCTCAGTTATTCTACTATTGATCCCTTCTAGAGAATTTTTAATTTCATTTATTTTGTTGTTCATCTCTGTTTGTTTGCTCTTTAGTTCTTCTAGGTCCTTTTTAAATGTTTCTTGTATTTTCTCCATTCTATTTCCAAGATTTTGAATCATCTTTACTATCATTTTTCTGAATTCCTTTTCAGGTAGACTGCCTATTTCCTCTTCACTTGTTAGGTCTGATGGGTTTTTACTTTGCTTCTTCACTTGCTGTGTGTTTCTCTGTCTTCTAATTTTCCTTAACTTACTGTGTTTGGGGTCTCCTTTTCCCAGGCTGCAGGTTCGTAGTTCCCGTTGTTTTTGGTGTCTGTCCCCAGTGGCTAAGGTTGGTTCAGTGGGTTTTGTAAGCTTCCTTGTCAAGCAGAGTAGTGCCTGTGTTCTGGTGGTTGAGGCTGGATCTTGTCTTTCTGGTGGGCTGGTCCACATTTGGTGGTGTATTTTCGGGTGTCTATGACCTTATTATGATTTTAGGCAGCCTCTCTGCTAATGGATGGCATTGTGTTCCTGTCTTGCTAGTTGTTTAGCATATGGTGTCCAGCATTGTAGCTTGCTGGTCATTGAGTGGAGCTGGGTCTTGGCGTTGAGATGGAGATCTCTGGGAGATTTTCACCATTTGATATTACGTGCATCTGGGAGGTCTGTTGTGGACCAGTGTCCTGAACTTGGATCTCCCACCTCAGTGGCACAGCCTTGATGCCTGGCTGGAGCACCAAGAGCCTGTCATTCACACGGCTCAGAATAAAAGGGAGAAAAGAAAGAAAGAAAGAAAGGAAAAGATAAAATAAAATAATTTAAATTAAAAATAATTATTAAAAAAATTTTTTAAGTAATAAAAATAAAAAAGAAAGAGAGAGGAACCAAACCAAAAAACAAATCCACCAATGATAACAAGTGCTAAAAACTATACTAAAAAACAAACAAACAAAAAACAGACAGACAGAACCTTAAGACAAATGGTAAAAGCAAAGCTATACAGACAAAATCACACACAGAAGCATACACATACACCCTCAAAAAAAGAGAAAAAGCGGAAAAAAAATATATCGTTGTTCCCAAAGTCCACCTCCTCAATTTGGTATGATTCCTTGTCTATTCAGGTATTCCACAGATGCAGGCGATATCAAGCTGATTGTGGAGATTTAATCCGCTGCTCCTGAGGCTCCTTGGAGAGATTTCCCTTTCTCTTCTTTGTTCGCACAGCTCCTGGGCTTCAGCTTTGGATTTGGATCCGTCTCTAAGTGTAGGTCGCCTGAAGGCATCTGTTCTTCACTCACACAGGACGGGGTTAAAGGAGCAGCTGGTTCGGGAGCTCTGGCTCAGTCAGGCCGTGGGGAGGAAGGGGTACAGAATGCAGGGCGATCCTGCGGCAGCAGAGGCTGGCATGACATTGCACAGCCTGAGGTGTGCTGTGCGTTCTCCCGGGGACGTTGTCCCTGGATCACGGGACCATGGTAGTGGCGGGATGCACAGGCTCCCAGGAGGGGAGGTGTGCATACTAACCTGTGCTCACACACGGACTTCTTGGTGGCGGCAGCAGCAGCCTTAGCGTCTCATGCCCGTCTCGGGTCCGCGCTTTTAGCCGCGGCTCGCGCCCATCTCTGGAGCTCCTTTAAGCAGCGTTCTTATTCCCCTCTCCTCACGCACCAGGAAAGAAAGAGGCAAGAAAAAGTCTCTTGCCTCTTAGTCAGTTCCAGACTTTTTCCCGGACTCCCTCCCGGGTAGCCTTGGTGCACTAACCCCCTGCAGGCTGTGTTCACACAGCCAACCCCAGTCCTCTCCCTGCATCCGACCAAAGACCAAGCCTCAGCTCCCAGCCCCGCCCGCCCCAGCTGGTGAGCAGACAAGCCTCTCGGGCTGGTGAGTGCTGGTCGGCACCGATCTTCTGTGTGGGAATCTCTCCGCTGTGCCCTGAGCACCCCTGTTGCTGCGCTCTCCTCCATGGCTCCAAAGCTTGCCCCCTGTGCCACCCGCAGTCTCCGCCTGCGAAGGGGCTTCTAGTGTGTGGAAACCTTTCCTCCTCCACGGCTCCCTCCCACTGGTGCAGGTCCCGTCCCTATTATTTTGTCTCTGTTTTTTTTAATCTTTTTCCCTTCCCAGGTACCTGGGGTGTTTCTTGCCTTTTGGGAGGTCTGAGGTCTTCTGCCAGCATTCAGTAGGTGTTCTGTAGGAGCTGTTGCACATGTAGATGCATTTCTGGTGTATTTGTGGGGAGGAAGGTGATCTCTACCTCTTACTCTTCCGCCATCCTGAAGCTAACTCTCTGAAGTACTTCTTATTGCAAACCCAAGAGCAAAGAAGACCTTGGGGTCCAGAGGAGCATCCGCAACTCAATCTTCTGAGAAATTTTCTGCAGTAGAACCCACCTTTAGCCACCTCATTCCTGTTAATATCTGGATCAAGCTAGAAACTTCCTAAGGCAGTTGAAATGCTCCTGCCATCTGCCACATCTTTGAACAGTCTAGGCTTTAAATTATTTTAATCCCTTCCTGCTAAGGTCCTAGTTGCCTCTCTCATCCTTAAGGGCTGAGCCGAGGATATAGTGACTATTTCCAAGGAGCATGCTGCTGGGAAGATACTGACAGTGAGGTTTTCTCTAAAATGGAATGTGCTATTCTGATGAGGTAGCGAGTGACCTCACTCCTACAGTTCATCAGCCAAATGACCATCCCCATGATATTGTGTAGAATACGACTTTGGTGGGAGATCGGACTGGGAAGGTACCTGAGGCTTCTTCCATTGCTCCTGGTTCCTGATGGCCCTCATATATACTCTCTCCCACACAGAGATGCATGCACATGAACATGTACAGTTACAAAATCCAAACTGATTGTTTTTACAAGTAATGTATATGCACACACGTGTCCTTGAACATAGGTGTGCACTGATTTTCTAAGTCCAGTAGTTTGAGATTTAGGTCTTAGAATATTCTGGCAATTTTTGAAAGTTACAGTCTTAATCACTAGTACTGGCATCACTTATCAGTTGTCATGGAATTGATATAAATGCTTCACTTTACCAAACAGTTCACCGAAACTGTTTTGTTGAACATAGTATTTATTTTGTTAGACATAGAAAATGGGGTCATTTTTCTTGTAAGGATCTTAAAAGCAATAAACTATATATAATTTATATCTATGTTTCAGATCATCTAGAAATACCAATGGAACATAGTAGGCTTGTTCATGTCTACCAAATTAATAGAAAGTAGATTGACTAAAAGAAAAATTTGTGTTTAAAAATGGAAAATAAGACAAAGCAACAATAACAAAAAACAATCAAAAAAAAGAATATTCTTTCAGTTCTTTCATATATTAACTATAATATTAGTAAAATATAGTTATTATAGTTTAGAACATTGAGAGTTAATTATCTTTTTTTAATTATCTTTATCTTTAGAACAGTCATTAATAACTAGTTTCACCAAAAAGGAGACTTAAAGATCTAAAAGTCAATTATGCCGTATTGAATAGTGTCCCCTCAAAATTCATGTCCACCAGGAACCTCAGAATATCTTTTTATTTTGAAATAGGGTCTTTGCAGGTGTAATTAGCTAAGATTAGATCATATTGGATTCGGGTGGGCACAAAATCCAATGACTGGTGTTTTTATAAGAAAACTGTGGGAAGACACAGATATACACACAGGGGGAATGCCATGGGGGGATGGAGGCAGAGATTGCAGTAATGAGTCTGCAATTCAAGGAAAGCCAAGATTGCTAGCCATCATCAGAAGCTAAAAGTGAGACATGAAACAAATTCTCTCTAGAGCATGTAGAAAGAATCAACCCTGCTGATACCTTGATTTCAGAATTTTGGCCTCCTGAATTGTGAGAGAATAAATTTATTTTAAGCCATCCCATTTGTACTTTGTTTGAACAGCCCTAGGAAACTAAGACACAAACTAAGGAAATCAGAATTGGCATTTTGGAAAAATTAGTCATTATATTTGACAAACTGACACAAACTCTAAATAGTAAGAATCTACACATAGAATCTGGGTTTTCAAATCTAGACAGAACCATATAATATTGCTATGTTTTCTGTTAGTTATAAAGCTTATCATTGAGGAAAGAGTTCTCCCTCCTGTTTGAGTTTGCCATTTATCCTTGTTGTTGTCATCATCATCGTTATCATTGTTATTATCATTATATCCATTATGGTTATCTTCAACAACACTATAAACAAATATCAAACTGCTTAATCACTTCACTTAGCTTATCATAGTTATAGATGTATGATCCCTGTCATAAAGGGCATCAGGAGCAACTAAGTATTGAACAAGCACATAAATAATTAAGAGTGCACTTCCTTTCTTAAACCCATTTGTAGCAAACATCATTACAAGAAATGTTCTTTTTAACCATGTTATTTCTACCATGGGCAGATGGCCAGTACTGAGTAAACTCCAATAATGTGATTGAATTGAACCCTCAATGATGAATCAGATTACATTGTGGATGATTCCTATGGTCCTAACCCAGCAACAGCCATTTTCAAAACCAAATATAAGTGTAATTTGCATTACCAGAGTAAGTCCAGTGGGTCCAAGCTCAGAATATTTGAGACAAAAAAAGTTGAAGCAAAGATTGTATTAACAATTTCTTAACTGTCCTTTACCCAAATTCACATTATATACCCTTGAATATTTCCAATTCATCACCCAAAGGCCTCCTACAAGCTTAAACCATCCACACACACTAAATGTTTAGGGTCCTTCCAAAACAGAGAGGAAGAGAAAGAGGTAAGAGGAGAAAGGGGGAAATAGGAAAAGACGGAAGGGGCATGAGAAGGAAACACTGGCAAGAAGAGAGTTCTCTCCCCAGTTCACTGAATATGGATGGCAGTTAATATTTCTCTTTTTCCTCCCCTGAGTTCAAAGCTTTTTTTTTTTTTTTTCTATTCTAATGAATTAGAGAGACTGGGCATCAATTCAAGTTTTACTGTAATTCTGCTGACTGGAAATTTGATACCAAATAAAAGATTTATTATAAGATAAGCTTATAACAGCAAAACAGTGTGGAAATACTGCATTTCATCATAATGGAATTTTACCTCTAAAAGCTTCCTCACACTAATGAATTGCAAAATAAAAGTACAAGTATTTGAAGTTCAGAGAAAATTTTGTTCAAAAATGATGTGATGATTACACATTTGGATTAGACAATGGGTACTTATTTTATTCATTATTATAAATAGACTGCACTACCATGATATATAATGTAATTACCATGAATTATTTTTTAATGTGAAACATACATTCACTAGTCTAATGTAAGATAATTAATGCATTGGTGTAAAAAGCAATGGGCATAGATTTAGTTTTTTCCAAGATAAGAAATGAGAAGTTTCAGAACACATAATGGTCTTTACCATTGAAAGGGCAATTTTATTGTCTTGTTGTGTTTTACACAAAACAATACTACACAAAATTTACATTTTACCAGAGTTCTCAAAATTCTTCTTATGAGATTTTTTTTTCTCCCTGGATGTCTGAGCAGGTCCAGATTGCTGACATATTTTTGGTGACAGACCCAAAGGGTCTCCCTTGGTACCTTTTGGAGAAGTGGGTGGCATCCTAGACTTCCTACCAGCTCTGCTAGGGCATAGATGGTTAGAAATAAAGTCCATCTAATATGATTAATTAATAGGTATGTTTTTTTCTGGTTTTGTCGGAACAAAGATCTTTCACAGGAATTTTGAAAATTGTACTTGTCTTATTTCTTACAAAAATGTGCAGTTCACTTTTCTGAAATAGATGCAAAAGGATATTAATGTGACTTCATGAAAATAATTATAAAAAGTCATAGTTTCTTATTTCTATGTTTATCTGAAAAGAAGGGGGTGACATTAAATACAGAGCAAAAGGAAGCTTTGGGACTAACAATTTGAGCAACTGTCTCCTACACTATTTAGTAACCTGTGTCTTAGCCTTGACCTAATACGACACCTTAATAATAATCATAACCATGCATAATTATGTAACCTTACCGTTCACAATGACCTTTCAAATCTATCATTTTATCAATATAGCACTACTGTTGAAGTAGGCATTGTAACCTATTTTTTTACTTGCCAGAAAACTGACACTAGTTCTCCCATGTAAGTAAATAAGACTCATCGTTTGGATTTAGGAATCCTCAGACCAAGTTCTGTGCTGTATAAAAAAGTGAAAAATAGTAAAGTCCACAGTAGTAACATCTGTCCTATTGCAGACTGTGGGAGGGCCACTGAATATTGAGCATTAAAAAAAAAAAAAAAAAATGACCTGCCATTGCAGTGGGATTTCAGAGAAAAACCCTTCTGTTGTTTTTCTCTCCCTCCCAATACTGAAAGAGATTCTCAGCTACTGATCGTGCAATTGCTCAGAGATTTAAAAGCAATGTCATTGTTGTGTTTCATGGACAGACGTTCCTCAAAATCCTATTTCCTCTTCTTTCATTCCCTAGTGTTACTTGTATACATACACCCTCTTCCAATCAGATAAGCCCTGATTTCAGAGTCTGTTTAATTTTTCTTATATACTTGCATCAGTGCCTAGGCTGATATAAATTTTAAGAGGTCTTCTGAGAACAGTATGGGTACTTTCTCTAAGGGATCATTCCCTCTTTGTCATAATCAGCTCAGGCTGCTATAACAGAACATCATAGACTGGGTGAGTTAACTAACACCTAAAATCAAGGTACCAGCTGATTTGGTTCCCGATGAGGACACACTTGCTGGCCTGCAGATGGCTACCTTTTGGTTGTGTCCTCACATTGCAGATTTATATAGAGAGACCTCTGGCCTCTCTTCTCTTTTTATAAAGGAACTAATACCCTCATGGGGGCCTCACCTTATGACCTCATCTAAACCCGATTACCTCCTAAAGACCTCACCACTAAATATCACCACCTTGGGAATTTAGATTCAACATAAGAATTTTGGAGGGACACAAACTTTCATTCTATAATACTCTTTAACCTAAGTCTTCACATTTTGAGAAATAAAACATATAACTTTTTTTTCCTGCATGTTTCGGTACCAGATCCTTGGACAATGATCAGGTATTTCTAAAAGGAGATCTCTGTCTGGCGGGCATAGTGGTAGAAAAGGTTACTGACAATGAAGAAAGGTAATTTCTATTTGCCAAGCATGTCCAGGAGGCAGAAATAAGATAGGCATATCCCATTCTTTATATGGTTTAATCCTTACAGCAATTCTATAAAGTATATTATCTTACCTCAGTTTTGTATATGAAGATATCACTGTTTATGAAGTTTGAGTAAATCTTACAAATTACTCAGTTTTTAAGTAGCACAGACCAGACTAGAAATATACATCTATATATATTTAAGTATCTGCTTTTATCATTTGTTGCATAGTATATAAAGTGGGACTCAACTTAGGGTTTTGGCTCTATGAGTATAGTTTATAGTTTTCAGGTCACAGCAATCTCTCTAATGCAGCCATGTCTTAGTAGCAGTAGGAATTTGTACAGGGTACAATGGACAGAGTGGAATTGATGAGTTATCAGAGTAGACTTTTTGGAGAAGGCTGACTCTGAAATGGAATTTAAGCAAAAAATGGAGGGACTCCATTCCACATTCTAAGTGGAAGTAATGTCGTGAGCAGAGGCATAGAACTTTCTAGCATATTATCTAACAAAACAAGCACATTTTTCATAATGATGGGGGTAGTGCTGACAAAAGAAAAATTTCAGAAAGTTACCAAGTTCCAGTGATTATACTTCTATAGCAAAAGGGGGAATATATACCTGGGAGAAAAACAAAAAACAGAAAAAGAGATGAAACAAATCCTGGAAATGCAGTCATGACGTCCGTGTCAGGGTAGTATCTTATTAGTGTTATCACAGGAAGAAGCAATAATCACAGAAGTGGTGTTTCATATTTTTTAAAAATAAAATAAGATGAATAAAATATTAAGATTTAAACTAATTAAGCACAAAGTGTTAATAGGTTTTGTTAGGTTTTTTTCTCTGATTTTTATAAATTTAAATACATGCAGAAATAGATTTTGCTTTTGTAATTTTAATATGTTTAGGGAATGAAGGTTTAAAATGCATAAAGAAATAGAAACTAATTTTCTTAACAGTTCATCATCTAGAATGGCCAAATATTCATTTGGTCATTTTACTTGCGACTTCTTTTTCTTACTAAAAGAATAAATACGACGGGTAACTCTTTGCTCCTTTTTTCTACTCTTCTATACTATTTCTCCATGGCCCTTAAGGGAAGTTCTCAAACTGACACATATATGGGTTTTTTCCGTCTTTGTTTCTAAATTTTATAGTCTTACTACTTATATGTACTAATAAAAACATTTGATACAATATTGCTTGAAATGTAGATAGGTGATAAACACAGGCAATTTCCTTTCTTCCCTCCTTTCCATCTCTTTTCTTTTTTACCCAAAACCCTAAAACTAAAGCCTCTCCTTTGATTCACTTTGGAGTAAAAAGAGAAATGAAAGACAGAGATTTTCCGACAGCAAAGAGACCTATCTAATAAAGGAGTAAGAGCAAAATATCTAAAAGAAAAAAAAAATGGATGGAAACATCTTAAATTTACAATGGCCTGGTAAGAAATATTCAGATGACCATCCATATGTAAGATAGTAAAGGCCAAATTATGAGACACTCAAGATGAGTCAGGATGAATAGATCAAGGCCAAAATGAGGTAACTCTTTTTTTTTTTTTAACATCTTTATTGGGGTATAATTGCTTTACAATGGTGTGTTAGTTTCTGCTTT
The DNA here is from genome assembly GCF_937001465.1 of Orcinus orca. Lineage (NCBI taxonomy): Eukaryota > Metazoa > Chordata > Mammalia > Artiodactyla > Delphinidae > Orcinus > Orcinus orca. Next base: position 63,703,054 of record NC_064575.1, read on the forward strand.
ATAACAAAGTGAATCTGTTATACATATACATGTGTTCCCATATCTCTTCCCGAGGTAACTCTTTTTGAAGTCTAATTCAGGTAGTTAATTTATTCAAATGTATTATAAGGGACCTTATAAACACCAAATTCTTTTGAATTTAGAAAAGCCCATTTTTCAGTGAAGTGCCTGGGTCTTTCTGGCATATGTTGCAATTAATAAAAGGCTACAAAATTGAGAAATACTTTTATAACTTGGCTGCGACCTACTCAAATCAATATTCCCTTGTTGAAAACATGGCATTTAATTTCTTCACTGTTTTGTAAAAAGAGTTCTATATTGTTGTTTAAATCCCATAATAATACTGTTTAAGAAAATGAAGAGGGTACATAAAATACCTGGAACTCTAGATACCTGAGCCATAACAACTTAGAGACACAATTCAATAAACCTGGTGTGGATACACGTTTCTTCTGACTTATTGAAACAGCATTTGCAACTAATTAAGAAATTATTAACACTCATTAGTGTAGCCTATGATATGTCTTTTAGGGCTAATTCCTATGGAATTAATTTACTTCACAAATACTTATTGAGTGCTCTCTAGGTACTAGGCACCATTTAAGGTGTTGATCACACCACAGAAAATAATAACACAATAATGGTAATAAATATATTTCAATCCTTGTGGAAGTCTATTGTTGCATAATAGGTTTGCAAATTCAAATACTTTCATACTTCCATAAAGGTTAGTGCATTTGTACAGATTTCACCTAACTAAAATGTAATGTTGAATGATTGAAAGAGCAGTTCCTCTACCGTATGTCCAGTACTAAGATATATGAATATAGGAACAAATAAGTCATTGTTATTTGGACATTATTAAAGTAAAATAAATTTATTGCAATATTTCCTAATATATTTTCTTAAACACTGTTTTTTTAATGCTCCTACAAAATTTTTTCTCAAGAAAATACTGCCACAATATCACTCTCTAGAAAGGTTACATTACACAATAGTAGACTAAATCCTTAAAGGAAACATGCAGGAAAAAATGTACATTTTTTTTCTTTATACCAGTGTTTCCCAAATATCTTACCCTGGGATCTTTTGCGTACGTATCAGCAATCTCAGGATATCACTAATCCACAAAAATTTTGAAGACTGTTTCTCCAAACTAAACCAAACTTTGGGATCCTTATAGCTTTAGTAACAAATGTCATTTGCATGGACCCTACTAATATCCACAATATGCATTCTTGCCATTAAAAAAAAAGTTCCTTGAGTTTTACCTAGAAGCTTGAATGCTCAGCCAGGATGCACATTTCTCAGCATTCCTTGCAGCATTTTATTGCAATATGCAGTAACTAAATTTGGGCCATGTGACTGAGGTTGGGCCAATAGGATTTATTTTAAAAAGTAATGGGTACAGTTTCATGACATATGTTTAAAGACAACCTGCTTAACCTAGACTTTCTCCTTTTATTCCTGCTGGTTGTGAAGTGGTAGCGAGAATAGCCTCTAGCTGCAGAGAGCATGATAAAATTGTCTAATTAGACCGACTCCATTGATGAACTTGTGGAAGAACTTGCTCTTGATGCACTGTGATGAAAGAAAGAAGTATATTAACATCAATGTTATGTGAGCCATTATATTTTTATGTATCATTGTTTTAGCAATTTTGTGTTTAACCTAAATATTATAGTAATAATCTTTGAGTCTTTATTTTCAACATTTTTTTTTCACTTTGACATTAAGCCCAGTCTTTCATTCCCATGTGGGTTAGCTTGTTTAAAAAATTGGCTACTGTGCTTCCCTGGTGGTGCAGTGGTTGAGAGTCCGCCTGCCAATGCAGGGGACATGGGTTCGTGCTCCGGTCCGGGAAGATCCCACATGCCGCGGAGCGGCTGGGCCCGTGAGCCATGGCCGCTGAGCCTGCGCGTCTGGAGCCTGTGCTCCGCAACGGGAGAGGCCACAACAGTGAGAGGTCCGCGTACCGCAAAAAAAAAAAAAAAAAAAAAAAAAAAAATTGGCTACAATTTCCCCTCCGTATATATCCACCCTTTTGCAATGTGATTTTGTAGTTATTCCCCTTAATGTTTGAATGCAGCTGTCTTTTTTACTGATCTTGATACTACCTTTTTAAATTAATGTGTATGAGGACCAGTAAAACATTATCCTCCATGCAATCATAAAATTTTACCAAAACTAGGTAAAATTAGGGTTTAGTAATATTAGTCCTTTGTGTCATGTGACTTGTTGTGTTCCATAATCCTAAAATGAACATTGGTCTAGTCTTCCTTTCAGATACAGATTTTCATCAGCTTCAAATATTTCAAATTCCAGTAAAACAATTTGTGACCAATAGACTGACAATCAGTAGTGTACTGGATCCCCCTACACCTCCTAATTTGTTACTAATGCTAAACATGGTCCCTAATCCTTTGGGTAGTATTCTAAAAGAGGGGCAGTAAACTTTATTAACAGCAACACTTCTTTAAAATGTTCAGACATAATGCTCTTTGTAATCACTTTTCATCACCAGCTATTCTTTTTTATTTAGTTTTTTTTTTTTTTTTTTTTTTTTTTTTGCGGTACGCGGGCCTCTCACTGTTGTGGCCTCTCCCGTTGCGGAGCACAGGCTCAGGACGCGCAGGCTCAGCGGCCATGGCTCACAGGCCCAGCCGCTCTGCGGCATGTGGGATCTTCCCAGACCGGGGCACGAACCCGTGTCCCCCGCATCGGCAGGCGGACTCTCAACCACTGCACCACCAGGGAAGCCCACCAACTACTCTTTGTGTATTTCTATTCCTTCTAGCATAAATGTTGTGTCATTTCAGAGAAAATAACAAATCCTCCTCATACAAAGTTCAGCTAGAGCTTTTCTATTACACTGAGATTAAGTCCCATTCAGTAGGCAGTAATCTGTTCTGTAAAATGGTATATTACTGTTTTGAGGATTGAATGAGACAATCACATGAAGTACTTCCTGAATGTTAGACTGAATACTTCTTATAAATATTAGCTAATAACTATCCGCATCATCATTGTCGTCATCATCATCATCCTCACTGTCACTTATAACTGACTTTTGAGATCATGGTCTTCAGTTTTAGCCCAGTCCAAGGTCTCTGTTGCATATTTTTTGTCCTTCCACATCTTTTCTCTTTTCTCTTCCTGTAAAATCCTACAACATTTTTCAAGCGCAGGACAAATCTGATCTTTTCCATGTCCTCTGTGCCAATGAGTCTTTTCTTTCTTGTTACTTTCATAGAGCTAGTTTAGTATGTATTACCTCTACCTCTATTCTTTGCTCTGTTATGTATCTATTTACTTTTAGTTGCATCTCTTTAATTAAGCAGTTCGTTTTCTGTTTGTTAAGATAATTACACACAAAAGAGTAAATGAAGTATATTCATCTTAAGTGTACAACTAAATGAATTTTTCCTCGTTTACTCCGATAAAACAAGCACTCATATTAAGATATGTCACTTGCAGCAGCCCAATGGATTCGCCTGCACACCTTCCCAGTTATATCACTCACTTCCCCTCCCACAGGGACATCAACTTTTATGACTTATATAAACATAGATTAGTTTTGCCTGTTCTTGAACTAATGCATGGGATTTATCATTCTAGTATTTTTAAAATTTTATTTAGAAGTAATTATAGATTCATAGGACATTGTAAAGAAATGTACAGGGAGGTCCTGTGCACCATTTACCTAGCCTCACCCAATATTAACATCATACATAACTATAATATGGTATCATAACCAGGAACTTGATATTGGTATCATAAACAGATTTCACCAATTAGTAATGCATGTACTGAATTTTGTGTGTGCAAGTGTGTGTGTTTCTATGCAATAAAATTACATGTGCAGATTTAAGTAATTAAACCACAAGACACAGAAGTGTATCATTACCACGAGGCTCCCTGGTGCCATTCCTTAATAGCCACACTCATGCATCATCACCACACCTGTCCAGCCTAAATTCCTAAAACCCTGGCAAACATCAATCTGTTCATCGTCTCTATAAACTTGTTATTTCTAGTAGAATTATACAGTGTGTATCCTTTTGAGACTGGCTTTTTTCATGCAGTGTTACCCCCTCGATGTTCATCCAAGTTGTGCATATATCATTAGTTTGTTCTTTTTTATTGTTGAGTAGTATTCCATGGTACACCTGTACCATGGTTTGTGTAACCATTCACCCATTGAACATTTGGATAGTTTCCAGTTTGGGGCTGTTACGAATAAAGCTTCTATGAGCATCAGTGTACAAATATGTGCAAACGTAAGTTTTCATTTCTCTGGGATAAATGACTGAGAGCTCAATTACTAGCTCATATAGTAAGTTTAGTGTTACTTTTTTTAATAAATCACCAAACTCTTTTTAGCTGTGTCTATAATATTTTACATTCTCTTCAGCAGTGTTTGAGTATTTGGGTTTCTCTGCATCCTTGCCATCATTAGAATTGTCACTATTTTAAAATATTTTAGCCATTCTGACTTGTGTGGTTTTAATTTGCATTGGATCAAAGTTTTAATTAGCATTTTCATAATGACTAATGGTGTGGAACATCTTTGCAAGTGCTTATTTGTCATCTGTGTGTTCTCTTCAATGCACTGTATGTTCATATGTTTGTTTTCTCATCTTTTATTTGGACAGTTGTTTTTATTGAATTTTGGGTTTGGGGAGTTATTTAAATATTCTAGAATACAAATCAAGACAGTGTGGTATTTACAGAGCGATAGATACATAGAACAATAGAACAGAAGAGAGAACCCAGAGAGAGTCATAAAAATATGCCCAGATGGGGCTTCCCTGGTGGCGCAGTGGTTGAGAGTCCGCCTGCCGATGCAGGGGACACGGGTTCGTGCCCTGGTCTGGGAAGATCCCACATGCCGCGGAGCGGCTGGGCCCGTGAGCCATGGCCGCTGAGCCTGTGCGTCCGGAGCCTGTGCTCCGCAATGGGAGAGGCCACAACAGTGAGAGGCCCGCGTACCGCGAAAAAAAAAAAAAAAAAAGCCCAGTTGACAAGTGTGCAAAAGCAATTTAATGGAGAAGGGATGAACTTTTCAACATATTGTGCTGGAGCAATTGGACATCTATAGTAAAAAAAAATGGACTTTGACCTAAATCTCACACTATATACTAAAATTAATTCAAAATGGTTTTTGAAGTTAAACATAAGTCTAAATCTAATATCCGGTAAAGAAAAACATAGGAGAAAATCTTTAGGACCTAGAGTAGACAAAAAACTCTTACACTTGATATTAAAAGTATTATTCATGCAAATAAAAGTTCGTAAATCAAATCTCATGAAAATTACAAAATTTGCCCCATGAAAAACTTTGTTAAGAAGATGACAGATATTTGAGAGACTGGGAGAAAATAATTTCATTTTTAAGGGCAGGAATTAGATTTGTGTCTCTCCTTATGCTTCATCTACAAACAATGCCTAAATATAAATAGTACACAGTCATTTTGAGAATACCTGTTGAGATAAAACTTGAAAGCTGACTGAGAGAGATGTTCTGTTTCTACTCTGGTATCAAAGAGGGCAAATTATTCCAGAATGCACAGGGAAAAGTCTGATTTGGTATTACAGAATTCATGAAAGAAAATGCAAAACTTTTTGAGAGCCCCAGTTTTTGTGGACCCTGTTTAACACAGTGTTTCTCTGAAAATGCTGTGCCTTGTTTACCATGCACGGGTCCTACTCGAATGTCCTTGTTGACAAGTGTAATTGCAATGGAACTGCTCTTGACAGGGCTTGGTCTGCTTGCTTTGCAGAATTTGAGTGTCCTACCACCGTGTTGCTTCAAGTCAATAGGAAAAAATTACCAATCTTCTGAAAAGTCCTTTTATGTATATCCTGGCTATCAAATGTCAACACAGCTGACAAAGTGGCCAGCAGGCTGCAAGTATGAGATATCACACGGTGATTATAAAAATTTACAGCTGTCAGTTAAAATGAGAATGTCTCCCATGGGTGTGAAAGTAAAATGTGAAGATTAGCTGATAAAGCGCTCTGCTCTGGCTTTTTACTTCATGAACTAAGATCGACAGGGATGTGAGAATGTCATCCACAACATTCAACAAAACGTTCACCAAGATTTAGAACATGATATTGGATTTTTTGCAAACATCTTTCTTATGTAAGACAAAATTGTTACTTTGAAAGATAGGATGAAGTTGTTAATTGGCAAAATAAACTCAGAAAAGATTAAAATGAACTGAAAGTAGCATCATACATTTAAACAATGAATTGCATTCCCAAGTAATCATTAATTGTGGCATGGGTATTGCTGTCATGATAAAGATACCGCTAATTTGAAGATGAGTAGGGTCATCAGTTTTCAATCACGGCTAGAGAGGTCAAGGGTTTTGACAAGAAGAGTAAGGCTATGACTAAGTTTTGATTTGATATTTGCACTCCTCTAAAAGGAAATTTTCTTATACATCAGTGTATTCATATACATGTTTGGGAACATGCCTTTATCAGTAAATCTGGATGAATTCGAGGCTTGGTTATTAGACTTTTGTCTGAATATCAGTGGCATTGTTAAAACAGGGAAGTGCCTAATTTAGAATGGTGTGTGGATCAGCAGAAAATGTAGAAATATCGTAGAGGTGAAGCAGACACAGATAAAGAATGAACAAGAGACACATAAAGCAAATTTTACAAATTACTCTCTCAAGCCATCCTACTGCCACATTTATGAGATCAATGTAACTTCTTAGTTTACAGCTTTCTAATCCAATAGCTACAATTCAATACTTTATTTCCTCTCTTGGATGTGTGCTACCTGGATTTCTCTATCCTCAGTTTCTTTCCATCATCTCTATTACCAGGCTAATTTTTCTAAGGCACAATTCTTACTACAATAATTTTAGACTCACAAATTTGATTATCAAGTAAAGCCATACTAACTTAGTATGACGTTCAAAGTCTTTGCCTCTTTGGCCTCAATATATCATCATAGGAATATTTCCCATTCTTTCCTATCAGTTATCTAAATAAATTAGATATGCCATGCATAATACCCCATCTTATTGCAGCCTTTTTCACTGGAATTTTCCTGCTAGCATGTATGATTTTTATTTCCAGCATATTAAACTTGGAATCAGTATAAAACTTTGGAGAAGCCACTTCTGACAATATACTAGGAAAATATGTATTACACTGGGATATATGTACTGAGTTGTTGAGGAGAGAGAATCTGGTAAAATTTAATTTTCTTTTTCAAAAATGTGAGTGGGAGGGCTTCCCTGGTGGCACAGTGGTTGAGAGTCCGCCTGCTGATGCAGGGGACACGGGTTCGTGCCCCGGTCTGGGAAGATCCCACATGCCGCGGAGCGGCTGGGCCCGTGAGCCATGGCCTCTGAGCCTGCGCGTCCGGAGCCTGTGCTCCGCAACGGGAGAGGCCACGACAGTGAGAGGCCCGCGTACAGCAAAAAAAAAAAAAAAAAAATGTGAGTGGGAAAACATTAATTTGGATGAATTTATTAGCAGTGGTAAAAGTTAGCTAAAGTTATAAAGAAAGAGAATATATAAATGATTAGAAACAATGAGAGTGCATCAGTGTACAATAGTCATGAGGAAAGGATTATTAGAGAGATGCCAGCAGACATGATAAGAGGATACTAATTCCTGTACTGGAGCAAAACTAGGTAAGAATTCAGCCACATGAAGATGGCTCTACATAACAGGAATTCTGACAGTATTGTCAGTCAGAGGGAATCTTTCTTGACTCCAGTCCCCATGGTATCCATCCTGCTGATAATGATGCCACCTAATTGGGTTAAGGATTTTGATTTTGTTAGGTTTTGTTGAGAAATTACATTTTCTATTTGCATAGAATAAGTCCCTCCTCACCCTTCAAAATGGTTCTGGAGATTTGGGTTAGGTTCCTACTTCCCATGATGTGCACTAATGTGGTAACAACCCCAGAGTATGCTATGTTCTTACTTAGAGACTGGTTCATTTCCAATGTCACTAGCAATTGCAGAAGTTACGCCATTCTAAGTTTATTCCTAAAATAAGCCTTAGCATTATTGTAGATTCCATCCAGCAGGTTTAGAGCAGGATCCGTTTAGTAGGTTTAGGCTTTTTGTTTGTTCTTTAAAAATTAACTATAACAAATCAGGCACAAGTCAAACATCACTACTACAGTTACTTCTTGAATGGCTCAACTAAGAAAATGTAGCATACTAGACTTCCCTGGTGGTGCAGTGGTTAAGAATCCTCCTGCCAAAGCAGAGGACACAGGTTCGAGCCCTGGTCCGGGAAGATCCCACATGCTGCGGAGAAACTAAGCCCGTGAACCACAACTACTGAGCCTGCGTTCTAGAGCCCACAAGCCACAACTACTGAGCCTGTGCTCCACAACAAGAGAAGCCACCACAGTGAGAAGCCCGTACACTGCAACGAAGAGAAGCCCCACTCACTGCAACTAGAGAAAGCCTGCACACAGCAGTGAAGACCCAATGCAGCCAAAGATAAATAAATTAATTAATTAATTAAAAAAAGAAAATGTAGCATATTAAGTAAACCAGTCTGTATATAATAAGTCCCTTTTTAATCCTTAGTTCAAGAATATTGGGATGATTCCAAAATATACAGAGAGTAATGATATTGCTCAGCATCATATCAGCATCAATTATCTACCTAGAAAATGAAAATTCTCAGTAAAGGAATGATATGCACTAGCAGGCATATACAATTAACAGAAAATAGCAGTGACAGGGACAAGATATTAAAATACAAGCATTTGGTGTTTGCCTACATTCTCCTATTATATGTATTTATCTCTTTATTTTTAAACACTGGCAACAAGGTTTTTTTTTTTAACAGTTTTTACTTTTATTTTTAAATTCTATTTATTTATCCATTTATTTATTTTTTGGCTGTGCCACGTGGCATGTAGGATCTTAGTTCCCCAACCAGTGATCAAACCCGCACCCCCGCAGTGGAAGCTCAGAGTCTTAACTATTGCACCACTGGGGAAATCCCCAAACTTTTTTTTTTTTTTTTACAGTTTTTAAAAGCCATTGGATAAATGTGATATTAATATCTATTATACCATTCCAAATTTCTAAAAGTTTATTGAGAAGACAGAAAAGTACAACATTACTGTCAGGAATCATCATAGATCTTTAAGACAATCCATAAATTTCAAGTGGAATATTTTCTATCTATATTTTAAAAAGATTTTCTGGGATTCTATAAGCACCAAGGCTCAAAGTCCAAGTTTCAGGTTGGATTGTCACAAGTTCTAGGTGCACATTTTATTCCTCTTGCATTTATATAATGCCCTCATACTTTAAAAATTAACATCTAGCTATATCATATCCATTTTCATAAGTTTTGTTCTAACACAAAACAAATAATTCAGCAAGTGATTACTATAAAGTGTTTCAGAGTAAATAACTCTTGAGGTCAATTAAAGGTAAGCTCTAGAGTCTTTATAGATTCTTGGACTTTTCTGTCATTGACATTTGGAGGGTGGGGGTGCTAAATTCCCCTCTCTACCCCTTTTCTTTCCTATGTCAGAAACCATAGTTTTAAATCAACTTGCATTTATTCCTTAAGGCCTAGATGTGCTATTTTGGAGCAGCTAAACCGGACAGTTATTTCAATAATTTCTCTTATTATTTCACTTGGCTTTAGCTCAGGAAGGAATAAAGACAATCTCCATAAAAAAATAATGGTTGTTGTAGCAATCTTCACAATTGTAAGGATGATAGTGAGGTGATGACAGATATGTTCAGTGCAAAGAACTCAACAGTAACAAAGGACACATGTTCCTTTACTGTAAGAAAATGATAAAAAATTACTTAATTGTATGAATATGGTTCTGCATATTACTAAAAATTTACAAATTAGAAAGTAGCCTCTCTGATCTTTAAATTCTATTAACACACCCAGTTATGGAAGTATAATAGCAATCAAATACTTCAGGAACCTTCCTTTGCAATGTTTACCCTCTTGGTTCTATCAGACTATCCTGAGGGCTAAACAGAATATTGGCTCTAGAATACAGGCCATGCAGACTCCTGTATTACTTTGCTTGTATTTGGAATGCCTTTGTCTGGATCTGTATAAATGTGTCAGTGCTCCAGGATAAATTTCAGTAAAAGTTTTGGACAACCTTGTGAACATATCTTAATCCCTTCTTTTCTTTTTTTAAGTAAAATGATCAAAAACTATAAAACAAGGAAAATCTTACATCAGTAATGAACTTGAGACACAAAATGTTGCTATCTGCCTCTCTGAAACAGTAAAAAAATTATCTTGATAAAATGCAGATGGAATCTGATAGAAGGGGATATTTAAAGCTGACACCAAGTTCTTCCTGCAGTTGAAAGATGAGTGTACCTCAGCAATAAATAGATGACACATCTGCCACATAGCACTAGTATTTCTTACACCAGAAGCTGATATGGCAGAGGACTTATTCCAGGAAAATCCTGTGAAAAGCAAGCAGACTCTTCCTGAAGTGACAGTCTCAATAATTGGACAAAATTGGCTCGAAATAGTATCTTAAGCTTTAAGTGGAAAAAAACTCAGTATCCCTTATCTGAACCATAGTGTCTGACATAACATAGATGCACAAAAAATATCTACTGACTATATGTATTGAATAAACTCTATTCAAAATGGTATGCCAAAAGTTTGAAATCCCATATTGTGGAACATTTTTTAACATCGTAATAGGAGGATGTAAACTAAATAAACTGTCATAATTTTAACAGAAAATAGTGTGGTTAGGAAAAATTTCACAGTATGAAATGAGAAACAGCATTTTTGTTTTGAATACTGAAATAAACAAGTTCCACTGTCCAAAACATATAGTTTGATAGGAAATATCACGAAAAGTCTCATGGTAAATTTGAAAGTACTGCAATCATCCACCATCTGGTGATTGTTTATAAGATTAGCTGTACAGGGATCTAGGCATTTCTATTGGGATTCGATGAGTTAGTTAGAAGGAATAAGAAAGCACAAAGTATTTTCTACAAATATTATAATGAGGTGGTGTACCAGTTTCACACAATAAATGTTACTTGCATGTGGATAAAATGATACAATACTATTCGACTTTGTTTCAGCTTTGTAATATGTATGGCTATTACATCATTCATGTTTCAGACCCAATGCCTTTACAGAAGGTTGTGTTTGTGAAAGGGTTGAGTGGGTGGGATATTCAGGGAAATATTTAAGGACTGTGAAATTCCACTTTGAAAAGTCCTGGTCAAGATTAAGTAACAATCATGCCATAAAATTAAATAAATTTGTTCTGGCAAAATGATAAAGATGGGTTTTCAATATTGAAAATTTTCAATGTTGAAACATTAATTTATTGAAATTTACATTTTGTCTATTTTTCCTTTTCTCTGCTAGAAAAGAATTCTCCATGTTCTCTAATTAAATCATTAAAAAAATAGCAGTAAATTTGACTGCTTCTATGAATAACTTGAGCCTCTTTAACTTTATGCTTTTCAGTTAATGTTAGAGTCAGAAATTATGTTTACCCAGAGGATAGCTGGAAAAATTAACATTGCTCTCTTTCACTACCATTGTGAATTTATCAGTGATTATAGAATGAAAAAAAAAAAACATAAACATTTTGGCAAATGTCTCCAGGCATCTGATGATAACTGACATAAGATGTATTAAGTTTTGTCTCCAATTTATCAGTCAAATCATGCCAACTTTAATATCCTTTATTAACTTCTCTGAGCAAACATAATGTAAGAATGGGGTTATACCTAAGGTAAAAATTATTCCATTTAAAATTCTTTGCCTCTTTTACAAACTTAGCTATTTATACCAACATAGCTAATTTTACAGGAAAATGAGGGAACATGCATATAGGTTACAAGAAGAAAATGATTATTAAATATAGTAGATACAGTAGAATCAAGACTTGTGTACAGAAGGAATAAATCTATTATGAACTAATTAGCAATGTGAAAATATTAAATATCAGTATGTGTGTATGTATTCTGTCGACATCATGATTATTTATTAATTAAATCTTAGTATTTGGCATATGGCCTTATTCTCTTCCCCTCAGGAATTTCTTCCATTTGAATGAATATGAATTAAAATGGAATTGCTTTGAGTAGCACTGAGACAAAATATTACATTGTGGGGCCTTGTGGGTCTGGAATGAAGCTCTACTTTGGGACCATGGGAGTGAAAGTGCTAGGACTACTTGTCTGACAGTGGAAGAGATTATCAACTGAGCTTTATCACCTCAGATGTTGCATAGTCTACATAAATGGGCCTAGTAGAGAATTTTCCTCTGTATTATTTTCCAAGCCATTGTTGCTTCCTAAGTCTATGTCTAAGGATGTTGATAATGATATTATAACTATTTAAATATAACTAACAAATTTGTTTTATATTTAAACAGGGAATAAAACTATTTCAATTTGTTCTTTTTTTGGAGACAAAATGTGATTATGCCTTCCCAATTTATTTCAGATAAATTTTATGCCTTGCTGAGCATCTATGTTTCCAGTAAGCTGCACATGTGCAAAACAAACAAATCTCTGTGTACTGTTACACTTGTCTGATTTTAGAATTACAGATAAACAGAGTCAGCCTAAGGCAAATTTGTGATGAAAGAGATGAAAGTCTACATCTACTGATCCATTTCCTTCTGTTTGCTTCCAGAATGAAACATCTCTCTTTCTAAGCTTTGACACCCCTCTTTCTCTTTTCTATGCTCCCTATCATGAGACGGATTGACATACTTGTGAATCCCATAGTTTAATATTTGAAATGAAAGAACATAAATAGAATAATTAATGGAGAACACCTGTTGCTTTGTTCTGTAGCCTTAGGTGTACTTACTATGCAATTAATAAGTTAAGAAATATTACGTCAAAAATCTGTCTTGGGAATTAGAGGTCATGAGAGTGGTCTCACAGAGTCCTAGATTGTGGTAAAGTTTGTATGTGTACGTGAGAAGGACTTAATAGACCTGAACTTTACCTTCTCCTAGCCTCTTAAAAATTGCCCTATGTTATGAAGTACAATAACTTTATCACTATTAGTATATAACCTAAGTACATATTATAACACCTTTATTTACTAAAGAGTTTCTTAAAGTGGGATTTGCATAGGACTGGTGGGCCTAGAGATCTTTGTCAAGATGTCCACAAGCTCAAAGCTATTTTTATAGTAATACTAACAGGTTGTCTTTTCTACTCTGTTAACATCTCCACTGATGGTGCAAAAACAATGGTGCATAAAACTACCAGTGGCTTAGTACAAATCAAGGTAGTGGCCCCAAACCACTTGTAACATATTCTTCACTGTCAGGAACTTGCTGTAAAAGAAAAATAGTTCAGTTTAAGACTATCCTTGTTGAAAAAGAAAAATTACTAAGTGTATTTAACCACAATTTCCTTAATGTAGGAAATCTGATTATTAATTAAAATAAAGTGGGTTTTTTCATAATATACACAGTGAAGATTTTATGGATTACTCAGTATTGCCAAGTAATAGAAGGGCAACCTAACAGAAGGCAATAAGATATTGCATCAAGTGTTTTTGAAAAAAGATATTTATAAGTTATACATGGATTAACCCCCAAGCTGTATGAATCTACTGTATATATGGTGAGTAGGAATTTGTATTCATCAATCAATGTGTTTTCGATTGTCTAAATAATTCACGTTATTTTTTAAGTAAATAGTACCATTAAAATAAAAAGAAGTTTAGTAGCCCTTGGTTCTTCAAGAGAGTAGAAGAAATAACACAAATATGGATAATATATGCACAAAAATGTGCAATGCATCCACCTTACATGGTGAAGAGATGAAGAGTTCTCATTGTAAATGCATTTTTCCCCCCATTGGCTTCCCCTGCATAAAAGGTACAAAAGACCATTTTATGTCAAACTGAAATAAAGCAAAAAGTTTTTAATTTATAGTCATTTTTCTCATGTATCTCTGATTCTTTCTCCTTGTAAAGGACACAGAGTAACGCTTTGTATTGGGTCACATTATTGTAAAAATTTAAAAAGTGATGGTAACAGATAGGATATTTTGTGCCTGATTAATTCTGCTTCCATCATGTAGGTACAGGCTTACTGTGTCGATCAATTGTGCGGCAGACTAGGTGAGGTGCAACTTATTCTGCCCCCTACAGGGATGCAACATCAGTCCCTCAAGTTAAACCAAACAGAGAACCTAGTACCCCCTTTTTAATCTGGGGTGCAATTATTTGTCTTTCCGTAATACAATGTTTCTCAACTGGGAAGATTTTGCTTAAGTAATGCCTATAGACATTTTTGGATGTCTCAGTTGAAGGTAGGGGTGTTGCTACCAGCATCTAATGGGTAGAGGCCAGGAATGCGGCAGAGGACAGCCTATAGTGCACAGGACAGCCCTCCCAACAGAGAATGACATGCTCCACAATGTTAACAGTGACGAGGTTTGGGAAATGCTGCCCTAGTAGGCTGTGAGTTGTCTGTAGGAATTTGAGATGTTTCTTGTTGCATCTACAGAACCTAGTGCAATATCTGCCATGGTTAGTGCATCTAAAAACACCTGTTGATTTTTGATGTTTCTCTGCAGACAGTTTAGAAAGAGGCCTTCTGGTACATATGAAGCTAAAGGGATTATTCCCATTATACTCTAAAAGCTCTTCTTTAAATAGATTGCTTTATTCAAAATCTCAATCCCCATCAAACCATGATTAAAAGTGTTCAACAGTTTCCTTTAGCCTCGGGATAAAAAATGTTCCAATATACTCCCTCTTTCACCTCATCTTTTACTACTGTCTGCTATTCTGTCTCCACTTCATGTACGCTAACCTTCTTTCAACTCCTCAAATGCTCAAACTGAATCTAGAAGGACTAATATAAGCAGTCCATGCACAATTAATAATGTACGATTTTTCATTAGTCCCATGTGTTAAGTAGCACTTTAAACACACGCACACATTTATGTGAAGTCATAGTTAATAACTGCAAAAATCGGATATGATGGTGCATTATTATCTCCATGCCTAGAATTAGTAAACAGGAGCATAGAAAATTTGAAAGTGACTTGCCTGAGGATACTCACAGAATGTAAACAAAGAAGCTCTTAAAGCACAGGGAGGAGATTAATGCATTCCAGTTTGAGTGGAGACACAAGGAAAGACAGAATGACACAGGGAGCATAGTCAATTTGAAAAACTGCATGTACTGAATATGATTGAAGTAAAATAGGACCCACTGGAGCATGTCTCACAAATAATTATAGAATGATACACATGCTCACTTCATTGTAGACTGTCCTGTCCAATACCTACTCCCTTGACTATCAAGACCCAAATAACCAAAGATAGACAATATAATATATTATTTTATATTATATTCAGGCATCTTTCTTCATTTAGAAATACATGTCCTAAAATGTTTAAAGATTATAGAAAAAGATTTTCTGAAAATTTGCTCACATGCAATCAATGTTGAACTAACTGGAATTCTCAGCTATCACTATTATCCCTATATTTCGTAATGTCTATTTCAACTCTGAATAGCCATGCCAGTTTTTTGCTGTTGGGTCCAATTGTTTTATGAATGAGATAATGTCAATAAATAAAACATCACTGATAGCCATTTTAGGCCTTTTGAGGAATGAGGTAATTTATATATATAATTGAATGCATTAAATGAAATCCAACAAGTATACAATTTTATAATTTAGTCATGATGATAACACATTCTGAGAACTGACCAAAAATGGTTAGTCTGAGAAAATGGATTGTTTATGGGTGAGAAATTTTATTAAGTTCCTAATGTAATGAAATTTATACTGTCTTTTAGTGTCTGACTGTAATGATACTGTGTGAAAATTAATTGTGTAGATGAAATGAAGTGATTCCATGTAATTTATTAAATTAGAAATATATAAGTAAAATCTTAGAATAGCAACATAAATTTCTTTGAAGTTATTTTTCTGATTTTCACTGAATGGATGTTCAGCTTGAATATGATAACTTCCCAGTACAAATTAAATAAGATATCATAGAAATGAAAACTCAGTCCGAGTAAGTTTTACAGCTGTTTCCTTTTGAACCGTATTTACTGTTCACATACAGTAAGCTTGCACTTAATGTGATCAATTGATTAAAATATTTTGGACATAAACTTCACAATTGTGGGAACTTAAAAATTAGTAATATTCTTGGGAGAGGAAAACTAAAAATAGTTATTCAGAAAATACCAGACTACTCTGAAAATAATGTAGTTTCTCAGAGTTGTCTGTTTCATCTTATGTGTGATGAAAATTTGCTGAGTGCCTACCTAGCATCTATTTCTTCTTTCATATACACATAAGAGTATCCAGATATTTTCCTTGGGTTTCCTTCTCTTCCAGCACTGTCCTCATGCTGGCTGACCCCAGTTCTGGCGATGAGCCTTGATTAGCCTAAGCCAACTGGTAATTCAACCTTAAGTGTTACACTCAGTATGATTTCAGATTCTTTTTTTTTTAAATTAATTTTTATTGGAGTGTAGTTGCTTTACAATGTCATGTTAGTTTCTGCTGTACAGCACAGTGAATCAGTTATATGTATACATATATTCCCTCTTTTTTAGATTTCCTTCCCATTTAGGTCACCACAGAGCACTGAGTAGAGTTCCCTGTGTTATACAGCAAGTTCTCATTAGTTATCTGTTTTATACATAGTAGAGTATATATGTCAATCCCAATCTCCCAATTCATTCCTCCCCTCCCCCCCTTGGTATTCATAAATTTGTTCTCTACATCTGTGTCTAAATTTCTGCTTTGCAAATAAGTTCATCTGTACCATTTTTCTAGATTCCACATATAAGCGATATTATATATTTGTTTTTTCTTTCTGACTTACTTCACTCTGTTGTGATAGTCCTAAATAGACATTTCTCCAAAGAACACATACAGATAGCCAACAAACACATGAAAAAGATGCTCAACATCACTAATTATTAGAGAAATGCAAATCAAAGCTACAATGACGTATCACCTCACACCAGTCAGAATGGCTATCATCAAAAAATCTACAAACAATAAATTGCTGGAGAGGGTGTGGAGAAAAGGGAACCCTCCTACACTGTTGGTGGGATAGCACTATGGAGAACAGCATGGAGGTTCCTCAAAAAACTAAAAATAGAACTACCATATGACCCAGAAATCCCACTCCTGGGCATATACCTGGAGAAAACCATAAATCAAAAATATACATGCAAAAAAAGAAAAAAAGAAAAAGATACATGAACCTCAATGTTCATTGCAACACTATTTACAATAGCCAGGATATGGAAGCAAATAATGTCCATCAGTAGAGGAATGGATTAAGAAGATGTAGTACATATATACAATGGAATATTACTCAGCCATAAAAAGGAACAAAATAGTGCCATTTGCAGAGGCATGCATAGACCTAGAGGCTGCTATATAGAGTGAAGTAAGTCAGAAAGAGATTTCAAGACTATTGCTTGGATATTTCATTTTAGTTGTTTTGTATATGTTGATAGGAAGCCTGAATGAAACTATTTTGCCAATATGAAGGAAAGGTAGCTTAAGACAAGCTAACACTGAGGAGGGCCGACATGGCAGATGAAAAGAAATTTGGTCCTTGAAGACACTGAGCTGCTGAAACAAAGCAAATTAATTTTCAGACTTTTTGGTTTTTCAGCCAATAGCAGCTCACCACCCCCCACCACCACCCTGTTTTCTGTTTCTTGACACAGATCTTCCTGACTGATATATAATATAATGATAAAATAATGCTTGTGGTATTGGGATTTTAGAAATGAATTTGTGCATATACAAGTGATGAACTGTGAGAATAATTAATTATATGATCAAGAAATAGAAAAGGTAAATTTCACAAAGACAGAGTGGTTCTTGAACAATCTAGAAAGATAGCCCACCTCTATAGCATAATTTTACCCATCAGGTGGGCTGCAAATTATGCAAGAATCAAGATGATAAAATTAGGGAATCCAAATCGTAAGAGATAAATTCCACTTACGCAATGAGAGATACTAACATGTAATGTAAAGGTAGAATAAGATAAACAATAAATTATAATGAATTCCTTCTGTTGTCATAGAATAATGACTAAGTGATACATACATGGTAGTACACACACAGATAAAGTAAGGTCACATGGATAGGAGGTTACCAAATAAATCTGTTGTGCTTTGAATTGCTCCTATTCTATTTTCAATTAATCTGGGAAACTCAGGTAAACAACTAGTACGTATTTGGTAAATCAGAGATGAGCATGTAGAGTACATGTTTACTAAAATCTTTAGTATTACTGTATGTCAACAATGTGCACAACTGATCATGAGTACTCTGATTTTATTCTAGATAGAACATGTATAGAGCTTTATAATGCTTTATTTTCCCATTATCATCATTATTATATATGTTTTCTGATTAAATGGCACTAAATAAATTGGGAATAGTTTGGTATTGGGGACAATAATGCTTGAATTCATACTGTCCTTAGGAAGTGGGAAATCTAATGGCAAGTTTAACAAGTTAAAATCTAGAGGTAAATCATGTGAGATTATTCTCTTAGGTAAGAAATACATTATCTAAAAATAAATCAGATATTATCTATACTAGGATTTACTGTGATTTTCTTATTTCAAATACACGTAGCTTACGCTACTTGAAGAAAATCCAGCACAGCCTTGCTTTTTTGTTTTCTTTCCCTGAATAGAGAGCAAATTAATTAAAGTGTTTACTTCTATTTTTTCTTATC
Organism: Orcinus orca; assembly: GCF_937001465.1. Taxonomy (NCBI): domain Eukaryota; kingdom Metazoa; phylum Chordata; class Mammalia; order Artiodactyla; family Delphinidae; genus Orcinus; species Orcinus orca. The sequence continues at coordinate 63,721,816 of NC_064575.1, forward strand.
AGATACAGGCGTGGAGAAGAATTCATACGCATAAATCAATATATTTGGAAATGTGAGCCATAAATATATATTTAATGGAAATTTTAATCATAGAATCATAAATTCAATTATTCAAAAATCTTGCAGCAGAGAGTTGAAGCTTTAGACCAAGGAAAGGCAACCGGGCCTGCTCTACTTGGTTAGGTACAGTCAAAAAAAAAAAGAAAAAAAATTCAGAAGCCCCAAAAAATAGTCTTGCAGCAAAGAGAGGTGCAGAGAAATCTTCTGGATTCTGGTCATTGTGCATTTCTGCATGGGACCTTGTTGTATAGAAACGTTTTCATATACACATATAAGGATTGTCTTCATCTGCATGAGATATTTCAGTATCTGTCTATATATATATGTCTTTCTGTAGCTGTTGCATTTAAAGACTTCTTCTATTGAAAGACCTGTAGCCAAGTTGTAATTCTCCTACTTACTGATAAAATGATTTTATCGTCAATCTCCCTTTAACAATGATCCAGTGGGATAGTAAATGTAACTCTAATTTTCCTGGACTTTTAACCACAAATGATAGCTTCAAGATCATTTGCATAAGACAATCTAAGAAATTACGAAACCTACTGTGTGGCTCTTAGTTTATCACCCATTTCTAAAGATTATAAAATAACTGAGAAGATTGATTAAGAAATAGCAGTAGTGGGGATTCCTTACAGGGAATGCTCAAAATAACTAGGGTGAGCTTCAGAAAAATTTCAAGGCAGCTTGACGTTTGTTTCCTTGAATTTGAGTGAATCATATGAACTGGCTCTTAGTCAAATTTTCAAAAGGCTAAAGATCAAGGGCTGGCTAAAGCTATCCATGATTTCAGTGAGAAGGAAGAAGACTAGAATGAAAGTACAGCCATCATAACAGCATGACAAAGATTTCTATTTCCTATAGGCAGTATATAGATACCAAGGATGAATGCTGAATTGAGTTGTTTTGAAAAGGACTTTCAACCAAGGGTATAAAGGAGATATAAGTGACAGTAAAAAGAAAGTTTGTGTGGTATGATTAGCCAGATTGTTGGGTGTTTGGGGGGGGTGAGGTTGGGGGAGGGAGGAGTAGTAAATAGTCAGCAGTGAGAATAATCAACTGCATGACCAGGAAGTAGAATATGCAAGTTTCTCAAAGACTGGGTTTTTTTTTTTTTTTGCGGTACACGGGCCTCTCACTGTTTTGGCCTCTTCCGTTGAGGAGCACAGGCTCTGTAGCCTCCAAGGCATGTGGGATCTTCCTGGACCAGGGCACGAACCCGTGTCCCCTGCATCAGCAGGCAGACTCTCAACCACTGCGCCACCAGAGAAGCCCAAAGACTGGGTTTCTTAATAATCCACAAAAGCTTTTGGGGTGAGGAAAAAGATTGCACTTGGAGAGCTACCATATCTGAGGGTGTTTGACTGCCAAGAGAGAACCATTGACATGTTGCAACATAGTGAATTTGTTTTTTTTTTTTGCTCTTTCCCCCTTTTTTGTACGTATCCATTCTTTGACAGCACAGAGAATGGGGGTAAAGTCAAAAAAAGAAAGAAAGGAAAAAGAAAGGGAGCACACCCATTTTCTGTCTATCCCCTGTAGCCTTTGGAGCCTGGTTAAGCCTGAACTTGAAGGGAGAAAATACTTAAAATAGATAAGAGGTAGATATTAGATTGTACTAGACTTTTAGGAAGTGAAAAAAAAAGGCAAGTTGGTATTATTGTGAACTTATTGGAAAGTCTTGCTTAGATACAGCTATCAGCAGTGATAAGAAAGACTAATGTTGCTTTGTAGTTTATACATAATAAAATAGTACAGTATTTCTCCCACACATACTCTCCTCTTGAAAGATTTAGTCAGTTGGTTTTGATAATAATAACAAAACAGACCTTTATTAATTGTTTTCTGTTGCTTATTAACATAAATGCTTTATTATATGTATATTGATCTTTCAAAAATCATAAAGAGGTGAATATGATTAATATCGCATTTGACAGAAGTACAGACTGAGACTTGGAGTGATTAAGTGATACTTCTGAAGGTGTACAGCCAGCAACAGAGAGTGCCTGCATTTTAATCAAAGTCCATTTGACTCCAAAGTATCGATGACTCTACTCTATTAGGTCATTTCTCAGTCTCACTTAATGTACTCTCTATCCAAATACACTACTAGCCAAACTTTACAACTAGAATAATTTATACTATTCTAACCTGACTCCAGAGTAAAATTTTAAAAGGGGCACAATCTTACTGGCATCACTTTTATGCATGCCTTTCTCCAGGGCTGACTTACAAGCTTATTATAGGGAAGAGATATGGGGTGGGACACGATAAATGTCAGCTGGGAACCTACATATCAGTGCAACATAAAAATTCTACTGAGGAACTTCTTTTAGAAGCAGAGCCAAGAGGACAATGTGGAAATATTTATGTTAATAAATCATGGTTTAGGAAAAATATCGACCCATGCAGCAGGTTTGGAAAGTTGTATTAGTCTATATTTCTACTTGATCCAGTATTGCTGTAAATAAAATCTCAGACTTCATCACTGAAACTTAGTAAATGATAATTAGGTTTTGAAGCAATTTTCTCAGTTTACTCTCTTACCCATCACTGACATAAAACCAACATGGTGCAGTATTTCACCTTTCTAGTGTACTTTTGCCAAAGATGACTTCAAATGGAACTAAGTTCATTTCAATATTAAAGGGATATTTTAATTGAAGTAATCAGACAGTCTTTTCCAAACTTTTACAGCAGGTATCCTTCAGAGTATTGTGCAATCAAGACATATTGTTACAACATAAGTTTCTGAAATAACACCACTAAAAATCTAATTTACAAACCTGCACGATACTTTACAATTTTTCTTTTTAAGGATTTCAGGTGCACAGAATTGGCTTAATCAAAATCCTTTCTTCCTGAAAGATATACTCATTTTCCATGAACGGTGTTATTTCGTTTCATTGTGTTTTATTTTATTTTCTTAGTTATAGAATGAATACCTGTGTATCCCAAACCAGAAACAGAACTGATAATTTGTATACACTTGTGTGCTCATTTTACCATCTCCTTGCATCTCTCTCATACTAACCATTAGTCTAAAATTTGCTTTTATCATTTCCTTGCTTTGTTCCTTTTTCAGATTTATCTCACATGCATGCATGTTTATATGATATATGTAGTTATTGCTTTTTGTTGTTTTTAAACTATATATAAAGTCTCTAAAACTGAGTCCTGTCCACAGGACTCCTTTTCACTAAGTATTATGCTATAAAATTTGATCACTGCTATCATGTGTCATTTAAAATCACTGATTTTCATGGCTGTGTAATAGTTCATTATATACATATAATGATTTTGTAATTAACTTTTATGATTTTTAAAAATATTTATTTTTGCCTGCATTGGGTCTTTGTTGCTGCACGTGGGCTTTCTCTAGTTGCAGTGCGTGGGGGCTACTCTTCTTTGTGGTGCATGGGCTTCTCAATGCAATGGCTTCTTTTGTAGCAGAGCATGGGCTTTAGGCACATGGTCTTCAGTAGTTGTGGCATGTGGGCTCAGTAGTCGTGGCATGCGGGCTCTAGAGCGCAAGCTCAGTAGTTGTGGCACACGGCTTAGTTGTTCCGCAGCATGTGGGATCTTCCCGGACAAAGGATTGAACCCATGTCACCCATGGTGATTCTTAACCACTGCGCCACCAGAGAAGTCTCTGATTTTTTTTTACTATTGCAAAAGTAATTATAAGAATGTTATCATATATATCCCCTGATGTATATGCACAGGAGATATGTGCCTAAAAGTGGAATTGCTGAGTTGTATGGTAGGCAATATCCAATATTATTCAAAGATGATCTTAGCAACTTTCAAATATGCAGTGCAGTGTTGTTAACTATAGTCACCATGCTGTATATTACATCCTCAGAACTTACTTATAACTGGAAGTTTGTACCCTTTTTAGTTTAATTTTTTTGAAATATTTGATATAGTAAGATTTCTGAAATTTTTCCAGCTGACTAGATGTAGAATATTACATCATTGTGATCTTGATTTGCATTTTCCTGATCACCGTGAAGGCTTAGCATCTCTGTAAATTGATTTGCCATGTATTTTATTTTTGGCAATTTTTATTCACTTCATGTAAAAATTCTAATAATTATACAGAATTATTCAAAACTTGTCAGAATCTGGTGATTCTCCAAACACATATTAAATGTTTGGATTAAGTACTGCAGAAAACAACTAAATATGAAATAGTCTTCAGGTAAAGTAAAGGAAAATTACTTTACTTTTTGGCTACTCACTGGGCCAACAAAATACTTCCATTATTTTCTGTAAATGTACTTGTTATTTGAGGGAATATATACCATCATTATAAAGGCAGTTTATAATAATTCAAATATAGCTATATGAATCAGCAGAATAGATGAGAATGGAAAGTATCTTGTATGATAATGTTTAGATTCGAATAAAGAAAGCACTGCAAACACATGGTTAAGTGAAGCTGTATTAGTACAGGATACTGAGAAGTCTTGCTTGAGATATGAAAAACTGAATTGGATTCCCTCTTTTTTCAGACCTAATGTTAACCTTAATTTAAAGAGATTAAATAGATAACTATTTGAAAATTAACAAAGCTATTAGTAAAAGAAGGAAATAATTTAATAGTCTTAGATATGTGTGATTATTTTATTGTTTTTTAAATGTTACTGAAGTATAGTTGATTTACAATGTTGTGTTAATTTATGCTATACAGCATATTGACTCATTTATACATATATGTATTCTTTTTCATATTATTTTCCATTATGGTTTATTACAGGATATTGAATATAGTTTCCTGTGCTATACAGTAGGACCTTGTTGTTTATCCATCCTATATATACTAGTTTGCATCTACTAATCCCACACTCCCAGTCCTTCCTTCCCCCACCACGCCTCCCCCCGGCAACCACAAGTCTGTTCTCTATGTCTGTGAGTCTGTTTGTGTTTCATAGATATGTTCATTTTTGTACTATTTTAGATTCCACATATAAGTGATATCTCGTGATATTTGTTATTCTTTTTCTGACTTACTTCACTTAGTATGATAACCTCTAGGTCTATCCTTCTTGCTGCAAATGACATTATTTAATTCTTTTCTATGGCTGAGTAGTATTGGATGGTATATATATATACATACCACATCATCTTAATCCATTCATCTGTCCATGGACATTGAGGTTGTTTGCATGTCTTGGCTCTTGTAAATAGCACTGCTATGAACATAAAAGGTTCATGTATCTTTTCCAATTATAGTTTTGTCTGGGTATATGCCCAGGGGTGGGAGTGCTGGATCATATGGCAACTCTATTTTTAGTTTTTTGAGGAACCTCCATACTATTTTCCATAATGGCTGCACCGATTTATATTCCCACCAACAGTGTATGAGGGTTCCCTTATCTCCACACCTTCTCCAACATTTATTATTTGTAGATTTTTAATGATGACCATTCTGACTCGTGTGAGGTGGTACCTCATTGTAGTTTTGATATGCATTTCTCTTATAATTAGTGATGCTGAGCATCTTTTCAAGGGTCTACTGGTCATTTGTATGTCTTCTTTGGAGAAATGTCTATTTATGTCTTCTGCCCATTTATCGAGCGGGTTGTTTGTTTGTTGTTGTTGTTATTGAGTTGTATGAGCTGCTTGTATATTTTGGAAATTAAGCCCTTGTCAGTTACATCATTTGAAACTTTTTTCTCCCAGCCTGTAGTTTGTCTTTTCGTTTTGTTTATGGTTTCCTTTACTGTAAAGAAGCTTGTAAGTTAGATTAGGTCCAATTTGTTTATTTATGCTTTTATTTCTATTGCCCTGGGAGAGTGACCTAAGAAAATATTGGTACGATTTATGTTGGAGAATGTTTTGCCTTTGTTCTATTCTAGGCGTTTTATGGTGTCTGATCTTATATTTAACTCTTTAAGCCATTTTGAGTTTATTTTTTTTGTGTGGTGTGAGGGAGTGTTCTAACTTCATTGATTTATATGCAGCTGCCCAACTTTTCCAACACCAACTGCTGAAGAGACGGTCTTTCCCCCATTTTATATTCTTGCCTCTTTTGTTGAAGATTAATTGTCCATAGATGTGGGGGTTTAGTTATGGGCTCTCTATTCTGTTCCATTGATCCATACGTCTGTTGTGTCAATAGCATGCTGTTTTGATTACTGCAGCTTTGTAGTATTGTCTGAAGTCTAGGAGGGTTATGCCTTCCACTCTGTTCTTTTCCTTAAGTATTGCTTTGGCAATTCTGGGTCTTTTATGGTTCCATACAAATTTAGGATTATTTGTTCTGGTTCTGTGAAAAATGTCATGGGTAATTTGGTAGGGATCACATTAAATCTGTAGATTACTTTGATTAGTATGGCCACGTTAACATATTAATTCTTCCAATTCAAGAGCATGGAATAACTTTCCATCACTTTGAATCATTTTCAATTTCCTTTATTAATATTTTGTATTTCTCATCATATAAATCTTTCATCTCCTTGGTGAGGTTTCTTCTCAAGTATTTTATTTTATTTTTTGCTGTGATTTTAGAAAGGATTGTTTTTTTACTTTCCTTTTCCAGTATTTCATTGTTAGTGTAAAGAAATGCAACAGATTTCTCTCTGTTAATCTTGTATCCTGCTACCTTGCTGAATTTGTTTATCAGTTCTAGTAGTTTTTGTGTGGAGTCTTTTCTATATATAGTATCACGTCATCTGCATATGATGACAATTTTACCCCTTCCCTACTAATTTGAATACCTTCTGCTTCTTTTTCTTGTCTGATTGCTGTGACTAGGAGTTCCGGTACTATGTTGCATAGAAGTGGTGAGGGTGGGCATCCTTATCTTGTTCCAGAATTTAACAGGAAGGCTTTCAGCTTTTCACCATTGAGTACTATATTGGCTGTGGGTTTGTCATAAATGGATTTTATTATGTTGAGATATGTTCCCTTTATAACCACTTTGGTAAGAATTTTTATCATGAATGTTGAATTTTGTCTCATGCTTTTTCTGCACCTATTGAGATGATCATCTGATTTTTGTCTTGTTGATGTGGTGTATCACACTGATTGATTTACCTATGTTGAGCAATACTTGTGACCCTGGGATGAATCCATCTTGGTCGTGGTGTATAATCTTTTTTATGTGTTGTTGAATTAGGTTTGCTAATATTTTGCTGAGAATTTTTGCAACTATATTCATCAGATATATTGGCCTGTAGTTTTCTTTTTTGGTAGTGCCTTTGTCTGTTTTGGTATCAGGGTGATTGTGGCTTCATAGAATATCTTTGGGAGTGTTCCTTCCTTGTCAGTCTTTTTGGAGGAATTTGAGAAAGATTGGTATAAGTTCTTCTTTGCATGTTCGGAAGAATTGGCCTGTGAAACTATCTGGCCCTGGACTTTTGTTTGTAGGGAGTTTTTCGTTTTTTTTTTTTTAAGTACAAATTCTATCTCACTTCTAGTGATGCATCTGTTTAAATTATCTGTTTCTTCTTGATTCAGTTTTGGTAAGCTGTCTGTTTCAAGCAAGTTGTCTGTTTCTTCTAGGTTATCAAATTTGTTGGCATATAATTTTTCATAGTATTCTCTTAATTTTGTTGTTGTTTTTCTGTTTTTTGTTTTGTTTTGTTTTTGTATTTCTGCAGTATCAGTTGTGATTTCTCCTCTTTCATTTCTCATTTTGTTTACTTGGGCTTCTCTCTTTTCTTCTTGGTGAGCCTGGCCAGAGGTTTGTCAATTTTGTTTACCATTTCAAAGAACCAGATCTTGGTGGGTTTTTTTTTTTTCTATTTTTTTTTTAATCTCTATTTTACTGATTTCCTCTCTGATCTTTACTATCTCCTTCCTTCTGCTGACTTTAGGTTTTGTTACTTCTTCTTTTTCTAATTCCTTTAGGTGGTGAGTTAGGTTGTTTATTTGAGATTTTTTTTATTTCTTAAAGAAGGCCTGTATCAATATGAACTTCCCTCTAAGAACTGCTTTTGCTGCATCCAGTGCATTTTGTATGGCTGTGTTTTCATTGTTATTTGCTTCCAGGTATTTTTTAATTTCTTCTTTGATTTTATCATTGACCCATTGGTTTTTTAGTAGCATGTTGTTTATTCTCCATGTAATCATTTTTTCTCATTTCTCTTTCTGTGGTTGATTTCTAGTTTCATGCTGTTGTGGTCAGAAAAGATGCTTGAAATAATGTCTATCCCCTTAAATTTGTTGAGGTTTGTTCTGTGTCATAGTAGGTGGTCTATCCTAGAGAATGTTCCATGTGCACTTGAAAATAATGTGTTTTCTGATTTTTTTCAATATAATTTCCTGAAAATATTAATTAAGTCAGTCTAACTATAAGGATCTTTTTTGCATTATTTTTTTTCTGTCTGGAAGATCTGTCCATTGATGTGAGTGTGTGTTAAAGTCTCCTACTATCATTAAATTCCCATCAGTTTCTCCTTTTATGTCTGTTAATATTTCTTTTATGTATTTGGGTACTCCTGTATTTGGTGTATATATGTTGGTGAGTGTAATATCCTCTCCTTGTGTTGATCCTTTTATCACTACATAGTGTCCTTCTTTATCTTTCTTTATAGAGTTTGTTTTAAAGTCTGTTTTGTCTGATATTGAATGTGATTATTTTGAAGCATGAATTTATAAAGAATTACATTGAAATTATTAATATAAATTATTAGTAGTTATCTGCATTTAATAAAAATTTGTATATTTTTAAAGAACATAATAAGTGCCTAGTAGATGAGTAACAGAGGAGATAAATAGGCAATTTTCAAAGAGAAAATCAAAACAAAACTAACAAAAGGAGGTGAGTGATTAATGTTTATAGTCATCAAATAAAATGCAAACTAAGCACAAAGTATAATTTTATGCTTATTTAGAAAAATGGATCCTAAGACTCACTGTAAGCAGATATTAGTCAAGCAGATATTTGTATATTGTTATTGCTGGCTCCTGGGTGCATAATATTGGAAAGAAAGCATGTTATTGATATAAATTAGGAACAGTAAATATTTCATTACCTTGGTATAGGAACTGATTCCTGGAGACTATCTTAAAAACATAATTTAAGGAAAGAGAAAAACTGATTGCAGGGTAAAACATATGGTTTTAATTTAATTATGAACAACTATATATAAATAGCTTAGATGTCAGAAAATATATGAAAATTAAAAAGTTAAATTATCCCTTTAGGCAGAATCCTTCCCTTCATTCTTCAACTATGTAATTTCAGTTATCTCTAGCATCATTTAACTCAGGAGTGGTTTTCTGACATCCTCAACCCATTCCAATCCTTTGTCCCAAACCTGATTTACCTGTCTTTTCTATATGGTCTCATGGTAATCTGTAAATGACTTATGTTCTTTACAGTTTTCATGGAACTTTCTTGAAAATAATGCAGATGACAGCTGGGTCCTTCTTGTTCTTTTATATCTTGTTCTTTTATATTATATAGAATTATCATTTTTTTCAGTTTCTCTACTTGGAGATGCAAAACAGTTCTCAAAATTTATGGAGAAACTTACTTTCTCATGGTTAGTTGTAGACTGCTGCCCCAGGTAAGCCATCTCTGGACAGAAACTAATATAAATCCTTGATTTCACAAATTTCCACTAATCATCTAGTATATTTTTCAGGAGTTGTGAGTTTACATTTCAGGGAAGAAAATATTTCAAATTGTTCACAAGAAATTCCTATTCTGCCTTCCTGCCATTCTGTCAAGGAATTTCCACAACCTCTTCCTTCAGTCAACCTAGTCATCTGACTGTTAATCTACCTAGCTTTCTCTTAATGTATTTATCACTGCCTTTTTCTTCTCAGGATCAAAAACTACATTGCTCTTATTGTTCCATTTTACCAGGCCAAGTAACTTTGCCATCTCTTTTCTTACCTTAGATACTCATATATCCATATCCTGGGGTGGGGGGGGGTGTCTCACGTTTTGTCCCAATTAGCTTATAAAGTTATTTTTCTAAACAGACAACTGTTAAAAAGTAATGTTTTTTACTCTATGCTTATAAATATATGTTTACCTGTCCATTTCTCTTATTCATTATGAATTCCATGAAGTCAGGTAGCACTACTCTTTTGATATTCATGACAACTGGAAATATCTTTTTTGTATAATAGGTGCTCAATAATTATTCATAGATAATAAATAAATGAGCAATGTTTGGGGTGATTTTTTCATTTAATTTTAATTTTATTTATTTCATGTTTATTTTATTGATCTCCAGGCTGATTCTATGTGTGCTTTGTTATATAATATAAACTAATGATTAACATGTAATGATTAAATATACATGTCATAGTAAATGCTATGGAGAATTCACAGAAAAGCAAGTTTCAGAGAAAATTAGCATCCTCTGGTGGATGACATATACAGCATTGTGTAATGATTCACTACTTTTTTTCAAAAAACTGATTTCATAACTATTAAATAGTAAGTGTGGTATCATTGACATATATACCTGCTAAGTTCAACTGAAAAACTACCTAGAGTTTGAACCTATTAGCTGAAACCCATCTTTGTTGAGATTTCATGTGATAGAAAATAACATTAACCTACAACTGAGAAGACCTTTATTTTATGTCTAATTAAAAGACATTATAAATTAGTATAGGTCAGTACTTTCTATTTGGGACTAAAATTCTCTATTTAAATAGCATAGAATTAGATAAGAGATTGAAACAGAAACTGGTTCAAGAAGGCGCTTAGAGAATGCCTGTGTGACACATGACTAAATTAGAGCACAGAGCTTCCATTTCTTCTAAAGAGATACATTTGTTGTAAGAATTAAGGGAAGAGAAATTTATGTAAAAGCATTTTCCAAGATTATAAGGACATACAGGTTTAAAGGAAGAGGCATTAAAAAGAGCATGTAAGTAAGGACAAACGTGGACTGGGAGCTTGGAGTTGGTAGATGCAAACTATTACACTTAGAATGGATAAACAACAAGGTCCTAAGGTATAGCACAGGGAACTATATTCAATATCCTGTGATAAGCCATAATGGAAAAGAATATAAAAAATGTCTGTATGTGTATAACTTTCACTTTTCTGTACAGCAGAGACTGGCACAACATTGTAAATCAACTATACTTCATTAAAAAAAAAAGTTAAAAAAGGTAGTGGGGAGAAACAAATGACATCATGGCAGGAGAGTAATATAGGAGTCCTGGCAAGATGCAGAAGGAGGCTCATATGCACTTAGCATAAAGTCCTCCAGGTTCATCCATGTTGTTGTAAAGGGCAAGATTTCCTTCTTTTTATGGTTGAATAATATTCCATTGTACAGAAAGACAAATGCTTTATGACCACACTTATGAATGGAATCTACAAAGGTCAAACTCATAGAACTAAAGAGTAGAATAGTAGTTGATCAGGGTTTAGAGGGTAGTGGAAATGGGAAGATGTTGGTGAAAGGTTACAAACCTTCAGTTATAAGATGAATAAGTTCTGGGATCTAGTATACAGAATAGTGATTATAGTTAATAATACTGCATTATATACTTGAAATTTTCTAAGGGAATAGATCATGTGTTCTTACCACACACATGCACACAAAAATGGTAAAGATGTGAGATGATGGATGTAATTAACTTGATTGTGGTATCATTTCACAATGTATACATGTTAAATAATCATATTACAAACCTTAATCATGTTGTTCAACCTAAATATATCCCATTTTTTAATTTGTGAATCATACCTCAGTAAAACTTAGGAAAAAAATAGCCTCATATTTCCCAAATCAGAGCACTCAATTGCCATGGAAGCAAAGGAAATATTTGCAGGGTTTCAACTTGCTGTATATCACGACACTAAAAGCAGGGAGTTTAGAAAATTGATGAATTGCATTTTTGAGAATTTCATTTAATTTAAAACAATATATCTGTGAGATTGCTATTTTAGGTTTCTCATTAACAAAGATGAAAACTTCAGTGAGATTGAAAAATACCAGGGAGCTTTATTTCCAGGCTAGGTTCTAACACTAAATAATTGACCTTGATCAAGGGCATAAGCTTTTTGGGCCTACGTCTTTTCATCTTAAAATGAAAATGTTGGATTTTTACTATTTTAATGTTTTTTAGCTCTCTCATAATTCTTAGTAAATTATGCTTAATATGTATATGCATATTTCTCTGTTTTTCTCTCCCTTATTAAAACTTTGAAAAAGGGTGATATTTGGCAATTATGTGCCTGGTGAATAAAGTTTTGTAGAATTAATAATAAAGAATAACAATTCAACTATTGAATTATTAGCACTTTGTAAACATAGGAATATCTGTATTATATAAAGAGTATTTTAAATTGGGAATTTTACCCACAGTTGCGTCGTTTTAATTTTATTTTTTCTGTTGAACTAGATCTAATTCATTTATTTACATGTCATTCACAAATATTTTAGATACTATGAATTCTATTTGAAGAAACATTCTAGCACATATTCTAGATTAAGGTTTCTGTTAGCTTTCTATTTTTTTTTCATATCCAAACGTATAAAGACATTACTCATATACAAATTTATATAGGGGACCTTGAATGACATAATGGAAAATGTCCTCAGCAACAGTTGTAAAATAGATGCTGAAATAGTTCCCATAGGGCTGTTCCTTATAAAATTCTTAATAAAAGCAGAGTGTATAATTTATTATTACTCAATAAAGGTGATTATGATGTGGAAGAAAATAGTATTTATTGGCCATTATGTGTCCGGCATTCTACATTCATTACCTTAACTTTCAATATCATTGAGACATGGGTGGGATATCCCAAGAGAGTAGTGGAGAGATGCTAGGGGTAACAGATAGAATGTTGGCCAATTTGGGGCTTGAATCCAGATCTATCTAACTCCAAAGTACCTTCTTTTTTCCATACAGTCAAAGTACATCCACTTCCCTGACCTAAAGCAATGTTCTCCTTCTGACATCCTAGTTAGTTAAAGATCATTAATTTCTGGAGGAGTGGATGACTTTATTCTACTAATAATGAATTTTGGATTCCATCAGGGCTTGTGGAAACACCGACTGCTGGACTGGACCTCACTTTCAGAGGTTCTGGTTCAGTAAGTGAATGGTGGGGTTCTTGAATTTTCATTTTTTACAAGTTCCCAAAGGTTGGTGCTGTTGCTGTTATGGGGACTATGCTTTTAGGACCACTGGTCTAAATTAATGCACTCCATTGTTTAGCAGGTGACTCCAAAGAAAGGAACTTAGAATTCTTAAAGGAATTGATAATCCTTTATGGAAATAGAGAACTCAAATCAATAAAATAATAGTAATAACAATAAAAACAGCAAGGAAATGATTACTCCCTTTATTGTAATACATAGAGCAAGGATTAGTTTCTCTTGAGCACTTACCAGGTAAAAGGTACTAAATGTTTTACATGAAAGATGAAGTCCTCAAGGTATATACAAAGTAAATAAGTGTAGAGAAAATGACAGTCACAGCATGAGTGTAATCTTTGCAAAGTGTGGAGTTTGTCAGCTAAAGGTCCATTTGCACAAAGGAATTGGCTGATGCTCTTTGCAGGAGCCAGAAGCACAGCTTCATCCAAGGCCTCACTATTTGGATGAGATGGCTTATTTTGATAGACACTTGACTGCAATATTCTGATTTGTCTTCTGGTCCAACATTAGTTTTGTTTCTTTTTTGTTTTTCTTCACTTCCTAGAAAAAGGAGTGAAAAAAAATTAAGTAGTTGTTCTTCCTAAAATATATATTCTTATTTTCCTCTTACACTTCTGTAACACTCTCCTCTCCTTATTCTCAAAAGCTTTTCATTTTTCTTGTCTCCCTAAACCTTAAATTAATCATGTTCTCTAGAGTTTTATGTTCAACCCTTTTCTATTTTCTCAATAAACCTCTCACACCTCTAACAGATCTAAAATATGATTCTTTCATGATCATTCACGTATTTATGCCTTTGAACTTTCTGAATAATGTTCCTGGGATGACCTTTTTTCTTTCTATTCATCCAGCATATTACTCTTCAGCTCAATTCTCACTCCTACAATGCCACTCCAAACTCCTTTAAAAATTTCCTCTGTAATTCCAACTACATTAGCATATATCTTGAATATTGTCTACATTAATTTATATTATACTTATTTATTTATGTCTTTGTCTCTTCCAAATGACCCTGAAGAGTGATTCTCATGCCTTCTTAGTCTTTGTGTCCTTCCCTTCATGGCCTCTGAGAATATTTGTTCCACTCCAGTAATGAAATGAATAAACGATTGATATCGTTTGCAAATTGCAAATAATATATAAACATGCTCTCACTACGACATGAGTAAAGCCCTTAAATAGGAATAACTAGCATATTGAAGGTGGTCACTTATTTTACCACTCATTTGGTGATAGACTGACTGCTGTCCAGAATACTCCTCTACATGACTCTAAATCTCTCTATACTGTGTTTTCTCTTTCGTTGTCAGATTTGTTCTACTGGTGCAGGAGCCCTGGGAAAAACCCTGTTTGTGGTGAGGGGATGTATTTCTAACACTTAATGTCCATTTTTCAAAGGATTACGCTAGTAAGTCAAGTCACAACTGAGATGAAAGGAAATCTAGATATATAGGGAAACTATTAATGAAAACCCAACAAGTCTAATGTAGGACCAAGTCCATGAGTATGCACCAAGTATATACTCATACATAGATGAAGCAGGAGGTACAGCAGTGGGTAGCAGAGTTCCAGAAATGGTAGTAGGGATCTAGAACCAGATATTCTAGACCAAAGTTAAGAGTAGAGACTGCAGTAGAGGAACAAAAACATGGTGATCAAATGAAGCTGGTCTTGTTTTGTGGCTCACAAGTGAATCTCTCCTATCTAATATTATCACGTGTCCTGGATTTGTATGCAGAAGTTGAGTGAGATGAACCTTCTGAATAATGGCCAGAGGAGAGGAATGTCAGACAACCTCAGACATATCTTGGCATCTTTTCTTTAGTTGTTATGTGTACACCACAAGGGTTTAAGCTAGAAAGATCTATAACTTTTCATTTTTATGGTTTAGTATACAGCATATGGAAGATTCTCAACAAATATTGTATTAAAATAAATAAGTAATTGAATAAAATAATAAAAGTACTTGGCTTCTCACACTAATGCATTCACCTCAGTCTTTTCATATACAGGTCCAACAAGCCCCTCAACCGAGCATTTTGTTTGTTTTTAATTTTGTACTTTCATGCTGAAAGCAGTGCCTTAGGAAACATGCTATTTTCTGTGAATTATAGGCTTGAGATGACTTTGAGAGTTCCTCGGATCCATTATTGTGCCTCAAGGCAGCACTGGGACTAAATAGACTGAAAGAAAGTATGGAACATTCTTAGTCTTGTGTAAAAACTTAGTTGTTTTACCTGGAAAAATAGTGTACTTCACACTTTTCTTTTCTTTTTGATTGGTGTTAAAATCATTTTCAACATCACCAATCAATTGCCTATGTTCAGTGGCCCAAACCGTGTTACTATAGAATGAATGCTATTTTTTATCTGACTTTAGACATTGTTTTCTCATGGCTAAATTTCAAGTTTTATAATATTAAATACCTCATCTTGCAGAGACATAATTTCATTTCATATCAACATTTAATTTGATCTGCATTTCTCTTGACAACACAATATCAGTGATCCAGTGTGTTAAGTTACTGCAAAATAATTGTTTCTAAATGGCACTGATCACTTTAAAAAACTGTTTCTTCTCTATATGTTCTGAAATGACTATATGACATGCTCAGTTGCACAGGAACTAGCTAAAACTGCAAAAAAAATTTTGGCAATAATTTTAGAAGTAATTAAGAATTACATGAAGATTGAGAATTGATTATTTCAAGAAATTTTTATGGAGGTACATATATATATATATATATATATATATAGAGAGAGAGAGAGAGAGAGAGAGAGAGAGAGAGAGAAAGTGTATAAATTTTATATCCATAGAACTTATTTGTGATTATGTACACATTCAAAATATTAGTTGCAACTATCATCAACTAAAATGTTTAAGCATTTTGGAAGAATATAATTTTTTTTTTTTTTTAGTGTCTAAATTTTTACTCAGTTCCAAATACTGTGCTTGACCCCAGGGATACAAGTTCAGGTAAGACCAAATTCCTGATCTCAATGATCATAATGTATGAAAATATACACATAGGTAATTTTCATATAATATTATAAATAAATCACAAGTATATGTATAAATTCCTAAGCCAGCACAGGAGTTCTTAAATTATCCTGGGTTAGGGTAGGTAGGTAGAGATAGATCAAGTAGATTTCAAGGAAAATGGTAATCCAGAGTGGAATGTTGAATGAGTATTAGGAGGTAACCAAAAATGACGAAACCCTTCTATCCACTTTTCCATGTTTGCATGTTTACTGCCACTATCCTAGCCCACATCCTCATGTACCTGTATTATTTTGAAAGGTTTTTGGTCTCTTGCCACCCTACACCTCATTAATTCTATGGCTGCCAAAAAATAAATGATACTGTTAAAATGTAAATAAGACAATGTTTCTACCCTATGTTTTCCAGTAACTTCCTGGAACTTCAAATAGAATCTGAATGCTTTATGGACTACTTAATGGCCTAAAATATTCTAAAAAATTATGGTCTCTGCCTACTACTCATTTCTCCCTATACTTAAGCAATTTGAATTTTTTTTCTCCTTCTCAAAGTTAACACGTGTTTCCTACTTTGAGACTCTAGACTTATTTCTTCCTCTGTGTTAATTTATGATTTCCTCAAGGCTGACTTTTGGAGGTTTTAAAATATGGCCCACTTTTTTTTTTTTTTTGGCATTCCTTCTATAAATAAGTCTATGTCTTGACCTCCCAAATCAAAGGGCTTGTTTGACCAACAGAGTGTGCCAGAAGTGAAGCTATGTAACACTCAAGTTTGGGTCTTGAGTTGTCATGTAAGAAGTCCAACTACTTAGAGACTGCCTTGCTGTGAGGAAGCCATTTAAAATTGGGCGCCATCACCAAATTTTATTAAACATAATAGTCATAACCATACTATCTGTAGCTCAAATCTGGAAATAACCCAAATGTTTATCTATAGTTGATATATTTACACAGTGGCAGATTATACGGTACTTAGAATGGAGGATCTATATTCACATGCAAAGTCATTAATGATTCTCCAAATAAAATTATGAACAAAAAAAAATCAGGTGCGAAAGAGTACTTTTCGTGTGAATTCTTTTATATAAAGTAAAAAAACAGGTGAAACACCCCCTGTACTCTTTTTAAAAATGACAAGAGGGCAGCTTCTGGGGTGCTGGTAATATTGTGACCTGAGTACTGGCTGCAATTTGTACACTGTATGCATAAAATACAAGTCTAAGTATTGGCCTTCAGTTATCGCCCACTTTTATAATACGGTTTTGTTTTTCTTTATAATTTAAGTTATTGAGAATTATCTGGTATTATCAATATAATTATTCAGTTATAACTCTGTTATCACCCTTCCAGAATGCATTGAGAACAGAACCTAGTCCTGTTTACCTTTTTATGTCTTTTGTCAGATGAAATGAATTAGTGTCAACCTGTAGAATATTAATATTATATCATTATTTTTAAATTATATTATAAGATTCTGTTATATTATTTGATATTAATTTAGAAACATTTAAAGGAAAGAGCTTTTTGGAGTGAATCATAGTAGATTCTGGAATTGAATGCAAGAGTACTTACCTTTTAAAATCAGAAAAACATATAAGCTGGAAACTATTGTGTCCTATCATAATTAAACAAAGCTAAAGCACTCTTTTACACTGAAATTGCAGGTTTTAAGAGAAATATAACAAACTAGGGTATCGTCAGAGAAAAATAACTAGAGGATTAAAAAAGTTCCAGAACTTATGCTGTGCAAAAAGATTGAAGGTCACCTGCTGTCACTTGAAAATCTGTCTCTTATTTTGTGCTTCTATGAATCCTACTTCTTTTAAAAACATAGCAGAGTTTTGTTTCTTCTTGTAAACAGAAAACCCATAGTGAGTTATTAATTCAATCATTCATTAAAGATAAAATCTCCAGACACTCAGCACGCGAAGTTTGATCTCTGTCTCCTCATCTCAGTGAGAGAGAGAATGCTGGACTCTGCTTGGTTTCCCTCTCTTTCCTCTATATTCTCAAGACTACCACTGGGCTATAAGATGGAGCAAAATTGGACTCACTCTGTTTATTTCCCAACTCTCAGGGACCAAAATCCTGTGGTGCCTTTCCAATATGTGAAAACAGTTTTCTAGTTGTTTATAGTGGGAGGACAAGTTTAGTACCCATTATTATATCACAGTTGGATGCAGAATCATGGCCAAAATATTCAATTAAAGATGTATTTTTGCATTTACTTAATATCTGCTTCCATCCTTAGATTGCAGTCTCCAGGAGACTAGATTCCTACCCATCTTTAAAAATCAAAACAAACAAACAAATAAAAATACTTCTTAGCCTGTGTCTAGTACACTGCCTACTGTGTAATTGGTGAAGAGTAAATATATGCTGAAATAACGAGTTAGTTGCTAAAATATATATATAAACCCAAAGAAAGGCTCCTTTTACACCATTATTCCTTTGGTTATCACAGGCACAAATACTTTGAAGAGGATAAGTAATATATCTAGATATTTTATGTAATTATTAGTTACCAAGATTCACCTTCCTACAAAGCAAAAGAAATGAATATATATCCTTCCACATTAAAAATTTTATTTAGTTCCACAATAGCCCTATGTAGAATTACTATACTCCAAGAAAAGCGAGAGCCAGAGAATTTAAATTTGAATAATTAATGGGTCAAAACTTTAACATGAACTTATTTCTTTTTGCTTCAGTATGCTACCAACGTATCTCTTACTGCAGTAACATGATTTGGTGTATCAACTGTACCATTCACTGTTTTTATATTGAAGTTAATTTTTATACATCAGTTATTTCTTAGGAGTAGTACAGAGTATGAATGTGAACATATTGGATAAATTTATAATTATTTTTGCAACCATATTGTAACTCTTTCAATGGCAAGAATCATTCCTTAATAGCCATATACCTATATAAAATGTGTGTATGATATATAAGCAGTTACTAAGTATTTTGTTTAACTGATCATGTAACATTATATTAGAACTGTTATACTATTCTTCATTGATGCTATATATCTTTTGCAGTAAACTATGTATCTTTGGCTCTCACATTTACCCACAACTGATGAAATTCCATTCACCTCACCCTCAGAAAAAGAAATTGAGGTGTCTGATGTGCTTAAACTAGGGAGACTGGGGGTATACCATGTGTGCATACTATATCTACTTTTCCAGCTTTAATGTAGCATCTGCCCTTTTTCCATACTGATCTAGACTTCTTTCATGGTATATCTACCAAGAGCTCTTTTACTAGCAGGAGCCCTTTTACCCTGATGACCACTGTCACTGCACACCATAAGCATGCTAATGTTTCAGATGAGAGATCCTTTCTCCTAATACCCAAATGCTACTTGTTTTGCCTTTCTTCTTTAACACTGATTATTACTGATGCAAAATTCATGCTCAACTAAGATATGTGCGATAATTCCTCTACCCATATGGTGGTTTTCTCCTAAATGTCTGTCCAGGCTCTTGTTCATTTAGACACTGGCTTTCTTACTATTGAATCAGACAAGTGGGAATTACAAAAGTATACAGTTTAGATTTAAACTGGGAATCTAAGTGCCTTTCATATAAACAGAGTGATAGCTGCCAATATGTCATTCTCCATCATGCCTTTGTCTAGATTCATTTTCTTGTACTCGTTTTTATAACAGACATAGTCAAAATAGAGCAGTGAGACAAAGGTAATTAAAAAGTGACAAAGATAGATGAGTAGGGTTCAGTGTGGCTTTCTTCTCTTATTTAAATATTTCTTTTTCTACAAAGCAAAATTGGAAATATCATCCATCAGATTATCTCAAACTTGTCATCTGACTTAATTAGTTAGTTAATATGGACTTCTAAATGGGCATACTTCTATTTTTACAGGAAGGGTTTATATAAAAGAAGCTCTCTATTTAAATTAACTAAAGTCTTTCATCAATCTCTGCCCAAATGTGCACAAGAGAACACTAAAACAAATAGCCTTTATGTGATAGTTCCATGAATTCTGGAGAGAATCAATAAATATTCATTGCAGTATTAATTGAGTCATTTGAGGTGAACACACATAGGGCACTTTCCTGGGTGTCACTTGCTTAAGGTATTCATTTATTGTCAACCCAGGATTTAAAAAAAAAAAGGTTGACAAGTCAGCTGCAAAACAGAAGCACAGTACATGACAAATACTTGAGCACTCTTCTAGGCAAAATTAAATAGGTTCTTGTGGATACCTAGGCATATGTGAACTGACTGCAAGAAGTCTGTGAACTCTCTAAAAATGCATGTAAATTTTTAGTTATAAGCAAGTGCTTACATGCATATTTCTTAAAAGAGCTTCCATTGCTTTTAACGCATTCTCAAAAAGGGTCATGAATCATTATTCTACTTTGATTCTGGTATAATCCCATCTAGAAGTGTTTCAACAACTCATATATGCTCCCTATATATAAGAATAAATCAAAAATAGGATATGTTTATTACTTTAATTGTAGTGATGATTTTGTGGGTATATGTATATATCCAAACTCACCAAATTGTACACATTAAATATGTGCTGTATTTTGTGTGTATATATATATATATACATATATATATATATATATATCTCAATACAGCTGATAAAAGAATCATAAAAAAAATAGGATGCTTGCATTTTTTTAGAAATAGGAGAATGGAGAAAGTCCTAGTCCCGTGCAATTTTTTGTTTCTCACATTTGTGTTTCTTGTCATTGGGAAGACCTCAAATAGAGATTGCTGATTTAGTGCATATACCATGACCAATAGAATAGGCTATATACTTTTTAATATACAGAACCCCAGCAATTCCATGGAGAGTAAAAGAAGAAATAAAAAGAATATCAAGGCCACTTTTGAAGTAAATAGATATAGATAAATAAAATCATTAGAGACGTTATGGATAGGCTTAAGTAGTGCTATAAAGCAAACAGATAAAATTGTTTTTGACAAAATGATATTTACTGGAAACAGAAGAAGATCTCATGAAAAGAATATCTCATTTAACAATAACTGGTAATTGAGTTGAAGAAATGGAACTGAAAACTATATAAACATGTAATAATAATCTGAATAAATTCCTGAGTTACTAATATGAGGAAGGAATTCAATAGCACTGCTAAACAGAAGCCTTCTTTGAGAATACTGCAATGTTAGAACTTTGAAGGAGTGTTCTACCTTGATTTAGAAAGAGGGACTTTTATAGGACAGGAAAATTTCAGCTGGTATCAGGAAGAGTTGCTAAAAAATAGTTTGGGGAAGAGGTTAAATTTTTCTTGTGATTTAGCAGCCATTGTTTGTGCAATTTGATTTTAGCAGCATTGTTTGTGCAATTTGATTTTATTGACAGCTTTGAGGAAGAGTTAAGGTCATGTGCAAGAGGGTGGGGAGAAGCAGCTGCAGAGGCCAAGGGAACGTGAAGGCCTCTGTGGATACCTCTCTTGGTTAACAGGGAGATGAGTCCCATCAGTTTACTGTACTTTGGTTTGTTTAGAATTCCAGATCTAGTGCTGATGGCAGTCTAGGACTCACTGGAGATGACTGCTGTTGTGGCTTCCTGTGACTTTTGTCTTTGCATTTCAGTCATGTATCATGAGGGGCTAGAAACATTTAAAAATTTGGAGAAAACCTAACAACAGACAGTAGAGAAAACAAGTATTAACTGGAGAATTGCTAGCAAGTCTTGAACAGTACCTCTTAGCCAAAATCCTGCTATTGTTGGTATTAGGTAGGTTCTTGTCACCACCTTGATCAGTAGAGAAGGGCACTTTGATATTTATGGATTTGCAAAAACTTTGTTTACCTTCTTGAATTACTCAGAGAATTAAGATTAGTGGAAAAAATATTTAAAAATCACACTTCTGCATTGAAAATTTTTAAGGCAAATCAGTAGGAAACTAATATTCTCAGAAAGCAAGCAAAAAATGATAAAAAGAATGCAGAATCAGTGACAGAATCATGTGTGGGTCTTATTCCAAAGTCTTGGGCAGAGTTATGCTATCAACAAGTCTGCTGCTTGATCTGAGGTTTTGGGAAAGCTTCTTCTTTCATGATGGTGACTTCTGGAAAAACTTGAGACAGTCTCAGTTTTAGATCTCCTATTGACATAGAAGTCCAGGATATCTTTTTGACTGGAAAATATGAATACAAAGGTTGATTTTCAGTTTCACTGGATTGTTTGTGGCTAGCAGTACATGATAATATATCTCCTAGTGAGGTTACTGAAACTCCTGCTATTCAGAGTTGATGTGGAGATCTTAAGATTTAGGTTGGCAGAAGTCTCCATTAACTTGGAGGTTGCTGCAGTTGTGCAAAAATAGGAGGGTAGACTTCACTCCAGATTGAATAAACAGTGGTGTCTTATTTTTATTGTCCTGTTGAGATAGAACCCCAAATCTTATCATGATCTTTTTATGTACAAATAGAAAGAAAGATTCATGGCAATGGGTAAATACAGAATAAGGAAGTTTTCAAAGGGAGTCTTTCATGTTACAGATAGAGCTTTTATTAAGTCTGTCCAGGGCAAGGACTTAGGTGTTACTGTTTTTGTCAGATCAAATATAGGCCTAGCCTGCTCAGGAAAGTTAAGAATCCAATGTCAACAGTGTCCTATGAGACTAAGCAATCCTCTAAGGTGTCTTTTGGTAACTAGCCAAGAAAAGTCAAGAATAACTTCCAATCTTTGAGCACAAAGAAACACTCCAATATGTGTGGCAGAGGGTGGCAGTACAGTGGGCTGTAGTCCTTTAATTGTCTTGTTTTTAAATGAGTAATGGGCCAGTTTCAATAATGAATAGCCAGATTGGTTGAGATCTTTAAGGGTTTACTGTCCCTTATATGTCCCATATCTGTTTTCTTTAGCTCCAGTGTTATTGTGACAAGATTTAAAGTGTAAGATATTGGTAGGGGAGACATCAGATAGTAAAAATCAGACTGTGACATTATTCAATTATAGTCTGGGGATTCTTTTCCTGGACATTCCAGAAAGAGGCCTTCTGGTCTATATTTAATAGTAGTACATGTATGCAAAATAGGTCTACTCTTTAAAGATTTAGCAGATAGTGATAGTTCATAAACTAGTGAGAAAGCCCAGAGAGACAGGAAGTAGCTGAGACAAATACAGTCTGAGAGTCATTTGACATACCTACCTATAATACCTGTTTGTTACTCCAAGGACAAATAATGGAAAAGTAATAAGGTTTATGGTGGAGAGGGTGGACACAGTATCAAGTAGAAACAGAACATGTTGTGTTTGCAATTGTACAGAAATGTTTGCCTTTTTTATGAAGGAAAATTGTGGGCTGATCAGAGCAGCTAATTCCTCAGAGGGGTGTCATGCTGTCAGACAAGTCTGTTCTTTGTGTACTTAGATTCTGTCTTTCAAGTGCAGGCAGGATAATTGCTCTTTCAGTGAGTATGTTCTTTACAATAACTACAGGTATATATGTCTATAGACATGTACATGAGTTTATTTAGATGCTTAATCAGAAGAGCTACTAATTAGAACTTAATATTTCTTTCTAAATCAAAGTATTTTCAAAGTGCTCAGCAATCTCTTGTCATTTCTGGATTAAGACCATCGACAAAGAAGGTAGATAGGCCAGTTGTAATATGTTCTCCCTCAATCAGAGTAGAATATTCTCTGAAGTTAGAAATGAGATGGCCTCTAAAATCTTGAAGCTACTTTTTCCCTGTTTACAGCATTGGGTATTGATCAATTAATACTGACAGTAAAGATCTCAGTGTTAGATACTAAGAGGTCTTCTCCTACTTTTATACTTGTCTTATAGCCCACCCATGGTCAAATTTTAATATATATATTTAGTGTCATTTTGGTTATCAATTCATCTTGCCTTCTCTAACCAGCTTTTTTTCCCCCATATCTCTTGTGCCTGTAAGATTATGGATTCATTTTAAGACTTTCTCTAAACTGCTAGGACAATCCTGTATTCTTTTGTGAACTTCTATCCTTCCACGTGAGAGTTTGAGAAGTTCTTAACTAAATTACAGAAATCTAATTTAACCAAGATTTAATGTTGTAAGACAAGGAAGGTAGGTTATCATCTCTGACTACATTATAGGACATTGGGAGGAGATATTGTCTACTGAGAGGGTACAGTGGAGGAAGGGGGAAAAAGCCAGGTGAAAATGCTGAAGAAGTTGGAGTTACAGAGCAATGTACGTAAGAGGCAGAATTCTAGATGGCTCACATGAACTCCTGTTGTTACTTCTGTGATTATATTATGTTACATGGCAAAAGAAATTTTGAAGATGTAATTAAGGTGGCTAATCACTTGACTTTAGAATAGGGAGTGTATTAAGGTTGGCTTAATCTAATTACATGAGCCCTTGAAAAATAATTTTCTTTGGCTAGAAGAGGAAATCAGAGACATTTGAAGCATGAGAGATATGGATGTGCCATTGCTGAGTTGGAGATGGAAGTCACCTTGAGAAAGGAAAGTAGGTGGCCATTAGAAGCTGAGAACAGCCCCCAGCTGATAGCCAGCAAGGAAATGGGGACTCATTCTTCCAATTGTAAAGAACTGAATTCTGCCATAGCCTCAATAAATTTGGGAATGGATCCTTCTCCAGAACTTCCAAATAAAAGTGCAGCCTGGCAGACAACCTGACTTTGGCCTTGTGTGACTATAACAAGTGGAGCCCACCTGGGTCTTACAGATCAGTGAAATAATAAATGAACGTTGTTTTAAATGGATGTACTTGTGGTAATTTGTTATGCAGTGATAGAAAATTAATATGAATAGGCAGAGAAAGTTGAGTTATAGAGGTATGGTGGGAGGCGAGTCTGGAGTTGAGTCAGAAGAGGGAAGGGAGAGTTTGAGTTTTGACTTTAGATCCTCCATATTTGTGTTAGCCTTTTGTCAGGAGTCCTTCAGGGAAGCAACTTGAGAATTTGCCCATCTTTTAGAGGCCTCTTCGTATCAAAAAGCAATTATGCTATCCATGGAATATTTGGAGTCTTTGTGTTACCAAACCAAACTTGGGTCTGCTCACCCACGTGCAGTAAAGCCAATAGTGACACTGTGTTTTGGTGAAGGAAAGTGCAGCGTTTATTGTAAGCACCAAAGAAAGAACATAAGAGGCTAATGCTCACAAGACTCCAATTCCCTGTCAGTTTTCAGGGAAAGGTTTTTAAAGACAGGGTGAGGAAGATGGTTGCAAGGTGCATGATCAGCTGGTGGACATTCTTCTGACTGGTTAGTGGTGAGGTACTCAGGAGTCAACATCTTCAACCTCTGGTTCCAACCTGTCTGGGGTCTACATGCTGGTGGTCAGCATGCTTGTCATTTCTTCCACCTGGTAGGAGTTTCAGTATCTGCAGAAAAGTTTAAAGGATATGGTTCAGAAAATCACCTCTAGCCCCTGAGGAGGAACTAAAGGTTCTTGAATTTGTTTAATGGCTAAACTATTATTATTTTGCTTTGTTTGACTATTTTCCTTTGTTTCTGCATTTTCTCACTTTTCTGATTAAATTTGTTCTTTGGAACAATGGGAAGGCCTAGATAGCTAAAGTTTTTCTATAAATAAGAGGCAGGAGGAGGACATGGGGGCAGGGATCTGTCCAGGAAAGGCCTCTACTCAGTTACATTTGAACTCTTTAAATCTGTGACATATGTGAATTACTTTATTCATATCTGAAGTTCTCCAAAGTGGCCACTGTAATTCTAAATTGTTGGTAAAATCCTGTAAGAGCTTCAATATTTAGTGCTGTGGCACTAAAATGTTTATACATGTAAGATGCTAGGCACTGAATGGGAGTTTCACTGAATGACTGTTGATCACCCATAATTAAATAAAGAAAAAAAGAGGGATAGATAAGAAGATCCCATTAATATGAATTAAACTTCTTACTTCATCTGTGGGAGTCCTGAGTAGTGAAAATGATTTAAACAAAGAGATCCATACCAAGAACGCTAAAAAGGAGGAGGAAAGGTTTAGGTGGTGCTCAACGGGAAGAGGTAGGGCACTGGTCAGAAGGTCTGAGAAAGGAAGATAACAAGGGTATATTGAAGAAGTGACCTGGCTTAGAAGCAGCAGATCTAGTCCCCGCCCCTTCACATCACAAGCTGTAAAAGCATATTAACTAGAGCATATGCCTCTAGGCATAAGCTTTTATTCAGAATGCCAGGACATCCTGACAACGCCTAGAAAGACTGATCTACCTTTGGGAAGAAAGGTAGATTTTAGCCAGAGGGATAAGCTGAAGTTCGGCCAGTTTCTGTAACAGTTCTTCAAAAACAGTTCTCAGAAGAGGATCAATTGTTCTTATAATTTAGCAGCCATTGTGTGGGCAATTTGGATTTGGAAAGAAAGGTAGAAGTTGGGGAGGAATAGTTGTGAGGCCTGAGGTTACCCAGGGGTCATGCTGGAAATTTTTCAGTCTGTCAGGACCTTTCACAAATAAAAAGTCTGTAACATATCCCCAGAGAGAAAATTATATGGATAATTAACAAAGACTATATATATATCACAGGAACACTGACGGATACCAAAACTATCTTTTCTTCTCTTTTTATCTCTTTCTTAACATGTGAATAAACTGATATCTGGAATAAAGTTCACTAAATATTGAGGTTAGTTATTTTGGCTTAGGATGTCATTTGTCATTTTTTTCTTAGTTTCTATGTGATTGAAGGGTCTATTTTTATTATTAAGTATGCATCACTATTGAAGCAACAATATTTTAATAAAATTATATTGATGGATGTAGTATTTAATCATTTATAATGATTTAGCCAATAAATGATGCCTAATTACATTATTTTGATTTCAGTTTTTCTTTTTAATTTTGTCACTTTTGTGCATTTAAAATTTTTTTCTGTTTAAATTTTTTGGTCTTTTCTACATTCTTTTAATGGAATACTTTTCCATCTATGCTGTTTACAACAATGGAAAGTTAGAATTTTAGTTATCCATAAAAAGGGATTACATAGAAACATGCACAGCTTCTAGAATTGGTATACATCTTTCATATATTATAACAGCACACATAGCAGTATAATTCTATAATCCATTTCTGGGAGAAAATAGTAATATATTCATAGGCTTCCCTGTGGTAACAATGGAAATTCTTCTCTGATGTCCACAGTTGTGGGGAATTAAAATGCCTAAAAAGAAGCATCATTTTTACCCTTAAAGTTATATTTCCTCTAATGAATTCTGATCCAGTCTTAAGAATGCATTTCTTTCATTCTATCTCTACTCTCTCTTTCTCTCTCATATATATATATATATATATATATATATATGTTTAATGTGTATTTAATGACAATGAATGACGAATAAGCACTTAATGCTTATTTATAGAAAGATATTTAAAAAGTTATATGTCAATGTTATCAGTAGTTGTTTCTAAAGAGTAAGATTATTGATTTTCAAACATCTTTTAATTTTATAATTTTATATAAAAAGAAGGTATTGTTTTTGCAAAAGTTATAAGATAAATAATAAATAAAACAAAATGAGAAATTACATTTTTAAATAGTTTTTTTCTGAATACATGAAAATCCAAACGTGCTTTTTCACCATTTTTGTTAGAAATTAGTTCACTCCAAATAATTTTCTTTGTTGAACATTCAGAGTTTATAGATTTCTTTAATCACTCAGGGTTTTCAGAACATTTAGGATAATAAAGGATGATAAAAAGAAATATTTGGTTGAAAATAAATTAAAACCAAAGGAAATAAAAATAGTGTGGAATTTCCAAAATTATTAAAGTGAGCACAGTACATACAGATGAATGAAGAGTTATGAAACTGCTCCATGTTAGACACACACACACACACACACACACACACACACACACATTGAAATACAAAAAACAAATCATAATTTTTACCAAATTGCCCTATTTATCAATGTATTATTTTTATTCAATTTTTAAAATTTAAGCCAAAAAAAAATGTTAAGGCTATCTTTTAAAAGTAAACTGTAGCATGAAACTTTTAATGTGTAAATTATTTCTAGTAGTGTTACTTTCCTTACAAGCAGTCAATATTTAAGATCTGGTACCAGCCATCTTAGTAGCTGTATGAATGATATACCATTAATTGAATGTCATTATGCTCAAAACTGAGTAACTAGTATGTTAGCAACATTTAATCCTATCACTTCTGCAATGACATACTACAAATAAAATTAAAGCAAGAAACATACTGAGAAGGGGAATTCATAATAAAGAAGTATCTGGATTTTGCCTTGATTTTATTTGCCCTTCATTTTCAGTATATTACCCAAACTACTTGTCCCCATACAGTGTGAAAATTGTGTTAGATTCTCCATTTGTGAATTCCCTGCTTATGTAGTAAGATACTTACTGATTCTCTATTAATATCAATGAGATTTTTAAACATGTATTAGAAGTTACCTCTCCTGATTTTCTGTTTATTTTGACTTAAGAAGTTTCATTTTAAAAAAGCTTCTTTTCTTAAACTGATTAATGTCAAAATAAGAAAGGTTTTAATGAACCACATGTAAAATTTTGGAAAACAAGAAACAATGAGATACTGGGTCAGTTTTTTTCCCATTATAAAAGAGCCTTTATCATCTCTGATAAGTGGGGCATAGACTACATTGAGTAATCAAAAACTTAAAAAGAAATGACTGGGCTGCTTGTTTTCTAGGGAGCTGAAGATACATGATAACAATTGGCATGAGGGATACTTCACAGAATATTGTAGTTTAAGGGGGCAGCTGACATGTTATCAAAGCTAAAGTAAGAATATACAAATTGGGATGTGTCATTTTAACTTGACTGAACCAACTTTCAGGAATGTGAACAATCCAAAAGCTTGTTCAGATACATTATTTCTAGCATGTTTCCATCACTAATAGCTTTTTAGGTTTATAGAGTCCTTAGTGGAGCATCAAATATTTTCACATACATTATTATCATCACAAACATCTGCTTCTGATATAATCATAGGTGGCCCCAACTTAAAGCTGAGGGCATGGACCAGAGAGAAAGATTGACTGCTGCAATATCACTCTACCCACCTACCCACCCAAAAAAACAAACAAAAAGCTTGATTTGAAGTAGGTTTTTTGCTTCTAGGGCTAATAATCTTGAATTGACCTTATATGTAACTCAGTATTCCCCTAATTGTTTGAAAATGACCCAGATCTCTTCATTTCTTTTAATCTGGCCCTGAGTCATACTGTGGCTGGCATCACCATCAGTAAGAAATTGCAAAATCCTTTCTTTTTTTCCTACTTTTCCCCCTTTCTTTCTTTTTGAAAGCACTGCTCATTAACAACTTATCCCTACTAAAGGACCTTAATTATAGAAATTTATATAAAACAACTTATGCAAGTACACACCATCATACAAACCATTCAAAAGCATTCTCATGAGCAAATTGATATGACATTCACACAAGCTTCAGTGTTATCTTTTGAATAACTAAAATCTTTGTAGGGGTATTTATATTTGCTTTAATGGTTCTGCCTAGGCAGTAAAAATATAAACTATGGATGGTTCATTTGCAGCAGAAAATACCCACCCATTCACCAATCCCTGCCATCCCCAGAAAAAAGTTTAATCACTTACTGGCCAGGCTAGGTTTCCCCTGGAGAAGTGCTTTTAAAGTGGTCTTCTGTTCTATACAACTGTACAGAAGTACCATGGGGACTTCTTTGGAATGGGACATTGGACAAAGTTCTGGGGACCCTTTATTTAAATCATAAGTTCTGAATGTGTTCTTGTTGGGAGGAGAGGAAGAATTCTACTGCTAAAATAAAATTTGGAAATAATGCCTTATAACATAGATTGAAAATAAAGACAAGATGATAAATCAAACTTTAATTTCCTAAAATATATGGATGGCATTTTTAAAAATTTTTCATTAGCCTTCATCAGTTTATTTCTATAATCAATATGGGTGCAATGTAATAATGTATCAATTTAAGTGTTTTTTAAAAGCAATACAAATATAAAATACTTAATTTTTTTTTTTTTTTTTTTTTTGCGGTACGCGGGCCTCTCCCTGCTGTGGCCTCTCCCGTTGCGGAGCACAGGCTCCGGACGCGCAGGCCCAGCGGCCATGGCTCACGGGCCCAGCCGCTCCACGTCACGTGGGATCCGCCCGGACCGGGGCACAAACCCGCGTCCCCTGCATCGGCCGACGGACTCTCTACCACTGCGCCACCAGGGAAGCCCTAAAATACTTAATTTTCATTTGAGTCCAACAGACTCGAATATTTATTCCTCATTATAGTTCATTACTTTTCAGGAAAAGATTATATGTTTTTATGAAATGTTCTCTGCATCACTGTCCACTTGAATCACATCTTGAAATAATAATTTGATCATTTTAAACAGGGGAGGTCCAGTGGGAATATGTATGACCCCTTACTCTCAGGTGTCAAATGGTCCTCTGAGAACACTGCCATCTTGTGGTTACTCTCTCTAGAATTTTCAAGTGAATTAGCTCGTTACTCGGTAGGAATTTAAACAATATCAATGCTAAAGAGAGTAACAAAGGTCAACAAAATACATTTTTTTTTCAAGACAAAGCTAGTTACTTAAATACAGTCTAAAAGTGTAAATGAGGAGAACACAGCCAGAATATGTATCTAAATATGAAGACACTAGTAGATTTCTACTATCTGTATAATAACAATAATAGCTAATGTTTATTTAGTGCTTATTGTTTATGATGCTGAGTTCTAGGTTCTTTATAGCCAATAACACATGTAATCCTCAAGTCCCTTAGTAAGGTAGTTCTCGCTCTCTCTTTCTCTCTCTCTCTCTCTCACACACATACACACACACACACTATATGCTTTATGTTAATATAGCATTAGATATTCTTAAGTATAATAGTTAATGTATATATTATCAAGAAACGATGTTATCAGAGTCTTATAATACACACACATATGTGAAAATAATTGGATATATTTGAATTTACTTGGTAGCAATTTTAATTAATACAAAAAGTGTATAATGTTTCTCTCATTCCTGCTCTTCAGTTTCCCTTATCATAAATGACCACTCTTACAATTTCTTGGTATGTTTATTGTGGATAATACATACTCATATGTGTGTCTGATTATATATAATACTCATATGTATATGTGTGAGTACACATGTATGCATTTGCATGTGTATAACACCTGGGAAAACACACTTATTTATTTTTTTATATGTTGAACTTTACTTTCTAGCTCTGGGCTATATACCTAATATTTCTATGCCTTATCTTCCTTTTCTGCAAGATGAAACTAAAAATGTTACCTACCCCATGGAATTATTGAAAGAATTAAATAGTAAAATTCACATAATGGTAAGCTCTCAGCCTATCTCCTGGCATTTGAGTGAATTCTTATATTAATAGATACATTTTGCTGCTGCTGCTGTTGTTATTATTTTCTTAACTACTATTAAGGTAATAGAAAAGGACTTTCAAGTAATTTTCTCACATCAATCTGATCATAGGAAACACATCATAGAACTACCTATTTTATGAAAAGGACTTTTCTGTGTAGTTGCACAGGACAGTCTACCATTTCACATGTGATTTTCTTATTGTTCGGGGCTGTTGTTAACACTTTAACTCTAGAAACTTGGAACCACCAATGTTGAAAACCCTTATAAATATTTCCTTCCGTTATATAGAGATAAGAACACTTGTGTGGATGATATGGCAAGGATTTTTTTCAAAATTATGTGTGTTTAAGTCATATAATAATATCAATTTGAAATTATTATTTTAAATAGTGTAACTTCTTTCTGATTATGACTGTAGCTTTTTAAAATTTATTTTTAATAAAGATAGGAAAAGATTTTGAAGTTACTATAATGCACATCTCTTTGTAAACGTATAATGTGTTGATGGCAAATTACTGATTATACAAAATCATGAAAAAATTTTCTGACCGTCTCCTTAACCATGGTCTTAACTATCTCTAACTTTTATGAGGTGTTTTTATTTCTGATGTTAGCAAATGTGTCATTGCATCATCTCTAAAGTCTCACCAGGGATGCCAGAGCCTGCCAAGAGGGCACATTAATTTCCGGGAATCAAATCAAGGTCTTACTAAGGTTATCAGGAATTGCTAACAACTAGAAAATGGTGCAGTGTCTCTATGTATACCTGTGGTTCTTATTTTAAATAGGTCTTATTAAATCTTGTCTGTCAGTCTTATTTAAACACCACGATAACCCTTGTGTACTTGACCAGTCACAAGCACACTTCCAATTCCATAAATTACAGTTTTTTTCACTACACAGGTTTCTGACATATGCATCATTTTGCCATTTTGGTATAAAACTGGGACATTTCAAAACATGAAATTTCAACATTCATTTTAATAATTAGCATTAAATGTTTAATAATATCAATTGGCATAGAAAAAGTAAAAACAAAACAAAGCAAAAAGGGATTATTCTTTTCACAAAATTGAAAAATGATTATAAAATTAATTCATTTCCCTGGAGTCTAGTTTTCCCAACTGTGTCCTGTGCAGCTATGTTACCTTAGCACAAGTATCAAAGCAATTCTGAAAAATAAAATATAAACAAAATACACCTTTCAAATACAGATTATGATATATTATTTTTACTGTTCCAAAAGGCAGGGATCTCCATGGTCACACACAGTTGTATTTCTAGAAAAATATTTTGTGGGTGATTAATGCTGAACAAGCTTTAGATTCCAATTGTGAAAATTATCAAAATACTATGGAAGTTTGTCTCATTGACATAATTCCCCAGCCTATCCATTTGTAGATATTTTTAATCCAGTTAATATGAAATATATTATTTTTTTAGTTCGGACTGATATATATTCATATTATACATTATTTCAGTAGACTTTATATTAAACTGGAAGTGGACTGTTCCTCAAAATATTTACAAAGATAATGAATGACCACGTAACACCACATATTGTTTAGAGTTGAAATAAACATCACACCTAATTCACACAGATCTCGTTGAAATCACTCAGCAGCTGTGTTAGAAAATTGTCTCTCAAGTGGCCCTGGCTGATTATGACTTTACACTGAACACTCTGCAGAGTGTACAGCATTCCATTTACTCTGAAAGAATTCAAGATGAAAAGCAAAAAGTAAGATATGTCTCCTCATCTAGTTATGGGATTCTGAGATATCGTAAGAAAGTCAAACCAACATATGTGGAAAATGACTTCAAATATAGCAGAGATATTTGACCTGTTGTATATATATTTTTGTCTCCTTTTGTTTTCAAGTACAATATTTTATGGTTACTTAATTATGTTTCAAGTGACTGAAAGTCATAAATGCTGAAACTAAAATAACTTTCCTCAAACTATTAGACATCTTTGGAAATAACTTTTGACAGTGCTTTTCCAGGGGAATGTTTTGGGACACTAAAGTTACTTGTAAAGGGATTTATAAAAAGGTGGCATACTTAGAGATAAATATTTGGCATCTTAATTCTACTGGCCGTCTGATCTATTCATTCAACAAGTCCTATCACAGATTATTTCTTCTGCAGGGAATTTGATGACACAAAATATTGGCATAAAGTTCAAATTATTAGAAAGAAGCTTTTTTCCTATCATTCATCTGTAAATTACAGATTATGTAACAAAGCCATTTCAATGACACCATCTATGTTCCACCTGTATCTGAAGGGGTTTGCCTTTTGATAACATTGGCAAAGGGATGATTGAACAGACAAAAGAGGAAAACTAATGGAGGAAGAAGAGTTTTGAAGGAAATACCTCAAGCCAAGATCCAAATAACCTACTCCAAACCATGTCCCTTAATATCTAGCCTTGTTTTGTCTGTTAAGAGTGTATTAGGATTTAGCTGTGACTTTCCAATCAAAATGAGAATACCACATTACTTAGGATAATTAAAGTCTTACTCTTACATACCCCTGTAAAGTAATGATCTAATTCTCACTTCTTTAGTGAAAAAAAAAAAAAGTCTGAAATATACATCAATGAGAGTGTGTTTTTATTTAAAGATAAACAAGATTAAACTTCAAATCCAACAGTTTTCAAATAATTATTGAAACTTCTAAGGCCCTCCTCTCTTAATTTTCTCTTTCTCTGATCTCTGGTTCCCCTGTATCCTGTCTGCCCACCCAAAATGACCGCACCCCTAGGGTTGTCATAACACAAGGCAGACTCACTGCCAGGAGTGCATTCTTAAAATTTAAATGATGCCTTGGTTATCAGAGAAGAAATAATTGGTCAATAATATGAAGTCGATTCACTCTTTGGAAGATTTTAACTTTTATTTGTTATTTACTACCTCACAAAATGTACCATCTTTCCCCACATCTACAACTAGCAGGATCCTAAAATGCAATGGTAGTTGGGCAATGTTGTTACATCTTTGTTGAAGTTCTCCGGCAGCTGGATTTCTTTTAACTGTAAAAGGAAGAGAATCCCGTTGATTCACCGCAAAGCAAAAATAACTCATATAAACACTAGTGTCAAATTGAATAATAGGTTTCAGGCTAAAATGCTCAAATACACAATTTAAAATAATGAAATATTTAGTCAATTTACAACTCACATTATAAGTAGAAATTTATATTTTTTAGCTAATTCACTTACTTTTTATTATATGTATCTAATACTGTGCTTTTCAGAAGGAATTTTATCAAATAACATAAAATATTAATTTTTAAAATTTTGTATTTAGTTTAGGATTTTTTCCTGTTGTTGCTGTTAACAACTCACCATTTTGGTGAAAAGACAATAATAGTACTTATTTCTGTCAGTGTCTATAGTTCTCTCTATGTCAAAAATTCCAACTACTTCTAATTGGTAATTTAGGGATTAAAACATTGTACATGTTTTGTATCTCACTTCTTTGCTTTGATAACCAAGTTTTCAATTATCATACACTCCAATTTAGAAATATCTGGTGATATGAAAATTAAGAGCAGTTGTTAAAATTATGTAGAAATATTTCATGCTTGGTAAAAATATATTTGAAAGCAAAATTACACTGTTGAAGTACCTAAACAATTGAATTAATACAGAAGTAAATTATTTCCAGTAACAAGTAAATTTTTTATAAATATGTTGTTACCAGAATACTTCTATTAAACAAATAACTCTTTGAGAAGCACCAGGAAAGTGATTTGGTTTCTCTCTTTCAAGATTTGTTTCACTGTATACTATGGGGCAGAAAACATTTATCTTAGGAAAATTAATGGCTTAAAAAAATGATATATAACACCTATTTGGCAGTTTTATTTAATATATTAATAATGGTGGGATTAGAAAATGAATACAGTATTTTCAAACTTTTAGCCACTAATATAAAATATTTAACCTTCCTTTGTAGAAATGTAAATGCATTAACTAAAAGGGAAACCACTTTATTTAATTAAGTAATAAAATAAAGAACCTCAGGAATTTATGCTGTACTCTATGAATATCATTTGAAATATCCCATATTTCACTACTTTGTCATTATCTTTCTAAGTTTGTTTTAGTTATCTAGAAATGATTAATTTATGGCCAATATGTGCTTCTCTACAAAGTAGACTAATAGGCAAAAAATAGAAAATATATTTTACACACTATACAGATGGCACATTTTAATAACCTCTTGCTTATCTAATTTAAAATTTACACGAGAAAACTTTTTAAAATGAAGAGTGGAAAAATTTATAGATGGAGGTACTCATTTACACGCAGTTTGTCAGTATGGAGGGATATTATAGTAAAATCACTAGCAAATATCTCTGCAGTGCTTACTATGTGCCAGGCCCTGCTGTTCAGTGCTCCAAATCTTTTAGTTCATTCATTGTTCACAGCAAAACTATGAGTTAGGTATATTTTACTAATAAAAGAAATGCAGTTAAGTAACTTGCTCACTTGGCTAGTAAGTGGCAGAATTTATGTTTTCTACACTATATCATCAAACTTACAGCACATTTGGTCCTGGCTGAAACATCCATAAGACATCTGGTCCATGCCAAAAGGACCTCGAAATCTGGTTCTATCCAAGATGTCTATGAACGTGTTTGGTCCGTGCCATATGGTTTGGACAGGACCAAATACCCAGGGCCTTTTGGCATGAACCAAGTGTTTTCTGGAGGTTTTAGACAGGACCAAACATCTGCTAACCTTTCATAGCTAGTAAAACACAACTTCAAACAAAAGTAAAAATAAACAGTTCCCTTCACTTATGTGAATTTAATAACAATAGCAACAACAAAAAGGAGAGTGTAGTGAAGTACAATGATAGTTAGTGGGCATTAAAAATGTACAGAATTCAAATAAGAAAAAAAACTCCATCACTGAAAATTAGAAATAAAAACAAAAATGAAACCAAAATGAAGAGAGACAGAGTTGAAATTACAATTTTGTCAATGTAAATGAATTTAACTTCATGTTTTGCTATTTGATTTAGATTAAAGTCATGTCATTACATCACATTATTGTAGCAGTATCTTTTGGACGCAGTGGATTTTAGAAAATCATTCAAATCACTACAAATTCAACAATATGTTTGGCTAATTAAATGCCATAGAATTTAAAAACAATAATGATATGGAGCACAATCTGTTTCTTACAAGAATCACATTAACAAAATACTCTTGAAAAATAATCATTATGGGTTTCTTTTTTTTTCCAGACTAGCGGCAAAAATTCAGAAAACAGTTAAATTGAAAGGACTATATTACTAAATGTATATAAGGCAACAACTTAAGAATCATCTACTTCAATTGTATTGACTCTTAAGCCCCTGGTTTATTGTCTAATGTGAAGGGAGCACATACTTTCTCAGTCCAGTTGAGAGTCATTAGTCTGTTTTTATTGTACCACCTCAAGCAGAAGTGGCCATTTGAATATGAACTTTGTGCAGAAGCATATCTACCCTTAGTCCACTAATATTAATATATTTTATAATATGTGCTCAGTAATCTTCTTAAGCCTTAGGATATAGCAATAAATGAAATAAATTCTGTCTTCAAAGAACTTTCTCTCCTCTGGGAGAGAACGGTCATGCACACCAGGAAGCAATGTGGGCTCTATAAGAGTTGTGTGAAGAGTGTTATGGAAGCAAAAGGATGAATAGGCTGAAGTTCTCTTGATAAGAGGAATGTGGAAATGTTAGGGCAAATATCTTCACTTGGTCATAAAGTAGACATAACAATAGTACTTCACAACCAAGGAGATGGATGTTTTTTAGAAGCCACAGCATATTCAAAAGCAAAGGGAAGTAAAGGGGCATTATAGATTTGGAGAAGAGCAAGACATTTTGTGACAGTGTACAGTGAGTTTTATGACTCATTTCAAACTGTTTAAATCCTCTCAGCCTTAGTTTCCTCAATTATACAAATTAGAGTAATTCCTGAACTCATATTTTATTTTTGATGAGTATAAATGAGGTATATACCTACAGCATACAACCTGGCTTAATAAATGTCAGCTATCTTTATTACCACTATATAAGCACAGAGTAATAATCTTCTCTGAAGAGGAAAATTCAAAATGCGATGTAATCCTTACACTTAATAAAATTAAAATTCTATCCTAGTTATCTTGATTATGTTTGCATTTATGTAGATTAAAACAGAAGTTTTGATGTAAGTTGATAAGTGGACCAAGGTGAACTTAATGATTCTCTCAGCCTGACTAAACTTCAGACAGGCTTCCTCCTGACTCTAGGCCATGACCTCCTGTTACATAGAGCATTTCTTTAGAAAACTTGTAATTGTGAATTCCTTCTCTGCACATTGAGATGTTGTAAACCTTCTTCACAGCTTCTTGCCTGTTTCACAGCACAGGGATGCCTTTGCCAGGGACCTGGGAGCCATCTCTCTGAAATGCCATTGTCAGTGGAGATAGCATCCCCAGTTCGCAGTCTCTATGGGAGGGTAGAAGCCTAACTTCTGCAGATGCTTTTCTCCAATTGTAAAACTAACCCTGTCATGAAGATAGGAGCTGCTTACTTTCCTTTGGATAAAACCAATTAGTAAACAAAGATGGCCTAGGGACCCCCAGCCCAGCTCTTAAAAATTCTCCAGCTTATTCTTTCAGAGAAGTTGAATTCAGAATGAGCTCTTGTCTCTCTGCCCTGTTGAAATAGTCTTGAATAGTCCTCCTTGCCTATTTAAATTTGTCTGGTGTAATTTTGGTTTTGACAAAGTGAATAGAGCGTCATTTATAGTCAAAATCAACAGATGATTTTTTTTTTAAAATTAGAAAAAAGAAATAGGTGAAGATGCATATTACTGATTGTATAGAAATACATGCTGGGAGAAACAGCTAGTTGTAAAAGTAATTGTCTTTAGGGAACAGAATAAAAAATTGTGCAAGTTTGGAGCAGGGGACAGGATTTTTTTTATTATAAGCCTTGTAGAACTATTTTTATTTATAAATTATGAACATGTATTACATGTTGAAATTTTTTAAATTAAATTTTAAAGACACCAAAGCAAAAGATTTCAGTTAATTAAGCACGTGGGAAATTAGATTAAAATAATCTCATAAAATTTAACATATATTAAATCATAGTTAAATTTGCATAATACTTTTCTTGCTTACTAATGCCTCCCTGTACATACATTCTAATTTATGCTTCTTTTTAAAAACATTCCCAATAATAACAATGCCATCAATTATAATGTGCATTTTCTAGTGCTTTTCATTTTACAATGTGCTTTTATATAAATTTTCATTATAATTATATTGAGTATCTCCTTCACCAAGCTAACAAAACAGAAATATGTTTTAAGAGAGAGAGGGAAAGAGAGACAGAGCAGATAGGTAAGCAGCATATACTGAGAAGGCTACCTTTCTTTCAGTGCATTGCAGGGTAAATGGTGAAATAACTCAAATGTGTGAGTCTGTTTTAGCCACTGTCTGCTTAACACTCCTGCCTCTTTCCTCTGTGGCTTAGTTTTTCAGTATGCTTGAAGTCATTTGGTAGTGTCTGCACAGTCTGAAAGTCCTTGCCTTTGTTTTCTGCCACATATTCACAACTCAGCTGTGGAGAACTCAAATAAATGATCATTGTTACTTGTCTGACATCTCTCTACTCACCCAACAAAAGAAATAAAAAGCAAATGAATGTGTTGCTTTTTAGAATGAAGGCAAAGTAAGTTACAACATGTGCAAATTATATAGTTTGTAATTAGAAAAATAATTTGGAAGAATTTGATGCTTCTTTTTCAAATAGTAAGCTACAAAGTTTGTTTTATATATCAAGTTCCTATGATTGAATGGTGTGTATGTTCTGTATGCACTTGACTATGATACTGTATTTCCCAAAGGCTCAATTTTCCTATATCTAAAGCTAGCATAAGGAAAGCAATTTATAAGACTTTCAGATAAGTAAAGTTATAACATATTAGGTTTTCTCAACTCTAAGTATACTACATTTAATAAAATCTATTCTTAATTTCCTCATTTGAAATACAATAAAAATATATATCTTACAGGGGTTATTTTGAAACTTGGATTAAATTATATTTTAAAAACACATTTATAACCTGCCAACTACAAAAATTTTATTGTACTACTGGGTAGGATCCTTCAGTGGAATTCCTTTTGGTGCACCTCAACTGAATACTGCTGTAGAGGAAATAGTATTATGGAAAATGATGAGGGTAAAAATAATAAATATAGCCTTTGGAAGAAAAAAGTCAACTTTTGTCCTTGAAGCCCATGAAATTAATACATTCATTTATTAGCTCAGAAGGAGTAAAGAGTGTGCTCCACAGTTTAAAACACTTGACATGAACCCATCCTCTTCTAAACTTCCTAATCCCCAATTCTGATATGATTCTTATTCAACTCTGAAGCCCTATATCTGCAAATTCCTTAGTCCTGCCTCAGGCCAAAGCCTTGACTTTTGGATTTAGTACCTCTAAAACTGCTTCAATAGATTTATAATTTATTATGTATTCCTGGACTCTTGGGTAATTAACAGAAAAAAATGGGGATTATTTGAAAGCTACCATGAGAGAAAGATACCATATCTATATATCTATCATCTATACCTATTTATCTATCTATCCATCCATCCATATAGGTGTATATATTTTATATGCTATACATATTATTTTCTCTTAGAATTTGTATCTGCTTGTTTGTATGTCTGTGTACAGCAACTGAAATCAAAAGGCATTATATATAACAAGAAACTAATGCATATATTGTATATATTATATTCATATTCAGGTTCATATGTACACATGTAAGTTTTACATAGCTTAGACTTAATTAGAGACTGTAAGTCAACATTCAAAGAAGGAAGGAATATATTACTGCATATTGTAGATTTAAATATTTGTTTGATGTTCCCATAAAATAATATAAAATAAAATATTCAATACTTTTGAATTTTATAACTGGGGAAAAAACCCTTAATCTACTCTTTGATATCTGCTATCTTTGAACATAGAATTTTTATCACAATATTACTTTAGTATTTTAGAATGAGTTTATGTACAAACTTTAGTATTTTAGAATGAGTTTATGTACAAACAGTGTAATTTACAAATAAAAATGGACCTCAGAGATGCATAGTTATATGTCCAAGGTCAATAGTTAATTAACAAACAAAGCTAAAATTGGAATATATTTTTCCTGACTTCATTCTTTTCTTTTTTTGAGACATGTGGAATATTACAGTGGAGTCTTAGTAACATTAGTACAATAATTTTTCTTCTTCTTGAATGAATGAACCGCAGGACTTAGAAAGCTCATAGACCAAATACAGGCTTAGACACTTACCTTGAAATCCACTCATAATAGATGTTATGAAAGTCTGTGATAGACAATGTGTTTATAGCTGTCCTGCACCTAGCAAGTAGTTACTAGAACTGGAGGCTGTATTTCCATGTATAATGCATGAACTCTCAGGCTGTCGAACCCATGTATGTCAGAAATGCAGTTATACAAAGTTTTATGCTTTCAGAACATACTGCATAACTCACCTTCACCTTCAGGCATCCTTTAGATGGATTCAAAAAGCTGGAAGAGGAATTTGTTCATACTAATAGTCAACCATCCCACAAGTAATGTGCATCAGGAGATGAAGTTATATAGAAAGAGGTTATTCTCCTCTAGGCATATAACAAAATTGCTTTTTCTTTTTTTCAACCACTGTTAGGCTTAGAGATGATGACATAAGCTGTGTTGTAAACAGTCATAGAGAATATGTTAAGCATTCCATTTTCTCACAATATACAGAACAAATGAAAGTTTCCAAACAATACAATTGATGCTTATTCCCTGCCTAATGACAACATAGATTTTAAGAATTTACCAAAGCATTTGATATTTGGTTTAGCAAAATGGTTAAGTGCATGGACTCTGGAATCAGAGTCTCAGTTCTAAACTTGCCTCTGCAACTTAAATTTTACAACTTTGGGAAAGTTCCTTAAAACTACTCTATCATTTAGTTTTCTCTTCAGGAAAATGGGGCTGATAATATCTACCTCATAAGGTTGACTTAAGTATTGAGTTGTTACCTTTGCAATACTTAGAGGATGTCAGAAATAAAGTAAATGTTCAGAAAATTTTAGTTTTTCTTATGAATATTTAATGAGTCTCTTAACTCAAAAATGTAAGGTAATGTAAACTCAACCACAGCATTTATGCTCAAGGCAGAGCTGTCATGTCCTACTTTAGCACATTGTCTGCTAAAAACCAAAACAATATCAAAAGAAATATAAACACAGAAAATTAAAAAGATATTTATATGCTTAAAAGCAAGATTAACGTATCCATGAGCCAGAAATAAAGTAGAAACTACAGGAAGTGAATGGGTCTGAAAGCACTGCTCTGCAGGTTTCTGAGCTAGAGACCTCCTGGGGACCAGGAGATCATACAGACTAAACTGTACATAAAATACAGCATACTGCAGCCAGATTCACTGCTTTAGGCAAATGTATGTAGAAGGCCTCATGCTTGATGGTGAAAAAATAACATGACTACAAATATAGGGCTTTGATTTTATCAGAAACTGTGGATACAAGATAAGCTAAGGCCAGGAGGGAAAGGCAAAACACATACTTGAAAGACAAATTTAGCCAACTCCTACTAATTTCATGATGACTGATGATTTGTAATAACTATAAATATATAAGACTTCATTCTAGATTGGGAATTTATCAGATAGAAGAATGCAAAATGGCTATCAAGAAGGAAAGAGTAAATCAACTGTACTTCAATAAAATTTTTAAAAAGAAGGAAGAGAGAAAATAAATAATAATAACAATAGCAATACAGAATAAAGACATTTCCCACACAAAATTAATCTGTGAACCAAACCTACAAAACACATGAAAGAACAAAGTGCTACAAACATATCCTACAAAAATCAACACTTGAGACGTGAATTTACTTAAGATGAATTTCATTTGCAGGAAGCAATCTGAGAAAGATTTAAAATAAGCATAATTAGCAAACTCAGATTGACAAAGAAGACCATAAAAATAAATGGTGAAACTGACATAATTAGATATGAAGGAAGGACTGATAAGCATGAAAAATTTAATTCTTTTTTCCTGTGAAGAGGTAATTAGTGAATTGAAATATAATATTTAGTAATTAACTCAGAATTTATTACAGAGAACTAAAGATATAAAATATATTAAAGAAAAGGTAAGAGGAACAGAAGAGAGACTGGGCTGTGCCTGCATTCTTAAATAAGAGTTCCAGAGAATGTAAGAAATGTCAGAGTTAACAATGTTTAAAGAGATAATTACCAAGAGTTTAGCAGAATTAAAAATCAGAGAAATGAATTTCAAGTGTGGGACAAATATAAATATATATTCACACCAACAACACTGTGGAAACACTGAAGGAAAAAACACATATAAAAGAAGAAAACCTTAAAAAACCTACTTTAGAGAAAACATTATTTTCAAAGGAATTACAAGTACACTGCAGCAGATGGATGAACAGCAATCGGTTTCATTTATCTAATATTCAAATATTTATCAATTTCCTACTGTTGGCCTGACACTGGTATTCATGCCCTGGAGAGAGCTATGAACAAGAGACAGAAATCCCTGCTGTCATGGAACATATTACATTCTAGTAGGAGAACAAGAAAGAATAGAATATATAAACATTCTAGGGCAAATAACTGTGAATCTACTGTGTAAAAAATAAGCCATTATAAAATGATAGGGACAATAAAGATACTTTCAGACATGTGAAAATGAAGATTACATTTTAAAAATAACCAAATAAGGAAAAACCACATTACAAGAATGATTGTACATTTATAAAATCTACTGAGCCACAATACCAAGCGAGAAAGAAAAATATGTGGTCACTTCAGCAAACACAGAAAATAAGATCATTAACATACAATCATTTTTCATGAATTTAAAAATTTTCTAAACTATGTGTTTATTGAAGACTGTAAAGTGATGAAATTGTGGCTGATATGACCAAACTCACAACTTTATAGTATTAAAATACATACAATATCTGACATTGATGTTAAGGTAATAAAACTGATTTTATGTGCCACAAACAAATTAGGCTTCTATTTGATAAAATATGCTTTCAGACTTCTAATATAATTAATACAATAAAGAAAATATGCAGTGC
Source organism: Orcinus orca (assembly GCF_937001465.1). Taxonomy (NCBI): domain Eukaryota; kingdom Metazoa; phylum Chordata; class Mammalia; order Artiodactyla; family Delphinidae; genus Orcinus; species Orcinus orca. The sequence continues at coordinate 63,765,552 of NC_064575.1, forward strand.
CTTGAGGAGAAAAATGCGTGCAACAATCTTTTAAAAATTTTCTCTTCATTTTTATTTTTTGTATTGAAATATAGTTGATTTACAGTATTACATTAGTTTCCAGTGTACAACTAGTTTTTGAAAGGTAATTGCATGGAATTAATTACACATTATGGAAAAGGCTGAGAAGCTAATCAGGAGACACTGAAGCAACCTTAAAAAATGACCATAATAATCATAATAATAAAAAGCAGGAAGTCATGACTGTCCCTAGATATAGAGGTCAAATGGAGGAGATTGTGTTAACTGAGAAGAGGGACTGACATCAACTTACAGAAGTTAAACATTCTGGAGCTGTCTAGCAGGAACTGGTCCTATAAAGAGATGCAGCTGCTGCCAGTGACATCTCCCAAGCACAGGAAGAAGGGAAAATATCAGTCCCTTCTCTTTCAATTTCCTCCTCATGTTTTCACCCAGCCAGAAATAGGCTGGCACTTAGGACTCACAAGAGTCAGACCCCATTTCAAACAGAAATGAGAACCAGAAGAGGTAAGAAATGTGTTTCAGAGCAAACAGTGTGAAAAGAAAAGGAAAGAAAAAATGATCCTTATATTATATGCATAAAGCTGAGTTGGCATTACTGAAAATCTAAATGTGAATAGTAAAACTTCAAAAGTATCAGATAAAACAGTATCATTTTAATCTTTGCTGGGAAAGTTTTCTTAAATAAAACAGAAGTATGCAAATTATAAATAACATACTGATGTACTTTGCTATATTACTATTAAAATTTACTTTTCAACATAAACAAAATTTAAATATATATATATATATATATCTGTAAATTAGAAGAAACTTTTTCAATGCATCTAACTCCTATGGAATTACTATCCAGAATATAGAAAATCCTAAAAATTAATGAGAAGAGATAAATAGCCTAATATATAAATGGCCAAAAGATGAAAGGAAATCCAATGTGCTGATAAAATATAAAAACATAAATATACTATCAACACAATACACATTCATTCCCCACTCATCAGGTTGGCATCAATTTAAAAACCTGAAAACATGAATATTAATGAAAATATAGAGCAAAGAAAATGCTCATAAACTGCTGGTAAGAATGTCAGAATAACTATTATGAAAAGCTTGGTGTTAGTGAAGGGAAAATATTGAATTGAGGCACAGCAAGATGATATAATTTGCTGACAGTTTACAGTCTGTAAGTGGGGAATGTGGATTTTTTTTTTCTTTACAGTTTTCTAAATGAGATGATGATAACTGTATTTACTGATTGCTTGCATATGCTAAAAACTCTATTAGGTGATGATATATACATGTAATCCTATGAACAGCCTGTGAAATATTAAGATGTTTCTTTTTAAAAAATTTTTAATTTAATTTTATTTATTTTTCTATACAACATGTTCTTATGAGTCATTCATATTATACATATCAGTGTATACATGTCAATCCCAATCACCCAAATCATCACATCACAATCCCCACCTACTGCTGCTTTCCCCCCTTGGTGTCCATATGTTTGTTCTCTCATCTGTGTCTCAATTTCTGCCCTGCAAAACGGTTCATCTGTACCATTTTTCTAGGTTCCACATATATGCGTTAATATATGATATGTGTTTTTCTCTTTCTGACTTACTTCACTCTGTATGACAGTCTCTAGATCCATCCACGTCTCTACAAATGACCCAATTTCATTCCTTTTTATGGCTGAGTAATATTCCATTTTATATATGTACCACATCACCTTTATCCATTTGTCTGTTGATGGGCATTTAGGTTGCTTCCATGACCTGACTATTGTAAATAGTGCTGCAATGAACATTTGGGAGCATGTGTCTTTTTAAATAATGGTTTTCTCTAGGTATGTGCCCAGTAGTGGGATTGCTGGATCGTATGAAAGTTCTATTTTTAGTTTCTTAAGGAACTTCCATACTGTTCTCCATGGTGGCTGTATCAATTTACATTCCCACCAACAGTACAAGAGGGTTCACTTTCCTCCACACCCTCTCCAGCATTTGTTGTTCGTAGATTTTCTGATGATGCCCATTGTGACTGGTGTGAGGTGATACCTCATTGCAGTTTTGATTTCTCTAATAATTAGTGATGTTGAGCAGCTCTTCATGTGCTTCTTGGCCATCTGTATGTCTTCTTTGGAGAAATGTCTATTTAGGTCTTCTGCCCATTGTTGAATTGGGCTGTTTGTTTTTTTAATATTGAGCAGCATGAGCTGTTTATATATTTTGGAGATTAATCCTTTGTCCGTTGATTCGTTTGCAAATATTTTCTCCCATTCTTAGCATTGTTTTTTTGTCTTGTTTATAGTTTCCTTTGCTGTGAAAAAGTTTTCAAGTTTCATTAGGTCCCATTTGTTTATTTTGTTTTTATTTCCATTACTCTAGGAGGTGGATTAAAAAAGATCTTGTGATTTATGTCAAAGAGTGTTCTTCCTATGATTTCCTCTAAGAGTTTTATAGTGTCCAGTCTTACATTTAGGTCTGTAATCCATTTTGAGTTTATTTTTGTGTACTGTGTTAGGGAGTGTTCTAATTTCATTCTTTTACATGTAGCTGTCCAGTTTTCCCAGCACCACTTATTGAAGAGACTGTCTTTTCTCCATTGTATATCCTTGCTTCCTTTGTCATACATTAGTTGACCATAGGTGCGTGGGTTTATCTCTGGGCTTCCTATCTTGTTCCATTGATCTATATTTCTGTTTTTGTGCCAGTACCATATTGTCTTGATTTCTGTAGCTTTGTAGTATAGTCTGAAGTCAGGGAGTCTGATTTCGCCAGCTCCACTTTTTTCCCTCAAGACTGCTTTGGCTATTCGGGGTCTTTTGTGTCTCCATACAAATTTTAAGATTTTTTGTTCTAGTTCTGTAAAAAATACCATTGGTAATTTGATAGGGATTGCATTGAATCTGTAGCTTGCTTTGGGTAGTATACTCATTTTCACACTATTGATTCTTCCAATCCAAGAACATGGTATGTCTCTCCATCTGTTGGTATCATCTTTAATTTCTTTCATCAATGTCTTATAGTTTTCTGAATACAGGTCTTTTGTCTCCCTATGTAGGTTTATTCCTAGGTATTTTATTCTTTTTGTTGCAGTGGTAAATGGGAGTGATTCCTTAGTTTCTCTTTCAGATTTTTCATTAGTGTATAGGAATGCAGGAGATTTCTGTGCATTAATTTTGTATCCTGCAACTTTACCAAATTCATTGATTAACTCTAGTAGTTTTCTGGTGGCATCTATAGGATTCTCTGTGTATAGTATCATGTCATCTGCAAACAGTAACAGTTGTACTTCTTCTTTTCCAATTTGTATTCCTTTTATTTCTTTTTCTTCTCTGATTGCCATGGCTAGGACTTCCAAAACTATGTTGAATAATAGTGGTGAGAGTGGACATCCTTGTCTTGTTTCTGATCTTAGAGGAAATGCTTTCAGTTTTTCACCATCGAGATTGATGTTTGCTGTGGGTTTGTTATATATGGCCTTTATTATGTTAAGGTAGGTTCCCTCTATGTCCTCTTTCTGGAGAGTTTTTATCATAAAGGGTGTTGAATTTTGTCAAAAGCTTTTTCTGCATCTATTGAGATGATCATATGGTTTTTATTCTTCAATTTGTTAATATGGTGTATCACATTGATTGATTTGTGTATTTTGAAGAATCCTTGCATCCCTGGTATAAATTCCACTTGATCATGGTGTATGATCCTTTTAATGTGTTGTTGGATTCTGTTTGCTAGTATTTTGTGGAGGATTTTTGCATTTATATTCATCAGTGATATTGGTCTGTAATTTTCTTTTTTTGTAAGTATCTTTTTCTGGTTTTGGTATCACAGTGATGGTGGCCTCATAGAATGAGTTTGGGAGTATTCCTTCCTCTGTGATTTTTTGGAAGTGTTTGAGAATGATGGGTGTTGGCTCTTCTCTAAATGTTTGATAGAATTCACCTGTGAAGCCATCTGGTCCTGGACTTTTGTTTGTTGGAATATTTTTAATCACAGTTTCGATTGCATTACTTGGAATTGGTCTGTTCATATGTTCCATTTCTTCTTGGTTCAGTGTTTGAAGGTTATACCTTTCTAAGAATTTGTCCATTTCTTCCAGGCTGTCCATTTTATTGGCATAGAGTTGCTTGTAACAGTCTGTTAGGATGCTTTGTATTTCTGCGGTGTATTTTGTAACTTCTCCTTTTTCATTTCTAATTTTATTCATTTGAGTCCTCTCCCTCTTTTTCTTGATGAATCTGGTTAATGGTTTATCATTTTTGTTTATCTTCTCAGAGAACCAGCTTTCAGTTTTATTGACCTTTGCTATTGTTTTTCTTGTTTCTGTTTCATTTATTTCTGATCTGATCTTTATGATTTCTCTCCTTCTTCTAACTTTGGGTTTTGTTTGTTATTCTTTCTCCAGTTTCTTTAGGTGTAAGTTATATTATTGATTTGAGATTTTTCTTGTTTCTTGAGGTAAGCTTGTATAGCTATAAACTTCCCTCTTAGAACTGCTTTTTCTGCATCCCATAAGTTTTGGATCATCGTGTTTTCATTGTCATTTGTCTCTAGGTATTTTTTGATTTCCTCTTTGATTTCTTCAGTGATCTCTTGGTTATTTAGTAACATATGGTTTAGCTTCCATGTGTTTGTGTTTTTTACATTTTTTCCCTGTAATTCATTTCTAATCTCATAGCATTGTTGTCAGAAAAGATGGTTGATATGATTTCAATTTTCTTAAATTTACTGAGGCTCGATTTGTGACCCAAGATGTGATCTATCCTGGAGAATGTTCCATGCACACTTGAGAAGAAGGTGTAATCTGTTGTTTATGCCTGGAATATCCTATAAATATCAGTTAAATCTATCTGGTCTGTTGTGTCATTTAAAGCTTGTGTTTGCTTAGTAATTTTCTGTTTGGATGATCTGTCCATTGGTGTAAGTGAGGTGTTAAAGTCCCCCACTATTATTGTGTTACTGTCCATTTCCTATTTTATAGATTTTAGCAGTTGCCTTATGTATTGAGGTGCTCCTATGTTGGGTGCATATATATATATAATTGTTTTATCTTCTTCTTGGATTAATCCCTAGATCATTATGTAGTGTCTCTCCTTGTCTCTTGTAACTTTCTTTATTTTAAAGTGTATTTTATCTGATATGAGTATTGCAACTCCAGCTTTCATTTGATTTCCATTTGCATGGAATATCTTTTTCCATCCCCTCACTTTCAGTCTGTATGTGTCCCTAGGTCTGAATTGGGTCTCTTGTAGACAGCATATGTATGGGTCTTTTTTTTGTATCCATTCAGCAAGCCTGTGTCTTTTGGTTGGAGCATTTAATCCATTCATATTCAAGGTAATTATCGATATGATGTTCCTCTTACCATTTCCTTAACGTTTTGGGTTTGTTTTTGTAGGTCCTTTTCTTCTCTTGTGTTTCCCACTTAGAGAAGTTCCTTTAGCATTTGTTTTAATCTGGTTTGGTGGTGCTGAATTCTCTTATCTTTTGCTTGTCAGTAAAGCTTTTGATTTCTCCATCAAATCTGAATGAGATCCTTGCTGGTAGAGTAATCTTGGTGTTGGTTTTTCCCGTTCATCACTTTAAATATATCATGCCACTCCCTTCTGGTTTGTAGAGTTTCTCCTGAGAAATCAGCTGTTAACCTTATGGGAGTTCCCTTGCATGTTATTTGCTCTTTTTCCCTTGCTGCTTTCAATATTTTTTCTTTGTCTTTAATTTTTATCAATTTGATTACTATGTGTCTCAGCATGTTTCTCCTTGGGTTTATCCTGTATTGGACTCTGTGCTTCCTGGACTTGGGTGGCTACTTCCTTCCCCATGTTAGGGAAGTTTTCAACTGTAATCTCTTCAAGTATTTTCTCTGGTCCTTTCTCTCTCTCTTCTCATTCTGGGACCCCTATGATGCGAATGTTTTTGCATTTAAGGTTGTCCCAGAGGTCTCTTAGGCTATCTTCATTTCTTTTCATTGTTTTTTTCTTTATTCTGTTCTGCAGCAGTGAATTCCACTATTCTGTCTTCCAGGTCACTTATCCGTTCTTCTGCCTCAGTTATTCTGCTATTGATTCCTTCTAGTGTAGTTTTCATTTCACTTATTGTATTGTTCATCTCTGTTTGTTTGTTCTTTAATTCTTCTAGGTGTTTGTTAAACGTTTCTGCATCTTCTTGATCTTTGCCTCCATTATTTTTCTGAGGTCCTGGATCATCTTCACTATCATTATTCTGAATTCTTTTTCTGGAAAGTTGCCAATCTGAACTTCATGTAGTTGTTTTTCTGGGGTTTTATCTTGTTCCTTCATCTGGTACATGTCCTCTGCCTTTTCCTCTTGTCTATCTTTCTGTGAATGGGAATGTGTATTTTCATTCCAGTTGTGATCTTAAATTTCCATAGCTATATTCTATGATGATAAATAAAAATATTCATTGTAAATAGCAGTAAATTCCAAAATGATCAATGTTTGAATTGTTGGAAAAAGTTTTTTTACCAAGGTAAGAGACTGTGTAAGCATGGGTAAAACTATTTTGAAGATGGTGTAAATTGAGGCAACTCTATTAATCGGAAAACATTCTGGTCTATCTGAGAGGGATAAGTGTTTTCCATTGTTTTTATTTTCTTTGTTTCTCTTTTTAATAAAATTTTTAAAGATTACTTTCCATTTAGAGACATTACAAAATATTGGCTATACTCCCCATGTTGTACAATACCTCCTTGAGTCTGTTTTATGCCCAACAGTTTGTATTTCCCATTTCCCTGTCCCTAAGTTGCCCCTTCCCTGCCATTGGAAACTACTGGTTTGTTCTCTGTATCTGTGAGTCTGCTTCTTTTTTGTTATATTCATTAGTTTGTTGTATTTTTTAGATTCCACATATAAGTGGTATCATACAGTATTTGTCTTTCTCTTTTTAACTTATTTTACTTACATAATGTCCTCCAAGTCGATCCATGTTGCTGCAAATGACAAAATTTCATTCTTTTTTATGCTGAATACTATTACATTTTATACTTTTACATTTACATATATATACATACCACTTCTTCTTTGTCCATCCACCTGTTGACTGCACTTAGGTTCCTTCCATATCTTGACAATTGTAAATAACGCTCCTGTGAGCTTTGGGATACCTGAATCTTTTTGAATTAGTGTGTTTGAGGTTTTTTTTGGATATATACCCAGGAGTGGAATTGCTGGGTCATATGGTAGTTCTATTTTTCATTTTTTGAGAAACCTCCATGATGTTTCCCACAGTGGCTGCACCAATATACATTCCCACTTACAGTGTTTGAGGGTTCCGTTTTCTCCACATCCTTGCCAAATTTTGTTATTTGTATACTTTCTGATGATAGCCATTCTGAAACAGGTGTGAGGTGATACCTCATTGTGGTTTTTATTTTCATTTTCTCTATAATTAGTGATGTTGAGCATCTTTTCATGTGCTTGTTGGCCATCTGTATGTACCCTTTGGAAAAATGTCTAGTCAGGTCTTCTGACCATTTTTCATTGGGTTGTTTGTTTTTTTAATGTTGAGTTGTACAGGTTGTTTATATATGTTCAATATTAATCCCTTATCAGTCATATCATTTGGGAATATCTTCTCCCATTCAGTAGGTTGTCTTTTTGTTATGTTGATGGTTTCCTTTGCTGTGCAAAAACTTTTAGGTTTAACTAGGTACCATTTGTTTCTTTTTGCTTTTATTTCCTTTACTTTAGGAGACAGATCCAAAAAAAGATTGCTGCAATTTATGTCAAAGAGTGTTCTGTCTATGCTTTCATCTAGAAATTTTATAGCATCTGGTCTTACATTTAAATCTTTAATCCATTTTGAGTTTATTTTTGTATATAGTGTTATAGAATGTTCTAGTTTCATTCTTTTACATGTAGTTGTCCAGTTTTCCCAGCACCACTTATTGAAGAGATTTCCCTTTTGCCATTTTATATTCAAGACTCCTTTGTCATAAATTAATTGACCATAAGTGCATGATTTTATTTCCGGGCTCCTTTATTCTGGTCCATTGACCTATGTGTCTGTTTTTGTGCCAGTACAATGTTGTTTTGATTCCTATACCTTTGTAAAATAGTCTGAAGTCAGGAAGTGTGATTCCTCCAGCTCTGTTCTTCTTTCTCAAGATTGTTTTGGTTATTTGAGATCTTTTGTGTTTCAACAGAAAATTTAAAATTATTTGTTCTAGTTCTGTCTGAAATGTCATTGTTCTTTTGATAGGGATTGCATTGAATCTGTATATTGCCTTGGGAAATATGGTCATTTTAACAACATTAATTCTTCCAATCTAAGGACACAGTATTTCTTTCCATTTGTTTGTGTCATCTTCAGTTTCTTTCACCAGTGTCTTATAGTTTTTGGAGTACAGGTCTTTTGCCTTCTTAGGTAGGTTTATTCCAAAATTCTCAACAAAATACTAGCAAACCAAATCCAACAGTACATTAAAAGGATCATACACCATGACCAAGTGGGATTTATTCCAGGGATGCAAGGATTTTGTAATATCTACAAATCAATCAATGTGATACACCACATTAACAAACTGAAGAGTAAAACCATATGATCATCTCAGTAGATGCAGAAAAAGCTTTTGATAAAATTTAACATCAATTTATGATAAAAACTCTACAGAAAGTAGGCATAGAGGGAATATTCCTCAACGTAATAAAGACCATATATGAGAAACCCACAATTAACATCATACTCAGTGGTGAAAAGGTGAAAGCATTTCCTCTAAGATCAGGAACAAAACAAAGATATCTACTCTTGCCACTTTTATTCAACATAGTATTGTAAGTCCTAGCCATGGCAATCAGAGAAGAAGAAGAAATAAAAGGAATCCAAATTGGAAAGGAAGGAATAAAACTGTCAATGTTTGCAGATGACGTGTTACCCTACATAGTAAATCCTAAAGATACTACTGGAAAACTACTAGAGCTTATCAATGAACCCAGTAAAGTTAAAGGATAGAAAATTAATATAAAGAAACCTGTTACATCTCTATAAACTAACAATGAAATATCAGAAAGAGAAATTAAGGAAACAATAATCCCATTTACCATCACATCAAAAAGTGAAAATCCTAGGAACAAACTTACCTAAGGAAGGATTTTCCTTTCTTAATAAAATTCTCTTTAACAGAGCTCCTTGGAAGTCTCCCAAACCAGTTTCTGTGTGTATATTTTACATATCACACATTCTCTAATCAGATGTTATGGCTCCCTCCCCTCTTTACCCATTCTTCTCATGTCTGGGACTAGGTGTCTTAGAAGCTCTATGATTCTTATGGCTGTCAAGATTTTTTTTTCTCCCCTAACTGTAAGTCTCCGTTACATTGTTTTTTTTTTATATTTTCAGTCACATAAATATTTTTTCCTTCACTAAGTGTTTGTTTCTGGTGGAAATACTTTTTTCCTAGCTAAAAATACTGACATAGTCTAACAGACTAAGAAAATAGGGACCCTTTCATGCTAAGATAGTTTCTAAAGACAGTTTAAGTGTTTCTGTTTGTTTGTTTTGTTTTGAATATATTTATTATTGGCTGCATTGGGTCCTCGTTGCTGTGCAAGAGCTTTCTTCAGTTGCGGCGAGCAGGAGCTACTCTTCCTTGTGGTGCACAGACTTCTCATTGCAGAGGCTTCTCTTGTTGCAGAGCACAGGCTCTAGGCATGCGGGCTTCAGTAGTTGCATCACGAGGGCTCAGTAGTTGTGGCTCCAGGAATCTAGAGCACAGGCTCAGTAGTTGTGGCGCACAGGCTTAGTTGCTCTGCAGCAGACAGTTTTGGTTTTATAACATTATTTTTTCAGTGCATTATTTCCACCTTCTATCGTGTTGTATCCAGGGAAATTGTCTTAAAGTCAAAATTAAGCAGAAATAACTTCCACAAAAACTCTAACAAGTATTTTATATCAAGAAACTGAAAAAAAGCTATTTGTCATGAAGCACTTCCCCTATCATTAATTCACATGAACCATATTTTTGTAACCAAACCTGGGTCTCCTAAATCCTATGGATTGCAATAAAATGTGTGTACAAAATCTTGTATAAGGATAAAAAACTTGACCAAATGTATTTGCTAAGGATTTTTTCAGCTCTGAGATCTGTCATTCTGTATTTCTTTCAACTATAGCCATTTGTTGCTACTAATTGTATTATATTAAGCAGAGGCTTTACAAAAATAATAACACTGACAGTAGACCACAGTCACTGCTCTGCTACAGTACAAGTTTCCAGGTTACCTACATTCACAGCATTAATTCACTTGTTCAGGACATTTTATAGATTAATTTCCATGCTTAACAAAAATCTTAAAATTTAATAATATTTCATGTTAAATTGTTAAATATCTGCATGGATTATAACATTTGTTTCAGAAATATTTGAAAAAACACATTTCTACTTGTAAATATTCATACATGCTTCAGATAAAATGGGAAAATATACAAAATTACTAATTATGATCTACTGACTTGTAATTAAGTCATTCAAGAATGTGTAATTCTATCTTAGCAAACGACCTAGAAGACAACTCATTTTTAATTCAAATGCTTTGCCAAAGAAAATGTACTAAGATAATTTGTATTTATATATTCCTTCATATAAAAGCAAAATATCCCTTTAATATTAAATACACCATTCTAAAAATAATTTGTTTTCAGGTTAAGGATTGCCACATTATATGTTTATTTAACCTTAAGGTGGAATATTCTGATAAGTGTTGTGTCATCTTATCTTCATGTCATGAATTTGAAGGTAAGCTGACCTCCTCTGATATGAGATTACTTCAGTGCCAGCAGGAATGAGTTCCCTGTGGTGAGCACTTGGCTCCTGACAGACTTGTTTTCTATGTATTCTGTGGATTCTTAGCAGGGTGGGAAGCAATTGGAACAGACAAAACCATCACAGTTGACAAGAAACTCACTTTGGTGTTCAGTACAAAGATGAACTTAAGTCATTTTTTCCTCAGAAAATATAATTACATCACATAACTAAAGAATGTCTACTTCATTCATCTCACTGATGAGTAGTAATATGCCTTTTGAGGTTGGTAAAAAGAAGGAAGAACACATGAATTATTGGCCTGTTTGGTCACCTTTTTAAGGAAAAAGTTCTGATTTAAATGTGCATCTCCATTACAAAGTTTCAGTACACTTTCAAAATGATGTCTATTTTACTGGAAAGCTACTGGGTATCTGTTAAATTTTATTTATGATATAATACTATGTGTTGTATTTTTTAAAGTAGTGTTCATTAATTAGAAGAAGGATAAAAGATCAATCTTTGGAATCAAACGGAATTAAGTTTAAATTTAGCTCTATCACTTCTATAAGCCAGACATTTCTTCATCTGTGAAAACATCAACATTGTTAATATTAGCAGGTTGTAATGCTATGAGATTTAAATGGGAGGACACAGATTCAGCGCTTAGCACCGTGAATGGTATCCAATTAAGCTATTAATTGAACAAGCTATTAGTGGCGTTATTATATTTCCTCTTAAATTATAACAAATTTAGAGAAAATGTGTATGCATATTTGTAGTGGACCTTTAACTTTTAGCTGACATTCAAAGCATATTTTAAATACAGAAGAATGAACACATGATTCTTTATATATATATGTATATATATTTAGTAAAGGTGGTGAGAATGACACAGGTTAATTTACTTGATAAAAAAGTTAAGCAAGGCCACATATATAACTAAAAATGTAATTGTAGACCTCTAGATTTATGAACAAATATTTTAATCATTAGGCCATTTGACCTTTATATCGCATTAAAAACATTAGTTAGTATATGTTGTACTAAGGTTTTATTTAAATTAGTCTTCTTTGTTCTTGCCTGCTAAGGAGCTTTTTAAAATTTACTTGTAGCTTAATTTTAAAAAAGTATAGCCAGTCTTTAACTTGTAAGTGTACTTTCTTCTCTAATTGATTTTGTAGAATTTGTAATATTTTCCTATAGAAACAGCACTGTAAACATATCTTGCTGTTTTCCAGAACTAACCCTGACAAGCCCATGTATTCAATGGTATCACTGAATAATAGTAATAACAGTATTAATCTCAGTTCTGGTTTCTGTACAGATGTGATATAAAAGAGAGGGGGAAATAGAAGGCACCTGTGCTTTTTCCTCACCCTCTCTCATGGAGCAGCATGAACAGGAGGAAACTTCTCCTCCCCCCTCCCCCTCTCCCTCCTTATTCTTCACTTCACCGTTGTTTTTATTATTTTCATATGACCCTAGTCTTTGACTCATTTTCCCCTCCCAGCGTAAACCCCTCCCACCTCTTGTGGTATCTTCTGCTAATTTGTCAATGAATCCATACCCTGGCAGTGCCCCCTCTACCACAATACCAAATCTACTCTGTACCCCAAAGCAACCCAGTCTCCAAAATTATGTTTTCTCATCTCCCTCTCAGATCAAAAATCCCATTTCCACTAGGCAGATCTGGAATTAGGAAACCATGTGCCTGGATTTAATTCATGAAAAAGGGGGAGGGATTTTAGCCCCTTAAACTTTCTAGGGGTATTTTGCATTTAAAAAGGAACTCATCCAGTCAATTGATTCTCTAAATATTAATATTTTAGAGACTCTAATATAAATGATGTGACTGTGGCCAAGGAGTCTTGGGAGAGTAATTTATTGGCATCAGTAGCATCAGAAGTCAGCCCAGGCTTTTGAACGTCTGTTCCTAGGGGGCCCTCCCTAAGCTCTTCCTGGTTTTCACAGATTTGTCTACTGTGCTTGGCATATGAAGCAAAAGATGTTGATTATACAGGGGAACAGGGATTCTTTTGGGAGCAAACAGATATTTAGGGCAGTCAATCAGGGAAAATAACTGCAGGGAACCAAGAGCAAGAGGTCGTGAGAGAACAAGAGGCAGATGGCATTAATTTGCATCCTGACTGGTGGTTTGAAGAAATACTATTTACATATATATATAAATAGAAGTTTCTTCAGAGAATTACATTTCTTTCACAGTCAGTTATTAAATGTTTATTTCACTCATTCATTCAATCACTCATTCAACAATTATTTATCAAGCTCCTCTTGTGTGCTGTGTACTGAGGGTATAGAGGTGTTTAAAACAGACACAGTCTGACTTTCAGAAATCACAGAGTCTAACAGGGAAGAAAGAAAACTGAACAGTTTTTTTAAGGAATGTTTTTATTTTGAACAGTTTTAGATTTATAGGAAAAAATGCAATCACAGTGCAGAGAGTTCCCATATACTCCACACGCCATTTCTCCTATTATTAATACCTTATATTAGCATAGTGCACTTGTCACAATTAATTAACCAATACTGAAATATCGTTATCAACTAAGGCCCATAGTTTATTCATATATTCTTAGATTTTACTGAGTATTTTATTTCTGGTCCAGGATCCCATGCAGGTTACCACATCCATTTGCTGTCATGTTTTCTTGGGCTACTCTTGGCTAGGAGAATTTCTCAGACTTCTTGTTTTTGACGAACTTGATTGTTTTGAGGAATAATAGATATTTTATAGGATTTTCTTTATTGGAATTCATCTTCTGTTTTTTTTCCATAATTATCCAGGGGATATGGGTTTTGAAAACAAGACCAAAGAGATAAAGTACCATTTTTATCACATCATATGAAAGGACCACACTATCAACATGATATTGCTGTTAATCTTGATCACTTGCTGAGGCAGTGTTTGTCAGATTTTTTCACTGAATCTTTTCACTGAATCTTTTCACTGAATCTAAAGTGAATCTTTCTGTCACCTTTCCATAGTGTATTCTTTAGAAGAAATGACTATAAACAGGTTTTAAACTATAAAGTGGGAATAGTGATAACATAGGAAGGTACAGAGAGTTGTGAAAATGTGCATAAGGATGAAATAACATAACCAACGGCAACAAGGTTAAGAAATCTCCCTCCTTAAGAAATCATGCTTATATCGTATCTGGAGATGGAAATTAATTAGCCAATAGAAGTATGAGATAGAGGGGGCAGAATAGGTATGCAATTATATTTAGTGTTTTTAATATTTAACACCCTTGTATAGTCTAATGATCTCTTCAATTTATAAAATTTTATTATCTAAGGTCAACTTAAGCCCAAAATCTGTCTGAATATATAATCTGCATGCTGAGTTTTCTATCTACATAGAATATTGTACCCAGTGGATGAAGATAAACTTATGAAATGTATATAGGTTTAGCTAAATATATTTTTCTAACTTTATTGTAGCTTTAGAAACTCAATCAAGTTAATATAAACTATTGGCAAGTGTTTCTACTCAATTCTATCTATTCTTTGTAATCTTTTAGAGGCAGGTGTTAACCCTGGTGTTTTGAAAGAAAGGCTGATACTTACTAGGAAGGGAAAATGATTGATCCTGTACAAATGGGATGGGTGCTGAAGGTGAGGTGGCCTAAATCCATTATTTTAATTTATATGTATTTAACCCCAGAAATCATACAGAGATGAATACCCTGGAAAAATACAAACAGGAGAAATATGTAATTGTCAAAATATGCAATTGTTCAATCATTCAGCAGTTATTACCCAGAGTCTACTATGGAGCAGCATAGTTTTTTCTTTATTGGAGTTCATATGATGAGCATAATCAACTCAAGTACTTTAATGTTATAAATACAAATATACCTCAAGGACTTGGTTTTCACATTGTGCTGTTTAACTACCTATGTAAACTTAAGACAATTAAGCTAAGGATCACTTCTCCCAAACCTTAGAAAGCTACATGTTTTGAGAGCGTACGGAGGGACTTGTGTAAAATAGAAATTGTAACAACATATAACAGGTTTTCTTAAAATATCATCCTCTAATACCTGCTTCAGAACTAATTTGTCTGGCATGGGTTATGGAAGATAAAAAGAGAGAGAGAACCCACAACAGACACAAAGAATAAGAATTTCTGATGGGCAGGGCTGAGAAAGAGGATTTTTGAATAAGTTCTCCAGGTGATCACAAAAGCACTAAATCTTGAGCCCCCCCTTGACTGGATCCAAAAGTATAGCAATAGCAAGAAAGAAGAAAGAAAACAGAGGAGAGTGGAACAGTAGAGAACAGGAGAAAAAATACTTTATTCATTATTAATAGGCATACTCAGAGCTCCCAAATATTTAAGAAGTAGCCAGAAAAGAACTTTTATATAATCATAAATGTGTTTATGTCTCCTGAGGTAGTTTTAGTGCATATGGAATCATGGCTTTTTTTTCATCATCAGGAAACGGAGATATGTAAATTCAGTGGGCAAGGGCATAGGTGTGCTCTGGGAAATGGAGAGCACAGTTAGAAGATATTGAAATGTTAATAAAAATGCCACCTTTATTCTTGCTTTATGACAGAGTGGGTCTTGAAAATCAGAGCAAAAATTGTGTTAATCAATACATTTTGTACCAAATATTGGCTACTCATATAAATCCTTATGCTACACCATAAACAAAAATAAACCTCAAACAGAATAAGAACTCAGTTGGAAGGTAAGACCAGCAAAGAAGAGGTACAAGACATTTTTTTTTAAGGAACCAGATGAAGGGCACGGGTACTTAAACTGTATAGAATAAACTTACAAACTACACAGAGCAAAATTGATAAATTCAATAATATTAAAATCCTTTCTTTTTATTTATTTATTTTTTAACATCTTCATTGGAGTATAATTGCTTTACAATGGTGTGTTAGTTTCTGCTTTACAACAAAGTGAATCAGCTATACATATACATATACTTATATCCCCATATCTCTTCCCTCTTGAGTCTCCCTCCCTCCCACCCTCCCTATCCCACCCCTCTAGGTGGTCACAAAGCACGGAGCTGATCTCTTGTGCTATGCGGCTGCTTCCCACTAGCTATCGGTTTTACATTTGGTAGTGTATATATGTCCATTATTATTGAATTAGAGTTGGTGTACAATATTACGTTAGTTTCAGGCATACTACATAGTGACTTGACATTTGCATGCATT
The DNA here is from genome assembly GCF_937001465.1 of Orcinus orca. Taxonomy (NCBI): domain Eukaryota; kingdom Metazoa; phylum Chordata; class Mammalia; order Artiodactyla; family Delphinidae; genus Orcinus; species Orcinus orca. The sequence goes on from NC_064575.1 coordinate 63,781,539, forward strand.
ATGAAAAGATCACCACAGTAAGTCTAGTAACAACCTATCCACCTACAAAGGTATTGCAATATTATTGACCATACTCCCTATGTTGTATATTACACCCTGTGGCTTACTTATTTTATAACTGGAGGTTTGCAACTCTTTTTTCATTGAGGTATAGTTGGTTTACAATATTATGCTAATTTCTGTTGTACAGCAAAGTGACTCAGTTTGGAGGTTTGCGCCTCTTAATCCCCTTCACCTATTTCACTGAAACTCCTCATCTCCCACCCCTCTGGCAACCACCCCTTTGTTCTTAGTATCTATGAGTCTGGTATGATACGGTATTTGCCTTTCTCTGACTTATTTCACTTAGCACATACCCTCTAGATCCTTCCATGTTATTGTAAATGGCAAGATTTCCATGTTTCATGGCTGAGTAAATTCCATTGTGTATATACACCACATATTTCTTATCCATTCATCTATCCATGGACACTTAGGTTGCTTCCATATCTTAGCTATTGTAAATAATGTTGCAATGAAGATTGGGTTCATAAATATTTTTGAATTATTGTTTTTGTTTTCCTTGGTTTAATACCTAGCAGTGAAATTTCTGGATCACATGGCAAGAACTTTTATTTTTCAAATAATCATATAAAGACATTGAAAAGAAAAACCACAGAGAAAAATATTTGTAATAAATACAAGCAACAAAATACAGTTGATTGTCATTACTTGCAGTACTGTGTTCTATAGTTATCCAAACACAGATTTAGCCATTACTGAAATTTGTTCCAAGGGAAGATATAGAGTTATGTTCCTATGAGCCTCTGGTCAAAAGGTTTTCATCAGGCCATCCATATACAACTTTGTTTAATGTGTGTTTCTGTTTAGTGACACCTTATTTAACACATATTATTGATTCATTAACATTAGCTCATGGTTACCAGCACTATAACTCTTGCCTGATCCAAGGTTATCTAGCATACTTCTTTGTAAAGCACATGACATCTTTCTTGCACTTAGGAGCAACACTACACTGAACTTCAGGACTATGCTTGAACCATTTAAAACAGTAAAATTACCAACAAACACACAAAAATGAATAAAAGGTGGCACTAAATAGACAGCAAAAATGACAGAGCAGACATAAGGAGCTAGAGTGTTATCTTACTCTACCCCAGCAGGGAACCATGCATGTGTATCAAGCAACTCAATTTTTTGCTGCTCCATGAATGTCTTTGAATGATTGTGAAAGCACCACAACTGTTTATTTTAGGGTTATAGATTAATTTTAACAGTAGGAAAATTCAAAAATATGAAATCTGCAAATAATAAAAATCAACTGGATTAGTATTTGGAATATATAAATTATTCCCTACAAATTAATATAAAAAAGTAAAGCAGCCCTGTAGAAAATGGGCAGAACATACACAAAAATTTGATGAAAGGGGAAAGACAAACAAACAAACATGAAATATGGCCAACATCATTCATGATCAGGGAAATGATAATTAAAAGCATTAAAGCATTATTAGATAACCCTTCACAATGATTACCCTAATAAAAACAATTACTGGTGAGAATATAGTACAATGGGAATGCAATAATATTGCTGTTGGTAGTATACATTGTAATAACCACTTTCAAAACAATTTAATATTTTAGATAGTAGCATTGAATATTCATTTTCTATACTAAGCAACTCCAAGCCAAGGCATACGCCAGTGAGAAAGATTCTGAACATGTACACCAAGGGTCTGATGTAACAACATTTAGACCAGTATTTGCATAATACCAAAAATCTGGAAACATCCCAATTGTCCGTCAGCAATAGAACAGATGAATAAATTATGCCATCTTGATATAAGGGAATACAAGAGAATTTACAGCAGTAATAATGAATGAACTGACTCATCAACATGAGGGCATCAACCTCAGTAGATTTAAAAAATATAATGCAGGGAGACAGAAGCAAAGAACTGAAGAATACATATAATTTAATCCAGTTAAGCAAATTTATAAAATAGATAAATTTAAATAAATATTTGGGAATTAATAATACAAAAGTCAGTTTTGGATGATGGAATGAAAAGTGAAGAGTGCAAGATTGCTAAGGTGGGCTTTCATATGCTAATACCAGGCTATTTCTTGTCCAGTGAGTCAACAGGTATAAAAGTTTTTATTATTTTACTATGAATTTAAACTATAACATAAGCTTCATAGTTTCATGTGTTTGTACTACATAGATCATAATAAAAACAATAAAGATGAAATTACCTGAGGAAAAAAAGACTTGGTTCAATTCCTAAATTTGTGAAAAGCTCTAAGACTTGTGAATTATTTTACCTACCAAAACTAATATGAATCAGATTTAAAAATATATAAAATAAAAATTTGGATCTGATTTAGATAAGCTTTGTACAATAGTCAGTTCCCCATGAGGTAGGAAACTGCTTTGTGTTGTTTTTTCAAACACAAGAAACAATATTCTCGGTCACGTCCCCCCAAAAGTTAAACTGTAAAAAGTGCTTCCATATTATTATTATCTGTTAAGATGAAATGAGGTGTATTAGATAAAACACCAAAGAAAGTTTAGCTGTATTTCAGTCTGGCACCTATTTCTCTTCTTCCATACTTCTCTACCAGCTTGCTCTGAATATCTTTGAAATCCCACTGTCTTTGCAAAATCAATTCTTGTTTAGTATTAAGTTAAAATACTTGCAGTCAGAGCAAGAAACAAAGGAGAGGAAGTATGTAACTTCGGAAAAATCAATTCAGTTGCCTCTTTGCTAAATTTTTTTAATTGGTGTGTACTTAATTGGGTTAATGTAATAATTAAATATATCCTCATATCTAAAACCCAGTACAGCTGCAGTCAAAGATGAGTGCTCAATAAATAGTAGGTATTATCTGTAGTAGTAGCAGCATCTGTAATGCAGAGAGTCAGTAATCAAGGATATTTCTCCAACTTTTGGTAACGATAAAATAGTAAATAAATGCAAGTAAAGGTCTATATCAGTTCCTTAGAGGAAAATTATGTGCATTTGTTTATATTATTGCCTGTTTTATGTAGAGCTTATTTTATTAATGAGCTTGTACATTTCCCAAGGGAAGTTACCATAACTCCTTAACTTTCCCTCCTAAGCTCTCGGCATATTAGTGACCAGATGAAAAGGATTGAACAAATGGAATAACTTCCAACAAAACATAATTAATCCAGTTAGAAAGAATCAGAATATTTATACATGAAGTATATTTCTAAACCACTTATGTTACTAAAGAAAATTTAGAAATAATGTTTTCAATGTTTGTAAATCCATATTTATACATGGAAATTGTTTTAAAGCATGTATAAGCCTATAAAAGCCAATTCATTTTAGAACCTATTATTACATTATATTAGGAATGATATGAATAAGTTGATTGATAACATTGATTTTGGCTCCACAGAGCAGTATAAATAATTTTAAAATTTAAAGTTTAACCATGAATATGTATTCAATGAGGAGCAGCTCATTGTATAATGTCTTAATTTTTATTTGGTGAGTAATAGTGTGTAATGATTCAAAGGGAAACCTTAGATTATTTAGAGAGCAAAAATGTCCTTTATCATTGTAATAAGTATGATTCTTTGTCTTATAAATGTTCACTAACCTTGTATTCCATTTACTTTACTTAAGCCCTTAAATTGTAGTGCTCCAATATAAGAAATAACGTTGACAACTTTACCCAGAGTGCCATCTAATGGCACTGATGTCTCAGTTTAAATCAATCCAATATGCTGCTTTGCTTAACTAATTTCAACTGAAAAGAAGTGTATCAAGCATTAGATATTATTTTGCTTTCCTAGTATTGGTTTTCCAGTTTCTCTTTACAGAAAGAGGAAGTAGAGAAACTATTATAAGGATAAATAAAAAAGAAAATATAAAATGAAGACAGAATACAATATATAGCAGAAGGTTGCAAAGCTGTGTATTTCTGACAGTGCCAAAGTAAGCTTATTTGTGTGCACAAATCATTAATAAAAATTGCAAGTTGAGAAGCACAGAAGCAGAATTAGTGTTAGGCAAGCATTTTTGAAACAGTAATTTAAGAGAAAACATGAAAGAGCAAATACTTCACCAAATTCTGGCAGTCTTGATTATTATTTAGCCTTTATCATTAATTAGCTGTAAAACCTTTGGGAAATGCTCAACCCGGCTTATCTGCGTCCTGATGTGTACAATTACGATAGTGATATTTTCCCTAACCTATTTTTGTTACTATTATGATGAAAGAATAAAAGGGAAACCTCTTTGCAAAACTCAAAGTGTTATATAAATATAGAGATTATTGTCAGATCAAAACAAAGTTTATAAGAAGGAAATGTATAAAGTTCAGTAATTGGCCAGTTATATATACAACAGCCTTTAAACAATCTATGTATATGAGAAAACACAGCAAATTATCTTTAAATAAGTCATGTCTTAGGCTACAGATACCCTTTTTGCATTTTTTGTGTATTTATTTGTTTATCCAGCTTTACTATTCGTGTGGAGTACTTTCACAAGTACTCCATACGAAGTACCACTATTAATTAATACCACTATTAGTTGCCATGTCTTTTAAATATATATGATTTGAGGAGAAATAAACTATCCTTTGCTTCAGCAACAAAACTTGCAATAACATCTCACACAGATATCAAACTTTTGCTTTCTCTCTTATGTCTTTTATTTTCCCTGAGGGTTTGTATAAGAAATCAAGCCATTATATAATTCAGTATATCAATGGCTTATAGACATGGCTTAGCATGGTTTGGTTTTAGTGCTTTTAAATTGAAACAGTTATGTATGAGCATCATTTCAGTAAGTACTTATCTTTTTCCTGGGCGCTCATTTATTTGTTTAAATTAGAGTTTGGAACTTTTCACAGGGAATCATCACTTAAAACCACTAAATCTAATCAAGAAATATCTTCATCTTCCACCTTCTTAAATTATGACATAAGACTCAAGAGCTAGCCTGAGTTTTCTAAAATTTTATACTTGATTTCTCAAAGTATTGATTCTCTCTTATCTCCCTGAGTCTAAAAGGATCTCTGTCTAACTGGCTTGAAGGAATAGACAAGAATCTTTTCTTTACTGATACATAATTCAACTTTGATTATATTTTTAACAAATTTTAGATAAACTTTTAGGCATTATAACTTGTTAATTATTTAATGGGTTTTAGACTTTTTCTCTTAAATAAGAGAAATGAAGAATTGAAAATAAATAATTATCCTCCAAGCATAATAAACTTTTGAATGGGTCTATAAAAATGTTATTTTAACTTGAAAAGGCTTATTTGTATCTCTTAATATATGTCTAATTTTTTGAAACAATAATTTAAACACATACTCTGAGAGAGGATTTGTTTCTGATGAGGAAAAAATACAATATGAAGACCAATTCAATAATCCTATCTTGATTTTCCTGGGTAGATTATCACAATAAATAGTTTAATGATCATAAAAATGATGAAGTGAAGGATAAGTTTTAAAGAGTTTCTAAAAGATAACATTTAAAAGAAATAATCTCACTCTTAACCAGTTACATATCAATTGCTATTATAGATAATATGATACTAATTTAAAATAACTCCAAAGAGATATGATAGTGAAAGGAGATATTTATTTATGCAGAGTTCATAATAGTAATAGAGTATCTATTTACATATATAATGATATGGTAATACAAAATTTTAAAGTAAACTAATTTTTCATTATGCAAAAGCTATTCTCGGGCTTCCCTGCTGGCTCAGTGGTTGAGAGTCCGTCTGCCGATGCTGGGGACATGGGTTCGTGCCCCGGTCCGGGAAGATCCCACATGCCGCAGAGCGGCGGGGCCCGTGAGCCATGGCCGCTGAGCCTGCGCGTCCGGAGCCTGTGGTCCGCAATGGGAGAGGCCACAACAGTGAGAGGCCCGCGTACCATACACACACAAAAAAACTATTCTCAATAATATAGGAACATTTTTCTGAGATCGAAAGAGAATAACAGATGGTAGTCAGCATATAGAAATATGTCGCCGTTTTGAAAAGTATATCTGTAAGAAAGGAAATTACCTGGATAATGGGAATTTCTATAGATATATATGTGTAGGGAAAATTTACAAGGACTAACTAAAAAAAGAGTCCAATATATAGGCAGAGATAGTTTTAAAGTGAGGCAGAATCAATTGAAATACAGGTAATGAATGAATGGATTGCAGATCGGGCCTCATTACATAAGGTAGGTAAGTCACAATGTTCAGCATACATAAATTTGGAGAAATCTACTTTTATGATGCTTGGTAATGAAAAGGCCACTGTTTTATGATGATTCATAGACCCTTTTACAGTGATAAAGTAGAAGAGTGGCTTAGCAATTCACCAAACTTTTCACAAAGAAATCAAAAAAGGAGAAATGGCACAGAGAGGTCCATCTGTTCCCTCTCTCTCACGCTGGCAGGACCACACATAAATTATTCTAGACAGGATTATTAGCTTCTGAAAATGGAAGTAAAAATATGTGGTTGGATAAATATGGGACAGTCTCACCTGACTTTTGGAAAGAAAACTTTAATTTTTTCCCTTTTACCCTTCTTCAAGTTTCAATGGCAGAAAAAAATTAACATTATAACCAGAAGTAGAATGGAATGTAGATAACTTTAAAATTCAAAAATGGAGAAAGATTAAATCCCCACCCACTTAATTTACATCAACTTTTTCTGTAAATAAATAAATGATATCAATATCTACAGGGTACAGTGAACAAGGTATTATTTGAAAAAAAGATCAGAGCACCATAGAATAATTGTTACATAACTCTTTCCAATTGCTTCTCAAAACTAAAACCTGTAACAGGAGACCAATAAATAAGCCAGATAAATTAATAATTCAACATATTAGCAAATTAAAATTACCATGCAACTATTTAAAAACAAGAGTATAGTTGACAAAGTACTAGTCTCTGAGTCAAGAGGTCTGAAATAATGTAGTGGTTCTTCTAATAAGAAGATAGGCATTATATATATCAGTCCCTTTTTATGGATCAGGCTTCTCAATAAATAAGTGGAATAGACTGGGTATTTTTTAAGACCAAATTCTAATGCAATTTGTAGATATATCAAGGATTTGTAGACAGAGATTAGAATGATCAAAATTCTACTGAAATAATGAGAAAAGATGATTTTCTTTTCTGATTTTCTTTTCTGACAGGGTCATTCCAAGGGTTTTTTGACTTACTGGAGTCTTTGAGGTGGGCTAATAAATATTATACATTTTCTTAACCTTAGTTTTGAACCAAAATGTATCAGTAGGTGGATACTAAAAATATAATCTTTAACATTATAAAGTCTAGGTTGAAGGACGCATCTTAATGTCAGAACAAAACTGTGTTTGGTAATTGCCCATCCTCCCCAAATTTGAAATGCCCTGTCTGAAGTGAAACTTGAGAATCGATGACAAATGCACTTGCACAGGCAGCAGACTGCCATTGGTCATTGTGAAGAGGGAGGAGAAAAATAGCAAATCCTCTGCACTAAGTTCTTTTAATGAGTGATTTACTCAATTGAGAAACCAAGATGAATGTCTGCTGTTGACCAATCAGATAAGTAGCTCTCTCAGTGTCAGGAGTAAGTGATGGGATAAAGAGACCAAGAGCATATCCTCAACTCATATAAGCAAAAGATATGGGAGTGAGGTAGTCCTTCCAGCTTAGCTTAAGGACCATACTTATTTGTCCTACTCTATCAAATGTAATAATTGCAGTATGAAGCAACATATAAAACATTTCTGGGCTTCCCTGGTGGCGCAGTGGTTGGGGGTCTGCCTGCCGATGCAGGGGACATGGGTTCGTGCCCCGGTCCGGGAGGATCCTGTGTGCCGCGGAGCGGCTGGGACCGTGGGCCATGGCCGCTGGGCCTGCGCGTCCGGAGCCTGTGCTCCGCAGCGGGAGAGGCTGCAGCGGTGAGAGGCCCACGTACCGCAAAAAGCAAAAACAAAAACAAAAACAAAACATTGCTGTAAGAAAGTATACTTGAAATATCAAATACTTTTGATGACTTTTTTTGAAATTTCAGAGAACAATAGCAGATAACTGAATAATTAGAAAATAAAAACTAAAGGAAAAGTTAAAATATTGGGGATAAAACATTTTGGAAAACAGAAGACAAATATGATGGGTATGGAAGATTGGTAATTATGAATATAAGTTATTTTATGATTTTAGATACTACTTAATACCAGTGATAATATTCATACTATTGAAAAAATGAAATTTAAATGAAATGCTTTTATTCTTCTGGCTAAGATAAAGTAATAAGGATATGATGTATATTTCTGCCTGAAACAACTAAGAAGTTTTAAAAGTGTATATATCAGTATATAAATAAATATGCATGTATAATTATATATGTATATATAAATGTAATGTATGATACATAGACATATTTTCAAACTAAATGAAAAGAACCCAAAAAACCCAGTAACAAAATTAGCAAAATACGTGGAGAAACTGAACTAAAGAAAATATACATATAGAATATAGGCATATGAACCTCAACATCCTTATTCTTTAGGTAAATGCAAATTAAAAACATATGAGACAACACTACACACCTATGAGAATAGCTACAAGCAAAAAGCCTTTTCATATCAAATCTAAGTGAGAATGTAAAACAGTATAGTGATTTTGGCAGTTTCTTAAGCATACAGAAATATGTGTTAACAAGTATTTTTAGAAAATTAAAGACAATATAAAAATAGAATTCAGTCTTTCTACTCCTAAGTATTTACTAAAGATAAAATCTATGTCCATAGTAGGATATGTATACAAATGTTCTTAGCAGCTTTATTTGGAATAGCCCTAAACTGAAAATAACCCAAATATCCGTCGACAAGTCAATGGATCAAATATTGTGGTATATCCACAAATGGATTAGTACCCTACATTAAACAAAATAAGTTAAAGAACTGTTACTGCATTAAAGATGTCTAGGTTTCCAAATAATTATGTTGAGTCAAAGAGACCAGACAAAAAATGTATAAGGTTTCATTTATATAAAATCCCAGAAAATGCAAACTGATCTTTAGTGATGGAAAGCAAATCAGTGGTTTCCTGAGGAGCAAAAGGGAAGGACTACATAGGAAATTTAGGGGAAATTTAGGAAATTTATGTATATTTAAAGTGTACATGATGATTTAACATACATATACATTGTGGAATGATTACCAAGATCAAGATAATTAAAACATCCATGACCTGACCTAGTTAAGTCTTTTCCTTTTTGTGGTCTCAGCAACTTTTATGTAATACTGTATTATTAACTATCATCACCACGCTGTACATTTGAGCCTCATGATTTACTCTTATAACTAAAAGTTTGTATCCTTTAACCTACATCTCCGCATCCCCATCTCCTCAGCCCCTGGAAAACACCATTCTATTTTCTGGTTCTATGAAATGGCCCTTTTTATTTTTATTTTTAAAATTCCACAAATAAATGACACCATACAGTATTTGTCTTTCTCTATCTGGCTTAGCATAATTCCCTCCAGCTTCATTCATGGTATCCCCAAAGGCAAGATTTCCTTATTTTTATGGCTCAATAATATTCCATTCTGTGTGTGTGTGTGTGTGTATAAAATCATAATTTCATTATTCGTTCATCTTCTGAAGGACATGTAGGTTGTTTCCATATCTTGGCATGTTTGTCGTGAATTATGCTGCAGCAAACATGAGGGTGCAAACATCTCTTTAAGATACTTTATTTCCTACATGTACATATTCAGGAGTGAGATTACTGATTTAAATGGTTGTTCTATTTTTAATTTTTGGAGGAACTGCTGCCATACGGTGTTCTATAATGGCTGTACTGATTTACATCCCTATCAACAGTTTACAAGGGTTTCGTTTTCTCCACATCCTCACCAACTTTTGTTATCTCTTGTCTTTTTGATAATAACCACCCTTACAGGTGTGAGGTAATACCTCCTTGTGGGTTTGATTTGCATTTCGTTGATGATTGGTGGTGTTGAGCACTTTTCCATGTACCTCTTGGCCATTTGTTTGTCTTCTTTGGAAAAATCTCTATTCAGCTCCTTTGCCACTTTTTAAATTGGGTTTTTGCTTTTTTGCTATTGTGTTATATGAGGTCTTTATGTATTTTAGAAATTAGACCCTTATCAGACACGTGGCTTGCAAATAGTTTCTCTTATTTCGGAGAGTGCCTTTTCAATTTATTGATTGTTTCCTTTGTTGTGCAGAACATCTTTAGTTTGATGTAGCCCCAGTTGTTTATTTTAGCTTTCGTTGCCTGTGCTTTTGATATCTTAACCAAGAAATTGCCAAGACCAATGTCCGGGAACTTTTCCCCTATGTTTTCTTCCAGGATTTTTTGGTTTTGGGTCTTACACTGAAGTCTTTAATCCATTTTAAGTTAATTCTTGTGAATGGTGTAAGATGGGGTCCAGTTTCATTCTCTGCATGTGGATATCCAGCTTTCCCAGAAACATTTATTGAAGAGGGTGTCATTTCCCCATTGTGTGTTCTTGGTGGCTTTACTAAAAATTAACCATATATGCATGGGGTTATTTTTGAGCTGTTTATTCTGTTCCACTGGTCTATGTGCCTATTTTATGTCACTGTGATAGTGTTTTGATAACTATGTCTTTGTAATACAGTTTGAAATCAGGAAGTATGATGCCTAGAGCTTTGTTCTTTCTCAATATTGCTCTGGCTATTCATATTTTTTGTGGTTTCATACAGATTTTAGAATATATTTTTCTATTTCTGTGAAAAATGCCATTGGGATTTTGATAGAGTTTGCATTGAATCTGTTGATCATTATTGGACAGTATGGACATTTTACCTTTTCTTTGTAGAAGAATATTAATTCTTCCTCAAAAATAATAAACTGCTTAGGAATAAATTTAAACAAGGAGGTGAAAGTCCTGTATACTAAACTATAATTCATTGGTGGGAAAATTGGAGACTATATAAATAAATGGAAAGATATCTCATGTTCTTGGATAACTTTGTTAGTGCATGGAGATCTGAAGTACACAGACCCACATATCAATTTACTGGAGATTTAGTGGACCTAATACTTTTTGAGGTTTCTAGGGTTGAAATTTTAACTCATATGTGAGTTATAATTTTATGAAGAAATAATCGACTCAACATTTACTACATCTAATAATAGGTGGCTCTAAGAGGTGGATTTGAATTATCTTATAAAAGAAGGAAAGTAAAAGAAAGGGTACTGAAGATTGTTACCACATGTCAATGGAGAGACAGGGCTCCTATAACCCAAAGATAAAGAATGAAAACAAACCTACTCCATAATGTTTTATAGCAATACAGTTGATGTAGTGCAGGCCCAGTGAAAGTTTTATTTTTTTTTCCTCAATTAAAAGCATATTTGAGCATACAACACAATTAGCCATGTGGATGAATCTGAATTCTGTGAACAGAGACAGATTTTCTAGATGATGTATTTCTAGATTTCTTTTAAACTTTACATTCTTTTGAGAAGCTCTTTTTAGAACAGTGAGTTTTGCAGAATTACTTAGAATAGTACTTTGAATAAAGGACAACAGAATACAGGATTTAAAATTCAGATGAATGGTGTTTTGTTATCATTTTATAATTAAATTCAATGACATATGAAGTAGTTATATTAGCATTCGAAGCTTAAATAGTATGAAAAAATAAAATTTACAGATCTATGGCTGTTAGTGGATTTACTTTATTTGTATTAACTTTGTGAAAAGTAAGAGACTTTACACTTTATGCCTCTCCATCATAAACAACATCCCAAGTAATATCAATTATGTTTCAGTTGAAATAATGGTATTAGTTATTACCTTTACTTTTAGTATTACTAATTATGGTCTTTTTGAAACAAAATACAAGGCATTAAAATGAGCATAAAAGTATAATCCAGGAATGACAGATCAGCAGTAACATATTAACGGGCTTCCCTGGTGGCACAGTGGTTAAGAATCCGGCTGCCAATGCAGGGAACCCAGGTTCGAGCTCTGGTCCAGAAAGATCCCACATGCCGCAGAGCAACTAAGCCCATGTGCCACAGCTACTGAGCCTGCGCTCTAGAGCCCACGAGCCACAAGTACTAAGCCTGCACGCCGCAACTACTGAAGCCCGCGTGCCTGAAACCAGTGCTCCGCAACAAAAGAAGCCACCACAGTGAGAAACCCGGGCACCACAACGAAGAGTAGCACCCACTCGATGCAAAGCCTGCGCGCAGCAACAAGACCCAACGCAGCCAAAAATAAAATTACTTACTTAATTAAAAAAAAAACCATATTACCAAATAATATAGTTTTATTCCAAAGCTAGTCTAAAAGTTATGATGATCTCTAGAGTTAAATACGGAGATAATCATTACCTAAAACTTGTCTGAAATTTTGTCTGATGGACACTGAAATTTGAAAGCCTTGTTCTGAAAAACATGTCTGAAAATAGAAGGCAAACTGTGGTCCCAGGGTTATGGTTTTTGTAGTCTGCTTACACTAATCGTATCCAAAATATTACATATTACTATTTAGTACAGTTTGATTCAATCATAAGCTAATTTAATAAAAATATGATTTCATTAGAAAGACTATTTCAAAGCATAACCTTTCTGTACAGGGCAATGAAGTTAACGGAGTTTGTAAAATGTATTTTGGTTATGCCCAAATTTGACTGAATCACAATCAAGTTAATTATTGTACATCTTCCATCCTTGCGGAAATGATGTTTTATTTTCAACACCTGAATTTTAAAGCATCTTTTCTTAGGGAGTGGGTGTGGGAGGGGATGAGGCCATTATAGAACTGGAAGCCTAACTAGCAAAACTAATCTGTTAAAAGCCCATTGGAAGCTGTTTCAGGCTACTGATAGCTGTCATTATTTAGAAGTCATTGCAATATCAAATTAATGATGCTGTCAGAGCTGAACAGTAACTCCTTTCCCTATTAAAAGCAAGGAAGAAAGAGAAAGGTAGTGCATTTGTCAAGATGGTACCTCTTCACACTGGTGTGGAGCTCAAACTGAGCTTTAATTTTTATAGGATTGAGAATCTGATATTCTATATTTACAATAAAGCTAGTGTATCATTCATTTTCTAATTTTTGCCATCTGTTTCCTCTCATAATTACTGCTTAAAAAAGAAAAGAGTTGGGGTGGGCAGAGAATCATCAATAATGTGACAGTTTGCACCAGCATGTATACTGGCTCCCATCATAATATAAGAAGACTACACTACATAATAATAATACTTTGTGCTGTTTACATGCAGATAAAACAAAGTAATGCAACAGTATATCCCCAAACTTGATAAAGAACATTTTAACTCCAGCTCTATCAGCAGCCCCAGTTCTGTCTGTGGGCTATATGTGAGGCTAAATTTAGATGGCCTCCTATGATTTTGATTAAAGTTATCTTATTCCTGGATGCAAATGGAAAGTCAAAGTGGTAAAAAGTTTGCCAGAATTTCAGAAAGATTGTTCGTAAAATATAAGTATGGGCTCCTTTGGTGTGATGATAGTCCTCTACCACTCTTTTCTTCAAGATGTTTAAAGTCTGTAGGGATTAGTGATGTCCTAATAAAACAACATATGTTAGGCTCTTTTTTTTTTTTTTTTTTTTTTTTTTTTTTGGTACGTGGGCCTCTCACTGTTGTGGCCTCTCCCATTGCAGAGCGCAGGCTCAGCGGCCATGGCTCACGGGCCCAGCCGCTCCATGGCATGTGGGATCTTCCCGGACCGGGGCACGAACCCGTGTCCCCCGCATTGGCAGGCGGACTCTCAACCACTGCGCCACCAGGGAAGCCCTGTTAGGCTTTTTTATAGATGAAATATGCATACAATGTTCAAAGTTGATGATTCTTTTAATTTTTTCATAATAGCATTTATGACTAAAAATGTAATGATAAGACATTAAGAGCAAAAATTCAGTTTCTGGCTAATAAAATGGAACTTGGTTGAAACATGAAAATTACTAAATGAAAAGGTTTTAGTCAAATATATTTATTGCCCTTGGTTTAGTCACAATTGTTCCTTTTTTGTAATTGAATTATTTTTAAATATCATGGAACTTAATTTAGTCACACTTCGTATGTTTCATTCTCAACTGAGAAAGCTCACTCCTAAGAGGAAATAAAAATAAGTAAAAGAAATATCTAAATCAAAACTTCTCCAATCGCTGAAACTTGAAAATATTAAAAATTAGTGCTCTAGTTTTCATACTAAGCTTTCCCCGTACATCTTAGCAATCATAATGTTTTACCTTGAAATATATTTTGAGGGAAAAAATTACAATAATGAGTGAAAGATAATTCCCTTGCTACAAAAGTGAAATGTAGAAAATACTTTAATTCCTTTGTGATTGAGAGCAAACTCCAGAAACAAAATTCTAATTTCATATCATATATATGTGTGTGCGTGTGTGTATATATATATATATGTATATAGAGCTTTAATTTTTATAGGATTGAGAATCTGTTGTCAATGAATAAAAACTCAGTGACTAATTATCTGGCCCGAGAAATCAATACATTATTCTCTGTCTTCTTTCAACTTAGGCCTTTAAAAAAAAAAGTGCTTTTTTTTTTATACTCTAACTTTATCTCTAAAGGGAGAGATTTTTTTTTATTAAAAAATAAGAAAACATTACCAAATAATTATGCTTGTCTATTAATTATTTATGTCATTTCTTTCCTGTGTTACTGGCATAATTTAGCTTTGGGTCTGTAAATATTCTGTTCTAGCATGTTTTTGAGGGTGCATACCCAGCAATTAATAGAACTTAAGAGCTGATTCTCTACATTTCTAACTTTTAGTTTTTCTTTAAAGTCATAAGGAGCCTAAAATGGGATATTATTTCCATTTAAAGGAATATTTAAATATCTCAAACACAGAGGTCCATATAAAAATTTCAACTTAATCAATTAAACATTTTTTTAGAGAAAATCAGAATGAATTAAATGATTTTAATTTTTTTAAAAGAAATCCACTTTTTTATCACTAGCTCATTACATCTTGAGATGATTTATTTTTCCAGTTTGGGTACTTTTCAAAATAGAATTTTTATTCAGCATTTTTATTTGTGAAGCCAAATAAAAGTTCTATCAAAATGTCCATATTTTTTAAGTGGGGATGAGGCAAACTTCAAATTTTGGATTTTATGAAATGCTTGATGTATCTGTTATTTAATAGAGATAGATTTTCATTGAAAATATTATTATTTGAAAAAATTTAAAAAGTCAAGAGTAAGCTTCAGGATCCATTATCTAATGATGGCTGGTGATGCACTTTTTTCAAAAGTATGTATGTGAGTGCATGTGTGTGTATGCATATATACATAAATGTATATATCTATGGATATATTAATATATATTATATATAAAACATTTAATTAAACTCAAATACAATAATCATTAACATTATATAAACATATACATGCCAAATTTTAAAAAAATTATCAATTAAAGAAATTTGCCGAAGTTGAATTTATATAAAAAAAAGAAAATTATTTTCTTTTATATATTATCTTTTCTATGTAGCTATTCAGAATTTTTAAAAGCATGTTATATTTTAGAACCTGGGTAGGAAATATCTGAACTAAGATCATCTTTTAGTGTCAGAATGTAAAGAAGTACTCAAAAAAAAAATCACAATGATGTAGGTATGTCAGAGACACAGAAGCCAATGTCCAAAGGTGTAAAAGCAAGAAAATAAAGTAGCACTGGATAATAATTTGAAGTATAAAATAAATATCTATGAGTCCACACTGATATGAATAAATAGATGGAGGAGAACAGGCAGATCTCCCATGCAGGAGAACTTATGTAAGTACTTCGTCCTCAAAAAGGTAGAGCTTAATTCCTCACGCCTTACGTGTGTGCTATACACAATCACTTCATTCCAAAAAGTACAATGTGGAAAGAAGAAAGAAAAGGGTAACTTTATAGTGGAAAAAATTGACAAATAATATCTCAGCCAGGTGATCAAGATCAACATCAACATTGATAAGTCATGTAGAAAGTATGTACCCTTGATATGATGTGATGAGAATGACACTTTACCACTGTGGTCATCTGTCCCAAAACACATAACTTCATTATAATCTTGATAAAAATGCCTGACAAATCCCAATTGTCTGTTAATCCATAAAATTACTGACCAGTAATCCTCAAAATTGTCAAGGTCATCAAAAACATGTAAAGTACGAGCAAATGTCACAGCCAAGAGAAGCCTAATGGCACACATAGATAAACTAGGTAAAATGCATCCCAGATAGTATCCTGGAACAAAAAAAGGACACTAGGTAAAAATTAATGAAATCTTTATAAGACATGGAATTTAGTTAATAATAATGTATCAATACTGGTTCATTAACTGTGAAAAATGTACCATAGTAATATGTAAGATGTTAATAATAGGGGACACTAGGGGTGGTATACATGAGACTTCTCTGTACTACCTTCATAATTTTTCTTCAAATTTTAAATATTATAACTAAACAACACTCCAAGTACTAAAATTAGAGGAGAAAAATATTAATCACACAATATTCATGACTTTCCTCATGAACAAAGATCACAAATAATTTAAGCCATATATTCTGCAGAAATAATTTTAAAATTTATATTATGAGAATATTACTTTCCCATCTAATTCCAAAAAAAAAAATAGTTGTTTTAGTTAGACATTTCAACTAGGGTAGGAGAAGACATCGTGTGCCATGAAATAGGAGCAGAACAAAATGTGGCAATTTATACTGAGTCACTCAAAATCAAAAAAAAAGTGTCTTATTCTATTTTGTTTGTCTTTGAGCTATATTATTTTATTCTATTTTGTTTGTCTTTGAGCTATATTATTTCCACTTTAAGACAGATAAATGAGGCACTTTATTCATATAGACATTATTAGAGATAGGACAGTATTTACTTCTGATCTGGTAGACTCTTGTAGCATATGAATGATTCCGAATGACAGAGACTGTAAGGAATTTATTTTAGAAAGCATGTTGATATTCTCAAGATTTTTGCTTTCCTAAGTAACCCAACGTGAATGGAACAAAATGTTTCCATGGTGGCCCACTTCAAATGTAACCGTCTGTACTTTTTAAGATGTAAAGTATAAACATGGTAGAAAGTGTGTCTACTATTTTAATCCAAACACAATTAAACCAGAGTTCATTCCTGTGGTTCTACAGCAGTAGTCCCAGAATTCTGCACATTTTTTTTATCATCTTATGAAGTTATTTCTAGCCTGTGACACTTTTCCCTCCCACATTGACTACAAATTCTTTCTACTTTGCTCTTAATGTCTCCAAAACATGTGCCTTTGAGTATTTTGTTTTTATGTTTGTTTGGGGTGCTCTTATTAAATTACAGATATTCACATATATTGTTTGCAATGCAGTGTTCAGAAAATACTCACTGGGAAAATTAAGAAGTGCTTTACTCCCACTCGCTGTGCAGCTATGTGCTGCAGGCCAAACATAATTAAAATTATTGCAGTCCTCTGAATCCTAGACTCTTTTCTAACAAATTAGCATTAAAATGCCAGAAAAAAATGAGCCAAGCTGACACTGCTAGATGAAAACCATTGGTAAGCTTTCTTTATTTCTGCCTTCGTAAGACCCTTTCAATTCTGAACTCCTAGCAGTTCGTTAAGGTCTTTACAGAAACGTTGACAAACTAGATTGGACCACAGAATTTGCATATTTTTGTTCTATTTTTTTTAGCTAATTTATGCACTTGTACTAGTAGACCAGAACCCCAATATCTTTTTGTCCTATTCATAACACAGGTAATTTCTTATTTTGCAATCTCACTCTCTTTTTAATTTTATAGATTCTTTATTTCCTTTTATAACTTTTTATTATGATGGTACTTTGGCTTATTTAACCATTCAGTATATTTTAGTAAATTCAGACTATATGTCAGGTGTACTATGAAGTGCTAAGAATATAAAAAAAAAAAAAAAAACACAAAAAAATACAATCCTGTATGGCAGGGAGCTCACAGTCAAATGTGGCACAAGAACAAAGTAGATAATTAAAATAACTAATTGAAAATTAAGTAATATACTTGCAGTTCTTTGCATCTTTTCCCTGTCTACTGACAAATATATTTTTGACATCTCAAAGCTTTCCCTCACCTTAAGATTACAGACATGGTCTGGCTCAAACTAAAATTAGTAGTAACAATCAGAACAGGCAGACCAACAGAGATTTTCATGAAATGATGAGAGATCTTCATCAATCTTAATTTAAAAAATCAGGGCTGTCAGTATTGTTTACCTGGATCCTCAGTAGCACTCTATGAACAGTGCTTCTTAATCAGGGTAAATGTTCTCAAGGAATATTTCAGTCCTGTTCATTCACCACTGGCTCCATTTTAATTGTTCTTCCCTGGCCATTCTACCAGCAATAATAGGTTGCATTGAAAAATACATCGCCTTTAGAGTCAGATGAACTTGGGTTTTACTCCTAGCTTCATCATATTGCTAGTTGCACCTTGGTTGAGGAAAATTATGAAAATTTCCTGAGAGTCTGTGAGAGCTCTTAGTTTAGAAAACAGTGATTCTCAGTCAGGTGTCATTTTACATCCCAAAGACATTTGGTAAGATCTAGAGCCATTTTTGATTGTCACAACTGAAGGGTTACTACTGATATCTGGTTCATAGAGGCCGAATATGCTGCTTAACATTCCACAATGAACAGGATAGCCCCTGTCAGCAAATGTCAGTGGGCACGAACCCGTGTCCCCTGCATCGGCAGGCGGACTCTCAACCACTGCGCCACCAGGGAAGCCCCACAAAGCCATCTTTTAAAAAATACAAATCATATCGTTTCACTCTTCATTCTGAAGGCTTCCGGTGACTTTCTGTGACACTGAGATTAAAAGCCAAAGTCTTGACCTTGACCTGCAAGGCTGGACAGGATTTGTTTCCTGCCTACTTTTCTTGTCTTCTCTCTTAAAATTATGTCTCTTGCTCACTAATCTTCCTAGGTTTGTTACACTAGAAACACTTTCTAGGTTTATTATATTTGGGGTTTTTGTTGTTCTTTTTTCTGAGCCCTAATGGCCACATGGCTGCTACCCTCTCATGGCTATTTCATCTGAAGCATTACCTCTGAAGAGAAACCTTTGCTAAGTGAACGTCTAAAATAGTTTTCATATGATCATTCTCAGTCAGATCACTTATTCATGACATTTTTTAGCCTGTTTATTGGTTTGTGTTATGTTCTGCCTCCCCCAATAAAATGTAAACTTCATGAAAAAAGACCCTACTTATCTGTTCTTCACTCTATAAACAGAGTGTATAAGAGTAGATGGCAACTTTTATATGGGGGTCACAGATTATTAGCAAATGATAACATTATTCATTGTAAAATATCTATCAAATTGGGTATTTCATAGATTTTTAAGAACATTGGAAAAATAATTTGGGGGAGTCTCAATAAATTATCTTTTCAGAATATCCCTACAGTATTTTAAAAGCTAGTTTTTTTGCATTCACAAATGTTTAGTAATTGTAAGGACTGTATAAAAATTGAAGTTTTTAACCAAAGTGTGCAATTTTCTTTCTTGAAGGACTTAGGAATGTTGTAAATAAGATAAGCATTAGAGAGAAAAAAACAATGAAAATCTAATTGATTAAATCAAAGTTATAGAAACCATCTTAAAGGGACAAAAATAGCTAGTAGGCCTAAAAGGACTTAAATATTAGTGGAGAATGTGTAAATTTATATAAAGGGTATACATAACAGAGAAATATCACTCAGTCAAATAAGCACAGGAGAGGAAATTCATAGAACAAGTATTAGCAATGACCATCCGTCCTGTCAGTGTCTGACAGGAGTGTGTACTAATTTAGTAGATCTGCAGTCAGGTGGGGTCCTAAACACTTCTAAAGAATATATAACAATTTCATTAATACTAACTGCTTTCATCCTTGAATCTGTGCTAACCAAGCAAAATTTTGTTATCTCCCTTCCATATTGGACAATTTAGAGGGAACAAATGGACTACTTATGCAGACTTAAATATTCCAGCATCTGTGACAATATATCTCATTGTAAATTAATATATTGGCATAAGACTTGTAGGCTTATTTAATGTAAATCCACTCACGAGAGATGAATTTACTCTGTGTATGCAGACAAAAATCAATTTCTAAGCTAGAGGGCAAGATCCAGGATTCTGGCAAATGTACCAAGGTAATGAAGGCCACTTGTGTTACCTTTGGGAGATAATCTTAAGGTCTTTACCTTGGGGACACACAGAGCATTGACTTTTGCTGAGTGTATTATAGCATTTTCTTATTTTAATTTCTAGTGTGTCTCTCCTTTAGAAAAACGTGAGACTACCTTTTAATGATAGAAAAAAAGGAACACTTTGAAGTGAGTTCTTAAAATTTGAGTGCATTCCTGTCATTTTGTAGTTCGTAATACCGAGTGACAAGAGTTTTATTTATCTATTTTACTCATTCTTTCATTCATTCGTTGAATAAACATACCCTTATTTAACCTCTAATACAAGACAGACATGATCCCTGCATTCACAGAGTTTATGTTTCAGTTGCATAAGTGGAAGTTATGCAAATAAACTACACAAATAAAACTTTATGAAAACTCTTATACAACAGAAGTATTGGGGAGATTAATAATATTTTAGGCCCCAGGAAATGTAATTTCAAAACCTTTGCATAGAAAGAGCACAATCTATTTGAAGAACTGAAAAATACTTGGCTAGGGAGAGTGCACTTAAAATGGCTTTTATGATTAGAGGGATGAGACACTGTAAACTGAAAAATTTGGAAATGTGAAGTTATAGGAGTGAAAAGTGCTTTGAATTCTGTGATTTCCCTCTTCTAACTTATATAGCGTGACAAAAGGAGTTTCGTGACCTGAATAAATTAAAGATCTTGAGATGGGGAGATTATCCAGCACTGTGCGGATGGACCCAATGTTGTCACAAGAGTACTTACAGCAGGAAGGTATGAAGGGCAATGTTAGAGAGAGAGGAGATGGACCAAAAAAGCAGTTACTGGAGTGATGCCCTTTGAAAATAGAAGAGTCCATGAGCCAGGGGATGCAGGCAGCTTCTAGAAACTGTAAAAGGCAAAGAAACACATTTTTTTCCTAGAGCCTCCAGAAGAAGCAAGCTCTATGAACATGTTGAAGACTGATTTTGGACTTCTGTCTTCCAGAACAATAATATAATACATTTGTGTTATTTTATGCCACTAAATTTATGGTAATTTGTTACAACCGGGATAGAAAACTATAACAAATATTATGTGGTTTGAGGTCTGTTCTATATTGTTAAAGATGGAGTGTTTTATATTATTTACTATAGTTAGCTAAAACTAGAATGTTAGCTCCCTGAAGGATGAGGCCATGTTTCTGACTTCCCTAGGGTCAAGCTATGTCCCTAATACATCACATAATTTACTTGTGTTGACCTGAAACAACTAGACTGCCAGTTATTGCTCCCGCAAAGATGGATTTATTTGGGATCAACAGAGAATTGCAATTAGGGGTCTGCAACCATGGCAAGCCAGTGTAAGTCTCCGCATGGCAAGGAAAAGAGAATGCTTTTATAGAGAGGAAAAGGAAGTCAGGAGAGCTATAGTAACTAAAGAGTCCATGGCTTTTCATTGGCTGAGTCCTTGCCAGGGAAGGAGTCTTTCTTCTTCCTGTGGGGCCCTGTTATCATCAGAGGGTGTGAAAACTCCCCTATTCTGGTCTCCACACTCTATTTAGTAGAGATTTCTGTTTATTACTTTTTTACCCTTGCTTTATTACTTTTTTACATTTGCTCATCGATTTAATGTCAACAAATTGAAAAAAAAATTAAACTTAAAATATGTTTAAGCTATCAATCTGCCTCAAAACCAAATTTTAGTTTTTACTCCACTTTTGACTTTTATCATTTATATCGGTGCTGTCTAAGCTGATTAAGGAACTTCAAGCCAGGACCAGAATGTAAAGCTCTCTTCTTTTCTGTCCTTTTTTGGCAAATATTTTTCATGGTAGTTTCCCATAACTTTTTTTTTTTTTTTTTTTTTTTTTTTTGGCAGTACGCGGGCCTCTCACTGTTGTGGCCTCTCCTTTGTATTACTTTACAGGAGTTGCCATAACAAAATAGCCCAGACTGGGTGGCTTAAACAGCAGAAATGTATTTTCTCACAGCTCTGAAGGCTGGAAGTCCGTGATCATGGTGGCAGCGGGTTTGGGTTCTTCTGAGGCCTCTCCCCATGGCTTGCAGATGGTCACCCTTTTGCTGTGTCTTCACATGGTCCTTCCTCTGTGTGAATGCATCCCTGGTGTCTCGTCTCCTTCTTACAAGAACATCAGTCATATTGTATTAGGGCCCTACCCTAATGGTCTTATTTTAACTTAATTACATCTTTCAAGGCCTTTTCTCCAAATACAGTTATATTCTGAGGTACTGGGAGTTGGAACTTCAGTATATGGATTTTGAAGGCGCACTCTTTAGCCCATAATATCTTGTCTAAAACACTGACTCGTCTATACTCAACCTTCAGTTACTATCTCAGTAAACTGTAACTCCTTCCTTTCAGTTATTCAAGGCAAAGGCTTTGGAGTTATCCTTTGGATTTCTACCTCCTGTATTTTCTTTTTCTTGTTAAGTTTTGAAAGTATATCCAACATCTGACCACAGGCTTTTCACTGTTACCATCCTCGTCTGAGCCACCATATCAGTTAGCTATTGTTAATAAACCACTAACCACACAACTTCAGTGGCATATATATAACAGTAAACATTTATTCTTATAAATTTGCTGGTTGGTTGGTGAAATTCCGCTCTAGGCTGTGATGGCTGGACATTGATAAACAAGTAGGGCTCAGCTCAGTGGGCCAACACCCTGTGTCCCTCATCTTCCTCCTGAGACCTGGGCTCCAACTGAGGCACACTGTTTTAATGGAGATTGCAGACACATGAAAGAACAAAGGGGAGCTTACAAGATCTCTCAAGGCTTAGGATCAGAATTGGCTAAGCCCCACTTCAAGAAGTGGTACGGTACCTTCCACGCATGATGATGTTGCAGCAGCAAGAGTTTGATGTGGGAAGGAATGAAATGTTTTGGCCAAACATTTAATCTATCATAGTAATAGAAGGAGAGTCATGCCTCTGGTATCTATGAGCAAAACATCTACAGAAGAATTTATACTGGCTAGTTTGGAGTAACTTAACCAACTCAGAATAAATCATTATTACTAGCAGGATGGTATCAGCTCTTGGCCACAGACCCTACCCCGTGGCTAAGAAAGGGTAGGCTTAGCTAAAACCCCCTAAAATGAAGTACGTTACATAGAGGAGGTAAGATTTCTTATATTACGAAGTGGAAGAAACTTAGTTTCCTTAGGAACCTTATTCTCAGAGTATACAAAGCAATGAGATGAGTATAATTCAAGTTAAAAAAAGAAAAAACAACTAATGAAGATGTTAATAGTTTACTTTGTTGTGTTCTCCAAATAAATCTAGAAAAAATAAAGCTTATAAATATTATATATAATATATGTGTATATTTATATTTAATATTTCAATCATACATATATCATTTCTCCAATCTCCTTCACTTAATTTATTCACTAGAAAATAATATGATCAGCTATAAATGAAAGATTTGTGTTTTCCATGGTTTTAAAAAATATTATATTTGGGCTTCCCTGGTGGCACAGTGGTTGAGAGTCCGCCTGCCGATGCAGGGGACACGGCTTCGTGCCCCGGTCCGGGAAGATCCCACATGCCGCAGAGCGGCTGGGCCCGTGAGCCATGGCCACTGTGCCTGCGCGTCCGGAGCCTGTGCTCCGCAATGGGTGAGGCCACGGCAGTGAGAGGCCCGCATACCGCAAAAAAAAGATGGCTTTGTCTGCTGTCTGGAGAATGCATCATAGAAAAGCAAGAGCTAAACTAATGAGTCTTTTTGGGAGGTTACTGCCACCATCCAGATGACAGAAGATGAGAACTAGAATTATGGTTGCAGTGGTAGAAGTGGTCAGGTTTGAAATATCTTTTGCAGCTGGAAAGGACAGGACCACAGGTTAGCTTGTTGTGGAGCCTGAGAGCAAGCACAGGGACAGGAGTGGATCGTGGATGGTGTCATTACAATATCGCTCTCCTTTATGTCCCCAAGACTCAAGTGCAGAGTCCATCTGACATCTGAGGGATGGAACAATCTAAGTTACTAACAATCTAACATTACTTCTATTCACATGCCTCAAATTGAGATAATCGTTGTTCCGCCCAAATACTCTGCACTTTGGTATTTCTCTCTAACGCACTTCACTCTGCCTAGAAGGATCTTGCTATTCATCCCTGCCTCTCAAAACTCTATTCATTCTTTAAAAATTCAAACAAGTGCTAACTCTTTTTTTTTTTTTTTTTTTTTTTTGGCTGTGTTGGGTCTTCGTTACTGCATGCGGGCTTTCTCTAGATGCTGCGAGCGGGGGCTACTCTTCGTTGCAGTGCGTGGGCTTCCCATTACAGTGGCTTCTCTTGTTGCAAAGCACAGGCTCCAGGTGTACGGGCTTCAGTAGTTGCGGCTCGCAGGCTCTAGAGCACAGGCTCAGTAGTTGTGGTGCACGGGCTTGGTTGCTCCGCGGCATGTGCGATCTGCCCGGACTGGGGCACGAACCCGTCTCCCCTTCATTGGTAGGCGGATTCTTAACCACTGCGCCACCAGGGAAGCCCCACGTGCTAACTCTTATCAAAACTTTTCGGAACCCTATAACTGGTATCTTTCTCTTTAGAATACCCAAGAACTTGACTTATAACAACTCTTAAATTATTAATAGTACAATGCATTGGAGTTATTTGAACAATCATCTCTTCTATTATCTACTCAGGAGAATGAGTATTGCTTTGCATTTTTATACTTTATATTTTTGTGCATTATAATAACCATTCTTTTTATATCCTGGGTATTCAGAAAAAGTAGGATAAGTAAAATAAAAGTCCACAATCAGTTCAGAGTTAGTCCCACTATTTTGGCAAAAACGAAAATTTTAAACTGGCTTAATAGCCCACTGTAATTCATTTCTGTATAATAAGACCAAATACAAAGAATTTTTCTTTTGTTTTTAATTCAGTTATAACTGAGGGAGCTGTCGGAAGAATTTGACTCTCATCAGAGGCAGCCCACGCCCAATTAAATTTAAATAGGAGGAACAGGGCCGGCCACAGTAGGGTAAGAAAGCGTAGCCATCGTACGTGAATTAGAGCCAACTGTGAAAGGTCTTTCCAGCTCCAGAGATTTCTGTGGAGTTGGTGTTTAACACCTTAACCACTGTTCAATTTCTATCTGGACCGTCCTGTTTCTCATAGTCTCTTACAGGTATTGTTACTAAGTATGCTTCTAATAAATCTTCCGCGCATGAGTCTTTGCCTCACAGTCTGTTTAACAGGGAGCATGACCTCAGATACAAATAAATCTAAGTAAAATGAAAGAAGCAAAAACTTTGAGGCAAAGTAGTTATCACAAATTAAAACCTGCAGCTTCATAAACATTACATTTATGAACATTAATTTAAGTCCACTCAGAACAAATGACTTTAGAGCAGTGTTTTAGTCAGCTTTTGTGGGTTTTTTTTTAGGTTTTCCAAAATTATATATACGTAATTTGTCCTTTATCCTGCTGAATTAGAAAATTCTAACTCATATTTATATGACGTTATGAACTGTAGCAAGCAAGCATATGTGGATATCGATATTCTGGTAAAATATAAATGAAGATTTACTTTTTTTTCAGTAAACAAGGTAACAAACAAACAATCAAACCTGGAAATGTAGATGTTTCAGATATTAGTAGGGAAAAAATTACTAATTTGAACTTCAGTTGCATTAGCATTTTTCTTTTTAAGTTTGTCCAATCACATGCCATTAGTTTCTCTCTGTAGGGAATGAAGAGAACTCTGAAATGTTGGAAAATTGTCAAGCTCTTGAGTCATTTCCTAAAATACTTGATTTTATGCTTAAAATTAAATGAACTTTCAGCCATGAAGTGAAATGTTAAAAATTATTCAAGATCCTGAATCTTTTGTTAAAAAGCAACACTAAGCAAGGCTCTTTAAAATATAGAAATAGACTTGACTCTCACCAGTATTGCAAAATGATTTTTTTCATCTCATTCCACTTATCAAAATTTCGTGTAAGTACATTTCCACACAACAGAGGACAAACTGAACATTGATAAAGCAGATTGAATTCCCTGTCCCTTTTTTTTCCTCATAAACCAGACAAAATTTGCTTCAGTCTCAATGCTTTACTGGTAGTCACAATTTTCACTAGATTCTTCAAAGTTGTCCCTCGCCTTCTATTCTCTCATAATAAATTATTATAAAGTGGTCTTTGCATTAGCTTTCAGGAAAATTCCTTTTCATCCCTAGTAAGTCTTTATAATGAGGGATATATAGTGGTGCTGTAAGCTCTTTAGTGAGTTAGTCAGACTGAAGTGACTAACAAAGTTCCCTGGTACCTGTGCCAGTTTTAAGACAATGATGATTATTATTTAGAGTGACTTCTAAAACTACATGTTATTATAGTAACTTTGTTTTTTTATATTTATATATACCAATATACTTATTTATATGTTATATATAATTATATAAATAAATTATGTTTATAAGGTATATTTATATATACTTATCAATATATAAATATAACATTTTAATCTTTACATCTTATTCATATTACATAGAGTGACTTCTAAAGCTATGCATTATTGGTGGAAATGTAAAAAATTTAGTGTCTTTCAGAAAATTAACTTGAAAGTAATTTTTTAAACACTAAAAATATTTCTTCTACTTAACAATTTTATTGAAGAATTTAATCAAAGGAGATTTAAGACATGGAAAGAAAGATTTGTGAATAAACATTGATTTAATAATACTAGAATGGGGCTAAATAAAATATGTCAATGTGATAAAATATTCAACCATTAGCTATTGTACAGGAATAATTATAATAATATGAGATAAAAATTCATGAAACATGAACACCAAGATACAAAATTATTCATACTTGTATGCAATCTAATGGAAATGGATATAAGAATGTTTGTGTATGTGTGTGTATTGGGGTGTGTGCTTAGTTGCTGGTTTTCTTTCCACTGTTATATAACATTTCATGATGAATGTGGTTTACATCTATTATGTAAAACAGTAACACTAAGAGTTCTGTTTTATCAAGAGAAAGACTTGCTGGTTTCAGAGCACATTAAAGATTAGCTGAAATTTTTTTGAAAACTGGGGAATGCCTAGTATAGGGGTAGAATAGAATAGGAGAGAGAAACATTCTCCAAAAAGATGCACTAAGAGCAGTGATATGGACAGAGTTAGACTAAGAGGGTTATTGATTTTGCTTGTTTTCTTTTTGTTGTAGTTGTTATTTTCTAAAGGCATATACATACATACATATATATATATAAAACAAATGGATTCAAAAGCATTGTAATTTGGGTGTTTATTTTATATTTGAACTCAATTTAGCCAAATTATTTTCAGATTAGGGAAGTTATCATTTGAACAAAAAAACTAAACTGTAAATAACTAGTGAACAAAAGTGTGTGTGTGTATATGTATATATACATATAAATTGTGTTTCAAGGAATTGGCTTACACGATTGTGGGGGCTAGCTAGGTGAACTGGAAACTCTCAGGTAGAGGAGCTGAAGCTTCAGTCCACAGGCAGAACGTCTTCTTAATCAGGAAAACCTCGGTTCTGTTTTTGAAGCCTTTCAACTGCATGGATCAGGCCCATCCAGATTATGGAGGACTCGAAGTCAACTGATTGTAGATGTTAATCAATTCTGCAAAACACCTTCATAGCAAGACCTAGGTTAGTATTTGATTAAATAACTGGGAACTGAAATCTAGCCAAGTTGATGCATAAACCTGACCATCACAAGCACTGTGAAACATGAAATAGTGCACTTGAAAAGCAAGAATAGTAGGAAACGCTAATATTGATCTACCTTGCTTGATGAAAATACACAAACCAAAACATTTTGGTTATATGCAAACAGGTGGAAAATTCACATTTCAAGGCTATAATTAGAATTTTTATCTCTAATAAATTGGCAAATCTGTTTTTTCCAAAACTATAACTTCAAAATATCACTTTTTAAATGATCATATTTAGTTTGTTTTGTGGTAGAAAAGTCATTAGGCTTGGAGAGAAAAACAAAAAAAGCTGGAGTCAAATGAAAATATAATAACTTTTTAAGCTCTGTTATAAAAAAGAGTGATGAATTCAGCTGTGGTTAGGTGAAATTTTGTATATATATGCATATTTATTTTTAAATTTTAAATTGAAGAAAACATGTGAAATGCTTTGTTATTGACCCAAGCACAAAATCGTAAAAGACCAACCAATTTATTTATTAGTCCATATCACAGCATGTAACAGTGGATTTCTGATTTGGTTTAATATATCTTTATTTTGGTTAAATATATCTTTAATATATCTTTAAATAATTGTATTCTGTTCTTAATAACTAGTAATTTGAACTCAGCTGACATTGATTTGGGGGGTAGTAAGCCTTGATTTGGGGGGTAGTAAGTCTTTGGTGGTTTTTTTCAATTTCCGTACTATAGAATCCTTTTGAGCATATATCATGTATATAAAGTTATTGCAATTAAAACTACTACTAATTCATCACAAGAAATTATATACAAAATATATAAGAAGTGGTTGTTTTAACATGGTTATTTTTGCTAGGGAAGTTACTCCCCTGGGATCTCTATACTCAGTATGTATGTCTCATTTTCTTAAATCTCACAGAGGTGACAGCACACTGAAACACTGTCATGAATATAGTTCATTGATATTAACTATTTTGGTAGCAGTATCTTGAAGCTACATAATGTAACTTTTTTGTGTGTGGGTTTAGGAGTGAACTACATATTACAAATCTGAGATAAAATGTTCACATATAGCCATAAACAAATACTCATTTATGTCCCAGGATTCCAAATTTAAACTCTAAAAACATCAACTAGCAATTTCTGAAGTACAGTAAAAAGGCTTGGGGGGCAAGTAGACACAAACACATGCGTCAATATTGTATTTAGGTAACATTTTACTCCTTGGGTGAGACTAAAGACAAACTTTTACATTAATCAAAATAAGTCTTAAAATGTAATCAATTCATAATTTTATTTCCTCTTAGACTATATAAGACAGCAGGTCAAATAAATGTGAAAAAGAATGAGTAAGTAGGCTCTGAGCGGCTATCAGCATGGATCCCAGAGATGGGCATGAGGCACTAAGGCTGCTGCTGCAGCCACCAAGAAGCCTGTGTGCAAGCACAGGTCACTATCCACACCTCCCCTCCTGGGAGCCTGTGCAGCCCACCAATGCCAGGGTCCCGTGACCCAGGGACAACTTCCCCAGGAGAACACATGGCGCACCTCAGACTGTTGAAATGTCACGCCAGCCTCTGCCACCGCAGGCTCTCCCCGCCTCCCGTACCCCTCCCACCCCCCAGCCTGAGGGAGCCAGAGCCCCCCTAATCAGCCGCTACTTTCACCCCGTCCTGTCTGGGCTGGGAACAGACGCCCTCAGGCGAGCTACATGCAGAGGTGGGGACAAATCCAAAGCTGAACCCCAGGAGCTGTGCAAACAAAAAAGAGAAAGGGAAATTTCTCCCAGCAGCCTCAGGAGCAGTGGATTAAATCTCCACAATCAGCTTGATGTACCCTGCACCTGTGGAATACCTGAATAGACAACGAATCACCCCAAAATTGAGGTGGTGGATTTTGGGAGCAACTGTAGACTTGGGGTTTGCTTTCTGCATCTAATTTGTTTCTGGTTTTATGTTTATCTTACTTAGCTTAGTATTTAGAGCTTATTATCATTGGTAGATTTGTTTGTTAATTTGGTTGCTATCTTCATTTTTTTTTAATATATATATATTTCCTTTTTCTCCTTTTGTGAGTACGTATGTGTCTGCTTCGTTTTGTGATTTTGTCTGTATAGCTTTGCTTTTACCATTTGTCCTAGGGTTCTGTCTGTCTGTCTGTTTTTGTTTTGTTTTGTTTTGTTTGTTTTGTTTTAAAGAAGATGTTGAGGGTAGGAGTTTATTAATTAATTAATTTATTTTTGCTGTGTTGGGTCTTCATTTCTGTGTGAGGGCTTTCTCTAGTTGTTGCAAGCGGGGGCCACTCTTCATCGCAGTGCATGGGCCTCTCACTATCGCGGCCTCTCTTGTTGCGGAGCACAGGCTCCAGACGTACAGGCTCAGTAGTTGTGGCTCACGGGCCTAGTTGCTACGTGGCATGTAGGATCCTCCCAGACCAGGGCTCGAACCCATGTCCCCTGCATTATCAGGCAGATTCTCAACCACTGTGTCACCAGGGAAGCCCCTGTTTTGTTTTTTAGTATAGTTTTGAGCACTTGTTATCATTGGTGGATTTGTTTTTTGGTTTGCTTATTCTTTTCTTTCTTTCTTTCTTTTTTTTAATTACTTTTTTATTTTTAATAATATATATTTTTATTTTTTATTTTAATAATTTTCTTTTCTTTTCTTTCTTTCTTTCTTTTTTTTTATCCCTTTTCTTCTGGGCCGTGTGGCTTACAGGGTCTTTGAGCTCCAGCCAGGTGTTAGGCCTGAGCCTCTGAGGTGGGAGAGCCGAATTAGGACGTTGGCCCACCAGAGACCTCCCAGCCCCACATAATATCAAATGGCCAAAGCTCTCTCAGAGATCTCCATCTCAATGCAAAGACCCAGTTCCACTCAACAACGAGCAATCTACAGTGCTGGACACCTTATGCCAAACAACTAGCAAGACAGGAACACAACCCCACCCATTAGCAGAAAGGGTGCCTAAAATAAGTTCACAGACACCCCAAAACACACCACCAGACATGGTCCCACCCACCAGAAAGACAAGATCCAGCCCCATCAACCAGAACACAGGCACCAGTGCCCTCCACCAAGAAGCCTACACAACCCACTGAACCAGTCTTATCCACTGGGGGAAGACACCAAAAACAACAGGTAATACAAACCAGCAGCTTGCAAAAAGGAGACTTCAAGCACAGTATATTAAGCAAAATGAGAAGAGAAATACACAGCAGATGAAGGAGCAAGGTAAAAACCCACCAGACCAAACAAATGAAGAGGAAATAGGCAACCTACCTGAAAAAGAATTCAGAGTAATGATAGTAAACATGATCAAAAATCTTGGAAATAGAATAGAGAAAATACAAGAAACATTTAACTGGACCTAAAACAACTAAAGAGCAAACAAACAATGATGAACAACACAACAAATGAAATTAAAAATTCTCTAGACAGAATCAATAGCAGAATAACTGAGGCAGAAGAATGGATAAGTGACCTGGAAGATAAAATAGTGGAAATAACGACCACAGAGCAGAATAAAGAAAAAATATGAAAAGAATTGAGGACAGTCTCAGAGACTTCTGGGACAACATTAAATGCACTAACATTCGAATTATAGGGGTCCCAGAAGAAGAAGAGAAAAAAAACAGGACTGAGAAAATATTTGAAGAGATTATAGTTGAAAACTTCCCTAATATGAGAAAGGAAATAGTCAATCAAGTCCAGGAAGCACAGAGAGTCCTATACAGGATCAATCCAAGGAGAAACACGCCAAGACACATAATAATTAAAGTATCAAAAATTAAATACAAAGAAAAATATTAAAAATAGCAAGGGGAAAGCAAAAAATAACATACACGGGAATCCCCATAAGGTGAAGAGCCGATCGTTCAGCAGAAACTCTGCAATCCAGAAGGGAGTGACAGGACATATTTAAAGTGATGAAAGAGAAAAACCTACAACCAAGATTACTCTACCCAGCCAGGATATCATTCAGATTTAACAGAGAAATTAAAACCTCTACAGACAAGCAAATGCTGAGAGAATTCAGCACCACCAAACCAGCTATACAACAAATGCTAAAGGAAATTCTCTAGGCAGGAAACACAAGAGAAGGAAAAGACCTACAATAACAAACCGAAAACAATTAAGAATATGATAATAGGAGCACACATATCGATAACTACCTTAAATTAAATGGATTAAATGTTCCAACTGAAAGACATAGACTGGCTAAGATCCTGTATATATGCTGTCTACAAGACACCCACTTCAGACCTAGGGACACATACAGACTGAAAGTGAGGGGATGGAAAAAGATATTCCACGCAAATGGAAATCAAAAGGAAACTGGAATGGCAATTCTCATATCAGACAAAATAGACTTTAAAACAAAGACTATTACAAGAGACAAAGAGGGACACTACATAACGATCAAGGGATCAATCCAAGAAGATATAACAATTGTAAATATTTATGCACGCAACATAGGAGCACCACAATACATAAGGCAAATGCTAACAGCCATAAAAGGGGAAATAAACAGTAAAACAATCATAGTAGGGGACTTTAACTCTCCACTTTCACCAATGAATAGATCATCCAAAATGAAAATAAATAAGGAAACACAAGCTTTAAATGATACACTACACAAGATGGACTTAATTGATATTTATAAGACATTCCATCCAAAAACAGCAGAACAGAATACACTTTCTTCTCAAGTGCTCATGGAACATTCTCCAGGATAGATCGTATCTTGGGTCACAGATCAAGCCTTGGTAAATTTAAGAGGTTTGCAATCATATCAAGTATCTTTTCCGACCACAATGCTATGAGACTAGATATCAGTTACAGGAAAAAATTCTGTGAAAATTACAAACACATGGATTGTAAACAATAAACTACTTAATAACCAAGAGATCACTGAAGAAATCAAAGAGGAAATCAAAAAATACCGAGAAACAAATGGCAATGAAAACACGATGACCCTAAACCTATGGAATGCAGCAAAAGCAGTTCTAGGAGGGAAATTTATAGCAATACAATCCTACCTCAAGAAAAAAGCAACATCTCAAATAAACCACCTAAACCAATTAAAGAAAGAAGAACAAAAAACCCCCAAGTTTAGCAGAAGGAAAGAAATCATAAAGATGAGATCAGAAATAAATGAAAAAGAAATGAAGGAAATAATAGCTAAGTTCAATAAAACTAAAAGCTTGCTGTTTGAAAAGATAAACAAAATTGATAAATCACTAGCCAGATTCATCAAGAAAAAAAGGGAGGTGACTCAAATCCATAGAATTGAAATGAAAAAGAAGTAACTGACACTGCAGAAATACAAAGGATCATGAGAGACTACTACAAGCAACTATATGTCAATAAAATGGAAAACCTGGAAGAAATGGACACATTCTTAGAAAAGCACAACCTTCCGAGACTGAACCAGAAAGAAATAGAAAATAGGAACAGACCAATCACAAGCACTGAAATTGAGACTGTGATTAAAAATCTTCCAACAAACAAAAGCCCAGGACCAGATGGCTTCACAGGTGAATTCTATCAAACATTTAGAGAACACCTAACACCTGTCCTTCTCAAACTCTTCCAAAATATAGCAGAAGGAGGAGCACTCCCAAACTCATTCTACGAGACCACCAACACCCTGATACCAAAACAAGACAAAGATGTCACAAAAAAAGAAAACTACAGGCCAATATCACTGATTAACATAGATGCAAAAATCCTCAACAGAATACTAGCAAACAGAATCAACAGCACATTAAAAGGATCATGCACCATGATCAAGTGGGGTTTATCCCAGGAATACAAGCATTCTTCAATATATGCAAATCAATCAGTGTGATACACCATATTAAAAAATTGAGGAGAAAAACCATATGATCATCTCAGTAGATGGAGAAAAATCTTCTGACAAAATCCAACATTCATTTACGATAAAAACTCTCTAGAAAGTAGGCATAGAGGGAACTTACCCCAATATAATAAAGGCCATATATGACAAACCCACAGCCAGCATCGTTCTCAATGGTGAAAAAGTGAAACTATTTCCTCTGAGATCAGGAACAAGACAAGGTTGTCCACTCTCACCACTATTATTCAACATAGATTTGGAAGTTTTAGCCACAGCAAACAGAGAAGTAAAATGAATAAAAGGACTCCAAATCGGAAAATAAGTAAAAATGTCAGTGTTTGCAGATGACATGATACTATACATAGAGAATCCCAAAGATGCTACCAGAAAACTACTAGAACTAATCAATGAATTTGGTGAAGTAACAGGATATAAAATTAATACACAGAATTCTCTTGCATTCCTATACAGTAATGATTAAAAACCTGACAGAGAAATTAACCATTTACCATTGCAACAAAACAAATAAAATACCTAGGAATAAACCTACCTAAGGAGACAAAAGACCTATATGCAGAAAAAGATATGACACTGATGAAAGAAATTAAAGATGATACAAACAGATGGAGAGATATACCATGTTCTTGGATTAGAAGAATCAATACTGTGAAAATGACTATACTACCCAAAGCCATCTACAGATTCAATGCAATACCTATCAAATTACCAATGGCATTTTTTACAGAACTAGAACATGAAATCTTAAAATTTGTATGTAGGCACTAAAACCCCCGAATAGCCAAAGCAGTCTTGAGGGAAAAAGTGGAGCTGGAGGAATCAGACTTCCTGACTTCAGACTATACTACAAAGCTACAGTAATCAAGACAGTATGATACTGGCACAAAAACGGAAATATAGATCAGTGGAACAGGATAGAAAGCCCAGAGATAAACCCACACACATATGGTCACCTTATCTTTGATAAAGGGGGCAAGAATATACAATGGAGAAAAGACAGCCACTTCAATAAGTGGTGCTGGGAAAACTGGACAACTACATGTAAAAGAATGAAGTTAGAACAGTCCCTAACACCATACACAAAAATAAACTCAAAATGGCTTAAAGACCTAAATGTAAGGCCAGACACTATCAAACTCTTAGAGGAAAACATAGGCAGAACACTCTGTATCATAAATCACAGCAAGATCCTTTATGACCCACCTAGAGAAATAGAAATAAAAACGAAAGTAAACAAATGGGACCTAATGAAACTTAAAAGCTTTTCACTGCAAAGGAAACAATAAACAAGATGAAAAGACAACCCTCAGAATGGGAGAAAATATTTGCAAACAAAGCAACTGACAAACATTAAACTCCAAAATATACAGGCAGCTCATGCAGCTCAATATCAAAAAGACAACCCAATCCAAAAATGGACAGAAAGCTTATATAGACATTTCTCCGAAGAAGTTATACAGATTGCCAACAAACACATGAAAGGATGCTCAACATCACTAATCATTAGAGAAATGCAAATCAAAACCACAATGAGATAACTCCTCACACTGGTCAGAATGGCCATCATCAAAATATCTACAAACAATAAATGCTGGAGAGGGTGTGGAGAAAAGGGAACCCTCTTGCACTTCTGGTGGGAATGTAAATTGATACAGCCACTATGGAGGACAGTATGGAGGTTCCTTAAAAAACTAAAGCTAGAACTACCATTTGACACATCAATCCCACTGCTGGGCATATACCCAGGGAAAACCATAATTCAAAAAGACACATGCACCCCAATGTTCATTGCAGCTCTATTTACAATAGCCAGGACATGGAAGCAACCTAAGTGTCCATCGACAGATGAATGGATAAAGAAGATGTGGCACATATATACAATGGAATATTACTCAGCCATAAAAAGAAATGAAATTGAGTTATTTGTAGTCAGGTGGATGGACCTAGAGACTGTCATACAGAGTGAAGTAAGTCAGAAAGAGAAAAACAAATACCATATGCTAACACATATATATGGAATCTAAAAAAAAAAAATGGTTCTGAAGAACCTGGGGGCAGGACAGGAATAAAGACACAGATGTAGAGAATGAACTTGAGGACACCGGGGCAGGGAAGCGTAAGCTGGGACGAAGTGAGGGAGTGGCACGGACATATATACAGTTCCAAATGTAAAATCGATAGCTAGTGGGGAACAGCCACATAGCACAGGGAGATTAGCGTGGTGCTTTGTTGCTTTGTGTCCACTTAGAGAGGTGGGATAAGGAGGGTGGGAGGGAGACGCAAGAGGGAGGAGATACGGGGATATATGTTTATGTATAGCTGATTCACTGAGTTACACAGCAGAAACTAACACACCTTTGTAAAGCAATTATACTCCAATAAAGATGTTAAAAAAATAGCAAAGAAAAAAACGAAAACAAAAACAATGAGTAGGCTCTTTTAACTGAAATTCTGCAAAGGAGATAGCATTTCTGAATTGGAATGTAGATGCAGCAGAGTAACTAATTAGACAGCCATCTGGCACCATTTAGATCAGAGCAAGAAGGCCTCCACCTATTAATAGTCCTTTAAGGCATCATTTTCTTACTGCAGTGTGCTAATTGATAGTCATGTGAGGGCCCTGAGTTAGAAAAGAAGTGTTAAATTATGCTCTGCATATTGTGATTAAGATGGTTAGCAAATTACATTATAGGGAGGTGTCAAACACAATCGTTAATGTTTCCAAAAATGTCAGTAATTATAACAGTGAGACCCTAAGTACAGAAATGTCTTGTGAAAAATTATTTTCATCAGAAATATTACCACCGTCTCCCTCTCTTCCATCGCACTTCTTTGTCTTGAAAAGTTCAAAAACATAAGAAATGTCATGCCCTCTCAAACTGTATTATCGGGGAGAATTGTGGAAGACACATAATTTTTCTTTTTTAATACCTAGCATTGTAGATGAGCCACCAAGGTAAAAGAAAAGTGACAACATGACTGAAAATGCCCTTCATGTCTTGAACTAACTCTGGAATTTGGGCACAGCCTGCCAAGATCATGTGAGGGAGTGAGTCCTGCTTTCCTTCTCAAACACATGATTGCCCAGCAAATCCCAGTTATCTCACGAATTTTACTATTTTCTTCTATATTCATTTGTCAGTCACTGCTGCATTAGTGATTTTTCCAGCTTCTCTGCCTTCTCTGCCGTAATTATCCATAAGTAGGAGAGACAAGGTACTTTTTTCTTTTAAGGGTCATCATTAGAATAGCTTTAAGAAAATGTTGGAGGAGTATCAGGAAGTAAAATATGTATTTTTAAAACACAAAAATTTTCGGGCAATTATAGATCCAATTATTAAATAGAACACTCTAAAGTGTCTAAAATATCCAGTTATTGTGAGGCAAAATGTGCTTCTCCCTATAAGATATAGACTGACTTTTCTGTTCCTCAAAGTCCTTTGGGGACTATTTATCTATGGGCCATTGTCTGGCAGGCAGTTCTTTTGCTAGGGTTTGTGACTAACTTCCACATTCTCCCCTGAGGATTACACGGACTGGACATTCCTATCAGATTGGATTTAGGTGCTTTAAAATGACCTGTGACCAGTAAAGTGTAGAGGTGTCCACTCAACAGGCTCTAAATCTTTGGAAGATTATTTTTAAAGCAAATCCTTTAAAACTGCTATAGAATGATCTCTTTTATTTAGAATGATGGGAAAGAATAGTAGAGAAAACCAGTAAGGATCACCTTTCTGATAAACTAATGGAATATGACTTATTCTCAAGCTGTGGATAATGCAACTAATTCTATTAAGGAAAAAGCTTTAATCTAAGAAATACAGTCCTAAAAGTATTCATTCACTACATCTGAAAAACACAACAAGAATTCACTCTCTAAAATATGTATTAGTCAGATATAATGTAGGAATTACTAGGTTTTTACATGATACCCCCTTAATGCTTAAAATGTGTCTTTAGGTTCTTGTATCTCTGGTGCATATATTCTTGGAAATAGAGAAAATTAACTAAGTACCTATATGACTAGCATAGGCAATTAACTATTCTTATACCAAGATCTAAATTATTTCTTATATTTGTAAAATAGAATATTTTAGCTCAAATTATTTTCATTTCAGAAAGCTAGTACACCATTTCTAACTATTAATGTAGGAGATACTGCTTACATCGTAATTCTGTTTATGACCAACTATTGGGGAAAAAATGAAATCCCTCCAGTTTATAATTGACCTATTTTAATATTTTAATAAAATGTATTTTTTTTTTCTATTTTTTGGTAATAAAAGTGTTGCCACTTATATATTAACACAGAGTTTTTAACTTAGTTTTAATTTAGAGTTTTAACCCAGGGTACACAGACTAATTTTAAGTTATACAATGGCTTTTTCTGAATAGATGGCCAAGCTTCAATCACACATATTGAGAGCCCCTACCATATAGGCATGCCAGATAGGCATCCATGATCCATTCACTCTCTTTCAGTCACATGTATTATATAATACCCTTACACAGAAGAAAATAAGTTCCACTAGAGTTATCTATTCTAAGAATTCTAGAACAAAAAGGCAAGACAGCCTCAAAAAAGGCTATACCAATTTATATTCCCACCAACAGTGTACAAGGGTTCCCTTTTTTCCACATTCTCATCAGCGCTTGTTATTTGTTGTCTTTTTGATAATAGCCATCCTGATCGATGTAAGCTGATTTCTCATTGCGGTTTTGATTTGCATTTCCCTGATGATTAGAGATATTGAGCATCATTTTATGTGTCTGTTGGTCATCTGTGTATCTTCTTTGGAAAAATGTCTATTCAGATATTCTTCCCATTTTTTAAATTGTTGCTTATTTTTTGGATGTTGAATGATATGAGTTCTTTGTATATTTTGTATATTAACCCCTTACCAGATATATCCTTTGCAAATATCTTCTCCCATTCAGTAGGTGGCCTTTTCATTTTTTTGATCGTTTGCTTTGCTATGCAAAATCTTTTTAGTTTGATGTAGTCCATTTGTTTATTTTTGCTTTTGTTTCCTTGCCTGATGAGACATACCCCAAAGTATATTATTAATACTGAAGTCAAAGTGTGTACTTCCTATGTTTTCTTCTAGAAGCTTTAAGGTTTCAGATCTTACATTTAAGTCTTTAATCCATTTTGGAATTTATTTTTGTGCATGGTATGAGAAAGTGGTCCAGTTTGATTCTTTTGCATGTAGCTGTCCAGTTTTTCCAGCACCATTTATTGAAGAGCTGTCTTTTCCACATTGTGTATTCTTGCCTCCTTTGTCATAGATTGACTGGCCTTAACTATGTGGGTTTATTTCTGGACTCTATTCTGTTACATCGATCAACATATCTGCTTTTGTGCCAGTACCATAATGTTTTGATGACTGCAGTTTTGTAGTATACTTTGAAATCAGGGTGCATGTTACTTCCAGCTTTACTCTTCCTTCTCAAGATTGTTTTGGCTATTCAGGGTCTTTTCTGTTTCCACACAAATTTTTAAAATATTTGTGCTAGTTCTATAAAAAATGCCATTGGTATTTTGATATGGATTGTATTCAGTCTGTAGATTCCCTCGAGTTGTATCATCATTTTAACAATATTCTTGCAATCCATGAATATGGTATATCCCTCCATCTGTTTGAGTCTTTTTAAATTTCTTTCATCAGTGTCTTATGGTTTTCTAAGTACAGAATTTTTAACCCCTACTTAGATTCTCCCTAGGTTTTTTATTCTTTTTGATGTGATCATAAATGGGATTGTTCCTTAATTTCTGTTCCTGCTAGTGTATTGTTAGTGTATAGAAATGTAACATATTTCTGTACATTAATCTTCTATCCTTTAACTTTACTGAATTATTGATGAGCTCTACTAGATTTTTGGTACCTGCCCACTGATAGGTGAGGCTGGTCCCAGGTCTAGTGCCTTCCCACTGATGGGTGGAGCTGGATCCCAGAGTCTCTGGCTGTAAGGCTGGGGGTCCTGGGACTAGTGCTGGCACAGTGGTATGTGGGGCCATTACCTGGGCTCCCTGGTGGACACAGCCAGGTCCTGAGGCAGCTGTGGGCTCAGGGAAACTTAAAGAAGTAGGCCTGCTGGTGTGTTGGGCAGTGTCTCTGCCCAGCTATTTTCTTGACCTGAGGAGTCTCTGTACTGGTATCAACAGGTGGTAGGTGAGGGCCAGATTTCAGGGTTAATAAGCTAGAGGGATAATTTCAAACTGGTGCTTGCCAATGCCACTGTCTGAATGGTAGACTGAGCTTCCAAAAATGACTGTTGCCCATGTCTATATCCCCAGGGTGTGTTCAAGCTTCCTCCTGCCTCCCCAGGCAAGATCAGCAGGTGGGTTTGACCCAGGATTCTTTCAAATTCCTACTTCTGCCCTGGGTCCTGGAGCATTTGAGATTTTGTGTGTGCCCTTTAAGAATGGAGTCTCTATTTCCCATAGCTCTCTGGCTGTCTTGAAAGTAAGCCCCACTGGCTTTAAAGCCAAACATTCTGAGGGCTCATTTTCCCAGTGCAGGACTCCCACACTGGAAAGCCCAGTGTGGGTCTTGGACCCCTTACTCTTTGGGAAGAACCTCTGCAATTATAATTATCCTCCCATTGGTGGGTTGCCCACTCAAGAGTATAAGTCTTGAGAATACCACGTCTCCACCTCTCTGACCTGTCTCCTTGTGATTCCTTCTTTATATCTTTAGTTGTAGAACTTTTGTGCTACTCTTACAGTCTAATCAATAGTTGCTCTGTAAATAGTTGCAGTTTTGGTGTGTCCATGGGTAGATGTGAGCTCAGGGTCTTCTTACGATGCTGTCTTGGACACTTTCTTCTGATTTCTTCTTAAATTCTTAAAAATAGCGGGCCATATTAAGCTTGCCAAAACCATCACCCCTTGCACAAGACAGCACAGCTTAGAGCTAGCAGAGATCTTTCTCAGCCTGTGACTCCTACTGCCCCTCCAAGTCTTCATCTGAAAAACTGAGTGCATTGAACTGGATACGATTTTAAGTATCTTTCAAGTCACATTATTAAAGAATTCCATCTTTGATTTGTTCTTTTTGGGAATTAAAAGTAATATGGGGTAAAACTGCCCATATAGATACTGCGTTTTAAATAAAAATAATGAACTCTCTTTTTCTCAAACTAAGAAAAAAGAAAATGGAAATAAGACAGTTACTGAAATTAAAAGTCTATCAATCAAAAAACATATTAGTCTTAAAAGATTTATTGAAAATTATGCGGAAGACTGGAGTTACTGCATTGCTTAATTTTTGTACTAAATAGGTGTTCCTTGAAAAGAAACTCCAATTATTCAATTATAAATGAGGTTATCTTCTTATATGCATTCATATCTCTCTCACCTGAGTACAATTTCCCATATTTATATTACATTTATTTTAAAATAGTCCACATTTATTTTAAAATTTGCCCAGATTGTTTGGTCAAATTCCAATATTTAGGTTAATTGTTTGCCTACCATAATTTACTGTGACATAATTTTACTATAGCTGTGGTGGTATTTGTTTTGTTTTTGTTTAATTCATCCCTTGTTTAACTGGGTTTTAGGATTCAGTAATTTCTTCATACATGTGCTCAAAGTGGTTATATATTGGGATTGCTGTGATGTTTGAAAATATCTTGATTTTGCCTTTTACTTGAATGAAAATTTGACTAGGTGTAATTCCTGGGTTGCATTATTCTTTCAAAGTCTGACAGTTATTCCATTTTTTTCTAGGTTTGACTGCTGCCTTGAAGAAGTCAGAGTCAACAATATTTCCCTCCTTTCACTGGTAAGTTTCACATTAAACAATGTTTCCTTAAACTTTGATATTCAGTAATTTGTAAGAATGTGTTACTCAGGATCTTTTTATTTCTTTATCTATTATAACATTATATATTTATTATATAGTCAATGTATGTTTATAAATGTATATTTTATATATATTGTTGCTAACACATAAGAAAAAATGTTCAATAGCTTACTTTCTTACATCTTACACTAAATAAATGTCAGTGAAATAAGACTTGTATGTATTAGAAGACAATGAGGTACTAACCTTGGAAGGAAAATGTCCCAGTTCCCTAACTTATAACACATTTTTAACCCTTATAGACCTACTCCATTCCACGTCTTGCTCCAGGATCCAAATTCATGTCCTTGAGAGTTACTTGAAACCTGGGCTCTAGAATCTGATCTAGATTAAGAAGTCTATGAAAATTTCTCACAAACAGATAGGAAAACATATATTTAACTGATTTTTTGTTACAAAGGGCATGGATAGTAATTAATCTTATATAGTAATGCATTTTTCTATAGCTTGACAGGTGTAAGTGATAAAGAATTAAAAAGATAAACTGAGAAATTAAACATTGAATAATTAAAGAAAGCCCACAGAAGTAGTTTCAAACTAAGAAGGCTTTGAAATTAATACCTTAATTCAAAGCTTTATATCTTTATAAAGTTACATATATCCTAATCTTAAAATTGCTGAGCATTAAATATTTCACTTCTATTTTTATTTAATGATATTCAAGTATAACTCCTATATTTAAAAATAAATTTCATTCCCATTATCTTTCCATGATATTGCAAGAGAAAAACATAGATATGTTTTGAATCAATTTAAACGCAAAGCATGCTGTAGTTTGCTTTATGTTCTCACTGAGTTAGAATCTAATAAAATAGAACTAATATTTTCTTTCAACACATCGAAACACATGTCCTTTTGTCCTTTATATTAGAGCTATTACATGAATTGATTGCTTTCTTTAACTGAAAAGTTAAACTCAAGTTTGAAGTAATTCCAAAAATATAATCTTTAAAATATAATTTTCTTGAATATGGAGGAGATAGAGATATAATTAATTAAATAATAAATGAAAGAATAGTAGCTTTTGATATGAACAAAGAAAGTGAAATATTCATTGGAGGCCTGAAAGAACCAATGCTCTTTCCTAAGCAGCTAAAATATTATTGAGTATGACAATAGATTTTGGGTAGAGATGAAGTTAGTCAGTTGGCAAAAAATAAAATAACATAGCATCCAAAGCCTGGACAAGCTTTATAAATGTGCTACAATCCTAGGAGAGATTATTCACATCATAGTGGTGACTATTTCTTCTTGATTTTTTTTCAGTCAATGATAAAACAATAGTTTTAGTAATAGAATATGGGCTTAAGATGAAATATGCAGTGCAATGCATCTTTCTACTAAAATTGCTATAGTCTTATGCTTCAACTTTACCACATGTATCAAATGCCAAACCTGATTTCTAACATACAAACCTTTAGCACCTATCTACTTAAGTAATTTCTTTCTTAACATCTAAAATCTATTTATTTTGAATGCAAAGGATCACTTTACAACGTAGGCACTTTTATAATTTCTGCTTAGGGAAAATTTGAGAAAGGGCACATTTACA
Organism: Orcinus orca; assembly: GCF_937001465.1. Lineage (NCBI taxonomy): Eukaryota > Metazoa > Chordata > Mammalia > Artiodactyla > Delphinidae > Orcinus > Orcinus orca. The sequence goes on from NC_064575.1 coordinate 63,824,733, forward strand.
TAGTCTAAGTGGAGTGTGTGTCTGTAAGAAAGTCACACATTGCATTATATATTGCTTCACTATTTAGTTCAAAGGGAACTTTCCAGAAGCTTAAATATATGCACAATACTAATGAGGAGAGGGGAAAAAATGAAGTACAAATGATCACATATGTGGGAAAGTAAATTAGTCAATTCCTAGAGGGAGTGAGCTCCTTCACTTCGTGTTTCTAAGCTGTGCTTGAATCACCATCTGTCGGGTTTTGTGAATAGAATCCTTAACTGAATGGTTAGTCCTGTTATGAGTGGAAAAAAACCCCACTTCTTCTAAAAAAGAATAACAGACTTATTAACAGACTTTATTTCTTAGAGCAAGTTCAGATTTACAGACACATTGAATAGAAAATGCAGAGAGTTCTTATGTACAACCTCTCCCACACTCTTCACCGTTTTCCTTGTTATTGATGACTTGCATTGGTTTGGTACTTTTCTTACAAATGATGAAACAATATTAATATGTTATTTATAATTAAAGTCCAGAGTTTGCATTAGAATTCATTTGCTGTGTTGTATAGTTCTATGGGTTTTATCATTCATCTACCCTTATAGTAGCATATAAATAATTTCACTGCCCTAAGAATTTCCTAAGCTCCACGTGTCCATCCGCTCTTCTGCCCCCGTCCCAATTCCTGGTAAACACTACTTTTCTCACTCTTTCTAGAGTTTTGCCAAAAATGTCCCTTTTATGATTCAATGCTATTTTACTTTTAAGTTTAAATACTACTGAGATAATACATACTTAATACGTTTAAGCAAGAAAGCATACATGAAAATGGAACTGATATGTTTTCCAAACAAGACTCTACCCATAGTCTGAAAATTTTAGAAAAGGATTCAGGTCTGTAATATACAGGGCAGAAATGGTGAGATTAAAATCTCCATAGCTGTAAAATTTTGAGATATCCAGAATTGAGGGTAAAGAGAGATTTCCTATAATTCCGTGAAATTCTTATGAAATATAGCAGGTAGCTACCCAAATAAAGAGTAAGCCTTGTTGTAATAACTTTCTGAATTGCAGAGGAAGTTTACTAGTGCTTACAATTTTTTTCTACTCTAGACACTGCAATCTTTATCAAAAGATATTTTATTTAAAAATTTTTTCAAGGCATTCTTTAAATTTAAATGTTATGAAACAAATAAATGTCTCAATGAAAATGACTAAACCTATAATACTAAATAGAAACTATGCATTTACCTATATTGTCAATTTAAACATAATTATGTACAATGAATTATATTTTATAACTTATGGATTACATATATATATTTGTGATTCTACCCTCACAAGGATAATGTTGAAACAACTTCAAAATAGGTGATAACTAAGATAACTATTACTGTATTGGTTAGGGCTAGATTCCAATATTTAGATTTTCCAAACTCAGATTCTTTTCTGCGTTTGCTCAGCAGTACTTTTACCCATCTTGGTCAGAGACAGAATGTTTCTTCCTTGTACCAGAATCTTAATTACCAGAATATACATCATTTGGAGCAGTGGATGTGTGGTTGGAAATGGGAACCTGCACTGACTCTGTGGGTCATCATGCATGGTTCCCATGGAGATGATTTGGATTTTTCCCACCTCTTCAATGTTTCTGAAGTCACACTGAACTTCTGGCAATTGTTTCTTCCAGCTTCTCATCATACACATTTTAGACATCTCAGGTAACTTTAGCATTTCTTAAGACCTTCAAATTACCAATGGAGTTCCATCAATTAATCTTTGATCACCAGCTGATGTTTACCCTCTGATTACTACACCTGTTCCCCATAGTTGTCTTGAGCAGCCAAAAACCTTGCACTTTATCTGACAGCATGATACTTTCCCTTGTTTCTGTGTGGAAGGTCCAGTGGTATCATATTTGCCCCTCTTTTTGTCATCGGTGCTCATACTATTCACTAGAGTACAAGTTAAATGGGAGATAGAGAAGCTGTAGTGAAATAAACAATACACAATCTACTCAGGATAGTGTATTGGCTGGGCACATTTGCATATGAAACATTCCAGCTCTCGAGCTTGCCATGTCAACCTCTGTACATTCTGGCGTACTGAGTCTCATTGCCTCTAAGGATATAATAATATAGAGAACATGAACAAAATACAAATACTAATACACTATAGTTATTTTTAGAAAAATATTTTTGGAAAAAAAGTAGCTGAAAAATGCTTCTGTGCCGTGTTGGGTGGCATTATGTGAGGTATATGTAAGTCTGATTTTGACCTTGCTCAAAAAAATCTGAGGATAGAAATTTCATAAGCCCTAACACTAAATTTGCTTTCCTCCAAAATACTCAGCAAAAGGTCTGCCACTTATGCTACTGCAATGAGCTTCTTTCTTTTTGGGTAGTGTTATAAATCACTCCTAATCCCCCTTGCTGTAGCATTCAGAAAATTACAGTTAAGCTGCAGTATGTATAAATGAATATAAATAACAAATCATTGAGAAATTATTGTTTTCATTTTATTTCTGATTAGGAAAATAGGAATTCTTCTCATCTAGGGGGCTAGATCTTTAAAGTTAATTGATTAATTTGGAAGATGAGGGGGGAAAAATGAATCAACAGAGATCAGTATTCTTCTAAAAAAAGCAATGGTAATGATAGTATTAATAACAACAAAAATAAAATATAATACTTATACTTAAAAAAATAATAAACCAACGTTATCTGAGTGCCAGGCTCTTCCTGGTAACTTCATTTTGTTCTCATATTATTCCTTTGAAGAATGATATATTTTTCACTATTATAAAACAGAAGATGCTCAGAATTTCAAATATTAAATTGTTTGTTTATGAACAACTGGCTACAAAATGGTAGAGCCAAACAGAAACCTAAGTCCATGTTTACTCCAGATCTCACACTGTAATATCTTTATTAAACTAGATACAATGATATTATTTTTAAATGCCAAATTAATAGAAGAAATTTACATAGATGACTTGGCATAGTCACTTAGCAATGAAATACTCTTTATGCCATTCCATGTACTTTTAACGATATGAAATATCTATTTGGAAATATAATTTATTGTATATAAATATTAATCTATAATTCTTGGATATTTCTATTATCACTGTTCTACAATGAATATTAAAGAAAGCATTGCCTTCTCTCTTTTTATTATAAAATCATACATAGTAATTTCATAAATGTCAAAAGAACTGTACTAAGAATTTTTATCATTCTACCTAATAGTTACCGGTAATATTTTGCTGAATTTTATTCCAAGTTTGTACTCATTCACAGGCGCACACTCCCATACAAGTATATAATCACACAAGAACATAAAATATATAATCATTCCACAATATTTTAATAGTGCTTAACCTTACTACTAATAATGAAAAATGCATTTAATAAATACAAATTTTTACCCACTGATTAAGAACTGTTAAAATGATTGATAGCATCAAATGTTGGTGAGGGTATGAAATTATAACCTCCCTCACATTTTGTAGACATATAAATTTGTGAAATATTTTGGGAAGGCAACACTGTTTGTCTGCCTTTTGACTCCTCATTTCTATTTCTGTGATCCTATTTTTCAAAAATACGTGCATATGAGCATAAAAATACATGAATACAATTGAGCTTTGCTTCATTCTTTTAAAAATCAAATAAGAAAACAAATAATCATTAGTAGAGGAAAGTAAATAAATTTGATATAATCATTGTAAGTAGTACTATGCAGCTGTTAAGAAGAAATGAAATCAAGCCAAATGCATTAACATGGAAAAATCTTGAAGACATATATTAAATATTAATAGTAATTGTAGTCCAATACATAATATGGTGCCATTCATTTTAAAAGATGTGCATGTATATCTGTCCTTAAATTCATAGGAAAGAGTGCTGTGAGTGGAAATTGTATAGGGTGTACTGCTGGCTGACTTTCTAGCACTCTGACAAATTTCCCAGTCCTATGTTTTAGTCTTGGTTTTGGTTTTGTTCCAAGGGTGAGCCTTTTACGATTTAAGTCAAATGTCCATGAATTTATGATCAAAACTTGAACATGTTTCATAATGAGTGGGGCACTATTAATAGTTATGCATATTAAAAAGTATAAACCATATCTCTCCCAGCAAACTTCACAACTGTCTCAGCAAATTGTGACACATGTTCTCTATACTTGATACCAGTTAGTGAATTTTACTCCCTCTTTACCATTTGTTTTGATACATGCACCTAATCTAAAGAATCATTTGGGAAACAAGACTTCTGCAGATACTAGAAACCAAAAAACAAGAATAAACAAAGAGAGTCCACTTTCTTCTCTGGACCTAGGAAAACCAGCTTCCCTTATGTATGAAAACAAGGAGTTTGGAGGTGAGGTCTGCAACTGCAACAGTTATTATGACTAAGGAAAAGCTTGAATCTGCTCAAGGACCCTGTGTGTTCCCTGGATTTTGCTGATACAGTAGAAGATCATAGAGACAGAGAGAAATTAAGTTACGGACATTTTTTGGAGGCACTTAATCAAACCTCACTTGAAGCTCCAGAATATCATCTGGAGTTTTTAGTTGCATTAGTCAGAAATTTCTCTTTTTTGTTTAGGTCAATTAGAGCCGGGTTTTCTACTTTCTATATACGTAGTACTAAAAAAATATTCACTCAGAATCATCCTTAATGATGGTTGCCTTTCATGCAGAGTCTGGGAGTGGGGTATTCATGGAGCCAAGGTTGGAAAGTTTCACATTTTGCTTGGGTTCTTTCAATACTTTTTACATTTTTACCTTATTTACCATTTATAAAATAAATTTCAAGTAAAAACTTTTTATGTGATATTTAGATTGAAAGATAGCATTATATATTTTGATTTTATCCTCTGCAAGTTAGGAAAAAAATATACACTATGATTTCTCCCTGGAGAATCGCCTATTTTGAAATATCCTTAATAGGATCTACTTATTTTATTTCCTTGGCTTACAGTTAGTGAGTTGTTTTAGGTTGTATGATTATTTTAATAAACATTTCCATTGCTGGTGTAGCCAATTATGTTTAATAATGTTTAACAGATGTTAATGCTCATTATCCTTTATTAAACTTGTATCATATTGTACAGTATGATTCATTTCTCATTGGCTGCAGTACATCTTCAAATATTTTTTCAGTAGTAGCTCGTCTATTCTCTTGAAGCATACTCTATTTAAAACTCTCATCTTTACACCAAATAGAAAACTTGAGTTACTATAGTTTTTTTAGTTACTGTTTTTTATTAGATCTTATGCTGTTTATTATTAAATAAATAGGAGACTAGTTTTCTAAAGGTTTATTTGAAGCTTAAACTATCTTTTCTGTCTGTATGTTTGAATTATATTTTATCTTTCATTTATGATCTAAAATCCAGAATAAATCAAGGTAACATTTATTGTATACTATATCCTGGAAAAGGACTATGCAAGTGAGAGTCATTATAAATTTCTCCAGGCATTTTCTGAATTAAGAATGATTATGAATGAATATATTTCAATTTATTTATTTTGGTAAACTTTTAAATGTAAATACTCATACTTTATGTTCAGAGAATGTTTCTGACCATTGTTTTGAATATTGTTAATATCCTAATTCTATAATGTATTTCTACAGAACAACTTGATTTTCACAGGCTAAGCATCCGTTCTCTGTCCTTCGTATCTCTCATCTTTTTCTGCATCCTTTGTGACTCCTCTATTCTACTCTACATGTTAGAACATCTTATTACATTTGCTCTACATATCACTGATTGGGTTTTCTTCCAAAAATTCTCTTTTTAAATTTCTTCATTAGGTACTGGAAATATGCTGTTGCTTTATAAATTTCTTCAGCATATGTATCTCTCATGACACTTTATCCTGTGATATTTTCGATTCAGTTTCTCCCTTTTATCTTTACCATTCCATTCCGCTGTGGTTTCTTTTTTTTAATTGAAGTATAATTGATTTACAATGTTGAGTTTGTTTCAGGTGTAAAACAAAGTGGTTCAGTTATATATATATTCTTTTTCAGATTCTTTTCCCTTATAGGTTATTTTAAAATACTGATTATAGTTTCCTGTGCTATTCAGTAGGTGCTTGTTGGTTATATATTTTATATATAGTAGTGTGTATATGTTAATCCCAAACTCCTAATTTATCCCTACCCTCCCTTCCCCTTTCCCCTTAAGTAACCATAAGTCTGTTCTCCATGTCTGTGAGCCTGTTTCTGTTTTGTATATAAGTTCATTTGTATCATTTTTTTTACATTCCACATATAAGCAATATCATATGATATTAGTCTTTCTCTGGCTTACTTCACTTATTATGATAAACTCTAGGTCGATCCATGTTACTGCAAATGGCATTATTTCATTCTTTTTATGGCTGAGTAATATTTCACCATATATATACATATATATGTATATATATACATATGTATATATATGTGTATATGTATGTATGTATGTATATGTATGTGTGTGTGTGTGTGTGTGTGTGTATATATATATATATATATATATATATATATATATACACCACATCTTCTTTATCCATTTACCTGTCATTGGACATTTAGGTTGCTTCCAAGTTTTGGCTATTGTAAATAGTGCTGCAGTGAACATTGGGGAGCATGTATCTTTTTGAATTATGGTTTTCTCTGGATATATGCCCAGGAATGGGATTACAGGATCTGTTTTTAGTTTTTTAAGGAACCTCCATACTGTTCTCCATAGTGGCTGCACCAATTTACATTCCCACCAACAGTGTAGGAGGGTTCCTTTTTCTCCACACCCTCTCCAGCATGCATTATTTGTAGACTTTTTGATGATGACCTGCTGCAGTTCCATAAAACAAAACAAAACATTTTTTCCTATTAGGATAATAAATAATTTCTTTAACTTTCTTCTATTTAATTTGAGGAAAAAAAAACTTTAAGGATTCCCTCTCTAAATCTGAGGTTTTAGTTTAAAATTTTCTTCCGTGTATCATATGGTATTTTGTTTGGCTCCCTTTGTTTTTGTTATGTCTTCACAAAATGAGTAGAATTCTAATGTGTTTTAATGACTGCTTATAGACAGGTAGGTAGTTTCCTTTGGCCCTGCTCTGTCCACTCTGTGCAGGTTGTACCCGTCCCTCTTGCTTGAATAGTGTTGTCTGTAGTTGTCAATCCAACATTCAATATTTAAATTTATTTAGTTATTGATTATTATTATTTATTGATTCTGTTAAGTTTAGATGAGGATGTCTTTAACATTGTGGCTTGACTTTGGTATTTGAAAGGAAATCAAGAACATAAACCATTGCAATACCCACTTTTCTCTTAGAACTATTTTCCCAGGTTGTTTGTGCTTTAATTATGGGAGTTTTACTACCTGTGTTCAATACTTTATTGTTAGTTCCCTGCCTTCACTTTTCCAATACACCCCATATTAATTTTATACCAGATATTAATTATTAAGATATTCTATCCTCCAGCCTGTCATATCCAAAGTTCTGATGGCAAAGAGGATGCATATAGCTATGGCTACTTAAAAATGCAGCACGAATACTGGAAGAAGGACAGATCTAAGATTTTACTACAGGGCTATAGAAAATGCAGACTGACAAATGATTCTCCTAATCTACTTTGATGCTAGGATGTTTTCTTTACGCCATGCCATATAGCACCATGAGTGATCAATTGCTTCTCTCAGTTAAGTGCCACTGTTCTTGTAATAAGTAAATTTCTTCCTTCCAGATAGATGCAAAAGTATATGTATCAACCAAAGATTGCATTATGTGTTTTTTTCTTTTTCTCTGACTTTATACATTCTATTGGAAGTTATACATTCTATTGGAAGTTAGAGGCTGTATCTGACCCTTTATTTAAAACAAATTATTACTTTCTAAGCATAATTTTAACATTACTGGAAAAATAATGTTACATCTTTGAGATGTAAAGTAATCACATCTTTGAGGAAAGATGTAAGGGAAATATATGTTGTCAATCTATTTCTAAATTATGGGATTGTGATAGACATACATTTAAAATGCCACGATTTCTTTTTTTGGATTTAAAAATAAAAGCAAATTGTGGTCTTTCTAATTTTTGTGATTTTATGTCTATTTTAAAGAAAAGCATGAAATAAATATGAATTTAGTTTTGCTAATGGCATCTATGAAAGCTGAAATAAACACTATTATATGCCTTGTGTTTACTTTGCTTACATGACAGTCATTGACAGAGGAGGTAGTTCTACATTTATAGAATTTTAAATGATTCCTTTATGGCAGCTCCAAAGGCGTAATTTTGGTCTGCTCTTCTGCCCTGATGTTCAGGGTTATAATCTCTGACGTGGAGGATGATGCCTACCATTGCTGTTGCTGTGGATTAATACATAAAGGTTTTAAAGGTACTTAAGTGAAGACAGTAGAAAAGAGAGGCATTCTTTACTGATCTCAAGAAGGCAGCCAAGTGGATTAGCAATGCCATCCAAATTTGAAGCAGTTTATGAATGTAACAATGTGAATGCATGAAAAAAATAAAATTGGCCTCTGTTTTTTAAGGATTTAGGAATACAAGGTTGTTTAACAATGGAACCATAATCTGTAGTATTAGGGAACAAGACTTCATTTATAGTCAACTTCAACCACGTCTAGTCATAGAACTGATGATCCTAGTTAATTCACTTAGAAATGTTCCAGACCACATTTGTAGTTTTGATAACTGGAGGCCAAAGCTCTCCTCACATAATCTGAGGTTATTTAAAGCTGATTATATACAAGGAAAAAAGCCTGTACAGTTTACATCTTAAGTCTAAGAATATCACAAAATACCAATTTTCATCAGTTGTAAGAATATTGGCATTTCATTCACAGTCTGAGTTCTCCACATTTAAAATGGAAGGAACCAGGCTTCTTGAATGAAGCTGGCACATTAGCCTGAGCTTCTCACTCATTAATAGAGACACAAATTATTGGACCATTAATCTGGGGCAAGACCTGCTTGCTTTGGATTGAGATAAAGTTTACCTAAATGTGGGTTCAGAAATCAGGACAAGATTAAAGAGTGAATGGAAGGTAAAGATGTGTAAACATCACAAGTATAAAACAATTCAGAAGAGGAGAATGGAAAATTTAATATATAAATGTGTACTCTGTATATCTACAAAATATATAATAGTTGATAAAACAAATAAGAAATAAAGGAATTTTTAATGATATCAATACAAGATATGCTGTAAGATATTATACTCTGTTTATATGCTAACTGGCAGTATTCAGAAAATAAGACACTTGATAATGCAAGAGAAAGCCAGATTAACGAAAGGACCCCATTTCTTGAGAAAGATCTAAAGAGTGTAGAGTATGCTCTCTGACAGGAGAAAGGACTCTTCTTAGCTCATATGCAAACAACAAAAAGAGGCTATAAAAGTATAGGCAGTTTTAGAGAACTCAGTAGAAATAGCTAACCTAGTCTGAAGATTCAGAGAGAACTAACTGTCCTGTTTTGAAATGAGATAAATGAGAAAATTTTCAGGAATGAGGAGGCTTAGGAAAATAGAAGAGTTATAAGCATAGGATTACTTATAACCACAATTATAATTACAGTTTTGGGAATGATAATAATGATAGATGTCAAAGAGTAAGGAAGAGTAAGACATTTGTATTACAAAAGCTAGAATTTATTGTCATTGACAAGTAACTCATTAGTAGATCTTTCTCAGAAGCTCTGAAAGAGAACTCGAGTTAGGTAATCTTACATTAAGAAAATCTCTTCCCTTACATAGCTAGTTGAAAACCAGTACAGATTAACTGCAACCCTCCCCCAAACCAGGCCTCAGTACGAGCCAAGGGGCTTAGCTACTGTAGGTTTTGTACTGAATAAAAAGAATTTTAAGCAAGTTGAACAAATATAAAAATTGGAGCAATAAATTCCCTTATTAAATGTGCCACCATTAATTGAAACACTTTTACCAGCAGTAGCCATATACTATATGACCATACAAATATTTTCATTATTATTTAGTTATTCTCCTTAGTTGAAATATAATTTTTCTTTTATAAAGGAGATATAAATAAAACAAAATTACTAAGAATTTAGAAGCTAGACCTTGCAAAAACATGTACATTTCCTGGAAAAGGTGCCTGTATTGTTCATCACTGTTTCATTTTAACTGATAAAATATTTCAAACTTTCAGTCTCAGGAATATGAAATTGCTTCCCTCAGCCATGTAGTTTCTCCATACTTTTATTAGGAAAATTAATTCTACTTGGTTAATTTTCATTGCTTGATACAAAAGAATCAATAAGAAGCACGTTAGAAGTACTTCCAAATATTAGGACAAATTATCTGTAATTTCTGTTACTTTAACTTCTCTTGAAGTACATCTTCAAATTTAAATGGTCATTGGTATTTATTTTTCCAAGTGTTTTCAGAGTTAGTCACCTCTTAGGGACACATACACAGACACACACACACACACACACACACGCACGCACACATACTTACTACTAGCCAGATAAAAAACATACCAACATTTTAAGCTCAGTTGACTAATGTATTACATACATAATATTTCTCCCCACTTTTCTTTTGCTTATCCAGGGTTATTTTTTTCTTAATTGTATTTCCTTCAACCTAATATGAAAGACATTTTAGACTTATTTCAACGATTTAAAAAACTATTGAACTCTTAATAATTCCCATCAAAATAGAGTACTTGCACAAGAATAAGAAATGACCAAACTATATCTTGTAATAATACATAAAAAGTAATGTGAAATAGTATATTATTATTCCATTTTTCATCAAAGGTTAAAATAAGCAATACAAAGAATAATATGAATTTAATATTTTAGTTCTATGTAAAAATAAATGATTTAGTTTAAAAACTCAAAATTTCATATTCCTGAGACTCTGAAAGTTTGAAATATGTCTCTTAAAAAAGAAATTCCAGTGGATTGTCACAAAGACTGTCAGATGCATTTACTGCATTGTTGCATTAAGATGAATGACTTGTAAAAATCAAATCTTGTACTCTTTGCTAAATATTGCTGGGAGGAAATATGGGGCAGTAAAAAGACAATGAATAATCTGATCCTCTAGCTTTGTATATTGATCCTGTATAAACCAACTTGTGACATAGGACAAAATAATTTAAACACTTTCTTTAATATTCTTATCTTTAAAATAAAGACAAAAACTCCTCCCTCAGTTTTTTATGAGAAAAAAAGATATAATAAATCCAAACAAAGTTATAAAATATTATTATAATAAACATTTTTATGTGACAGTTATGTATTTATTCCTTCTATACTTATTTATATTTGTTACCATTTTTGTTAGCTTCTTACATCCTTCCATCTTGCACACTATTAAAAATGACAGCCTCTAATGGTGAGGCTACCATAACATTTTGAGAAGAAAAATATTATATTTATAGTTGCCCAAATCATAATATTTAATGAGTGAGTAGAACTTAACCACTTAACTAATTAAATTAGTCTGCCTTAAGTAAACCATTATAACTGCTGATTGTATTGTTTTCATGAATTGGGATGATGATTTTCCCCATAAAATTGTTATTTAAAATTTTTATTTGTGAACAATGGAAGAACTATGTACCTAAACATTACTCGTATTCTTTACTATGATATATCACTTAAGATAATTATTGTTATGAAAATATAAAATTGAAGAAGCACAGAAAATTACAATTTTAGCTTAGAAACCAATTCTTAGCAATGAAAAACTGCAAATTCTGTCAAGTATTAAATCTTGGACTGAAAAGATAAGAGAGAAAAATCTTATTCCTGTTATTTAAAATTCAATATTAGAGACATATGATTAATTTTTTTCCCCATTGAGTTATAATCTTAAAGAAATAAGATGAGATTCATATACATTTGATATTATGGGAGGGAAAAAAACAGTAAAAACACATTGCAGCCATTAAATTGTAACATCATTCTTCTTGCCAATTAAAATATGAATAATTAAATTCCATATAAGATCATTCCACATAGAATTCTGCTTGGATAACCCATCTCTATCAAAATCTATTTTTTATATTTTTCTTTCATCAGCTGCTGAGGATTGAGTTAAAGATATTACCAGTGGGAGTGAAAACATGATTTGGAAGCTTATGTTAAAAAGTTTTAAAAGTTGCATCACTAATTCCAATCTAATTTAAATTGTAGTAACATCTTCAGGGCCTTCTCTGTGCCTCATGCAAATTTCTTCTCATGCTGTCACAGACATCCCTGATATTTTGAGTATATACTATATAGTGTACTTAATTCTCATGTGTCCTTGCCAAAATTTTCCATGTCACAATTGATTTTGGATTTTTATAAGAGCCACATTTCTACAGGATTAATTTTGTTCTTCAAAAAGAGCAGTAAATGTATTTGGCCGGTTAAGAAATGTTGACTAGTACCACTTGTAAAGTACTGTATACTGCCATTAAGGCATTTGTTTAGTGTAATAACTTACAAAATAGGATTTTAGTAATATAAAATAGCTAATGTTATTTCTAAGTAGCTTGCCTAACCACTTCCACTCAGATCTATATCAGAAATATAGAAAATATGGTTCAGAAAAATCCTTAAATGTATTTCATATAGTAGTTATCTCAGAAGATGACATTCATAATGACCTTGACATAATAGGAAAATTGATTCATATTGTAAAAGTGTAGTATTCCTGTGATGCTTTGTTTTTTCTTCCCATGAGGAGATTACAGCTCAACCAACTTTGGAAATTGTGAAAATACTTTGTGGCTAGTCTATTGGCTTGAATAAATATCGTCAGAGACCTCAGTATATCCTCCATTAGTGCCTATCAAGGGAAATTCAGAGTCAGGGTTTCAACTACACCTAACTTGTGAACTTTCTCTAAAATTCTATGGGTTATACAGCCTAAATTCTTACAGATATCAATTGTTATCATGGCTTTTCATCATGGCATTCTTCAATACTAGAGATTTTGATGGATTTTTGACAGTGAAACTCTTCTGTTCACCACTTTTTTCCCTTCCAGATCATCAAAGAATCATATATCATGAAATAATATCCAAGTAGGTAATTACAGTATTGCATGGCTGGGGGAGCATCTGACAACCCCAAAGACCTGGATTATCTGGTGGAATAGATTTGGAACTTGAGATTTAAGTTCAGAATTAAAGTGAGGTGACATGAGAGTGTGAGGGGCTCAGCATACCTGCTTAAACTGGGAAATATTTTTAAAACAAAAAAAAACAACCATTTAAAGTCTCTGGAAATGGTCCTAATTGTATATAGCCAATGAAGAAATATTTATTCAATAAAATATACTAAAACTTGGTAAGAACTATGAGAGTCTGGAGAATTTGCATGAATACGTGTATCCTCCATCCCTGTTCCAGTGAGATGGAAATTCTACTCCAGAAAGGTACAGCTAAGAACTCCTACAGGCTGTCTGGGTGCAGCATGAGTGAGAATACCAGGGGCCCACTTGCCTTTGTATTGGCTTGTGGATCGTGGGTTTCACATCCAGAGAGAAAAGCAGGAGAGACCCGGGGCTGCTGCACCACCAATCTCTGAGCACTCAGCTCCTAAAGCAGAGGTTTCACTCAAATAGAAGTAAATCATTGCTCCTATCACCACATCAGAGATGTGTCTCCCAGCCTTTTCCCCAGGGAAGTAGCAGACTCTGTAACAGGGAAAGTAAATCTCTCCCCTAAGGAACAGACTTCATTCACAGAAAGAATAAGCAAAGTTCAACCTAAAGGTGATCTCAAATACAGTAAAAGTTGTGGTGAAAGGTAATTAGGAAATGATTGATAGGTTCACTGGTTTTACAGGCTAAACTGCAGTTTTTTCACCAATTTAAAATTAAATGAATTCACCTTCCTTTATGTCATCCCACTTTTTCAAAGGGCCAGTTGGATGCATGATAATATCACAAACCCTGCCCTACACACAAAAAAATGTTCAACTCACTCTGACTTCTGTAGCAATATAATTTTTCAAAGTCTATGAGATACTTTCCATATTTCTGCTGCTAAAAATTGACCAAGAGAAAGCTAATCTCTAAAAATAATAAATATTCAGTGTTTAAAATATCTTATAAACTGTGCTCGGAGAATATATATGCATATACTATATTTATATGCATATAAAATAAGTGTGTATGCTAATCCACTTCATAAGAAATTTAGGAGACAAGGGCTCTTATTATATATGAGAAAACTGAGTCATGTAGAGGTTAACTAAGTTATTTAGCTTCACATTACTAGCAAGTGGTATAGTTTAACTTTAATCCCAGTCTAGCTACAGAAAATTTCTTTAGCAAAATGTAAAAAGAAACTATAGCACTATGGTTAAGAGCTATCATTTGAAGGAAGAAATATAGTAGAGAACTATTCTGTACATAATCACAAATGGGTATAAGTACAAATGTAAGACTAGGTAGAGAAGTCCACTTGGATTCAACTTTAACTCAGTAATTCTATAGCTGCATCTCCAACTGAATGTTTCCCACATGCCTCAAATGCAATCAGCTGTTAACCTTATGGGAGTTCCCTTGTATGTTATTTGTCATTTTTACCTTGCTGCTTTCAATAATTTTTCTTTGTCTTTAATTTTTGCCAGTTTGGTTACTGTGTGTCTCAGCGTGTTTCTCCTTGGGTTTATCCTGTATGGAACTCGCTGCACTTCTTGGACTTGGGTGGCTATTTCCTTTCCCATGTTAGGGAAATTTTTGACTATAATCTCTTCAAATATATTCTCTGGTCCTTTCTCTCTCTCTTCTCCTTCTGGGACCCCTATAATGCAAATGTTGTTGTGCTTAATGTTGTCCCAGAGGTCTCTTAGGCTGTCTTCATTCCTTTTCATTCTTTTTTCTTTATTCTGTTCTGCAGAAGTGAATTCCACCATTCTGTCTTCCAGGTCGCTTATCTGTTCTTCTGCCTCAGTTATTCTGCTATTGATTCCTTCTAGTGTAGTTTTCATTTCAGTTATTGTATTATTCATCTCTGTTTGTTTTTTCTTTAATCCTTCTAGGTTTTTGTTAAATATTTCTTGCATCTTCTCAATCTTTGCCTCCATTCTTTTTCCGAGGTCCTGGATCATCTTCACTATCATTATTCTGAATTCTTTCTCTGGAAGATTGCCTATCTCCACTTCATTTAATTGTTTTTCTGGGGTTTTATCTTGTTCCTTCATCTGGTATATAGCCCTCTGCCTTTTCATATTGTTTATCATTCTGTGAATGTTGTTTTTGTTCCATAGGCTGCAGGATTGTAATTCTCTGTAAGTATAAGTTTTATATGCACTGGGAAGACAACAATTCGTATGACTTGCTTTATTACAGTATTCACTTTAACGGTCTGGAACCAACAGTCAGTGTCTCTGAGGTATGCCTATATTTGCTTGAGAACATTGTCTGCCTTACAGAATCTGTTACACTAGTGTGAAATATGGGCAAGAAGTGTGAGGGAGTTAACAGTCCTGAGCAGCATCCTTCAACTAATTACTAAAGAAATTAGTATATTAAAAAAAAAAAAAAGCTCCCTCAAGCCTCAGATGGGATACTGGCAACACATGTGTCCTTCATCATTTCCCAGAGTCACCCAACAAGATTAAGTTCCTGTTGCCAACAGCAGCCACTTATTTAAAAATGTTTCCTCTTTTGCCTTCTTTTTGTCTCACTTCCCTCTTCGCTACCAATGTTTCCTGGGATTAACTTCAGAATTAACTACTTATACTTAAATCATTGTCCCCAGATATGCTTCTGGAATTCTTATAGTAAGAAAGGTAAAATAACCATTTCTTACCTTTGCTCACTGTTTTTTATTCAGAATATTTTTAACATACAAAACAGTAACTAACAATAGAAACACACTCTAATAATTTAGAAATAATTATTCATGCCTATTGTTTTAGTTAACACTTTAACAACTCTCTGAAATGGGAATTTCTCCATAGACCATTTTAAAGATAAAGAAATTAAAATTACAGAGGTTTGGTAACTGAGGAAATCATAGGTTATAAATTATGAAAATGATGTATCAGAATCCCCACTCAGATCGAGTGACATTAAATCTTGTGCTTTTCCTCATAATATATTGAGGTAAACACAGTAAATATTCTCTGTTTTATGAGATTGCATACATGAATATTTATTTACGGAGGGCTTATACAATTTGGCTAAGGTCAGAAGGCTAGAGGGGCTCATAATCAAGACTAGAATCAGGATCTGTGTGTTCTTATTCCTGATTGTGTTCTTTCCACTGTATTGCAAGACATTGATGTTTAAGCAGGCTGAAATCAACTCAGTGAATTTTGGTCTAGAATTAACCAAAAAGTTTGGAAATAACCCTCATGGCAATTAAATTCCATGAGTGATTTTTGAAAAGTAAAATAATGAAAACATTATTTTATATCAAGACTTATTTTATTGCTTTTGGCCCAAAGTCTGGCAAATAATGTTTTAAGAAAATTAACATGCCAAGGGTATACAGGATGATTTGGAGGAGGACAAGATTGAGATCAGAAAATTTAAAGGGGCGAGTCGTTATAGTAATACAGGCATCAGGTGATAAGGACCTGAAATAAGGTAGTGAGCGGCAAGGAGGATACAAATGGATAAATATAAAAGACAATTATGGAAGAATTACTCTAAGGGAGAGATTGATTACAAGAGAGATATGATACTATGTTATTATGTGATTATGACAATACAAGTGTATTTTTTCTCTTTCAAATATGGACAACTACTCTGTTTTCCTATGATTATATACATGAATGTGTGAATGTGTGTATTTCTAATTTATGTGTGTATATATATATATATATATATATACACACACACATATATACATGTATGTATATATATATATTTCTAATCTAGAAATAGAAAGTTAAAATGAGATCTTACTCAAAGTGTTTGAGTATATACAAATCACCTACTACTCTGTTACCTCACAATCCCCCTTTCACACATATACTGGCCTAGAGATTCATTTTCCAAAAGAAAATAGGATTAAAAGTCATGTTTTCAAAAATATGTGTGTTTGGCTATTAACACTATTAACACACTTACTAAGCCTAGTTATTTATCTGAATTGAAAAGAAAATTCCAGGTAATATCTAATTTCCTAGTAAGGGCAGAAGATGAGACCATACAGTGACAGATTCTGGAGTCTATATAAAAGAAGCCAAGTTGGTAACCTTTGTTTTGTATACAGTTTACAACCATATCCTTTGTATAGTATATAACTTTGTATATAGTTATAACAGATTATAAATATAATTCACTATGCTTTATCATAAATACTACCCTAATACTTAAATAGTGAAAGGAAATAACCTGATACATTTACTTGCAGTGCATTATTATATTTCTTCTGGGTGCTTATGACAGAATTCCACAGGGTATCCCAGCTTTTCCATTTTACCCATTTTTCTCCATTTCATAGTCTCTTCTCAAATTGTAGTAGCTGAAGAGAACCTAAAAGAAAAGTAAGCAAATATTTCATATTACTTCTCTATTTAAAACACTCCAATAGCTTCCTTACGCAATTAAAATACAATCTAAACTCTTTATCATGGTGAAGAAATTCCCTTCACACCCTAATACAAACCCACTTATCTGACTTCACCTATTTCTCTCCCTTTTATCAGGTTTTAGTCACTTTGACCTTTTGTCTCTCCCTTGAAGCTTATTTCACCAATTGCCATTATTTTTGTCCCTTGTCTGAAACACTATTCCGAAAGGACTTCACATAACTGCTTCTCCTAATAATTCACATCTAAAACCCAATATTACCTCCTCAGAGAGGGCATACCTGACCACTTGATCTAGAATAGATCCTGGAAAGCACTTATATCTATGAAAATTCATCTTTGATTGATTTCTGTTGTTTGCTTCTCACTACTAGAAGGTAGCTCCACATACAGTGGTTGTAATGTTGCCAAGCACATGGTGAGCACCCACTAAATAACTGCCAAATACATTAATTTATTGAATGATAGCAGGCACTAAACAATAAATTATTACATAATTATTTTAATTCTAACAATAAATTGCTAGGTAGATATTTTAATATATGAAGAGCTTAGGTATAGATTGTGTCTAACTTTTATTAGGTCATTGATAGAAGCTGATCTTCTGAATACTATGGAATAGTTACCTCCATATCATATTCTCTATTTTGACTATAAGCATGAGACCATGGACCTTGTGTAGTATTATGCACTTTTCTAATAGTTTATATTTAAATAGATATTTATAAAGTGAAATTACAGCTATGAGAAGATAGAATAAATTTTAATTAAACATGCTATTTATAATATATGATATATTTCTCAAATGACTCAATTTTGATAAAGAAAGAATGAAATGAAATAGAAAATGAAGAGGTAGAGGAAGAAGAGAGGGAAGAAAAAGAGGTGGAAAGAGAGGAACAGAAACAGGAGAGAGAATGAGATCAGATACTATTAAATAAATCAACTACTGATGTAGCATTCTCACTTTTAAATAAATGTCCATTAATTTAAAGGCAACATTAATCAGTATAGTTTGATCAATTTCAGCACAAATTTATTCTGATATAGCACTGTTAAGAACAGTTCAAACTATTAAAAAGATGAATGTGAAATAAAGAGGCTCTTGCTTTATTGGAACTGAGTGACTGAGATCAAGAGTGGTAGCAGTCACTTAGGTTACAGTGGCACATTAAGTGGATCTGTGAAAAGGTCAATTCAGTTGTCCAGCTAGTTAGCAGCATGACTTGCCAGGTTTTCCAGATCTGGTTTTGGCCATAGTGTATAATATACCTAATTTTTTCTAGTTTTATTGAGGTATAGTTGACAAAGTTCTTATATAATTACATTGTACAACTTGATGGTGTGATAAACATTTACATTGTGAAATATTCACAAGGTCCATTCATGTCACCTTCATCTGCACACCACACACACACAATACCTTGGCAGACACACACCACAATAACCTTGTGACCTTCTTTTATTTTTTTCAGATGTCTAAAATATATTTTAATCCGTATGTATATATGTGTAATGTTATATGCCAAAGAAAAATTTAGGTTAATCAGTGAAAGCACAGACTGCATGATGAATTTGACAGTATCTTATCTCTTGAGTTAATATTCCAGAATATTTTTAGGTGTAATTACTTATTAGCAGATGCTACAATCTGATTATAGCCAATATCAAGATTCATATTGTTTCTGTTGACACTTCATTTCCTCATCAAATTGAAGGATAAGATTTTGTAAATGAGTATTATGAGTCCACTCTTGATATGTGTATTTAAATTTCATCTTTCTCAGAAATTGTTTTTAGAAGATGATTATGGTTTATGTTTCTCTCTATTTTGTTTCAGTACTGTTTTTCAAAATATTACTTGAAAGCATGTGGTCATTAAAAACATTCATGTATTTATAATTCTATTAATATTCATGAAATATCTTGTTTCTGAAACTTTCTATATGAGTATCAAGCAAATGGGTTCCAAGTTCATCTCTAAATTAATTAATTAGTACACTACTTTAAAAATATTTGGGGACACTGCACTGTGCGATACATTGTATGAGGCATTAGGTTAACATGGTGAATAGTATGGATTTAGACTTTGCCATCATGCTGCTTTCACTCCACCTAGTAGGACAAAAACCATGAGCAGTCAGTAAAACAAATCATAATATGTACTACAGAGACAGCCTGTGGGATACAAACATATATTCACTTTTTTGAATTGTATAAGAAAATAAAGCTTTTGTCAAGGTTGAATTCTTAGAAGTTCTAAAGTTGAACTGAAACCTACAATTATAGAGAAGCAGAGGGAACAGTACATGAGACGATCTGAAAGGCAAGAAATAGCACAGTAGGATTTAGAAAAATAAGAGTTCAGAAGGCTATAGAATAAATTTTCAATGGTGAACAAGAAAGGAAAAACAGATAAAGCTATAGGAAAAGGTAAATGGATAGCTGAAATAGGGTTGTGTCACTATGTTAAATTGCCTGGATTTTTAATTTTAAGCTCAGTGGCAAAGTCATTGCAAAGTTTATGCAAAGGCTTATGTGAACAAAATGTCATGTGAATTTTACTTTTAGAAGGATCACTTGGAGTGGAGAAGACTGGAAACAAAGAGACATTTAGGAAGTTGTTGCACGTATCCTGTTGGGAGACGATGTGGAGAGGTAGAGATAATGTAGTTGATGACAATGATCATTCTCTTGACACAAAATAATAAACCACCAATCTTAGCTAGACTCTGAGAGGAAGTTTAATATAACATAAAACTCAGGTTATTTTGTTCCTTTATTAGAGCCAGAAATATTAGAGTATTAAAAATAAGGCATATAAAATATGAGCTATTTTAATTATCTGTTCTAAGATAATTGCACTTTACACATGATGTTTGTTTTGCTTTTTAAACACTCATTTGCTTTTCTATATACATTTTGAAACAGCATGTCAAAATCTCCATATTCAAAATGAGGGTTTTTCAAAATAATAAAGGAACAAGGACATTAAACAAATAATCTAACACACAAATAATCAGAAGCACAGGGACCTGATACTGTAATTCTGTGTAAATTAATTTAAATATCTTGTAATGAACAAAAGCTAAGGACTTGACTGGGATCAGTAATGTGAAAGTCTGGCAACTTTGATATTTTGCAGGTTCACCTTTGAGTTGGCTATAAAGGGCAGTGTCCTCAGGCAGACTATTTCTATTTGTACTAATTTCCTAGGGCTTCCATTAAAAAGTTCCACAAAATGAGTGTCTTAAAACAAAAGAAATGTGTACTCTCAAGGTTCTTGAGGCTACAAGTCAACAAACTTGGTTCCTTCCAGAGGCTCTAGGGTGATAACTCTTCTTGGTAGTTGTAGGCAATCCTTTATCTCCTCTAACTTAAATAATATCCTGTGAAGTTAGCTATTATTAATACAACTTCTATTAGAAAATAAGGGTGTAATAGAAGAAAAGATATATTTTATAAATTTATTCATAACAAATACTGATACATACTCATAAAAAATAAGGAAGAACTACTTATAGAAATTAGAGTCACATGGTCATAACTAGTATTTATAACTATTTTTTTCCATTACGCAGTTGATATTCCCTGTACTCTGAGCAAGCACCTCAGATGGTCATGGTTCTTTGCTTGGTGGATTGATCCATACCTTCAATCCTGTAAAGTCTGCACCTTTAGTAGTCCTGCCTGGACTGGGTTGTTGTAATTTTCCATTAATTTTACTCTTCATCTCTCCAGTACATGAGGAGGAATATCATTCAGTGCAGGAGTTAGGCTTGTTCATTTTGGAAGTGGGCGCTACCCAATATTCAATCAATCGCTAAACAGTATGCATTGACTATAGCGCTGACTTATCCTGTGATATATGACTTAATCTCACATCTACTTCAAATATTTATTTAAATTCGACTTCTCATTGAGGCGAGCCTTGCCACTATATGTAACATCACTGCTCCCATATTTCTTCTCCTCATCCCACATCTCTTTATTTTTCTCCATAATACTTATCATGTTCTAACATATTACAGATCTTATGTACTTTTTAACAGAAATATAACATGTCAACACAATTAGAGATTATCAGGCAAGGCAGCAAGTAGCTGGTAGCTATTGTAGTATTAGCTCTCAAACATGGTAAGGCTGCCCATCAAAGAATGCTTTCTGTGTTCTAACAGATGCTATACCCCAGTGAACATACGACACTCTTATTACTGCAAGATTGGGAGTTTCTTTGTTGGAGATTGAAGTTCATGTATCCCTCATTATTCACTGGATACATTCAGTCCTAGAAATCTTTTCTTTACATTCTGTTGTAACATTTGAACATGGTATCAAAGTATGCCCAATAACATTTTCATTATTTTCTTTACAAAAACAAGTAAACATCAGTGTTAGGTAACATTAAACTTTCATCAGTGAAGCTGTTTGCTGTAATCTTCATAGATTACTTTAAATTAAACAGTCATGAAGTCAGAGGTTCAGTTTATTCAGGATTCTAATAATGCCATTTAGACATATTGCTTGGAAAAAAACCCAATTATTAAAGTCTTTTCTGGCATTATCTGCATCTTAAATGCATACTTTTAATTTCTCATTGCAGCAACTCATGTGAGCACTCTTCTACTTAACAATTAATATATTTCATTATGTTAAAGCAGGACCTTTAACTCAATTCTTATTTTTTTGAAAAATACGCTAAAAACTCAGTGATTGTGAAGTGCTCATATTATTTATTTTCATTATGTTTTTCAAATTGAATAAATAACAATAGAACATTGTTGCCAGCAGACTGTTTTTCTGTGACTAAAGCAAATATAGATTGCATTTTAGGATAGCCCATTCCTTGCTATGCAGGGAGATCGTACTCTGTAAAGACTAATCATTTTATAGTCTAAATCACCGTTTGCAAAATAACGATTAAATAAATTAAAAAAAAGGAAACTCTTATGACTAACGTTGAATGTAGGGAAAAGAAAAATATCTAAGAACATTCTTTTTTATATGAACTACTCATATGACAAAGGCTAATTTATACTCTCTAAACCACTGTTTTTGTCCAAATGTAAATTAAACAATCTTCTAGCGTGAATATATAATATAATTGCTTTTCCACATTAGAGGCATTAAGATTATATTAAGTCTAACTGTCATTTGATAGAGGAATCTTGCCGATAGCTTATTCTGCTTTCTCTGTGAGAATAATATTTTCATTATTAATATGTCTGATTTTACTAACTCCTCAGAAGTAGTTTGACTCAGGCATGTTTTTCTACAAGTGGGATGCTTTTGAATGATGTTTTTGTCCTGGGGTGTGCTCTTGCTTTTAGCAACAAAATTCATCAATTTTGTATGGAGGGACATTAGTTTGGTTTTCTTCCAGAAAACACAGTATTTGGTTTTGGGGTATTATTTTTGCTGTCTTTGAAAAAAACAAAAACAGAAACACATTCTTGATGCTTCATGATGCTATTTGAAGATTCATAAAAGACAACCTACTGGCCAATATTTTAGTGGAAGTCCAATACATTTCATACTTCACATATCACATTTCTGATTCTCCATTTTCTGTTTTCTTTTAGTTACTTGTTCAAAACCATCATATTTACAGATTCACTTATATCATCACTCAAGATAAGTTTTATATTAAAGTTCAGTTTTCTCTTTAACTTAGTAACATCATCTTCAATGATATTTGATTTATTTTCTTCATTATCTTACCTTTTCATAACAATTTATGAAATATTGGCCTAATATTATTATAGCTTAGGAGTTTGAAAACTAAAAATATAACAACTTAAACATAGCAAAAGTAGAAAAACGTGATCAAAAGTAAACTTAAAAATTATGGTAACTAAATGTTAGCAGGGACAATCTAATAATCTTTGTCCATATCATGCATAGATCGGTTTCACCTGTATGTTTAATAAGGGCATCATGATATTTTATTAAAAGTCATAATCCATCATATATTTAAAGTGTTTAAAATGTTAATAAAATATTTATATTGCTTTTCTGTTTTAAAACTACCAAATAACTTGAGAACCACACAACAGACAGAATAATCACAAATTATAGTCAAAATTATTGTGATCTTACTAAACTAAATCTAGGACAGTTTAATCAGCTCAATATTTATTGAACCACATTTGTACTAGGTACTGCATCTGGATCTTGGGATACAAAGATAAATAAAACAGGGGTCTTCTAGTTAAGCATGATGAGGTGAGCACTTACGTTTACTTCCATGCCCTTTTAAAACTACAGGAATTGACATCAGCAAGATAGTGGCATGTGATGTCCCAGCCCTCATCCCTCTACAGAAACTTCAATTTAACAGTGGCAGATGAACCAAAATATGTTGATGAGAAATCCAGAATCTAGCTAAGAAGTAATAGTATCCAGATGCACGCAAAATTGAGGACAGCTGTGTTGAGATGGATAAAAGAACAATTTCCCTTTCCCGTATTAGCCCTTTAGCCAAGCCAGAACAACTCGGAACCTAGAGAGATTGCTTTGGCTAATGACTTCTCCCTCAGGGGAAAGAAAGGACGTGCATCCAAGATCCCTGGTTATTTGGGGTGCTGCCCCAGAACATGAAGTGTAGAGGGAATCAGCATAGTTGGATGTCTGAAGGCATCCAAGAAGAAAAGAAAGGGGTAGGTAGTTTACTGCAGAGCCACATCTCTGCAAGATTGGGAGAAAGCACACAACCATGAGACATCTTCCCCAGGAGGATGGGAGAGGAGTGGAGAACACATCCAATAACACAGCCTTTCAGTGTACTGTGCTCCAGGACTAATGGACCGGTGGCTTATTGTGGGTAGCATGGCTATGCAAGATTGGGAGAAAGCACACAATCCTTACCTTTTCCCCCAGGAGGGAGGGAGAGGAATGGAGAGTACATCCAACATCCCAGACTTTCAGTGCACTGCTCCACAGAACAGAGCTGGGTTGCTTCCTGCAGCCAGCATGGCTATGCAAAATTAGTAAAGGTTCACAGTCAAGAAACTTCTTCTCTGGGAAGAAAAGAGAGGAGTGGAGAATACACATCTTTTTATAAAAAATAAACAGACAAACCTGAAAGACTAATTATCTCTAGCTTGGCTGATTGATGAAGGTCTTTCCCTATCAAAGCCAGTTCATAAAGACTGGGAAAGGTGGCTATTTCTTTGATTGCACAGAGGGCAGACCTGGGCTAGGAGGTACAAGAATGAGAAATTTTCTTTCAAGAAAGCTAACTATCCAATGGAAAAAAAATCAAAAGATCAATCATAAAAGAAATAAAGATTTCCACAGTAAGGCAACTTCGATGAAACATACTAGCATAAATCCTTTGGTCCAGATTCTAAATACTGAAACGCTAGAACCTCAATTAGCTTTCTATTATCTCAATAAATCTAGAGAACATTCAATGAACAGTAAACACTTGAATAAAAGAAGAATTACGGAGACAAACTGTGTCTAAAAATGTCAGACACTCTATGTTGTAGAATAAAACACTGTAATGGGGAAAGATTAACCCTAGTCTATTTGCCTCCCTGATCTCATCAAAAAAAATCTTCAAATTACCAAACTATTTCCAAGTAACTTAACTGTATTCCAGATTAAAGCTCAAGTATATTTATGGAAGTTGTAAAATATTCAGAAATCAAGAAGGTAAAATTCCCAACACTGGGCATCCAATGAAAACTTCTCAGGCAAGCAATGAAGCTGGCAAATACATCCCATAATGGAAGGAGAAATCGATCAATAGAAAAACACTAAGATGTGATCCAAATGAGAGAATGTCAGCAAGGACATTGAAAAGGTAATTATAACTGTAATGTAACTATATTAGTATAACTTTATTGTAATTATACTGTTACATAACTCTTTTATGCAAGTAGAGGAAAGCTTAGTATGATTAGTAGAGAAATTAAATGTATAAAAAGACACAAATTTAGTTTCTAGAGATAAAATTTACAATACCTGGGCCCCCCCCGCAAAAGAGAAAAATCACTTACTGAGAGTAACAGCATACTATATACAGCAGAATAAAAAGTTATGAAATTGAGACAGAGCAACAGGAGCCATTCAAAGTAAAATACAGGTAGAAAAAAATATGAATGGATTATCATCAGCTGTGGGACAACATTAGTCAGTTACATTCACGTAACTGGAGTCTCTGAAGGAGGACTTAAAAATATTTGAAAAAATAATGGCTGAGGATTTTCAAATTTTAATCAAAATTACATCCAAGAAGACAAATAAATCTCACTCACAAGAAACATAAAATTATACTGTCTCATTATAATTAAAGTATCAAAACAAGTCTTAAAATCACCAGAGAAGAACAGCACATTACATAAACAGATTCTAATATAAAGATGATAGCATACCTCTGGTCAGAAACAGTACAAGCTGAAAGACAGTGGAGGACCATCTTTAAATTACAGAAGAAAAAAAAATTCCACCCATCTAGAGTTAAATACTCAGTAAATCTCTAAAAGCAAAGATGAAATAAAGATATTCTCATACTACAAAAGCTGAAAAATAAGGATTCGTCAATAGCAGACCAGTACTACAAGAAACAGTAAAGAAAGTCACTTAAAGCAGATGAAATTTATACCAGATAGGAATCTGCATCTACACAAAAGAATGAAGAGCACTGAAAATACTTATTTTTGTGTCAATTAAACCTGCATATGACTGAATTTATACAAAGTAAAGAAGTAAGCATAAATGTACTGGAAAATGTATAATAAAGTGTTTTTAAGACCAAAATTTGTCTTTAAAACTGGAAACAGTGCAAATGTTCATCAGCAGTATAATGTGTAAATAGATTGGGTTATATTGATATTAAAAAACTTTTATATAAAAAGATGAATATTAAAACAATATTAAATAAATGATGCTAGGGGCAAAATATGCATACACTTTCATTTGTATAAAGTTCAAAACTGTAAAAACTTCATGACTTTAGAAGTCAGAAATAATGTTTACCTTTGAAAGATCTTGACTGGAAAAGTTCATAATGAAACTTTGGGTTGTTGGGTGTTCTATTTTATTTTATTTTTATTTACTTATTTTTAAAAATTTATTTTATTTTTGGCTGTGCTGTGTGTTCGTTGCTGTGCACGGGCTTTTCTCTAGTTGTGGCAAGCGAGAGCTACTTTTGTTGCAGTGCACAGTCTTCTCATTGCGGTAGCGTCTCTTGTTGCGGAGCACGGGCTCTAGGTGTGAGGACTCAGTAGTTGTGGCTCACGGGCTCTAGAGCGCAGGCTCAATAGTTGTGACGCATGGGCTTTGTTGCTCCACGGCATGTGGAATCGTCCTGGAACAGGGCTCAAATCCGTGTCCCCTGCTCTGGCAGGTGGATTCTTAACCACTGTGCCACCAGGGAAGCCCGGATGTTCTATTTTATAACTCAGGTGTAGGTTATATGATATATTCCCTGTGTGCTTATTATATGTGCATTTACTGTATTTATATTATTATTAAATATTTTAAAGGATTCAGTTATAATTCTCTTGGGGAATCAAGAAGGAGTAAATGTATATTGAGTTGGAAAGGGTAACAATATAAATCCTTATCTTCAACAGTAGAATTGAAATATATAATATTCATAACTAATATATTTTAAAGATACCAACATTCATGTATATAAATGTTTCTTTAAATCTGAAAAAATAGATAAATGATTGCAAACTTTTTAACTGTCTGAAGCAGCAATAGGGAAGGGCATGGTGGATCAGGGGAACTGATATTTTAAAATATAATTCAACTACTATGTTTTGACTTTCAAAATCTGTAATGACATACTTTAAAAGATAGTACATATTTAAAGACAAGTGTTTAGTTCTCATGGACCAAACAATGTATGGAGGGAAAATATGCTATATTTCTTTATTAGAATTTTTATTATACTATATTGTCATTTATTAATTTCTTATCTCTATATAGTAGAAATTACTATATTAGGTCAAGGAATTTTTTGTGTTCTTTTGTTACATCTGAACAACACAGAATAACTTCTGGTATATAGTAGCACTCTGTAAATACATGTGAAATGAATGTATAAATAAATGCATTGAAGATATCAGTGTAAATTCTGGAAAAATTCATGTTATGACAATATAGATAAAAATATGGCTCTAAACAATTGAGGGGAAAAGGTTAAGTTTAGAAATTTAGGTCCAGTCAGAATGTCAATGTGGGATATTCTGAATGAATCTTACAAAAGAATCAATGACTTTACAATTACGTGTTGTTTTTATCCTTTTTGTGCAGTCTTGACAACATGAAAAACTTGACCACATTGACTATCCTGGGCTTTTACTAATTGTTTCATCTCTTTATTTATTCCATTTTTAAGGACTCAATAATTCCTCAGACTTAAGCTGAATGATTGGCTTTCAGTGACACAAAATAACTTCTATTTAAAATACCATTGGTGCTGCTGGATCACTTACAGTAGATTATAATCCTTGATTTTTTAATTATTTTTATCATTTCAAACCCTCCACTACTTTCACATTTGCAGAACCAATTCATGAGTCAGATATAACTATTATTCAAAAATTGTGGCTTTATTAAGCTGCTGCTCTCTTTAGGAATTCAACTTCTTCATTACCACTACATGTGAACTACACTAACACTTGGGATTACATAAAATAATTATTAAATAAGTAACATAATAATTGATATTCATATTCATTAATAAATGCAAATTATAAATGATTAAAAGTTCCTCAGCAGCGTTTCTTAGATGATGTCCCCAAAGTCTATTAATTATACTTGGATTTAATTATAAAGTCAGCTGTGAGGCAACTAAACATCAGGAGAGCAGTTGTTTTGATATATTACATTTTTGATACTGAGCTTTGTGATCGGTTTATGCACCAAACTATGTAATTTGAAATTCTAATCCCACATTTAAATTGTGTTATGCCATCATATATGAGCAAGATCAATGGAAAACATGATTAAATTTAAAAATATGTTGTGAAAATTATATGCTACTTATACCAATATTTCCTATTTACAGGTTTATAATCTTACTGTACTTTAGCATAATGTTTATTAGATTTAATAGAAAATAGCTGTCCATGAAAATTTTAGTAGAAGTAATATGGATTTCTAAGTTTGGATATTTCCATTATATTTTATATTTGTTCTTTCCTTAATCTATGTCCTTTTACTGCACTGAGACTGTGAAATCCCTCTTACAGGAAAAATCGGTTTTTTAAAAAATACTGCTTGCCTATATTTTAAAACTAAAATTAAAGGAAAACCTTAAATTATTACAAATGAATTGTTTTAAATATATATGCATATTTATATTTGGACAAGATTGTACTGGAGACAGAAAAAATAACTTGAAAATATCTAAATCCACAGTAAAGACAAATTAATGCTGAATAGGGACTCAACATGCATACTATATCTGAGTTTATTTCTCTATTTAGTCAGGTTAGCCTAACAATATATATTTATTAAGTACTCACAAGATTTATACTTTAAACTACTCAATATATATCAATCAATAGAAAATAAAAAACAAAACAGTAAAGACACAATATTTGTTTCCTGTATTTGATAGTAGCAGTCGTTGATAACTAATCCATTAGTATACAGTCAGTTTAATTGATTTTGTTTTTGTACTACTTTTTTGTCATCTATGATTATCACATTAAGTTTTCATAAAAGTGATAATTTCTTAGAAAATGACCTGTTTCATAACACTCTTCATAAACTTTAAAAATCTGATTTAAATATTTTTATGAAAATTAATGACAATTTTTTAAGAGTGATGGCCTGCTAGGTAATTTTCACTAAAATTTACAACTTGTATTATTAAGTTTAACGGTTAATTCTTATGTATTCATTAAGTTGTTTTCTAACTTTATTGTTAGGTTCAGTAATTATTTGCCTTACAAAAATTTTTCAATTTTATCTAAATGAATTATCAAGTAACATACCTTGTACATTTAGTGTGGTTTCCCATACCTTCTATATCTCATATTTATCTGAAACTAAAATGGGTCTGAAATTGATTTCTTCATAGACATAGATTTTACTAAAGTTAATTTTAGCTCAATATTTAGCTTGTGCTTATAGATTCAGCAAAGTGCAATCTAACAAATACAGCTTCCATTTTCTAACAATTTCACATGAACTTCACTTTCCAATCTACCGTCCTACTGATCCCCTTCAAGTATCCTGAACTTTCACTGAATTTGATTTATTTATTTCAATTTCTGTCCTTGCTTATGTCATTTCCTTTCCTGAACATATTCTTGACCTGTTCAAAGTGTAGCTAATGTCATAAATATTCCTTAACCACTCAAATTAGAATTCAATTCTCCCTTTCTAAGGATCAATTTATATTTATTAGCACATTATCACTTTTATAAAATATATTTAATTCTACTTGAAATCATGGTATGTCCATACATTTTAGAATACTGATTCCTTGAAGCCAGGTCCTGGTTTCCTTCGTTGTTTAATAAAAATAAATATATTACATACCATTTTAGCACCTTGACCATTTTCCCAACTCTACCCTCAATTTCTCCACCATAAAATTAATCTCTCATGCTTTTTCTATATTAAGGAACACTGTATAATTTATAATTTCAATTTTTTGTATAACTTACATTTGCCCCTATGTTGATTACTGCTTCCCAGGTGATAGGTTTGGAGTCTTTTACATTCTTTCTCTTAGTGGCTTTCCCTAGGATATTTGTTCTTGACCTTCTTATCCTCTCACTTCACTCACATTCCTAGGTGAGGTCATCATCCTTTTCTTAGAGGTTTCCACTTCCACTCATAGACTGGTTACTAACCTATATCTCCTAAGTTTAGAGTGACATGTAAACTCCAATCACCTTCTGGAAATGAACAGATATCATACAGAAGGATAAATTGTGTCTAAAATGGAAACAGTGACCACTCTGTCTCCCAGTTGCCTCCCCTCCTCTATTCTATATCTTGCTAAGATAAGCATAGGTTGATTTACTCTGACCAAAGATTGGTTTTCAGTTGTCACTTCACCCTCTACATAATAATCAGATTCCTAGTGCTACAGAGGCAATATCATAACTATCTCTCAAATCTTCTCATGTTTCTCTCTCCCACCCATGGCTTTAGTGCAACCTCATAACTTTTCTAACTGGCTACTAAGCTACCAGTCCATTTACTGTTTCCACAGGTTTGTTTGACTTATTAAAATATTTTTATGTTTTAATTCTAATTTTGAAATAATTTTTGATTTACACAACAGTTGCAAAGATAGTTCAGAGAGTACTCTTATACCTTCACTTAATTTCCCCAAATGTTAACATCTTACATAATTATGGCACATAATTTCTGAGCTAAAATTAAGAAATTAGCCTGGCACATTACTATTAATTGAAGATTTTATTAAGAGTTTATAAATTTTTCCATTAATGTCATCTTTCTCTTCTAGAATCCCATTCAGGATATCACATTACATTTAACCATCAAGTTTCTTAGTCCCCACTTATTTGTAACAGTATCTCAGACTTTCCTTGATTATCATGACATAGACTGTTTTGAAAAATACTGGTGAGGTATTTTGTAGGATGACCACCAATTTTTAATGTTTTCTCTTGATTAGACTTGATATTTTTTGAGGAACATAATGCTGAGGTGAAGTGACCTCATTATAGCATGTCAGAAGGCAAATAACATTAACATAGTTATCACTGTTAATGTTGATCACTTGCTTAAAGTTATATCTGCTAGTTTTTTCTACTGTAAAGTTACTATTACTTTTCCTTTTCTATATTCTTTGTAAGTAAATCACTAAGTCCAGGCCACTCTCGAGAGGAGAGGAATTAAGCTCTATATCTGGAGAGGAGAGGATCTACATATATTATTTGGAATTCTGTAAGGAACTGTATCCTTTAGTATTTTAATGAAACATTGTTTCCGTATTTTTTATAGTCTGAAGTACAAGTGTTTTAGAAAGGTGTACAAAGTCTACTTTAATCAGATACTTCCTTTCCTGGCTAACTTCATTTATGGATTACTCCCTCTCTTGTAATTTGTGAAGACTAGTTATAGTTTAGTGTGATTGTACCATGATTTTCCAAACCATTCTTTTCTGGAATGACCTGTCCACTTTTTGGAATGACCTGTCCACCATATACACACTCATATATATCCTTTCCTAGTATATTTTCTCGACATTCTCAGAGGGAATTGACTGGTTATTTTTGTGTGTGTGTGCTACTGTGCAAGGACTGTATCCTAGAACCACATTTATCAGAGTGCTTAACAATTTTTTAAAAATAATTTAGTCATTCAACACAACATTATAGACTAGACACTGAAGATATTTCTTTTAATACTTTCACTGCCAGATCTCACATTCTCTTCCATAATTGCAGTCAATAAGTGTTTGTTTAATGAGCAAACTTATGTAAGACTCTTCTAGGTTCTCAAACATGTGATTTAACTGTATTGTTTCGTCCTCATGCACAAAGTTATGTAGCATTCATTACAAGATGAAGATGATAGGAGGAGGAAGAGGAAGAAGGAGAGGAAGAAAAGGTGAAATTGAAGGGGGGAAGGAAGGAAAGAAGGAAAGAAGTACAGATAGAGGGAGAAATGGATAGAGAGAAAATCTAATACAGAGAAAAAACCAATTCTATCTTTCTGGGAGATAAGACTCTAAAATCCTCAAACAACTTATTCCTTTCCTCTTAGGTTTCTGTGTTATTTTCTATCTACTTCTCTACTCTAAATAACAGTTACATGTATAAAAATTGCTTTTTCCAAAATGTCATTTACAGTTGATAAGTGCAGAGGTTTGTGCCTAGAGCATTTTTCATTAGCATTTATGTTTGAGGATATTTGTGACTTTCACTTTCAAGACATTTATGGACCATACATTGTCTGTGTCAGCATTTTTCCTGATTTTTTCATAGCATGCAAATTGCTGGTTATTAACCTGAGACACACTTTTGATTGAGGTTTCCTTGTCTTCAAATAATTCACTTTTCTAAAATACCGTAGGAAATGTCACTGCCATTGACTCTTTATTTCATCTATTTTACATTTCTTAGATTGCATATAAATATATCCTTTCTCAATAATGTTTTAGTAATATTTGTAAGACTCTTGGGACAATGCATTTGCTTTTGAAAACAGAATTCATGTTTATTGCCCCAAAATCTTCTCTGTAGTTTTAAAATTTACTTTAAATTATTAAAGGATTATTAAAGATAAATCTTTCATAATACTTTCCTAATACATTGCCCTGGCTCACTATATATCATACTAATTGATCATTTTGTTTCAATGGCATTTTAATTGCTTTGAAAACCTATTGCTACATGGGTAGACGTATTTTATTTCTTCAGTTAAAAACTGAAACAACTGAATATTCATTTTGTAACAATTGGTTGTAAGAGAAAAATCTATATAAGAGTTTTTTTAAGGAAAATGCATGTAACAAATACGAATCCAAATGTTCAAATGTGCTGTTTTCAATACAACCTCTCATTATAACCATTACTTTTCCTAAAATTTATGTGAAGCTACAGCTTGTTTTGTGTATTCCTCTAAGTAAATAGATGTCTTAAAATTATTCTATTGTTATGCAATTATGGTAAAATTGCAGTCTCATTCTTTTATAAAGTTATTTCTAATGATTATCTTCCATTTTCATTCACTAGAAGCAGAAAATAATATAAGAATTATAACATTATAATGGAGTGAGACATGTCTACATATGAAATTAATAGGTATGGTGTTGATTTAAATGATTACAAAGAGTAGAGACTTTAGACAGTGGTATGTAAGCATTCTTGATGAAATAAACATGTAAATAGAAAGCTATGGGTTTTTGCCTAAATTATATCTACCTGGTGAAATGTTTTTTATGAACCATTGGATTTATCATTTCTTTCTCTTTCTATCTATTAAAGAGCAAACAGCTTGAATTGAGCTATTTTGAAAGGTTATTTTACTTTTTTTAAATAGAGGTATAGTTGACGTACAGTATATATAAGTTTCACGTGTGTAACATAGTGATTCACAATTTTTAAGGTTATTCTCCATTTATATTCCCTGTGTTGTATAATATATCCTTATGACTTATTTATTTTATACATAGTAGTTTGTACCTCTTAATCTCCTACCCCATCTTGCCTCACCTCTTTCCCTCTTCCCACCGGTAACCACTAGTTCGTTCTCTCTACCTGTTTCTTTTTTTGTAATACTTACTAGTTTGTTTTAGTTTTTAGATTTCACATACAAGTTCAAAAGGCTATTTTACTTTCAATGGTACCAGGAAATTGTGTATTTGTATGAAATTCAATCAGAGGCATATGTTAGTGGCCCCATGAATGGTTTAATAGCATGTTTTTAAAAATTTTTATTGAAGTATAGTTGA
This sequence comes from Orcinus orca, assembly GCF_937001465.1. Lineage (NCBI taxonomy): Eukaryota > Metazoa > Chordata > Mammalia > Artiodactyla > Delphinidae > Orcinus > Orcinus orca. The sequence continues at coordinate 63,858,666 of NC_064575.1, forward strand.
TTTACAATGTTGTGTTAGTTTCAGGTGTACAGCAAAGTGAATCACTTATACATATACATATATCCACTCTTTTTTAGATTCTTTTCCCATATAGGCCATTACAGAGTATTGAGTAGAGTTCCCTGTGCTATACAGCAGGTTCTAATTAGTTATCTATTTTATATATAGTAGTATGTATATGTCAATCCCAGTCTCCCAGGTTATCCCTTCCCCCATCCCCTAGTAACCATAAGTTTGTTTCCTACATCTGTGACTCTACTTCTGTTTTGTAAATAAGTTCATTTGTACCGCTTATTTTAGATTCCACATATAAGTGATATCATATGATATTTGTCTTTCTGTGTCTGACTTACTTCACTCAGTATGACAAGCTCTAGGTCCATCCATATAGCTGCAAATGGCATTATTTTGTTTTTTTTTGTGGATGAGTAATATTCCATTGTATATATGTACAATGCTTAATTTTTTAAATTTATAATTCCTAATAATTGTAAGTCACCAATGATGAATGTTAAAGAGAAATATGAGTTATTTCTCTCAATATTATATTGTGAGATATTCATATTGTTGCATGAGGTTTCTCCTTTCTGTATGGCATTTCCTTACATGAGTATACGTGAGTAACTTAGTCCAACTCTTGATAGAATTTTAGTTTATTTCAAGTTTAAGACAATTATAAATTGTGTTTTTCAATATTTTTGTTCAGGTCTTTGGTGAATATGTGTGTGTGTTTGTGTGTGTGTGTGTTGGATATATATGTATGTGCATTGATTACTTAATTGTAGTGTATGCATACTGTTTAGATTTGGTAGAAACTGTCCAGAATTTTAAAAAATAATAATATTGAGAGAAAAAATCCTATACTAAAGAATACATACAAGATGATTTAATTTAATATATATATTAATAGTTGCAAAACGGGAAAACTAATCAAGGTGTTAGAAGTCAAAATATTATTTATCCTAAGGTAGGGAGGGTAGTTACTGGAAGTAAGCAGAAAAGGTGTTCCATGGGATCCTGCTAATTATCTGTCTCTCAATTTGAGTTCTGATTCATGGAGTACTCACTTTTTAAAATGTATCAATTTTGGTAAACAAAGTACACTTACAATTTTTGCACTTTTCTGTATGTATAGCATAATTCAGTAACATTTCACATTAACAACAAATATGGAAAGTTATTCAGTATATAGCAAGAATGGTTCCTTAGACAACCGTAGGTTTCTAGCCAGTTGATATTCGAAAATTCTTGCTAGCATTTCTACAATATTAATAAATATGTGCATAAAAACAACTTATTGTGCATTGTATTTAATACAGAAGTTTCTATACTCATTCAAAAATACTTATTGAGATACAACTATGTTCTAAATACTCAGATACAAATTTTGATTAAAGACAAGACAATCACCGACTAATAGGAAAAGCAAGTCAACCAGGCAATTGTACTGCTGTGTGGTGTCTGCTAAAATCAGAGTGACCATACATCATGCTTTGCTCTGATTTAGACTAATTGTCATTATTCAGTTATTAACATCTAAATTTTAAGTTAAAAGAATCCACTTGCACAGTAATTTGTATGATCAGCCTAGCTGTTGTTGAATTTAAAATCAAAGTATTATGAAAATCTGGAAAAGAAATTAATAAACTCTGCTGCAAGTTGGAACAGTTTTGTTTCTTTTGATGCTGTTGTTTGTCTTGAATTGGTATAGTGGGAGTGAGGAAACAAACACTGGGCTGGATCTTTTAGGAACAATTTTTCCTCCTCACTCAAGTCATCATTAAGTTTCTTCTAGTTGCTAGCACATTTCTAACGCTTTTCACACTAAGTAGTTATTAGTATTCATTTAATCCTTGTCTTAAGCAGACTGTCTCTGAAGTACAGGACATTGATTCATCTCTGCGATCCCAGTCCTAACACAGTCACTATCAAAAATTAGCCCTTCCATAATTTGTGGTAAATTGGTTAATTAGCTTACAGATCATGTTGATCTTCAAGAGCTTATGACTCTACCCACTGAAACACTATAAGCAGGGGTCCCCAAACCCCCGGGCCACGGAGCTTCATCTGCACCCCCCTCATCATTCCCCATCCCTCGCGTTACTGCCTGAATCATCTTCTGCATTACTGCCTGAACCACTCCCCTCCCGTCCGTGGAAAAATTGTCTTCCACAAAAACGGTCCCTGGTGCCAAAAAGGTTGGGGACCGCTGCTATAGAGCCTAGAATTTAAAAAACAAAACAAAAAACAAAACAAAAAAACAATAAAGATTTATATCAGTACACCTCATAGATCAATGTAAATCTTGTATGCTAAATGTATAAAAATCATAACAGATAGATTAACTTTTTACAATGTTAGTGCAGTTGTGACATTACCACTTGTGACTGGTACCTTCATCTCTGAGTTTATATCTAATATGGAAATAATTTTTTTAAATTGCATTTAACATTAGATTTGTACAAGAAAACAATGACTTACTGGAGCAGATGGTGATACCCTTTGAAAGCAGCAGAGGAGGAGTTAAGAGCAGAAGCTCTGACTTCAAATTTACACACTGCTTCCTCCAAACTGGGTGATCTTGGCCAAGTTATCTTAGTCTCTCCATTTTGAGGTTTATTATCTTTAATCTGGAATCCTAGTAGTATATAGTTCTTAAGGAGAGTGAAATGTTTAAATTAGATACCTATAAAAGTTTAGAACACAAAGACTGGCACACAATAAAAGCTTGTTATCATCCCCAAATTTGAAAATTTACAGAAAGGAAGAGAGAAAATAGATGCTAAATCTTCTATCAAGTTATATTTCAACATGTATCTGGTTCTGATATTAGTTAAATGGTTACTTGGTATTAAATATGCTGAATTCCAAGAATTTCCTAAACTCATTCACTTTGAATCCGTTGCCTTTCAATGAAAAGAGCTTGTGATTGAAAATTCTAAAATCCCAAATTGATCAAATATTTACCAGTATTTAATTCTTCAGTGATTTATAAAAACTTTTTGATTACATGCATCCTTAAAATCAGTAAACTGCAGGCATAGACATATTTCATTAATAGGTACAAATAGATCAGCACCACATCGTTTGGAGAAAATTGAACTTATTAGGGAAGGTTATCTTGCTATAGAATTGCTGTCCATGCTACCTGTGTAGACTATCTGTGCCACTGAAAATCTAGTGGTGTACAGGGATGAAATATAATTATTTAGTGTTATTATCTATATTGCTCAGGAAGATTAGTATTTTAAATGGGAGATAAGTTCACAGTAGTTTATGAAGCCAAAGAACAGGAAACAATCTTTTTTGTCCACCATTGATTAGAGAGTAGCTATGAATCAGATTTGATTCTTAACATGGTCCTTCAGTACATATTTTTTGGTGCTTTTTTCCTTATAAAGACAGCTAAAATTATTTTGTTAATTTTTATTTATTTTTAAAAAATCATTTTCACTGACCAGGTTGTCTCTTGAAAAATAAAGTGAACATTATGGAGCATAGTAGATGAATTTTCTTTTCACGAAACATAGACGACTTAGTTTCCCCGAGCTTCTGTAACAATAGACTTTTTCTGGCACATACCAGGCAACTAAATGCAGTCAAACCTTTTTTGTTTGGGGGACATTGATTTGGAATTTATCATCATTTATATAGGGAATGAGTTAAAACATTTTTTTAGTACTCATATTGAAAGGGTAAACATGTGTCTACATCCCTAAACTTTGCTTAATATAGGGAAACAAACACTTTTCTAAGAAAATTAATGTTGTAAAACGTTATTGGAGAATATATTTTAGTGGTACAAGGATTTTAAAATACTTTTTTTTTCAGATGTTTTAATATAAAAATTAGAAATACTTCATAGTTTTATAAAGATAATGCTTTACATTGATTGAGCAGGTATCGTGTTAGATATTATACTTAGTGCTTTATGTGATTGCCTTATTGAATCCTCCCCCAAGTGGGCTATGTCTGATCTACTAGGTGGCAAGCTATATGTAGGACAGGACTGTATTTTTATTCATCACTGTAGTACCCTCCAAGCTAAGCACTTAATATTCTTCCTAATCTATGTAGTAAGGAACTGAGACTGAGAAATGATAAGAAAAAGATCATGCTGCTTATCAAAGCTCATGCTTCTAATAAAAGTTAGAATCTGGATTAGTCTAAAACAATCTGACCAGAGAGCCTAATTCTTAACTATTTAGATCTAACAAAATACTGGCACCTCTAAATGCTACTAATTTCCCTAGTGCAGTTTCTCCTTGTTTTAATATGGAAATGTCCTTTAACTAAACTTTTAGGGAGAGGAGGTGAGGTAGCAGTGAGGAAATTTTTGCTATTCTTACTCCACCTAGGTTAGACTAGAATTTGTTACACTTGGAATACAAACAGATACATTAAAGAATATTCAGATTACGATCAGGCAAAATAGGCACGTGTTGAGGCAGTTGCCTGCAAGCTACATTATATGTCTTGAAAGATAATTTTCCAAAATCTTAATATTTTCCCTCAACCATGTCTGGATAATCTACTATACATAGTTTATCCATCAATATTTCCATTTTTGCCTGTGGTAGCTATGAAGGCTGTAAGTTTTAGGAAGATATGCCTGTCAAGAAAAAACTGTCTAAAATGTGGAAATCAATAAAGAATACCACATGTCATTTCAGTGTTACCGAAGGCAATATTTAGCAAGCTCACCAAAGAATTACTTCATATTCTAGAAAATTTTAAGTGTAATTGATTTTATGATTTAACATTTGCGTAAACTGTGAATTTATATGATAACTTGTAGATTTCTGTTCAGCAGAAAAGATACCACCAAAGTTGTTTATTTCTTCCCTTTTTTTAAACTCTCTATTGGGCCAGTTTTGTTTCTAACTATTGTTTTAACAATCACTTTTTTTTTCCTCAAAATGAGAATGAAGAGCCAGTTCCTCAAGACGTTTTCTTTTTAACCAGCTTTATCATCTACGACACTCTTATTAATTATGGGATTGAGTAAAATATGTGACTTTTTTTCTTCTATATTTGTATGAGAGTAATGTTTTTAACTCTGAATATTATATCTTGAATGACGTATGCAACGTATCAGTGACCTTTAGCCAAAGATTACCAGGGGTATCACTGTAGTTGAATAAGTTGGATTCATGATTCATTAAAACGAGGGAGAATATACACCTTGGGTACTTGTGGGGTGTTTCAGTGACAGGTAAAAAGGATTTATTATAGGATTTGGGCTTTTGTTAGGTGACATTGGAAGGGCTTAAGGGAGCAGGGCATTACCTGGATTGCTCCCTAGATTAGATGCTGTTAGGAAGCAGAGGTAAATGAATGATTGGGTATCTAAGTGGGTCTTATCTAGAAAAAGGACAAAATAGAATGAGGCTAAAATTATACTTGAAACAGAAGCAGCAGTCATTCACATTTCTCTTTCTCTAAAGAAAACAATAGCAATGATAACTAATAATAATAATTTTACAAGTAACAATAATAATCCACTTCTTTTCTGACTCAGAGGACTGTGGTAAAGAAAAGAAAATACAACAGAGAATGAAGACATGTATTTCCCAACTTCTTACTAGTGGATTGGTTCATTCAAAGCAGGGGCCAGGCAGTTCTTAGTCTGTTATGCTCTTTGATATCGCTGATATTTGGCTAAAAATTTACTAGACCAGAGTCACTTTTACAGGGAAAGGATATCTCTGCACTGAGCCCTGGGGAACAAACTTTCTTTGAGCCACAGCTGTCTTTAGTCAAAGAAGAAGCGAAATACGTTCAGCCAAGGATTGCTAACCGGTTCTGAGCAAACCTAAACCATAAATCTTTTCAGCCACAGATTCATATTCCTTCCATTGCTGTTAGCAAGGAGAATGGCACACAATGCTGTGTTTATAAAAGGCAGGATTCTGGAAGCTAATTGAGGTAATCGATACCTTGCTCAAAAACACAATTCTTCCCTCCCATCTTGGAATTACATAATCCATCTCTCTCTCTCTCTCTCTCTCTCTCTCTCTCTCACTCTCACTCTCTCACACACACACACACACACACACACACACATACACACACACACACACGCGCGCGCGTGCGCACGCACCACACATACACTCTGAGTGACTGAACCTAAGACACGGAGCGTTTGGTTCATAGGACACAAAGCTAACTACCTGAATGTACTGCTTACATTATCAGATTAGGCTATAATAAAAAGTCAAGTCAACATTGAGTTATCACTCTTTTTTACAAAAAGTTGAGGTTTAGAGAAACAGCAAGATAACTATAGAAAAAAATATATCAGTATACTCTGTGGATCTGAGATATAGTGTGAAGTAAAATTTTGACCCAGAAAATGGACTTATGGTATTCCATAAACATTAACTCTTAGTATATTTATTATATGTATAATTAGCCACTTATTAAATATATAATTAAAGTAAGAATCAGTGCCTATGTCGAAAATAATTTTATTGAATTAAGGTTAAAAAGGGAAATCCTGTTTTGCTATTTGTCTCTGTATCAAACTGGATATACAGAAAAACATTTTTCTTTAATTTTCAGTAAATCATAATCACAGTTACACGACAGAACATTAAGAAGCATTTTTTAAGTCATTGGGTTTTCATCATAAATAGATTACAATATATAATCACATTTTATCATGTATTCTTTTCTACTGCAAATGATATCTTTGGCATTATATAAATTTTCAACACAAAAATGTGACAAGGTTAATATAAAAAATGCTTCTGAACCCACCAATCAGATTTGGAAGTAAAATAAAATAGAAATATTTACACTATTGTGTGCAATTATTAGACCCTTACCCTTTATTAAATATCTATCATCTATTAATCATTATTTCAGAACAATATTAAATATATAGATATTAATATATACTTGCCTTCATTGCTCAGCATTTCTTTGTTTTTTTTATTTATACATGTTGATTTATATATTTCTGGTTAATTCTTTTTAATTGAAATACAATATTCCTTTTCACAATATTGCAACTTTCTTACCCTTTCTCCTCTTGTTGACTATTCAGATTGTTTCTATATTTGGCTATTATAAATGAGTTGTGATAAGCTCTCCTAAATATTTCTGCTAGGACCCAAGTAAAAGACATTTTTCTAAGGATCTAGAATATATACATTGAATAGCCATGCATGTCTTCACATTTACAATAAATTGCCAAATTAGTCTCCAAAGTGCTTTTGCAATTTTGAATCCCATCAATGTTTATGTTTTTTACTACCAGACATTTAAATTTTTTGTTTCATTCTGATTATATCTTAAAGGTTTTCCCTCCTAAAGTCTTTGAAGAAAGTTCACTTTACCACACGTGGACTGCAAGAAGAAATATAGCAAAAGGATGCACCTCATCCACCTTTGTTTCATAATCTCCAAAACAGATACTTTCATGGGCTATCCTTTCTCGCCTTGAATTCAAGGCAAACTATTTTTCACCACGATTATAAGCCAACAGCTGAACTCTGAAGCAGTCTTTGTCACTCAATACAAAGTAAACAAGAATTTTATTTTGATTTTTATTTTGAGTGGAGGTGGGACTAGTATTTTTCATTGCCCCCAAGAGAATGTCCACCAAATAAAATGGATCTAAATCTTGTGGAAAAGTTAAAATGAAAAAAAATAAAGCCACTGGCAATACTTTAACCAAAGAAGAAACTGTTTAAAACACCTGTTATCAGATGTTTACATAACTACCTATAATTTTTTATCTTTAGAATAATGAAAATTGTGACGTTAAATTCAGTTTCGTTTGTTTTGCCATGGTGTTTTTTAAATGTAGCTTATCAAAAATTCTTTACACTAAAGAAACAAGATAAATTGTTACTGGACATGAATGAAAGCAAAATATTCTTAGGAAGGATAATTAGAAAGATTGTCTTTTTTGCATTATTCATTTACTTCTCCTTTGACGCAAAGTTTTTTGAAAATGGAAGTAAACACTGAAAATGACATTCAGAGTTCTCTGATGTTTGGATTTTAAAAACTTTCAGGGTTTTTTTTTTTTTTTCATATCACAGAAAGAAAAATCTAAACTCCTTAGCGTGGCCTTTAGGTCTAGACTTGATCTGGCCTCTGTCTGTTTCTCAGACCTCAAACTTACACATCACGATCCCTGTCATCGAAAGCTCCAATCACATTTCATGATTTCAAACTGTGTTTCATTCCTCAACTATGACACTATTCTAGTATAGGGCTTTCACAATTATTGTACAGTGCTCTCCCAATCAGCTTTTTGCATAACCAGCTCTTTCTTTTTATATAGATATTTAGAAAACTCTTATAATGCAATGATATCTTATTGCTTAGACATTTTATTTTATATCTTTTGAAAGAGATTCCTTAGAATTGGTTAAATATTTTTTTACATAAGATGTTTCTTTTCCCATTCATAGATATTGAAGTGAAATATGCATGTGCTTATCTGAAACCTGTACTAGAACTCTTTCCTGACTATACAGTTTCCCACATACAGATTAGAACCAGGCATTGAATATAGGACTATAATGGGTATCAAATAAATTTGAAATCTAGTATCATAACCGAGTAAAGTCAAATTACAAATGCCTAAATGATTTCTAGCCATGTCTTTTCTCCCAGTTTTATTGAGAAATTATTGACAAATAAAAATTATATATATTAAAGTTGTACAAAGTTATGCTTTGACATAAATTGAATTGTGAATTCAATGTGAATTGATTATCTTGATCAAGCTATTTAACATATCCATCACCTCGTATACCGCTTTTTCTTCCATGTGGAGAGAACACTTGAAATCTACTCTCTTCATAAATTTCAAGTGTACAGTGTATTACTATTAAGTACAGTTAACATAGTTAACAAAGATGCATAGTCCACATCTAAAATAATATTATTTTAAGATTTTTCCCACATCTTGTTTTCAAGATGTGGGAAAAATCTTAAAATAATATTAAATACTAATATTAATTAATATTAAATATTAAAATAATCATGAAACTCCTACCAGGTTTCATGTACTTCACTGTCAAAGGAATGATTAAAAATACAATTTTTATAATTTTTAGGCAAAAATTATGTAATGGAGGACATTTACAAAAGAAATTTAAATGTATGGCCAAATTATATTTTTACATTTTATTAAAAAATTTTAGAAAACAAAACAAAATATTTACATCACAGCAGATTTACATCTGAGCTTTTGATTAGAATGTTTATATTACTATTCTGACTCCATAATTTATAGTAGACCCTACATGTGTTACTTGATGATGTTATCATTTATCTCATATTTACTTGTGATGATTAATGAGAGAACACATTCAATGATTTTCGCACAGTGGCAAATTAAGCACTTCATGAAAGGATAAGTTACTATATATTCTGTTTCACATTTTCAATAATTTTAGATAAGTATATAAAATAATTAAAAACTTTTTTAAAGTATACAGTAGTATGTTGTTATGTTTTGCAACAAAGATTTTAATGATAAAGGATTTTGTTCCTTAACTTTTCTTTTAATGTATCTGAAAATTATTCATTGACAGTAATGACAAGATTACCAACTAGTGGCAACCATCATTAATTACAGACACATGGTCCTTGCAAAACTGAAATATGAAGTTCAGTCACTGTACATACTAGGACTAGATTTGATATATGTATTTTAAATCTGAAAAATGACGATGTGTTAAAAGTGGACCTGATAGGCGTCATGAGTTACAAATTCAGTATAACACATTTCCATTCACAAAGGGGGCAATTCATATACATTTGTTAAAATTATTTTTTAAAGATGAACACATACTGCAATATATTTTAGCAAGTAAATAGGAGGTAACCTTGATCACAAAAGTCGGATGTAACATGGAGTATATATGTAAGTATTCATATATTTTAGAAGAGAGACAGGGTACATGCACTCTGAATTTAGCCACATTCTTTGTAAATTTCAGTTTTTGTCACTGTCTAATTTGGGGGCGTAATCTTAAGCTAATTGTCAGTTTCACATATTGTATACTACCGCAATATTACAAGGATAATCTGATATTTATGCATGTACTACTTCTAGCAGGACAGAGCAACTACTCAATAATGTTTTTCTCTGTTATTACCTCAATACTTTTTACAATTCTGAAAATAATACAATCACAATAATCACTAATATTTATTACCCTAATGATAATGAGTATATCTGATCTTTTACATACCACTTCTTAATACAGTGATCTAAGGAATGCAATCATTTGATTAAAAATCAGTATGTTATTTAGAATTTATATTAGCTAGAATGTTAAAATCATCAATTACTTAAGATTTATTTATTCATTACTCTTTACTGTCAAATTAATTTATTCATTAATCTTTACTGTCAACATCAACATAAATGTTAGTACAATTATTTGTACATGGATAACAAATGTAGTATATTTTAATTCATTAAAACATTGTTATAGTATAATTTTATATCTACCAAGAAGATATATGTTTATATCATCAGAGTATATATTTTATTTAAAATTTTGGTTTATTCATAACTTGGGATTATTCTTTTAGAAAAGTAATGTTTTAATTTTTATCTTTCTTTTTTTGAGTTATTTTATTTTTATATTTTGAAACCAGCACTAACTGATGTATCCCAAAAAGCACTAGGAAGTTTGATACAAACATTGAAGCTAATTTTTGCAAATACAAAATTTATGTTTTAAGTAATAATATCTTGTGAATCTATTATAGTTGACTATTGCACATTACTGTGGACATGTGATAGGAATGAGTTTGGAATATGAAGATGGAACTAGCATATCTTCCCATGCATAGCTCTGCATTTTTGTTTAATTTTGCAGATCTGATTGAAATCATGATGCTTTTTTCAACACTAGACACTTTTTTCCTAAATTATATTCATTATGAACTACTTCAAGTAAACTATAAGTATGCCATTATATATCTTAGGTTCTCCCTAGGTTGCTGTTTTAAAATGTACTACAGGAGGTAGAAACAATAAACTCCTTTGATTTGAGAGAGAGAGGTAGAGAGAGAGGGGGAGAGACTACTTAGTATAATTATGGAGAAAGAAGCTCAAAGTTTGAAATCAGAATACATACCCAGGATTATCAGAAGAGTTATCAGAAGAGTTAAGAGTTATCAGAAGAGTTAAGAAAATCAGTAAATTTGAAAGCAATGATTTCTCAGGTTTTCTTTTTTTTTAAGCTATGTATTTGGAATATATATAACTTGTTGAGTTTGAAAATAAGTATACACTCATAAAACTATCAGCCACCACCATCAAGGACATAAACATATCCATCACCTCCCAAAGTTTCTTCCTGCACCTTTATTAGCATTATTATTATTTGTGGTAAGAACATTTAACATGAGATCTACCCTCTTAGTAAATTTTAACTACACAATATAGTATTATTAGCTATAGGCGCTATGTCTTATAGTAGATCTCCAGAATTCTTCCGAAACTGAAACTTTGTACCTTTTAACCATCACCTCCCCATTTCTCCTTCTCCCCAGCTCCTGGTAACCACTATTCTATTCTCTGCTTCTATGAGAGGGCCTATCAGACTATTCTCAATTCCACATGTAAATGAGATCCTATAGTATTTGACTTTCTGTTTCTGCCTTGTTTCTGCTATACCTAGCATAATGCTCTCCAGGTCCATCCATGTTGTTACAAAAATAGAAAGATATTCTGTGTTGATGGATTGGAAGAATTAATATTGACAAAATGTCTATACTACCCAAAGTAATCTACAGACTCACTGCAAGTTCTATCAAAATCCCAATGACATTTTTCACAGAAATAGAAAAAGCAATCCTAAAATTCATATGGAATCATGAAACACCCCAAAGAGTCAATGCAATCTTGAAAAAGAATAACAATGCTTGAGACATCTCACTTTCTGATTTCAAATTATATTACAAAGATACAGGAATTAAAACACTATGGTACTGACATAAACTTATAGACCAATGGAACAGAGTAGAGTGCTTAGAAATAAATTCATGCATCTATGGTCAACTTATCTTCAACAGGTTTTCTACAAATTTGAGTTAATTTGACCTTTTGCAGTTAGGTTAATCTGAGTGTAGGGCACACTTAGATTAACCTAATCAGAAAATTTCATTTCAATCTAGTAGCCTGTGAACAGCTATCCTATTATATCACAATTTCACATATGAATATTTAGCTAGGAACAATTTAGTTTATAAAAGGAAGAAAAGAAGGAATAAAGAATGGAAAAAAAATTTTTTTAAGTCACAGCAAAGAATTTCTTTTACTCTAGAAACTTAAAAAATCTGTCTCTGTATATCTTGGGTCAAGTAAAACCTTGTCTTGTCTTTTTAACACCCTGATCACATTGCTATATTTATTTTGACTTCATAATTTTGTGGTCATAGCTTTAAGAGATTCTCACAACCACAATACTGTGAACTCTTTGGAAAGCAAAATCTTTATTCTCAGGAACCAAACCAGTATCTGAGGCACAACTGATATTAAATGCTAATTGTTTGACTAAATAAATTGATAGGTGAATAGATAAACTTATTAATACTATAGTATTAAACAATAATTGCAAATTTTTATAAATGTCTTCACTGATGCAACCTCTTGCATGGAGCTGACGTAAATAAAACAAGATATGATATTAAATAATTAAATAATAAAAAAATAATTTTGGCTAATTTCAAGAGCATGTTAGAAGAAATGTTAACTTCTGTCTGTCTTAATAACATATAAAAAAGTGTAGGGAAAAGGTTTGAATAATGTATATCTATTTTCAACGTTGGTTTGGAAAATTTGAATAGCCTACTTCTCTTGTGATAAAAGTTTGAAAGTGGTCAAAAGATACCAAAAAAAAAAAAAAAAAGTAAAGTTTTGTTGCAAGCAGAGGCATTCTGAATCATTCATTTCCAAAAAGAGGCATTGATGCTTCTAAATTACTAAGGATTTGGGGTTGGGAGGGGAGGCGGGGCAAGCTTATTCTGAAACTGTTGCTTTAGTTCATTTTCTTTCTTTTTTCTTCTCCTTGACTTGGTAACAATAAAGAAAAATTTAAGAAAGACAACAAATTGAAACTCAAAATATGTGGAATAAAGAAAAGAAGGACAACCAAAATGTTTTGCTTTATAGAATTTAAAAGATGTTTTTGTTTTATTTTTACTATGGACCATCAGTACTAGTAAATTCTTCAAAACTTAATCATAGAACAATTTACTGTAGCCCCTTCCCACTACTCTGAATGATTTGGAAGGTTCAGTAACATGAGAAATTCTGCTCCTGAAACAATTAAGAGTGCAGATGTGATTGAAATAAGTAAATTGCAGGTGTTGTTAAGTTTTTTAAATGATATTTTTATTATGCTAAATTTTATATCATGGAGTTTCCCTAAAGGGAAAATAATTTTAGCTACTATAAAAGAAAGAAAGTATTGGGAGATTATTATATATTTTAGTTTGAATCTCATTTTTTGTGTGTGTTTGCTTACTAATTTCTTATAAAGATCAATCATCTCTCTCATCCTACAGCCCTATTCCGTCAGAAAATCTGCACGATGCTCCACTGGACAAGGTAGAGAAAAAAATTTTTTTAACTTTTTCTTTGTGGATTTAAATATTTATGTATCTATATCTCTTGAGATATATATATATATATATATATATATATACACACACATATATATATATATATATTTTTTTAATGTTTTGGGTACTGTCTACAAGCCTCTAATTTTCCTCCTGCCCCAGGTCCTCACAAATGTTATAAATTTGTACCAGGTAACCTCCTGCCTGTACTTTTCTAGTGTATGCACTGTACAAAGGCTCAGAGGGCTGGGAGACTGATTTCTTGTCTGGGCTTAGTTTTCCAAAAGCTATGCCCTAGCCCTGACACAATTTAACCTGGAGAAGTGTATGAGGTTTGTAATTCAAGTTTCATTTTGCAATTTCCACAAAAGTGCCTTGGTATATTCAGGAATCAATAATTAGCTGAATCTGACAGCAATGGTGAGTTCTATCTGAGTGAATATTTAATTGTTGTTAAGCTTTAAAGACGAAAGTCCCACCAAGGGGCCAGGGCTCCAATACCCATGTGCCTAGCCTTTTAAATATTTACTCGATTTTTTACTTTAAGGATAATAAGTTCCATTAATTTTCAAATAAAATCAGAAATTTGTAGGTGAAAAATGTTCCAATACTCCAGAATGTATTTAATGGCTTTAATTTTAACATGCTTATGTGTAAGAGATAACTGTTACAAAATGAAATAAAATTCTCAGCCCGAGTTTGAGATAGCTTAGCAGTTAAAACTACAAAACTACCTATTAGAAAGGAACACAATAAAAATGGTTCCACTGACTTTAGAAATAATCTTGAAAATAGGATAAAAGAAATCACCTTTGAAAGCTGTAAGAAATGTGTCTTCTGCCTGACAAAGTGGTAACACTGGGTCATCTTGTGTTGGGTCAGTGGCAGCATACTGATCTGTGATCATCGTTGAGTAATAAAAGACAGCATGGCTGAGTTTATCCACACTGATTCCGATTTAGAGCTACCAGATGTTTGTTGGCACCTTTTACCACAAGATTTAGTTCATTTAGTCAAAACGATTAGTAGAAAAGTACATGCTAGAGTGAATCTACTGTCCTGTAAGCAAAGCTGAGACAGTGATGGAGCAAAACAGCTTATCCACAGCAAGTGGGTGGGAAGTTTTATTCTGTCACCTCTCTTCATTAATCTGTACACATGACTGCTTGGAGAGACAGTGAGTTGATTAGGTCTGCAGTACCATCAGCATGCAGACACTCATCACTACTTCTCATTTTCATATGACCCAGATGGTGTAGCTGCTTGACTGCAATTTTCCTTTATATGTATTTTTAATAGGTTCCTTTTTTAGATATTGACTTTGCACCCTCTTATGGATATTTAAAGCCAAGCTGAATTAACTTCTCTTTTAGTTACAACTTGAAGTAACCACATATTGAGAAAAGAAAAACCTTGTATATAATAATTTTTAAAATGTATGTTTTCTAATTATCTCTGTGCCTAAAAAAAACCTCATGTGTCCAAATTATTAGTTAACTGGTTTCTGTGATGTCCTAAGGGAATGTAGTTGACATATATTCCCAGGATACAGTTGAAGAAATGGAGGCAAAAAAGTCACTTCAAGGAGGAATCAAAGAAACGAAATTAAACCATAGACAGGATCTTACTATTAATCTGATCTGATTAACTGTTTTTACAAGTGAGAAAAACTGAGGAGCATTGAAATTATTTGATTGAGTTTACACATGGAGTGAGTAAATTCCTAGAGTTACTTTTTGCCTCACCTTCTTGCTCAGAACTTAAGATGGTCTACCCACTTGGGGGACCCTGTGCCTTGAAACATAGTGTCTCAAACCCACTTTGTGTGGGAAGCCCATTGCCTTCTCCATAAAGTGTGCAAATTCCCAAACGTAGGACCACCCTCTGGTGCATGTGCATCTCCAGGCAAATAGTTTTTGTGTGACCTCTGTTCATGTAAGCAGTTTGATTTAAAATAGATTACAAAATTCATGGGTCTATCTGAAGTATAGTGATTTATTGATGAAGGTTTGGAATAACTGAGTAGAGAAGAGAAACTTGCATGGCTGTGTATTGTCGAATCAGTGCGCATGAAGATTTTTTTATAATGTTCAGGCATCAGTTTCTATTCATATGAGTCCAAGAAACATGTTTTTATTGTTAAATGTACCCTTTCTGGTTAACTTAATTTATTCCAGTGTAAAAAAAAGCAATGATCTTACAACTCACAATGCCAAGACTCTTTAAAACCTATCTGTATGGAAACAAGGTAGATATTTTTGCTTCTGCAGTTCCCTAGTACCATTTATTTAAAGGCAGTTAAATCATTACTTATAGTGCTGCATCAACCAGCATGCTGCCTATGAAGGCTGATTTCTACCGACTGACTCTCTCAAAGTTTGTGAACTGTGCTTGACTGAAGATGACCGTAAATGCAAAGGAATATGAATATTGTGTTCTGGTCATGTTAAAATACTATTCTAACGTTCATGCATAAACATAGGATGACACGTCATCTAGCCGTGATTTCTCTTAAAATCTTTAGGCTCTAATTGTTGTTTCTAGAATTTAACCTTTTTTAATGTTGATGGCATACTAACCTTCCGTATGCCATGACAAGAAGAAAGGTTAGGCAACCAGCCAATGGATAGAACAAGAATAGTTGTCAATTGTAGAAAAGAGAGAGCATTGATTGGAATAGTCCACTGACGTTGCAGAGCTCTCGTGGGAGGTAGGTGTGGGCACCCTTGGACTACAGCCTGAGATATGGTGTGGAGTACATAAACGGGGGAGGTGAGCATCCTGGGTACTCGCTGTGTGGGGTGAGGCTAAGGGATGCCTGCCACCACTCTTTCCACTTTGGAGTATGTAGACTGGAGTTGCCACTGTAATTAGAATACTGACACGTGCAGAGCTCCAACCCAAAGGTCACCATTGGACCACTGGTAGTCCCTGCTCTGAATTTTTTCTATCTAATGAATAAGATATCACATAAGCACCATTCCAGTGGCCCACTCTTACACAATCTCATGAAAGAGATTTTCTACTGGCTAACAGGAAATCTCTAGACTATTCTAATCTCACTAGACTATTCCCCCAAACTGGGTCCACACTCGTGAAATGGAGAGCTAGGACTCAAATACTACAGGACTTCGTAAGTTTTGACAAAGGTGTGGTAAAACATACTGGGCCCCTGTGAAGCATGGAGTCCAAGGTGAGGGTCCCACTTGCTAGGACAATTATCTAAGGACAGTACTACCCATGGGTTTACATTCATCCTAGCTACCTCTGTCTTTGGCTTAAAATGTCTTCTGTTGCTGAATGTTTGATCCCCATTCCTATTTTGTTTCTGGCTGTTGTTTGTTTGACTTAATTCCACTTTAGCATTGGCCCAAATACATTACTTCATGTATTAAATATTTATTGCACACCTTATATTTTTCACTAATAATTATAGACCCTGGGGAAAGAGCAAATATCAAAACAAGCAAAACACCCTCACCTTATAAAACAAAACTCCCTCCCACTTACATCCCAGTGGGAGAGGTATGTAACAAGATAAATAAATAAAATGCATAGTATACTAGCTATAAATAAAAGCTCTTTATAAGAGAAAAAATAGAGAATCGTGGGATGAGATGTTCTGGGGGTGAGGGAAATACAATTTAAGAAGGACAGCCAGAAAGGACCTGGCTGAGAAGGTGATACTGCAGTAAAGACTGAAGGGAAAGGGAGGAAACCAGGCAGATGTCTGGAGGAAAAGCAAGTTCACAGGCCCTCAGGCAAAGATATGTTTGCCATATTTAGGGACAGTGAGGAAGCCAAGCTGATGGAACAGAGTATGAGGGGAGGAGTCATAGAGGGTGAAGCCTGAGCAGTCTGCTTCATGGGGGTGCAACCTGTGTAGTTACATAGGACCCCATGCTCCCAAGAGCCTCATACTGAGTTTGATGCTTTGCTGTTGCCATCTTGAAATGTTTACCAGTTTTGTTGTTGAACTTGTATTTTTTAAGTGAAGACTGATGGGGAAATGGAACATGCATGTGGGCAGAAGTGATATAATATGCAAGTCCACAGTTTTTTGCAATCACATTCACGTAGTACAGGAGTCACAATACCTCATGAACACAGGATACCAGTGGACTAAGGAATGGGCATTCAGCAAGACTCAAAGCAAATGTAAGGTAGGAGTGAAATATCTATGATTTAATAAGTGGGGCACTGACAGTCTTGAAAAACCCAACTTTCTTCTTAAACTAGAACTTGCATTGAATGCAGAAATAAGATGGCTGTGTAATAAAATACACAAGCAACCATACAACTCTATCATATCTTTCTTACTCATTTTATTTCCCTGTATTAGCCAACTACTTCCATGGCAATGATGACAGAAAGAAAAAATTGGGCAATCGATAGCTCTGTTTCTTTGTCTTTCCTTATTCATCAGTGAACTGAAGGTAGAGAATACTAGTAAAATGGGAGCCTATCAAGTGAAATAAACCGTTGAATTACTTTTCTAAAGTGCTTCCACTGTTCTGGAAGAATAAAATATATACACATGTACAAGTTATAAAATATATATTGTTTAATTTCAGTGTTTCTGTATATGACTTAAATGCTCTTATGTTTGCATTAAAAGTAGCATTCACAGTATTAAGATGGACAGTAAATCTTATGCAATAATAGTTAAAAATTTAATTATTGTTTACTTAGAATGACAATAACAAAAACATGACAAGTGGAGAGACTGGTGAAGGAAGAAAGAGAAAAGGTTTATATTTAGCTATCTTTAATAACACCTGTTTCGGATTTAGAATAAGTGTGTATGTATATCTTTAGTTTGTACTGGGCCTCATAAATGAGTAGCTGACCTTGCTGAAAAGTTAGAATTTTCAGGCCACGTGGAATTTTTTCTGTAATTGCATTAAATTTCACTTTTATTCTAAGATCGATAATAAACATTAGAGTTTTGAGAGAAGAAACGACATAATCTGTCTTATGTTTTAAGAAGATCCTCTGGCTGCTGAGTTTTGACTATCCATTTTTCAGAGATAAGCAGTAGGTTGCTTCCACAAATAATGGCGTGGTAAACATACTCGATTGCTGTTCACACCCTCCAGCAGTGCATGAGAAGTCCTTCAAATTCACATTCCTAACCCCGTCCATTACCCACCTTGTTGTGTTACATTTCTAATATGTAAAAAGAGACAGCTCATTGTTTTTTTTTTTTCATTTGTATTTATCTAAATACTAATGGTTTTCAGCACCTTTTGGTATATGTGTTAGCTTCCTGTGTTTTCTCTTCTATAAATTATCTGTCATAACGTTTGCGCATGTTCTTTTCTATCGGGATTATTTTGTCATTGCCATTTTTATGAATTTGTAGTTCTTCTATCTTGTAGACTAACACATTGGCAATGTTGAGATAGAAAATACCTTCCCCATTCTGTTTTCCATTGACTTTGTCCCAGGTGTCTATTGCATAGAAATTCATAACTTTGCTGTAACCAAGCACAGATAGTGTCTTTGCCTTGATGTGTTCTTTTCAGGTTTTCATATGAAATCTTTCCCCATCCCCACATCACAAAAAGTATTATTCTATATTTTTCTTAGCTTTATAATATTTCCTTTAATGTTTGTTTATTTAATCTATGTAAAATTTAACTAGTCATCTCTTGGTAGCCATAGAGGATTAGTTCGAAGATACCCAAGCCCTTATATAAGATGATATTTTAGGGAAGAATTCATATTTATTTTTCTCCATATTGTATTTCATTTATTCTATACCATTCCTAAAGTTTTCCCTTTGTTTTGTGTTTTATTATATGTCAGGTTTCTGAAATTTTATGGATTTGCTTTTTAGCTCTGTAATCATTTTTCACAGTTCAACTGGGTTTTTTTGCTCTCAGTCTATATTTATAATAATTTGTTCCATATCTTAATATGTCATAGAGCATAATTTTCACCTTTATCCAATTTTTTTAGATCGACATGGCTATTTTAGAGCCTTAAATTCTCCATATAAACTTTAAAGTGAGTTTATAGAATTTCTTAAATTACAAAATTAATTACTCTCGCTTTGCTTATCTTTCATAATCTTAAGTCTTCAAAAAAATATTGATTAGTTATTTTGTAGAACGTACCTCAATTGGGTTTGTCCAATGTTTTCTCATAATTGGCATTATGTTCTGCATTTTTGGCAAAAATACCAAATAGATGATGCTGTCTTTTCAGGCATTGTACTAACAGGTTATGATATTGAGTCTTCTTATTACTGGTGATATATACATTGATCATTTGGTTAAGTTATTGTCTGCCAAATTTCTCCACTGTAAATTCATTATCTTTCTCTTTGTAATTAGTATCTTATGGGAGATACTTTTGTTACCAAACCAAACTGGGGTCCATTAGCCCACGTGCAGCAAAGCCAATCTACTGGAACCAGGTTGTGGTGAAGGAAAGTACAACACTTACTGCAGGATGCCAAGCAATGAGTTCAGGATGGCTAGTACTCAAAAAGCCCCAACTCTCTGATGGGTTTCTGCAAAGCATCTTTAAAGGCAAAGTGAGGGAAGAGGAGTCCAAAGGTATATGATCAGCTCATGCACAATTCTCTGATTGGTTGATGGTGAGGTAACAGTGCAGTGTCACAGGGGTTAACATTATCAATCCTTAGGCTCCAGTGTGTCTGGGGCCTATGTGCTCATGATCATCAAGTAGTTAATTTCTTCCATTTGATGGTGGCTTTAGCATCTGTAAACCAACTCAGGGAATGTGCATCAGGTTATATTATCTAAGTACTTCAGAGAGGAGCTAAAGCAGAGGATATGGGGGAGGGGTCTGTTTCGGGAAAGTCCCAAGAGTCCAGCTCTACAGTCCAGTTACACTTTGAGACTATACAATTGTTCTTTCTCCTCATACTTCCAGCCACTAATTTTAGCATCCAGTGATGGATCTTGTCAACATTTATTACTGTGAAGCTTGCTTAATCATGATAATTTTGTTCTTGCTGATTATTTCATTGTTACATAAGATGTTAACATATAAGGAAGCAGGGTAAGGAATATAAGAAAATTCTTGGTATTATTTTTGTAACTTTTCCATAAGCCTAAATATACTTAAAAGATAAAACAAATATAAAATAAAAGAAACTAAAATTTTACTTGGGTTTATATTTAGGTTAATTGTCAGTTAATTTGAGGAAAATTAACATTTTATAACTGTCAACTAACACCTTATATTTTTGGTTGTCCCATCCGATAGTATAATCCTACCATCTTTTATAAGTGAACAGTTTTGTGGACATGAAAATGATGAAATTTTTCAAATGCTATTTCTATGTCAAAACAGGTGCAAATTTAAGTTTGATAATTTAATTTAGCAATGTGGAGATTATTGGTGTCCTTCCTAAGGAAAGTTTCAGTGGAATAACAAGGTTGAAGCCTAATAAGAACATACATGTTCAATAGAGAATAGTGAGAAAGGAATTGGAAACAACACACACACACAATTATTTCAAGAAAGTTTTGTGTAAAGGAAAAGAGAGTTCAGATCAGTAGCTGGTAAGATAAATGGAATTAAGATGTTTC